>NC_088185.1:12319445-12919445 GCF_028769735.1 Zonotrichia leucophrys gambelii
GGGGGGGCTCGGGGGCCACCTCTGCTGCAGACACCCCTTTGCTGCCATGCTGGGTGGCCCTGAGCCGCTGTCCCCGGGATCCCTCGGTGGGGACAGGGCACTGGGACACCCCCGTGGGCGGTGGGCAGTGTCCCCAGGATTGTGCCCTCCCTCTAAAGCCACCCCCAGAATGGGGCTGGGGGCTGTGGGGGGGTGTTTGGGGGTGGGTTCAAGGATGAGGGGGGACAGGAGGGGCTGGGGCTGAGATTGGGGGGTGATCATGGGGAGATTTGGGGGGTCTGGTTAAGGACTGTGGGTGGGTTTAGGTGTTGTGGGTTGGGGCCATCTGCTGTGTGGCCATGGATGGTTTTGGGGTCTGGTTAAGGACCGTGTGTGGGTTTGGGGGTTTGGGGTTGGGGGTACCTGGTGTGTGGCCATGGAGGGTTTTGGGGTCTGGTTAAGGACCGTGTGTGGGTTTGGGGGTTGTGGGTTGGGGCCGTCTGGTGGGGGGTTTGGGGTCTCGTTCAGGACCACGGGTGGGTTTGAGGGTTGTGGTTTGGAGCATCTGCTGTGTGGCCATGGAGGGTTTTGGGGTCTCTTTCAAGACCATGGGTGGGTTTGGGGGATCCCAACTCAGGGTTATGGGTGGGATTGGGGGTCTGAGGCTCACCCAGAGCAAGGATGGGCCCCTGCACCCCCCAGTGCGTTGAAGCACAACAGGAAGGTCTCCCACAGCAGGCGATGCCCCGCGGGGGGGTCCCCCCGTGCTGACCCCCCTTTCCTCGCCTCGCCCCTCGCTCACCCTGCGGGACCCCAGCGCCGCCGCCCGCCGGCCCCCCCTGCACCCCGCGGCCTTCTCAGGTGGGTCCCGCCCTCCCCAGCCCCGCTGGGGCCGGCACAGAGGCCCGGGCGCCCCCCACCCACCGCCCGTGCCCCCCAATGTCCCCCGCCCGCAGGGTGCCTGAACTGCAGCCGTGTCGGGGAGCTCACAGCGCGGCTCGCCACCCTCGAGGCGCAGGCAAGTCCCGTTTGGGCTCTGGCACCTCCCTGCTCCCCCCAAGGGGCACTGGGGGTGTCACCGTGTGCCCCCGGTGCTGTCACCCTGTGTCCCCTGTGCTGTCACCCTCCCCGTGTCGTTGGCAGGTGGCGCGGCTGGCGGTGGCCGAGCCCCCCAGGGGCAGCAGCCCGGGCAGGGGTCCCGAGGCCGGGCAGCTCTGGGGGTCCCCGGCCGCCCGAGGGAGCCCCGGCGATGACGGTAAGGCAGGGTGACAATGATAGTGACAGTGACAGTGACAATGACAGTGCCAACTGGCAGCACCCGCAGGACGGGGACCACACCTGGGTCCTGTCGATATTTTGGGGACCCCTCACTTTGGGGGGAAAGCAAAGCTGTCCCACCCCAGTGGTGACACCGAGCTGGCCCCCCTGATAGGGGGGTCTTTGTCCCCATTGTCCCCATTGTCACCACATCCTCCTCCATCTCCTCCTCCTCCATCTCCTCCTCCTGGGGCCCGGCTGTGGGTGGGGGGCGCCCCGAGGGGCTCTCCCGGTGTCCCCCCACCTCAGGGTGCTCTGTCCCGCAGGGAGACCCGGCTGGAGGGGCCCCCCCGGGCCCCAGGGCGGCGCGGGAGGACGGGGAGTGAAGGGCCCAGCGGGGCCCCCAGGTACGGGGGACACTGTGGGGGGACCCCAGCCGGGTGCCTGGCCCAGCCGAGCCCCCCTTTACACATTTGGGGGGTCCATGCAGCACTATGGGGGCTCGGAAAGGCTCCAGGCTGCACAGCCCCGATCCTCACCCTCCTCTTCCTCCCCGCAGGTCCCCCCGGCCCCCCGGGACCGCCCGGCCGGGATGGAGCCCCGGGGCTCCCCGGAGAGAAGGGGTCCCCCGGGCCCCCCGGCCCCCCGGGCCCCCCTGCCCCGCTGGGGCCCGCGATCCCCCGGCTGGCCGAGCCCGGTAAGGGGGGCTGGGATGGGGTCCCCCCCAGTGTGACCCCAAAAACGGGGCTGGGATGGGTTAGGGGGGTCTGAGCCTCTACTGGGCTGGGGGTGGTGTGGGGACATCATGGGGGGCACTGGGGATGAGGTGGGGGCCCTGAGCAGCACTGGGGACCCTGAGGACATCATTGGGGTGACATGGATGAGATGTGGGGCACTGGGCAGTACTGGGGAGCCCCGGCCACTGAGGCCCCGGGATGGATTGGGTGGGCTGCACTGGGCCCAGATCATTGGGGACCCGTGTGGGACATTCATTGGGGACCCGGGCATCAGGGTGATGGGTGGATGTGGGGCACTGGGCAGTACTGGGGAGCCCCAGGCCATCTTTGGGGCCCCGGGGATGAGGTGTGGTGCATGTGGCAGCATGGGACCCTGGGCTATGGCCAGGGAGGTGGGGGGGGGCAGGATCAGGGCAGAGTGGGGGGGGGGTCACCCCCGCCACAGGGCAGCAATGCGGTCCCCCCTTGTCCCCAAACGGGGCTCACGGGGACCCTGCCCCAAACACCCCCCCATTGTCCCCACAGGGGACCCCGTCCTGTCCAACACCTTCACCGAAGCCACCAGGAGCGTCGTGGGTCCCGTGGGACCCCCGGGACCCGCGGGGCCGATGGGTGAGAGTGTCCCCCCTGTCCTTTGTCACCCCCGATGTTTCGGGGCGGGACTGAGCCGTGTCCCCCCCTGTCCTTGCAGGTCCCCCCGGCCCCCCCGGGCCCGTCGGTCCCCCCGGGCCCCCCGGACCCGATGTAAGTGCTGGGGGGTGGGACAGGGCAGGGCTGAGCCCCCCAGTGTCCCCCCAGCGCTGATGTCCCCACCGTGTCCCCACACAGGGCAGGGCAGGAGCGCCCGGAGCTGCGGGGCCCCCGGGGGACAAGGGGGACACGGTGAGTGCCACAGGGACACGGTGACACCGCCCGGGGGGTGGCCGAGCCCAGTGTCCCCATAGTGTCCCCAAGGCCACCCGGGCAGCTCTGGTGTCCGCCGTGGGGAACACAGGGAGGGGTTTGGGGACACCCCAGCTCCAGACACCCCGTCCCTGCTGGGTGGCCCCAAGCCATTGTCGCCATTGGGGACAGGGCACAGGGACCCTGCCATGGGGTGGGGATGTGGGCAGTGTCCCCAAGATTGTCCCCAACCCCTCCAAAGGCACCCCCAGAATGGGGCTGGGGGCTGTGGGGGGGGGTTGGGGGGGTGGGTTCAGGCCTGGGGATGAGTTTGGGGTGAAATGGGGGGAACTGGTGTGTGGCCATGGGGAGATTTGGGGGGTTCAAGAGCATGGGGGGGGTTTGGGGGGTGTGGGTTGGGGGTTTGGAGTGGGGTAATGGGCGGGATTTGGGGTCTGGTGTGGGGTCATGGGGGGTTTGGGGTTTGATGTGGGGTAATGGGGGGGCTTGGAGGGGATGGTGTGCAGTAATGGGGGGGTTGTGGGGTCTGGAGGGGGTCATGGGGGGATTGGGGGGGTCTGGTGTGGGGTCATGGTGGGAGTTTGGTGTGCATTAATGGGGGATTTGGGAGTTTGGTGTGCAGTAATGGGGGATTTGGGGTCTGGAGTGGCCTCCCAGCCCCGGGCTCTGCCGGCCCCTCCTCTGATGGGGGTCTGGCCATGCCCCCCAGTCCTAACAGGCTCTGTCCCCACAGGGTCCCCAGGGCCCCCCGGGCAGCCGCGGGCAGGATGGGGCACAGGTATGTGTGGGGTGTGTGGGGTGTATGGGGTGTGTGAGGTGTGTGGGGTGTGTGTGGGGCGTGTATGTGGGGTGTATGGGGTGTGTGGGGTGTAGGTGTTTGGTGTGTGGGGTGTTGGGGTTGTTGTTTAGTGGGGGTGTAGGGGTGTGTGGTGTGTGGGTGTGGGGTGTGGGGTGTTATTGGGGTGTATGGGGTGTGTGGGGCCCCCCCTGCCAGCCCCTCTCCTCTCCTCTCTGTGTTCCAGGGCGAGCCGGGCCCCCGGGGCCAGCCGGGCGACAGGGGCACGTGGGTGAGTGACACCGGGGACACCGGGGAGGGACACGGGGCTGACAGGGGGACACCGGGAACACTGGGGACACCAGGGAGGGACACATGGCACTGGCAGGGGGGTGTCCTCTGCATCTCTGGGACCCCAGTGATGTCCTCAGGGTCCCCTCTTGTTCCCACTGCCCCACAGCCCATCCCTGGGTCCCCAGTGTTGGCAAAGGTGTCCCCAGCTCTGCCCAGTGTCCCAGAGCTCATCCATGGCACCCCAGCAATGTCCTGGCTGTCCCCAGCACTGCCCAGTGTCCCAGAGCTCATCCATGTCACCCCAGTGACATCCTGGGTACCCCAGTGACATCCTGGGTGTCCCCAGCTCTGTCCAGTGCCCACACCTATCCAATTTGGGATAGGGTGTCCCCGTTGGCCCCAGTCATCCTGTACCCAGTGACATCCTGTGTGTCCCCAGTTCTGCCAGTGCACCCTACACCCAGTCCATGGCACCCCAGCTGATGGTACCCATGGGGTCCCCAGCTCTGCCCAATGCCCAACCATCCTGGCACCCCAGGATGTCCTGGGCTCCCCAAGTCTCCCAGTGCCATGTATCCCAAATTGGTCCCTGGCACCCCGCATGCTGTTGGGGCACAGGGTGGGCTCAGACCCCCGAGGGTCCCCCCTCACCTTCCCTTGGTGTCGTGTTGAGTCAGGGGGTCCCCGTGTCCCCCCCCGGGGGTGGCCTGGGCCCATTTGGGGTCTCCGTGTCCCCCCCGGGGGTGGCCTGGGCCCATGTGGGGTGCAGCCCCCCTGACCCCTCTCTCTGTCCCCAGGGGGAGGGTTTGCACCAGCTCCGCGAGGCGCTCAAGATTTTAGCGGAGAGGGTTTTAATCCTGGAAACAATGATTGGGCTCTACGGTGAGTAGGGGCAGGGGACCCCCACCCCTGCCAGGAGGTCACCAGGCCCCCATGACATCATGGTGCCATCAGCCATGCATGCTGCCATCACCCACGTGGTGCCATCGTGGCCAGCACTGGGGACCACCCCAAGGAAAGGCCACCAGGGTCCCCCCACTCTCACCCCCAGCTGGGCACCCCAGAGCCCCCCCAGGTATTGCAGGGACGCCTGTGGCAGTCTCGGTGTTGGGGACAAGCTGGTGGCCCTCTGGGAAGGTTGGGGACATGTCCCCCCATGTTTTGGAGGGCTCAGTGTGCTGGGGTGGCAGAGGGAGCACCCCCAGCTGGGGACAGCAGTGTCCCCCTGGACAGGTTGTGGATGTGTCCCCCCAAATGTTGGGGGGCTCAGCATGCTAGGGGGGGCAGAGGGAGCACCCCCAGGTCAGGGACATCAGTGTCCCCATCAGGGCACTGCCAGGGACATCCAGCCAGCACAAGGGACCTCCCCTGTCCCCATGGACCCGCAGGGATGGGGGACCCCCGGCACCCTCTGAGACTGGGAAGACCCTCCTAGGAGACCTGGCACCCCCTCCTCGTGCCCCAGCACCCCCATCCTGCTGGGGCTGCACCCCTGCCATGCTGTGCCACCCCTGCCGTGCTGTGTCCCCGTGCCGTGTCCCCATGCCGTGTCCCCGTGCCGTGTCCCCATGCTGTGCCCGCCGCGGGGCCAACGCGCTCTGCTCTGCTCTGCTCTGCTCTCTCCCTCTCCCCCAGGCCAGTAGCTTCCAAACCCTCCTGCGGCAGCAGGCCCGGCTGGAGGTCCTGGCTAGAAGGGTCACCTTGCTGGAAGCCATCATCTGGCCAGGTAACCACGCCCTGCCCCGCCCTGCCCCGCCCCGCACGGGCCCGGAGCCGCGGTACCTCCGGGAGCGGGCACGGAGCACGGGGGGTGCAGCACCCACGGGAACGGGCAGCCCAGAGAGCTCAGAGACCTGCTTGGATTGAGGGGGCAGCCGTGGAGATCTCATGGATTGAGAGGTGACCATGGAGATCCTCCTGGACTGAGAGGTGACCATGGAGATCTCTTGGATTGAGAGGTGACCATGGAGATCCTCCTGGATTGAGAGGTGACCATGGAGATCTCTTGGATTGAGAGGGGCAACCATGGAGAACCTCTCAGACTGAGAGGTGACCATGGAAATAATATTGGATGGAGAGGAGCAAACACAGAGATCCATTTGAATTGAGAGGGGCAACCATGGAGATCTCTTGTATTGAGAGGGGCAACAATGGAAATTCACTTGGATTGAGAGGGGCAACCATGGAGATCCTGTTGCATTAACAGGTGACCATGGAGATCCTCCTGGACTGAGAGTTGGTCATGGAGATTCCCTTAGATTGAGAGGGGCAATCATGCAGATCCTCCTAGAGTGAGAAGGGCAACCATGGAGATCCTCCTGGATTGGAGACGCAAACATGGAGATCTCTTGGATTGAGAGGGCCAACCATGGAAATACTTTTGGATTGAGAGGGGCAACCATGGAATTCCTCCTAGATTGAGAAGGACAACCATGGAGATCCTGCTGGATTGAGAGAGGCAAACATGGAAATACCCTTGGATTGAGAGACGACCATGGACATCCTCTTAGATGAGAGGGGCAACCATGGAGATCTCTTGGATTAAGAGGCACCATGAGACATTGATGAGAGGCAACCATGGAGATCACTTGGATTGAGAGGCAACAGGAAATAATATGGATTAGAGAGCAATAAAGATCCTCTGTATTGAGAGGGACAACCATGGAGGTCCTCCTGGATTGAGAGAGGTGACCATGGAAATACTCTTGGAGAGGTGACCGTGGAGATCCTCTTGGACTGAGAGATGACCATAGAGATCCTCCTAGATTGAGAGGTGACCATGGAAATACTTTTGGATTGAGAGGGGCAACCATGGAGATCCTCCAAGATTGAGAGAGGCGAACATGGAAAATATTGATTGAGAAGAGAAAATGTGAAGATATCTCCTGGATTGAGAGGAGCAAATATGGAGATCCGTCTGGATTGAGAGGGGCAACCATGGAGATCCTCCTGGATTGAGATGTGACCATGGAAATACTCTTGAGAGGGACCATTGGGGATCCTGATTGGAGAGGAAACATGGAAATACTTTGCATTAAAGGGCAAACTGGAGACTTGGATGAGAGGTGACCGTGGAGGTCTCTTGAATTTAGCCATGCAACCATGGAGAACCTCTTGGATTGAGAAAAGCAAACATGGAAATACTCTTGGATTGAGAGGCGATCTTGGAGATCCTCGTGGGCCTAGTGAAACTCTGGACCTCCCCAAGGTTTAAGGGAGACCATGGAGAGACCCTCTCACTCCAAAGGAGCCCATGGAGACCCCTCTTGGACCAAGAGGAACCCTGGAGCTTCTTAGGGTTCATGAGAGACCATGGAGAGACTCAAAGGAGACCCCTCTTGGACCAAGGGGACCCATGGAGGCCCCTCAAGGGAAGCTCCAGAGCCCCTCTGGATCCACAGGAGACCATGGAGCCCCTCTTGGATTGGGAGAGGCAACCACGGAGCCCCTCTTGGGCCAAGGGGAACCCTGAAGCTCCCCAGGGCTCCAGGAAATCCTTGGAGAAGGGAGACCATGGAGACCCCCTCAAGCCAAGGGAGGCTCACGGGGACCCTCTCAGGCTGGAGCAGCTCCCAGAGCTCCTGGTGTCCCCAGGGATCCCCTGGTGCCACCTCCCGTGCCAGGGTGCCCCCCACCCTCCTCCCGCCTCCCCCTCCCCACTCCAGCTGTGCTTTCCCACAGGGCTCACACCGGGGGTGCCAGGCAGGGGTGCCAGCTGGGGGGTCCTCGGGTGGGTGTCCCCAGGGCTTGGGGACACCCAGAGCCACCACTGTGGGGCAGTGACTCCCATTTCTGTGGGGCACAACACGCACAGCACTGATCTGGGGGAGTTTGGAGCAGGGGGTGACATCCCAGCTCCTGATACCCCCTTTTCTCCTCTCTCCCCACAGAGCCAGAGCCCGGCTCGGGCAGCGGCGCCCCCGGCACGGCGACCCCCGGGGTGCCCCGTGCCAGGCGTGGCAGTGGGCACCCCCAGTACCGCATTGTCACCGCACCCCGCCACAACCCCCCCGGGCCGTGACAGGGCCACCCCGGCCACTCCTGTCACCCTGGTCACCCACGGGGTCATCCTGGTCACTCCATTCACCCCAGCCACCCCCAGGGTCACCGCGGCCACCCCAGCCACCCCAGTCAGCCCGGTCACTCCAGTCACCCTGGACATCCCGGTCACCCTGGTCACCCCACTGTGCCACCCTGGGGAGCAGGACAGGGCCACCCTCGTCCCCCCTCTTGGTGCTACTGGTGGCACGGCACCAGCCAACCTGCCATGCTTTGCCCCATCGCCGCTGCCCCCCAAGGGTCAGGGCTGTCCCCAACGCCATCTCTGTCCCCCCCCTGCCATGGGGCAGCTCCAAGGGATGGGTTCTGTACAATTCCATCCCGTCCCAGCCCTGGGGAGGGGATTGGGGGGCTTGGTGGGGACCCCCCGGGCGGGGACCCCGCTGTGCCGCGTGCTTTGCTGCTTTGGGACACGCCAGGGCATTAAAATGTCCCCAAATCCACGTCCTGTGGGGTGGCTTGGTGTGTCAGGGACATCCCAGGGGATACAGGCACCTGTGGGATGGAGTGGGATGGGATGGGATGGGATGGGATGGGATGGGATCCATGGGATGGGATAGGATAAAGGATGAGGAGAATAGAATGGGAAGGGATGGGTGGGATGGAAGGAGAATGGATGGGAAGGAATGGGATGGGGTGAGGAAGAAAAGGGATGGGATGCGATAGGATAGAATGGGAAGGGAAGGAATGGGATCCATGTAAAGGGATGGGATCCATGGGATCCAAGGGATGGGATGAGATGACAGTGACACCCAAGGGACACGTGGCTGTGCCATGGGACACCCACCCATGATGTGACACCAATCCATACAATGTCACCCCTGGGACACTCACCCGTGTCACAGCACCCATGGGACACCCAGCTGGGCCATGTGTGTCCCACACCCTGGGACACCCCCAGTTCCACGCAGGACACGCGGTACCTGCCCCCCTCCTGTGTCCTCATGGGACATGATGATGTCACACAGTGACGTCACTCCACCACGCTCACCACGTGGGCAGTGTGCAATGTCAGGCACAGCACAGGGACCCCAACCAGCACCCGCAGTGCCGCTTCTTTCCACGTGACCCGTGACACCTGGTGACATCACATACAGCCCATGGCGTCACCCGCTGGCAGGTGACACCGAGTGACCTCATGTGCCGGGAGCCTCCGTCAGGCTCACCGCGTGCCGCCGGGCACGGTGCATGACGTCACAGCGGCCCCGCGCCGCCCGTTACGCCGCAATGACATCACTACGCCGACCATGACGTCACTCCCCCGCCGCGCTCCTCGCTCCGCCTCGTGGCCCGAGCGCCTCTTGCGCGACGGTCCCTAACGGCCGCGGGCCGTACCATCCCGCCACCCTGCGGGGGGGGAAGCGCCCAGCGATGCGGTAGAACCGAGCTCTGGAGCGGCGGCCGCTGCCCGCGAGGCCGTCCCGGTTCTCCGCAGCCGGCAGAACCGGCGAGCGGGCCGCGGAGCGGGGCGGGCCGAGCTCCCGGAGCGCGTTCTGCCGCCGGTCCCCCCCGGCCGCGGGGTGGTGCTCGCGGCGGGGCCGGGCGGCGCATGCGCGGCGCGGGGCGGGGCCGGGCGGGCAGCGCGGAGGAGGAAGGCGAGAAAATGGCGTCGACGGGTGAGCGGGGCCGGGGCGGGCCGGGCCCGGGGCGGGGGGCGAGACGGGACGGGACCGGACCCGCGGCAGCGCCACCGTTCCCAGCACGGAGTGGCCAGAGGAGCGCTGGGGCGGCGCCGCGGGCTCGTAGCGCCTTGCCCGGGGGCCACTGGGGTCGGGCCGTGCAGGGCCCGTCTCGGCCGCGTCCCCCCGCGCCGCCCGCCGGGGCCGCCCCGGGGCCGCGGGAGTTTCCCCTCAGCGTCCCGGGGATCAACTGCGGCCTCTCGGAGCTGCGGCCCCGCGGGATTGCCGGAGCTCCGCGCTGCCCGGGGCCAGGGCTCTCTCCGCGCCCTCGGGCGGGTTTGGGAGCGGATTTGGGATCCGGGAGCGCTTTGGGTGGGAAGGAGCTGAGCGCTCATCCCATGGCGGGGACACCTCCCGCTGCCCCAGCGAGCTCCCAGCCCGGCCCTGGGCACTGCCAGGCGTGGAGCATCCTCTGGGATCTCCATTCCAGTGCTCCCAGCCGGGAATTCCTCCCCAATATCCCATCCATCCCTGCCCTCTGGCACCGGGAGCCATTCCCTGTGTCCTGTCCCTCCATCCCTTGTCCCTCTCCAGCTCTCCTGGAGCTCCTTTAAGCACTGAAAGGGGCTCTGAGCTCTCCCTGGAGTCCTCCTTTCCCATCTTTTCCCCTTAGAGAAGTGAGGTCTTCCATCATCTCCATGGCTCCAAATTTATCTGAATGAAAAGTTTTTCCACGAGGGCTCCAGCTGGATATAAATATTTGGAAACTGAGACTCCCTTGCTCAGTCCACCTTTAAAGTGCTTTAAATCCCAACATCTGATTCTCCTTAAAGAAGGAGGATTTTCCTTTTTTTTTTCCAGCAAGGAAAATCTCCCAGGCCATGGAGTGTGAGGGAGTATCCCCAGCAGCACCTTGGGGAGCTTGAAAAAGAAAAGTCAGTAAAGGAACATCTGCCAGTGGAATTGTCAGGACGGGGGTTAAAACCACAGCTGTGTTTTCCCTTAATTCATGGAATTGTTCCTCCTGGGAGCTGCTATTTCCAGCCTCTGGTGTGCTCCTGAGCCTTGTGAAAGAAAAGGATGAAGATTAATTTCCCCCTGGAAATAAAAGCCAGGAGATGGGTTTAACTAAATGAACCATAATATTATTTTTTATTAATGTTCTGTGTTCCTCTAAATCCCAGCAAATTAAACGAGAGGCATCACCACAGGCAAACTGCAAATTCCACACCTGGAATTAAACCCTGCAGAGGCTGAAATGTTGGGTTTAGGTGGGACTGGGGATAGGGCTGTGAGGAGAGGGGTTAATTGGTACCCCTGTGTGGAGCTGGAGGCCAAAATGGGGCTGAAAATGGAGAATTAAATGAGGTTTTGGTGGCTGGAGGGTGAGCAGGAAAAAGAGTGGAGTGGTTGGAAAGGGAAGCTGGATGAAGGAGAGCAGACATTAATTAACACTCAGGATTTAGCAGAACCACGTGTAAAGTGAATGTAAAAAAAACCCAACAAACCCAGAACCCTGAACTGAACAAGGAAAACGCTCCAATATCCCACGTGCCAACCTGAGAGGGAAGTGGGAATGCTGCCAGAGGAGTTTAACAACTTGTGTGCCTTGTGTCCTGGGAGCAGGGAAAGCTTTGGAGAGCTCCCAGTGTCATCTTTGTCCCTTTGAGGTGTTGTGGGCAAGGCCAGAGGGATGAAGAAGTGGCAGGAATTCCTGCAGGGATCACAGCTGGGCCATTCCTGCATCCAGCAGGGATCCAGGGGCTCTGCTCCTGCACAGGGAGCAGGAGGAGAAGCTGGGAACACACCTGGAGGCTGGGCAGGAAGGGTTTGCTGGGGATGGATGCTCAGGCTGAGGTTGTGCTGGATGGAAATTGTGTTTTCCAAGGGGTTCCTGGGGCCTTGGCAATAGTGGGATGATGGCATCAAAGCCAGGCAGGATTTGCTTCCTGAAATTCTCCAGTGCAGGAGTGGAATTGATCCATGTGGCTCTCTCCCATTTCAGGATATTCCATGATTGTGGGATAAATTTGGATTTCTGACAAGGTGATGGGAGCAGTGGGAGCTCTTCCCATGCAGGGATGTGTGGGAACAGCTCCGCTGCCCCAGCTCCTCCAGCAGCAGGTTCTGGGCTCATTCCTGCTCCCAGATCTGGTGGGAATGGTGAATCCATCCCTGCTCCAGAGCCTGGATGGGAGCTGGAGCTGTTGCTGCCTGTGAGGGAGCTGGGAGCTGCAATCCTTTCAAATTCAGCCTCCTAATTGCCATGTGGGTTCATTTTCCATCCCTGCCAGCAAACCAGCTCAGCACAGGCTTTGCTGCTGGCGTTTTCATGGCTTTGGTTCTCCTCCCAGCCATTTGCTGCCGTGCATTTTGGATCTGGGGAGGGAATCACTCCCCTCTTCCCATCCCCAGCCTTTCCAGGGGACAAGTGGCTTTCCAGCCATCCATTTGTGTCCTTGAAAAGGGAAGGAGTGAAGGTGGTGAAACCTCCCGGCCCTTTCAGAGCAGGCTGGTGGGTTTGTAAGGCACAAATCCCTGCTTTTCCTTTGTTCCAACCCAAATCCCCCCCTGGGATCCATCCAAGGTGGCAGTTAAATTGAACCAGGGTCATTTGAGATCAAAGTGGCTGCTGCAAACAGCAGGAACAATGAGGGGAAGGGAGGTTTTGTTCCCCTCAAAAAGGAGGACTGAAAATGTGCATTTACCTTCCACCCTTGGGAAACTGGAATTCCAGTGGTTTATAGCAAGCTGCAGGAGGAAATTCCAGCTGCTGTGCTCTTGGATTCTTTAATTTTATTAAGCTTTTATCAACGTTTTTATTCTTTTTTTCTTCTCTTTTTCTTTTAGATTACAGTACCTATAGCCAAGCTGCAGCTCAGCAGGGGTAAGTAGCTTATCCTCCCTGTTTTAAAGAGATGTAATAAAACTAAATAATAATTATGGTTTGGGCTTAACTCAGGTATGTTTGGGAAACCTGGAGCTTTGTATTTCCATAGAATTTCAGCAAGAAACCATTGGGCTGCATGAAAATTTGTGTGGTGATGCAGATTTGGGGCAAAATTATAAATGTCTTTACATTCATTCCACAGCTACAGCGCCTATGCACCTCAGCCAGCCCAAGGATATGCACAGACCACCCAGGTAAAACATGGGGAGGGGGTGCAATTCCTGCTCAGTCACCTGTTTGCCAGGAAAACTGGAAATTCCAAGCAGCAGCATCAAAATCTGTGGTTAAAAATTGTCTTGGAGATTCTCCCCCAGCCCAAAGTGCTTTATAAAAGTGGAAATAACCTCAACAATCCCATTTTGGTTTTTTGGTAATTGATTCAATCCTGATCCCAGAAAAGCCAAATTTTTGGTGGGTGTTGTAATCAGAGGTGTAGGAGAGAAAAAAAAATATTGGGAAAAAAGGGAGGGGAATTGCCTGTTGGGAAATGGCAGAATTGGACAAAGGAGGAGGAGGGAATCTGCTTTTTCCTGGAGTTTTTATTGCTATAATTGTTCATACTCTCAGTTGGCTGGACTGCAAAATAATGATGGTCTTTAAGAGATTAACTTCATGCTTATTTTTAACCTTTAGAATCCAAGTTACTACAACCACATTTGTCTGCAAACTCCAAGTATGTTTCCAAAGGTAAATTCTTGTCCTCACAAAGTGCTGTAGGCTTAATTTTCCTTCCCAAGAGGAGGAAGACAGGCTCAGTGTGGGCTGAGAGGAGGAAGGTGATGGTGATTTATTGAAATAAAAGTCTTTGGAGACCACAACTGGAAGAGCTGCTCCCAGTTGTAGGTGAGGTGAAATGTGGGAGCAGGATAAGAGTAGGAACAGGAGGCCTCAGCAACTAAAACCAGCTAATTAAACACCTAACCAGCTAATTGAACACCTAACCAGCTAATTAAACCCCTAACCAGCTAATCTGAGCTGTAGGCACGTGTCCATGGGAAGTTTGCAGCGTTCCCTGTCCTTGGTGGAGGGAACTTCAGGGCCAGGGATGTGTTGACATTCTCAAAGCTTTCCTGCTCCTGGTTCAGACCTGAGTTCAGGGAGGCTGAATATCCCCAAAAAAGTCCAGAGAAATGTGAATTCTTTCAGAATGTGGAGGTTAAAGCTGTCTCCATGTCACTCCTCGAGTTTTATCCAGAGTTTTATCCTAAGCCAGGAGCTGTCGGAAGCTTGCTGGTGCCTGCAGCATGAGCTGGTAGGGCATGGCTTGGGCAGCTGGTGGCACTGCTGGGCACAGCTGCTCCTCTCCTTTCCTCGGTGATTCTCAAGCTGGATTTGGAAACAAAATCAGGGAATGGGTGAGGTGAGAGCTGATCCCTCACTGAGCACAGGCACCGGAATGGGAGCAGCACGCTGGGATGCTTTGGGTGTTCCATGGATCCCATCCTTCCATGCCTGCACCAGCTCCCATTTTTCAAATTAATGCCTGATGGGCATGAAAAATACTCCAGATAATTAAACTGAAACCTTCCTCAGGTTTCTTTTAGGCAGCCCCAGAGCAGTTTGACACTGGAGTGATTTTCCTTGGTGCAGTCCCGCCCTCGCAGCGCTCCCATTCCCGTGTTCCAGGCTGAGCCTGGGATGGTGCCTGTGGCTGCTGGTGGTAGCTGTGAGCAGCTGGGAGCTTTCCTGTTTGCTTTCCACAGAGCAGAGCTGTGTGGTGCCAGTGTCAAGAGCCTGTCCCTTGAGTCTTGGCAGGGAAAAACCACTCCATAGCCTCCTTGCAGAGCTGACCCGGAATTTCCCCGCAGCACCTAAACTTTCACAGCAGCCTTGGCTTTGGGAGCGCTCAGCAGCTGCAATTCCTGGGGGTGCCTTGTGCTCATGGATTGAATGAATGTGTGTCCTTTTGGAGCAGACCTACGGGCAGCAGAGCTACGGCACCTACGGGCAGCCCAGCGACGTCAGCTACACACAGCCGCAGACCACGGCCGCGTACGGACAGACGGCCTACGCCACCTCCTACGGACAGCCCCCCACAGGTGAGAGCCCTGCTGGGCTGGGCCTGGGACAGGCCTGAATGTCACCTAGGCCCTGGGCAGGGACAGCTCCCACAGCTGAGCAAACTCTGGGCAAACTTGGATACTTTGGGGGTGTGGCGGCCAAGCTGGGGGTAACCTGTGTGACTGCCCTGCCAGGGAGCAGTCCTGCCCAAAATCCATCCAGCCCTGCCCTCTGGCAAAGGGAGGCTATTCCCTCCCAGGGAACAATCCCTGATTCCCAATATCCCATCCATCCCTGCCCTCTGGCAGGGGGAGGGCATTCCTTCCCAGGGAACAATTCCTGCCCAATATCCCATCCATCCCTGCCCCATATCCCATCCATCCTTGCCCTCTGGCAGGGGGAGGGCATTCCTTCCCAGGGAACAGTTCCTAATTCCCAATATCTCATCCAGCCCTGCCCCATATCCCATCCAGCCCTGCCCTCTATCAGTGGGAGGCTATTCCCTCCCAGGGAACAATTCCTAATTCCCAAAATCCCATCCATTCCTGCCCTCTGGCAGGGGGAAGTCATTTTCTGCCAGGGAACAATCCCTGCCCAATATCCCATCCATCCCTGCCCCATATCCCATCCATCCTTGCCCTCTGGCAGGGGGAGGGCATTCCTTCCCAGGGAACAATCCCTGATTCCCAATATCCCATCCATTCCTGCCCTCTGGCAGGGGGAAGTCATTCTCTGCCAGGGAACAATCCCTGCCCAGTATCCCATCCAGCCCTGCACTTCTGGCAGTGGGAAGCCATTCCCAGCAGGGAACAATTCCTAATTCCCAGTATCCCATCCATCCTTGCCCTCTGGCAGTGGGAGGGTATTCCCTCCCAGGGAACAATTCCTGCCCAATATCCCATCCATCCCTGTCCTCTGGCAGGGGGAGGGCATTCCTTCCCAGGGAACAGTTCCTAATTCCCAATATCTCATCCAGCCCTGCCCCAAATCCCATCCAGCCCTGTCCTCTATCAGTGGGAGGGTATTCGCTCCCAGGGAACAATTCCTGCCCAATATCCCCTCTATCCCTGCCCACCATTCCATCCATCCCTTCCCTCTATCAGTGGGAAGCCACTCCCTCCCAGGGAACAATTCCTAATTCCCAAAATCCCATCCATTCCTGCCCTCTGGCAGGGGGAAGTCATTCTCTGCCAGGGAACAATCCCTGCCCAGTATCCCATCCAGCCCTGCACTTCTGGCAGTGGGAAGCCATTCCCAGCAGGGAACAATTCCTAATTCCCAGTATCCCATCCATCCTTGCCCTCTGGCAGTGGGAGGGTGTTTCCTCCCAGTAACAATTCCTGCCCAATATCCCCTCTATCCCTGCCCACCATTCCATCCATCCCTTCCCTCTATCAGTGGGAAGCCACTCCCTCCCAGGGAACAATTCCTAATTCCCAAAATCCCATCCCTTCCTGCCCTCTGGCAGTGGGAGGGTATTCCCTTCCAGGAAACAATTCCTGCCCAATATTCCATCCAGCCCTGCCCAATATCCCATCCAGCCCTGCCTTCTGGCAGGGGGAAGCCATTCCCTCCCAGGGAACAGTTCCTAATTCCCAATATCCTATCCAGCCCTGCCCAATATCCCATCCAGCCCTCCCCAATGTTCCATCCATCCCTGCCCCTTGGCAGGGGGAAGCCATTTCCTCACAGGGAACAATTCCTGATTCCCAATATCCCATCCAGCCCTGCCCTCTGGCACTGGGAGCCATTCCCTGTGTCCTGTCCCTCCATCCCTTGTCCCCAGTCCCTCTCCAGCTCTCCTGGAGCCCCTTCAGGCCCTGCCAGGGGCTCTGAGCTCTCCCTGGAGCCTTCTCCTCTCCAGGTGAGCACCCCCAGCTCTCCCAGCCTGGCTCCAGCCCTCCATGGCCTCCTCTGGTCTGGCTCCAGCAGCTCCAGGTCCTTCATGGAATGGTTTTGGCTGGGAGAGACCTTAAAGCTCATCTGGTGTCACCCCTGCCATGGCAGGGACACATTCCACTGTCCCAGGCTGCCCTTGGGCACCCCCAGGGCTGTGGCAGCCATGCATAACCAGGAATAAATGCACTGTTGAGTTTTCAGGGCAGGGTTTGGGTGCTGTGGGACCCAGCAGGACGTGCTGTGCCCAGAGCAGAGTGAGCAGTGTCCCTGGCTGCTCCTCAGCCCTTCCCTGCCAGTGCTGTCACTGCAGTGACATGTGCCTGTTCTGATCCTGTGCCTTCTCCTCCTCATCTTGTGCTTCCCACAGTGGAAGGAGCCAGCCCAGGTTGGGGTTGGCCTGTCCTGCTCAGTGTTGCATGGAAAGTTCTGTCTCATCCTGTCAGAACCTGAGGTGCCCTTTGGTGGAACCCTGGGGGTGTCACTTGGTTTCAGTGCCAAACCCTGGAGTGCCAGAGCTGCCCCAGGCAGTGACAGTGACCCAGGCAAGGCTGCAGGGCTCTTTGCCATCTCCATGGGTCAAATCCTGACCACTGAGACCTTTTATGTGACTCCAACCCCATTTCCTAAAAGATAAACAGCATCCTGCCCTCCACCTTTGCATGCCCCGTGGTGGTTTTGGATTTCCAGAGCAGATTCTTGCTCCTTCATGCTCCATAAACTCTCCCAACGTGTTCCTGGAGCTGGAATTTCCTCCAGTTGAGTGTCTGAATGTTTAAAGCTATTAAGGCAATGTTTAATTCATGTATATTCATGTTTATTTAATGTATGTTTGGGCTGAATATTCAGGAGTTTTAGGAAGCAGATTTTCCTCCCAGTGATTCCTTGGGTGTTGTGTCCTGCACATTCCTGGGAGAGACATCAGAAACATTTTGTAGTTGGAATTAAACACTTCCCAAAGCAAGGCAATTCCAGGACAGACAGACAGACACTGGGATATCTGACTGTAGAGGCCATTGAGGAATTCTTCACAGGGAGGAGCTGGAGAGAAAATATTAACCCAAATGAAAATATTTACCATCTTTACACGCATCAGGAAAATTCCTGCTCCTGAGATCCATGTCCATTAGCCAGTGGCACTGGGGGTTATCTGCAGGGCTTTTTCCTTTCATTTAAGGCTACCTAGAGAAAAGTTGGCAGCAAAAAATGATTTGTGAACTTCCAAAATTCCTTTCTTAGAAATATTTACATCCCTGTGACTCCTGTGGATTCCAGTCCCACAGGGGTCACAGGAAACTGCTCTGTTTATGTTTTTCCTTCTCCCTTAAGAGGAGATTTGCTGCAAGAATAATAATAATAACAATAATAATAATATCAGGCTTTTTTTTTCTGCACAGCTGCACATTTTGTTTTCTTGGTAGGCAAAAAAATAAAAGCTTCATTTTCTTTTCATCCATGAAAAAAAAAAAAAACCACCAACTTAGAAAAGTGGTCAAGCAAAAGATCCTATCAGCCCACAGAGCAGGGCTGTGGCAGCTCTGGGCATGGAGCCAGGCTGGATTTATCCTTCCTCCACCTGCCTCTCCTTGAGGAGCCAGAGCTGTGGAAAGGAGACTGCAGCCTCTCCCTCCCTCCCTGCTGCCTTTCATGCTCAATAAACCCCTGGGGCAGACACTGTCATGCCCTGAGACACGTGCACTCCTTACAGCTGCAGCCCAGTCCTGTTTTCCTGTCCATCACCTTTTTGTTCTGCAGTTCCTTAAAGCAATTTTGTTGTTTTTGTTGCCTGAACAGCCTGGGGTTTGGGTGAGGTCAAGGAAATCCAAGGTGTGTGTGGATGCAGCCTCTCAGGATGGGTGGGAATGGCAGGGATGGATTTTTTTGTCACCACCCAGTTGGCACCGTCCTTCCCTCCCTGGGGCTGCAGGAAAAGGTGTCTTGGAGAAAAAAGGATTTGGTTAGGGATCACTGGGCACCCTCAGACCTGTGCCTCATTAATCAGTGCAGGGTGTTGGCAGGAATTCCAGGAGTCAATAAATAAAGAGCATTTTGCTGTCCAGCTGTGGATCTGTTGGAAGTGGGAATTGCTCTCTAAACCAGCCAGCTCCTGCTTCCCTTTACCTGGGAAATTTGGGGTATGGATATTGAAATTTCTAAAAATTTCCAAATTCTCATTTGGAATTAATGAGCACACAGCTGCCATAACAACCCCAAAATATCCCAAAACTGGCTGGAGAGAGAGTGAGCTCTGCATCTTCTCCAGCCCTCACTGGTGGGATAGACACAAGCAGGAGGCAGCTCTGCTCCTGAAGGAATCCCTGTGGAAAAAAGGAATCCCTCTGGAAAAAAAGGAATCCCTGTGGAAAGAAGGAATCTCTCTAAATGCAGCCTTTTCCAGTTGATATTCTCTGTAGGTCAAATCCTGCAAACTTCACCACCTGGAGAATTCCTAGCCTTCCTTTGAGGGGAATTTAGGCACTTTATTCCTTCTGTCACCTTTTTCTTTCACCAGCTTTTCTGCTGTGTCAACTTTTATCTTCCTGGCTGGGAGGGGAGGAGAGAAAAGTGGTATAATAGAAATGTCACCCTCAAAACAGCAGCTCCTGAGGGTTCCCAGAGTGTCTAAACTGGGTTTGATTTGTGATTTAAACCAGTGGGGTGGGAAATCACTGCCTTTCCTTTGGGACAAACCCTTCCTGCTGTTCACTGTTCCATGAGGGAAATGCTCCATCTAGAGCTGAAGCTTTAAAATTCAACTTTTTTTTTTTTTTTTTTTCCTCCCTTTTATCCTGCTACCTGTGCAGATCCAGCACAGGAATTGAGGAATTCATCACAGGGAGGAGCTGGAGAGAAAATATTAACCCAAATGAAAATATTTACCATCTTTACATGGATCAGGAAAATTGCTGATCCTGAGATCCATATCCATTAGCCAGTGGCACTGGGGGTTATGTACAGGGCTTTTTCCTTTCATTTCAGGCTACCTAGAGAAAAGTTGGCAGCAAAAAATGATTTGTGAACTTCCAAAATTCCTTTCTTAGGCTGAACTTAGCCTTTTTTAGTGTGTGGTCAGACTTTGGCCAGTTAAAATAAGGCTTTATTTAACTCCTGGGATTGCTGCTCCCTGTGGAATTGCTGTCTTGCCTCACATTTAAGTGTTTGGGCTGCTCAGATTTGTCCAAGGCTTTAAAAATCCTCCCATTGGGCATCATCCCCTTCAGCCTTTTCAGCAACATTTTTCAGAGAACAGCAGACAGGAATAATAACCTTAAAAACTGATTTTTAAAAACCAGTCAGTTTTTAAGGTTATTGTTATTTAATTTTTTTAAGGTTATTTCCCACTTGGAAATAACTTGATTCCTACAAGGGATCCAGTTTACATTCCCAGCTTGGGAATGCCCTGGGATGGGGTTGGGTTGGAGGTCAGGGGTAGGAAGAGGAAGGTGCAGGCTGGCCTTGTGTGTTCCCCAGGCTCCTGAGGGTCAGCAAAAAGCTGAATTTTGGGGGTGTTTTTAATCAATTTGCTCACCAAAAAGCTGAATTTTGGGGGTGTTTTTAATAAATTTGCTGTGCAAATTTTAATAAATTCCCTGTGTTCCTCTTTCCTGCCGCCCTGGTGTGGAGCTGTGGCAGTGCCATGGTGCTCTGGGAGGGCACACACCGTGCTCTGCTGCTGCAAATGCTGTTTGCTTTGCAAATCAGGCACCTGGAATGAAATGCTGCAGCCCAATTTGCGTAAAGGAAATGTATCACAAGCCTCCCGTGTTTATTAAAAATCAAAAGTGGTGGAGAAGCTGTTGTCTTCACTGACCCCAGCCATTTTTTAATGTTTAACAACATTTTTATTGCTGTTTTTCCATCCAAGTCTCATACTCTTAATATGAAAACTTGCTAGTTTTTAAGTTTTTTAAATGTAAAATTTAAACTTGCTAGTTTAAATTTAAACTTTTTCAATTTAAACTTGCTAGTTTTTAAATTTTTTTTTGTTAGGAGCACAAACCCAGTGTGTTAATGCCAGTTCACCTTTGAGACAAGGCAAATGCCACTAAATTATACAGGAGCTGTTTGGGGATCTTGGATATTGTAAAACTGTTGAAAAGGAACTCTGTGAGCTCTCAGCTTTTTCTCTAAACTGAAGTGAAATTCTGAGAAAAGGGAAGGTACATAAAACATCAGGAGCTGCCTGATGTGTCTCTTTTGACCTTTTTCTCATGTGAAAGCAAATGGAAAGTGCTTTTCTTTTGTTTCCAGCTTTACTGATTTCAAATAAGGCCTTCAGAAATGCCTCTGAAAGACTTCCCAGGCCAGGATTTGTGCCTTTATTTTTCAGAAAAGCTAAAAGGATGGGACTGTACTTGCTAAATCAGTTGGATTTATTTTATTTTGGAGCTCAGGGGGGTTTGTTACCCTGCCTTTGTTGAGGAGATGTCTCAGCCTGCCCTGCCTGAGCTCTGCTTGCTGTAAACAATCCTGAGTGCTGGTCCAGGGGTGGCTTCCAGAAAGCTCCTGGGATTGGGATTTTGGGATGCTGTGATACCCCAGTGTCTGTCTGTCTGTCTGTCCTGGAATTGCCTTGCTTTGGGGAGTGTTTAATTCCAACTACAAAATGTTTCTGATGTCTCTCCCAGGAATGTGCAGGACACAACACCCAAGGAATCACTGGGAGGAAAATCTGCTTCCTAAAACTCCTGAATATTCAGCCCAAACATACATTAAATAAACATGAATATACATGAATTAAACATTGCCTTAATAGTTTTAAACATTCAGACACTCGTCTGGAGAGGCTGAGGCTTCCCATGGTGGGAGAGGGGGTTCTCTGAGGGGCAGGGTGGGGTCATTGATGATTTTTGGGTTGAATGAGGTAAAATTGTGGCTGTGATGAGTCCCAGGAGCACCACAAGGAGCAGAGTCTGAGATATTTGGGGAAAGTCCTTGAGATATTTGGGAAAGCTTGAGGGACTTGGGAGAAGGGTGTGGAGGGCCAGGATAAGGGGCACTTATCCAGGGTTCGTGTGGGCACAGAGGAGGGTTAGATGGGACACCGGGAAGCTGAGGGGGGACACAGAGCAGCTGTGGCAGTGTCCAAGGCCAGGCTGGGCCGGGCTTGGAGCCCCTGGGACAGTGAAGGTGTCCCGTGAGGGGGACGGAGGGAGATGAGCCTTAGGCCGCGCTGGGATCGGCGGGGCCGCGCTGGGATGGCGCCGCTCCCGGCCGAGCCGTGGCTGAGCCGTGCTTGTTGCAGGTTACAGCGCCCCGACCGCCCCCCCTGCCTACAGCCAGCCCGTGCAGGGCTACGGCAGCGCCGCCTACGACACCAACACGGCCACGGTCACCAGCAGCCAGAGCTCGTACGCAGCGCCCGCCGCCTACGGCACCCAGCCCGCCTACCCCGCCTACGGGCAGCAGCCGGCGCCGGCCGCCCCCGCCAGGTACCGCCCTCATCCTCCCCCTCCTCCTCATGGCACCGCACCCATCTTCCTCCTCATGGCACCGCTGCACTCATCTTCCTCCCCCTCGTCCTCCTCATCTCCCTCTTCCTCCTCATGGCACCGCACCCATCTTCCTCCCCCTCCTCCTCATCATGGCACTGCTGCACTCATCTTCCTCCCCCTCCTCTTCCTCCTCCCCCTCACTCATCTTCCTCTCGCTCACTCATCTCTCCCCTCCTCCTCATGGCACCACTCCTCCTCCCCCTCCTCTTCCTCCTCATGGCACCGCACTCATCTTCCTCTCCCTCCTCCTCCTCATGGCACTGTCCACGTCTTCCTCCCCCTCCTCCTCCTCATGGCACCACCCTCATCTTCCTCCCCCTCCTCCTCCTCATGGCACCACTGCACTCATCTTCTTCCCTCCTCAGGCACTGCACTCATCTTCTCTCCCTCTTCCTCCTCATGGCGCCGTCCTCAGCTTCCTCCCCCCACTCCTCCTCCTCTCCCCCACTTCTCCTTCTTTTCCTTCTCCTCTGTCTCTTCCTCCTTCTCCTCCGCCTTTTCTTCCTCCTCCTTCTCATCATCCTTCTCCACTCCTTATGTTCCTCCTCCTCATCGTCACCATCCTCATCTTCCTCCTGCTCCTTCTTTTCCTTCCTCTCCTCTCCTCTCCTCTCCTCTCCTCTCCTCTCCTCTCCTCTCCTCTCCTCTCCTCTCCTCTCCTCTCCTCTCTCTCTCCCCTCCTCTCCTCTCCTCTCCTCTCCTCTCCTCTCCTCTCCTCTCCTCTCCTCTCCTCTCCTCTCCTCTCCTCTGTCTTTTCTTCCTCCTTTTCCTTCTCTCTTCCTTGTTCTTATCATCCTTCTCCACCCCTTCTTCATCTTCCTCATCAGCACCATCCTTATCCTCCTCTTCCTCCTGCTCCTTCTTCCTCCTTCTTTTCCTTCTCTTCTTCTGTCTCTTCCTCCTTCTCCTCTGCCTTTTCTTCCTCCTCCTTTTCCTTCTCTTCTTCCTCCTTCTTTTCATCATCCTTCTTCTCCACCCCTTCCTCATCTTCCTCCTCGTCATCATCACCATCCTCATCATCCTTCTGCTCCTCCTTCCTCCTTCTTTTCCTTCTTCTTCTCCCCTCTATTCCTCCTTCTCCTCTGTCTTTTCTTCCTCGTCCTTTTCCTTCTCTTCTTCCTCCTTCTTCTCATCATCCTTCTTCTCCACCCCTTCCCCATCATCATCCTCCTCATCATCACCATCCTCATCATCCTCCTCTTCCTTCTTCCACCTTCTTCTCCTTTTCCTTTTCTTCTTCCTTCTTCTCTTCTTCCTCCTCCTCCTTCTCTTCTTCCTCCTTCTTCTCTTCCTCTTGTTCCTCCTCCTTTTCTTTCTCTTGTTCTTCACCCCCTCCTCCTCCTTCTCTTCCTCCTCCTCTTTCTCCTCCCTTCTTCTCCTCCTCTTGTTCCTCCTATTCCTCCTCCTTCTCTTCCTTCTCCATCTCCCATTACTCCTCTTCCTCCTCCTTCTCTTCTTCTTCTGTCTTTTCCTCCTCTTGTTTCTTCTCCTTCTTCTTCATCTCTAGTCACTCCTTCTCTTCTTCCTTCCCCTCCTCCTCATTGCCCTTCTCTTCCTCCTTCTCCTCCTCCTCCTCGTCCCGTTTCTCCCCCATCAGCCCCAGGCAGCCACAGCAGGCTCTGGGCTCTGAGGCTGCAGCAGAGCTGAGTCCTGCCTGCTCTGAGTGCCGGGCTCAGGCAGGATGCTGGGTGGATGCACAGGCTGCAAAACATTTCCTCTTTAAGTCTCACCCCTCTGGGCACGGCCTGTCAGCTATTGAGTGCAATTGTTTGCTCAGAGGATATGGAAAGTTTAGAATACATAATGGAAACTTGTTTGGGAGTGAGTAAAAGCTGATTTATTCCCTTACCTGGTGTGTGTAGCAAGCCCTGTGGGAAGGAGAGGCAGGGCCTGGCCCAGCTCTGACAGGTTACACTTTAAAGGAATGTAAATTTGCTGGGTGAATCCTGACACTGTGTAATTTTTTCCCAGCTTCTACAGCAAAAGCAGCTCCACTCTGAGAAACAAATAGAAATTAAAGACTCATAGAATCCTTGGAGTTAGAAAAGCCCTCTGAGATCATGGAGGCCACCACCAATCCTCTCCCCAAGTGCCACATTCACATGGCTTTTAAACTTTGGGGCAAACAGAAGGGGATGTGTGAATCACATGCAAAGGGTTCTCAAATTTCAGGCCTTGAGAGTTAAATCTAAACACACAATTGTGAGTGGTTTGGGTTGGAGGGGACCTTTAAAGGTCACCCAGCCCAAGCCCAGCATCCTTTCTTTTCCATGGGATCATTGGGGATAACGTGTATGAGGCAATATCTGCCTGAGCTGGATTCTGAACCACACAATGGGGCATTTCAGCTCCTGCTTCAGCTCCTGCTTGCCCAGGGCTCTGCAGGAGAGCCTTGCTGCCATTGCACACCCTCCCTCAGCCCCACAGCCCAGCTCTGAGCCCCTTTGGGATGGACAGGAGCTGTGCTGTTCCATGCTCTCTGTCCAGGGCACTGCCTGGGCCTTTCCTGGAGTGTGCAGACACCCAGGCAGTGAGTGCTGAAATTGTGTTTATCACCTGTTTATTATCTGTCACCAATCAAGGCCAGCTTTAATGCTACCCCAAAAACGAGCTCCCAACCCTCAGTGCTGGGGGCTCTGAGCCCTTTGCTGCTGCCAGCTGTGGGGCTGGGCACCAATGCTGTTCCCTGTTTCTCCCCAGACCCCAGGATGGCAGCAAACCAGCAGAGACCAGCCAGCCTCAGTCCAGCACGACAGGCTACAGCCAGCCCAGCCTGGGCTACGGGCAGAGCAACTACAGCTACCCCCAGGTGCCTGCCAGCTACCCCATGCAGCCTGTCACTGCTCCACCCTCCTACCCTCCAACCAGGTAATGCACTGCTCAGCCTGGGGGCCTTCCTGCGGGGATTTGATGGAAAAGGAGCTTTGGTGGCCTGGGAGGAGGAGCTGTGCTTCTTGGAGTTGTTGTGGTGGGGATGGGGAGGCTGTGGCTGAGTGCACATCTGAGAAGGAGAATGATGACAAATGGGTTTAAGGCATTTTCTACTTTTATTTTATTTTATTTTAGTACATGAGGATTTTAAGAGTTTTCCTAGAGTGACCTTTTGCTGTCTCCTTCCACATACAGCTTAGCCCAGGAGCTCCCTTTCTACCTTCATGTGTCTTTAATGTGACATCTAAAACATACACTTTGAAATTCTCAAAGCCCCAGCTGCATGCGAGGAGCTTCTTTTATCCAGGGCCTGTTACCTCCATTTCCACTGAGTTTTGCCCTGGCTCTTGTTCCTTTTCCTAGAGATGTGAATAAACTGGGATTGGCCACATGGTTTTTGTTTTCACAGCCCTTTAGACTGGCCTCCATAGGATGACTTCAGCTTTTAAAGTGATTTACAGCACTAAATACAGCCTCTAATTGCATTTTCTTCCAGCATGAGCCATTCCATGTGCTCTGCCAGGGAATTGCCTCACCATCCCACCTTTCCCAACGTTTTTCTCTTGCAGCTATTCCTCCACACAGCCAAGCAGTTACGATCAGAGCACTTACTCCCAGCAGAGCAGCTACGGGCAGCAGAGCTCCTATGGCCAGCAGACCAGTTATGGGCAGCAGAGCAGCTATGGCCAGCAGCCACCTCCCACCAGTTACCCACCTCCCACTGGATCCTACAGCCAGGCCCCCAGCCAGTACAGCCAGCAGAGCAGCAGCTACGGCCAGCAGAGTGAGTGGCAGCCCTGGCCTTAGTTTGGATCCAAAACTCAGAGCTGGCTTGAAGGGAGAGGGGGTTGGAGCTGGAGTTTGGCCTTTGTTGGTGAAAAATGGCATCTCTGGAGGCAGTGGTGGGTTGGGGTGGGGAAAAGGAAGGTTCCTCACCTCAGGGGAAAAGAAGCACAGAGGCACCAAATGTTTGTGGGGAGTTGAGGGGGCTCAGCCTGGAGAAAAGGAGGCTCAGGGAGACCTCGTGGCTCTGCTCAGGGCAGGAAGGGGCAGGAGTGGTTGGGTCAGGCTCTGCTCCCAGGGAACAGGGACAGGATGAGAGGGAACGGCCTCAGACTGGGACATTGGTGTTTGTGGGGAGGTGAGGGGGCTCAGCTGGAGAAAAGGAGGCTCAGGGGGGACCTTGTGCCTCTGCACAGAGCAGGCAGGGTTAGGAGTGGTTGGGTCAGGCTTTGCTCCCAGGGAATGGGGACAGGATGAGAGGGAACCGCCTCAGGCTGGGCCAGGGTGGATATTTGGAACATTTCTTCATGTTGGTCAGGCCCTGGGCAGTGGATCCCATCCCTGGAGGGATTTAACAGCCCTGTGGATGTGGCACTTGGGGACACGGCGCAGTGATGGCCTTGGCTGGGGGAACAGCTGAAATCAACACCCTCAGGGGGATTTTCCCAAACTGAACAGCTCCAGTTTGGCTGGAGCTGAGGGCAGGTGAAGGGGTTGCCTCTCCCTGACCTGTTTGCCCCCTTCCCCAGGCTCGTTCCGCCAGGACCATCCCAGCAGCATGAACATGTACGGGCAGGAATCCGGAGGCTTCTCCGGCCCCGGGGAGAGCCGGAACCTGAGCGGCCCCGAGAGCCGGGGCAGGGGACGAGGGGGATATGAGCGAGGAGGAGGCATGAGCAGAGGTGGGCGGGGAGGAGGACGCGGTGGAATGGGGTAAGAGCAAAGCTTTTCTCCTTTTCTCTAATTCTGGTTTACCCATAGGATTTGAAACTCAAAAAGAAGGGACTGAAAGGTTGACGTACCCAGCTGTGTTTCCATGGAGGACATGTGTGTGTGTAGCAGCATTGCTTGTCATCCATGGAAACATTATCCTAAGGGAAATAGGAGCAGGATGGTTGGTTTGTCCTGCAGCTGGTTGGGCCCCCAGGGAGGGGGAAACTGGGGGTGATGCTGGCCCTGGCACTTTCAGCTCCCTTCATGGTCGCCCAGAGGTGGAATCCTCTGTGGGGTTTAACAGTAACTCTGGGTGGAACACACACAAACCTCGCAGCAGCTCCAGGGGGTGCTCCCGGGGCCTCAGGAGCGGGGATTTTGGCAGGGCAGGAGCCTCGGGTCAGCCTCCTCCTGCAGAGCCTGCGAGCTCGGAGTGCCGCGTGGAGAAGGAGCCCGAGGACAGAGAGAAGGAAGTGCTTTGGCTCCCAGGCCTGCTCCCCCTCAGAGCATTCAGGTGCTCTGAACCAGTTTGGCCATTTCACCTGATGGCACAACCTGGTTTGGTGGCACCTGTGCCTTCAGGTGTGTCCCCATGCGTGGAGGTCGTTGTGATGGAGGCGAGGGAGGAGAACCAATCCCGAGGGCTCCTCCAGGAGAGAATTCACAGCTTTGTGTGTGTTCCAGGCCCTCACCGTGGTGCTCAGAGCTATGCAGAGTGTGCCCAGGTGTGGCACAGGACACGCTGTGCCCACCCTGGTGCTGGCAGGGGGGCTGTGATGGCAGCTGCCCTCCAGAGGCCGCTTCTTTCCATGTGGCACAGCCCCAGTTTGGCAGTGGGTGGCCCCGTTCTGCACAGCTCTGTTGCTGCCCATTGACGTGGCATGAAATCTTTATCAGAGAAATCCAAGAAAGAATGGAAAGGGCTGGTTTGTGTGGGAACACATCCAGCTTGCAATTGGCACGGGTGGAACAGAGTTCCAGGGATCTGCATAAAGATTTCAGCCGTGCTGTATTGATCTCTTAACAATGAAAGTAGATGTAGACACCTGAAATGTCTATCATCACATCTTCAAATTTCTAGCCCCTTCCAAGCTTCTCATTGCCAAAGATTTGTCACCTGTCTCTGATCTCACACCTTAATCCCAGCTCAAATTTGCCTCCTGAGTGATTTCCCACCTGGCCAGACCCTTACAAAGGGTCCCCCCCTGCCCCAGCCTTATGGACGTAGAGTTTGTGATGTCCATAGAACAGGTGGCTTCAGGGGACACCCAGGGCAGGTAGGGGAACTCGGCCCACCTTAGCATGCTGTGGTGATGGATTTCAGTGTCTCCAGCAGGTAAGGAGCTCGATGTTATTAACATGCCCTTTTTCATTGCCTCGATGATTTGATATTTTTATGAAAATGGAAAACTTTTTAACATGCTTTGTCGCATTTATATGCTACAGGTTACAAAGTGAGAGCCTTGTAAACACCTCAATACTTAAAAAGTACCCGTACTCAGTACTCAGCCGGCAGCATAATGAAAAGTGGGACTAGACACGGTGTCCATATGGAGAGGAAAAATATACATAGAATATTTTTAACCCAATGTATTGATTGTATAAACGGAATCCTTCTGTAACTTTGGTAACTGCATACTTGTTGTTTGGTAATAAAACCAGAGGAGGGTATACTACTACTTTAGAATTGTGTAACGTTAAAGAAAAAAAAAAAAAAGTGTAAAAATCTTATGTTTAAAAAGAGAGACGTTACGTAAATGGTGTGTACTTTAACGAGAGGAGGCAAAGCTGCATGCAACAGCTCGAAATTCTGTATTGACTTTTTTTTTTCCCAGTATTAGAGGTGCAATACTTGCTAGAAAAATTCACGGTGCTCTCCCTCCTCCGCTCGGCTCCTTCCAAACAGCTTGCTGGCTCACCCAAAAAAAGAGCAAGAAGCAGCCCAAATCCTTTCTAAAGGTGGCATTTTCCTACTTCACCACCACGCTCCAAAGCAGTTTTAGCTGTGAATGCTTCAGCCAAAGCTTTTGGTGAAAGCTGCGGCCCTGTTTGCATTGGCACCCGCCCAAAAGTGAGTGTGTCCACAAAGCTGCACCCCAGGCCTTGGAGCCCCCGCTGTACTCTGTAAGTTCTCCCTCCAGAGAGTTGTTAAATTCAGTAGTGACCTGAATGTATGGCTTTATTTTGAGGGTTTCAGGGGCGATGTCAGCTGAACTGTGTTGTAGGTCTCGCGTGTGGTTTGTCTCCTTTTGCACTGTTAAATGTCAGGGACCCGCGGGCCCGCGCTGCCGCAGGCTGAGGGTGCACCTTGGTGGACACACCGAGGGGAGGGAGTTGACCACTGAAACACCCCCAAATTGCTCTTCAAAACAACACCACCAAAAATACAACCCATTTTGATTACAAACAACCCCCGTTTCTCAGCCAAGTATTGCACTGATGATACCCGAGTAACAACGGCAGGGCACCGACAGCAAAGCGGTGCCTCAAACCACACCAAGGTTGCTTTATATGTAAAGAAAATTTGAGCGAGCTGCCCTGAAGAAAGGCCTAGTGCCGAGATGAGAGAGAGACAGAGAGATGTTTGGAGATGTTTAGCCAGTGCCCTTCTCCCCTGTGAGCCGCAGAGGCTCAGAGCGGTGCTGGCTTTGTAAAGGGAAAGGCCTTCATTTCTTCGTTTATCCCCCCAGCAGCGCTGGAGAGCGAGGTGGCTTCAATAAGCCTGGTGGTAAGTTTTTGAGCATTACAATGGATAGTGTTAAAAAAAAAAAAAAAAAAAAAAAATTGCAGTCAAGTTTTTTTTTTTTTAGCACAAAGTGTAATTTTTTTATTCGTTAAAGTGGTTTAAAAAATGACAATATGCAACCAGACTGTAATGGGTACTGCCGGCGATGCCCAGGGGTATGCGGACACAGTGGAAGAGTTGAGCAACCACTCCTGTAATTTTGGGGAAAAGAAATGGTTTGGATGTAATAAATCTTTTTTTTTTTTTTTAATATATATAGATATATTAAGTAACTTTTATTAATGAACTTAAAAACTGATTGGCTTGGTAAAACCTTTTAAAAAATCAGTGTTAATAGTGGTTAACGGTTTGAAACCTGCTAAAAAAAAAAAGAAATCAGTGTAATAGTGGTTAACGGTTTGAAAGCTGCTAAAAAAATCAGTGTAATAGTGGTTATTGGTTGGAAGAAATGCTTAAAACCAGTGTAATAGTGGTTTTTGGTTGGAAGAAGTGCTAAAAGAGCCACCTGATGGCCCAGTAAGGTGCAGTGCTGCTCTTGTGCGGCGCAGGTCGTAGCTAGTGTTGTGTGTGTCGGTTCTCCAGCCCGCAGGGCCCCCACTAACACCCTTCCCTGTGCTTCTCTCCCGCCTGGCAGGACACATGGAGGAAGGACCCGAGCTGGATTTAGGTAATTCCCACCAAATTCCCTCCCGAGGTTGTGGAACCGACGTTTGTGTCCTCTGCAGTGTCACCTCCCCGCCTCTTCCAGCCTTTCTGGCTCTTCCATCGTTTCTTCATTCCCAAACAGCTGGAAAACCACCAGATGTGGTTGGGAGCTGCTCCCCCTTCTCTGCAGGCATTCAGGGGTTGGGGGCTGCTCTGGAGCTCTTGCAGGGAGCCTGCAGCACCCCCAGAGCCTCGTCCTTGGCTTGTCCCTTCCTGTCCCACAGGCGTGTCTGGAAGTTGTGCGTCAGCCTTCCAGCATCGGAAAAGGGGGGTGGATGTCCTTGTGTGGGAGCCCAGGGGGCACCAAGGTCTTCCTCATCTCTCCTCTGGGATGTGTCCTGAAATAACCCGGGGGTTCTGCCCGCGTGGGTGGGCGTGGGCTCTGTGGGAGGTGAGGTGGGGACAGTGCCCTCCCCCGGGCCTGGGGTTTCCTGTCACTCAGAGAGCAAAGCTGCAGCCCTGGAGGGGATGAGGGGATGGAAAGAGCTCGGCCCTGGGGTATCCCTGCCCTTCCTCTGACCCCGGGAATTGTCTCCTAGGCCCCCCTATGGACCCGGAGGAGGACTCGGACAGCACTGCAGTCTATGTGCAGGGACTCAATGATAATGTGACCCTGGAGGATCTGGCAGATTTCTTCAAACAGTGCGGTGTTGTCAAGGTGAGGGGACGCCAGTGACCCCGTGCTGGCAGAGAGAAAAGGGTCACCCACCTCCTCCTCTTCCTCCTCCTCCTCCCTGCCCCTGGCTCACATCCTTCTGGCCCCTCATGTCCAGGCTCTGGGAAAGGCCTGGCAGGGCTGTTTAGGGCCTGTCCCTTCATTTTTTGGGGCAGTTGCTGTCATCCATGGTAGGCCTGGGGCCCCTTTCTTCTGTCCTGGAGTCCCTGGAATGAGGGACAGAGTGGAACAGTGAATCCCAGCTGGGCTGTGGGGGACAGGCCTGGGGTGACGTTGCACTGTCCCTTAGATGAACAAGAGGACGGGGCAGCCCATGATAAACCTGTACATCGACAAGGAAACAGGCAAGCCCAAGGGCGATGCCACCGTGTCCTACGATGACCCGTCCACTGCCAAAACTGCCGTGGAATGGTTCGATGGTGAGTGCTGGGGGCGTTCTGGGGTGGAATTCCAGAATCTCCCCCAAGTGTGGGGAGCACCTGGGTGCAGGTGTGTGAACCAGGATTCACCCATGCTGCTGCCGTTGTGTCCCTGGCAGGGAAGGATTTCCAGGGCAGCAAGCTGAAGGTGTCCCTGGCGCGGAAGAAGGGCCCGATGAACAGCCTGAGGGGCGGGATGCCCCCGCGGGAGCAGCGGGGGATGCCCCCACCCCTCCGTGGAGGTACCGTGCAGCCCCCAGAGCCCTGCCCGCCCTTCCCGGGGCTCCCTGCGCTAACAGGGCTCCTTCCCGCAGGTCCAGGGGGCCCCGGTGGCCCTGGGGGTCCCAGCGGGCCCAGCGGCCCCATGGGCAGGATGGGGGGCAGAGGTGGAGACAGGGGTGGCTTCTCCTCGAGAGGACCGCGGGGATCGCGGGGAAACCCGTCCGGAGGGAGCGTCCAGCACCGCGCCGGGGACTGGCAGTGCCCCAACCCGTGAGTACCCGCACCCCTGTGGGCAGTGCCCCCACACCCCTGTGGGCAGTGCCCCAACCCGTGAGTACCCACACCCCTGTGGGCAGTGCCCCCCACACCCCTGTGGGCAGTGCCCCACACCCCTGTGGGCAGTGCCCCCACACCCCTGTGGGCAGTGTCCCCCACACCCCTGTGGGCAGTGCCCCAACCCGTGAGTACCCACACCCCTGTGGGCAGTGCCCCCACACCCCTGTGGGCAGTGCCCCCACACCCCTGTGGGCAATGCCCCAACCCGTGAGTACCCACACCCCTGTGGGCAGTGCCCCCACACCCCTGTGGGCAGTGCCCCCACACCCACCCCTGTGGGCAATGCCCCCCACACCCCTGTGGGCAGTGCCCCCACACCCCCGTGGGCAGTGCCCCCACACCCACCCCTGTGGGCAATGCCCCAACCCGTGAGTGCCCCCCCCACCCCTGTGCCCTCCTGCACCTGGCCAGGGCAGAATCATCCCAAAATCACTGGCTGGGCCTTGCCAGGATGCAGCTTCCAGCTGGCACAGATGGAGGGACGGGGTCACTCCTGGGGGCTGTGGGTGACCCACGGCTCCTGTGGGCAGCCAGACCCCCTCCCCACGGTGGGAGCTGTGCCCCACGTCCTGCCCTTGTGTCCCCTCTCCTGCTCGTGCTTCCCAATGTCACCCCAGCTGGAATGCTGTCCCGCTCTGGCCTAACTGGAATTTGTACCCAGGGGCTGTGGAAACCAGAACTTTGCCTGGAGAACAGAGTGCAACCAGTGCAAGGCGCCCAAACCGGAGGGGTTCCTCCCACCCCCCTTCCCTCCTCCAGGTACGTTTGGGGGGTTCACAGCCCCAGTTCCCAGCAGGACACCCCAGGCCTGGCCTCAGGCTCCTTGGGGAATAGCTGGGCCAGCTCCAGGAGCTGCCAGGCCTTCATCCCTCCGTGAGCCATGACATGGAGACTGGGATTTCTCCTGTGCTTCCTGGATTTGGGGGGCTGTCAGCAGAGCACAGCTTAAACCTTAATGAACCCCAAATCCCCTCGGGTGCCCAGCAGCTCCCAGCCCTTCTCCTGCTGCTCCTGCCCGAGCTGGCCGTGCTGGATGGGGAGCAGGGTCGGGCTGTGCGCCCTGGGCTCACTCCCGCTCTCTGCTCCTCCGCAGGCGGTGACCGCGGCCGAGGCGGCCCCGGCGGGATGCGGGGCGGGCGCGGCGGGGGCCTCATGGAGCGGGGCGGGCCCGGAGGGATGTTCCGAGGCGGCCGCGGCGGAGAGCGAGGCGGATTCCGAGGAGGCCGCGGCATGGACCGAGGCGGCTACGGAGGAGGCGGCCGGAGAGGAGGAGGAGGAGGCGGCCCCGGGGGACCCCCCGGACCCCTCATGGAGCAGATGGGAGGAGGAGGCCGAGGACGGCGCGGAGGGCCGGGAAAGATGGACAAGTATGGATGGAGGGCGGGACCAGGGGACACTGGGGAGGGGGAGACCCTGATGGTGACAAGGTGGGAGCGGCTGGGGTGGGACAAATGGGTGGAGGGGCAAGGGGTGGGAGAATGGGTGGCAGGGTGCCTGGGTGAGGGGTTAAGGGCCCTCCCCAACCCGGGGAGGGCTCCTGGACCCCACGAGTGACCCTTTTCCCTCCTGCCCACAGGGGCGAACACCGCCAGGATCGCCGAGACCGGCCCTACTAACGCCGTCCCCCCAGAGCCGCATTTACTACCAGATTTATTTTTTAAACCAGAAAAAAAAAATGTTTTAAATTTATAATTCCATATTTATAATGTTGGCCACAACATTATGAGTCCTCCTTGTCTGTACTTTAGTATTTTTCACCGTTTGTGGAGAAACATTAAAACCAAGTTCAACGGTAGCGTGACGAATTCTTTCTTCCCCCCCTCCCCCAAAATAAAACCGGTTGTTTAACGCGCCCCCGCCCCCTCCCCGCCTGTAACGCTGTGAACGGTTGTGACGGTTGTTTTTTTAAATAAAATTCCCGCTGTTTGTAACCGCACCATTGCTGGCCTTTCTTGAGAGCACCCGGGGGGGCGCGGCCCCCGGGCCCGGGCCGGGGTAGGAGGGGATGGAGGGGAGGGCCGGAGCCCCCGGTGCATCCCGCTGTGCCTCAGTTTCCCCAGCGGGTGTGGGTTCCGGGCAGGGAGGGAGGCGGGGGGAGGAGGAGGAGGCAGATCAATGGGAGCGGGGAGCCACACCCGGGCGGGGGTGGGGGAATGTCACCGAGTGTCGCTATGTGTCACCCCCTCTGTGCCCCTCCCGTGGTGCCGCTCCCCAAATCACGCCCGTGCCCCCCCCCGTGTTTGTCTGTGCTGCTCCCCCCCCGCCCGTGTCCGTGTCCCCCCTCAGGCCGTGTCCCCGTCCCCCCCCGGGCCATGTCCGTGTCCCCCCCGCTGCCGCTCCCGTCCCCGCCCGCCGCCGCCGCCGCCCCCGTCCCGGCCCTTTCTGGGCCGCCTCCAACTTCCCGGCCGGGGCGCGGCGGCGGCGGCGGCGGCTCCGCGGGGCTGCGGCGGCCGAGCCTCGTTGGGCGCCCCCCGGGCCCCCCCGGCTCCCCCCGGGCCGCTGCGGGCGGCCGATGGCGGCGGGGGCCGCGGCGGGGCCCCCCCGGCGCTGGGAGCCGCGGCCCGGCCCGGCGCGGGGAGCGGGCCCGGCCCGGCCGTAGCGGAGCGCGGAGCGGCGGCGGTGAGTGCGGCCGGGGGGGTGGGCGGGAGGCCCCGGGCCCTGCGTCCCCTCCCCGTGTCCCCGCAGGTGCCGAGCCCCTCCCGCCGCCCCCGCTGCATCGGCCCGCAATGGGGAGCCCGGCGGCGAGAGGGACCCCCCCCACCCCGGGACAGAGACACCCCCGGGATGGACAGACGGCCCCAAGGGACAGGGGGACCCCCGGTACCGACACCCCCGAGCACGGACACCCCCCCTGCCAGGGTAGGGACCCCCCGGCAGAGACAGCCCCCCCCGGGGAAAGGGGCCCGCCATCCCCGCGGGAAGGACACCCCCGACAGGGACACCCCCTCCCGAGGGACAGGGACACCCCCCGAGAGGATCCCCCACTCTGGAGGGATGGAGACCACCCCCCAGCAGGGTCCCCCCATCCCCGAGGGCGGCAGTGCCCTCCCCCCAGGTGAGGGGACCCTCCCCACAGGGACACCCTCCGAGGGTAGGGGACACCCCCTGGGCATCAGGGACACCCCAGGGGCAGGACCCCCCTCCCGGCGTGTGGGGCTGGGTGGGGGTGGCACTGGAGGTCAGGGTGACCCCCCCTGCTGCGCCATCCCTGGCTCTTGTACCCCCACCCAGGGCAGGGACAGCCGGGGCCTCCCCAGGGGCAGCCCCCACCCCAAGGCTGAGTGCTGGGACCCCAAAACCCCAATCCCCCAATCCCCCACCCCCTGCAGCCCCTCGGGGTTGAACCCCGCCAGGGTAAACGGGGGGCTCCCTGCCCCTGGCACTGCCATCCCTCGGGGTGTCACCTGCTCCAGGGTGGGGACACCAGGCTGAGGACACCCACCATGACTGGGCAGCTTTCAGGGCGGGGTTGGGGAGGGATGTCCCCTCTGTGCCACAGCCCCCCCAGGGGTGGCATGGGTGACAAGGGACTCATTAACCTGAGGAGGCATCACAGGATGAGGGGACACAGAGTGGGGAATGGGGACACAGATGGTGGGGGGACATGAGGGGAGGGGACATGGGCTGTGGGGGGGACACACGGGGTGGAGGGACAGGGAGTGGGAGGGCTGCAGGTCCTGGCAGGGATCAGGCAGGGGCAGAGGTGGCAGTGGTGGTGGTAACATGTGGGGGAAACTGAGGCACAGAGGGGTCACCGAGGTTGGTGGGTGGTCTGGGGGGGCTTTGGGGGGTTCCTGCCCATGACAGCCCCCGTTGTCCCCCCGCAGGCACCTGGCCATGGCCGACCCCAGCCACATCCAGTCGGCCGCCTCCAAGAGCATCCGCCCGTTCCGCTCCAGCGAGGAGTACCTGGAGGCCATGAAGGAGGACCTGGCCGAGTGGTTCAACACCCTCTACGACCTGGACATCCAGGTGGACACCTTCCTGGAGAGCCTGGAGACGGGCTGTCACCTGTGCCGCCACGCCAACAACGTCAACCGCACCGCGCTGGACTTCCAGGAGCGGCACCCCGAGGCGGCCGCCCGCATGCGCGTGCCCCAGAACGAGGTGGTGTTCCAGGCCAAGAACGTGGTGCCCGGCTCCTTCATCGCCAGGGACAACGTCTCCAACTTCATCCAGTGGTGCCGGCAGGACCTGGGCATCCAGGACGTGCTCATGTTCGAGACCAACGACCTGGTGCTGAGGAAGAACGAGAAGAACTTTGTGCTCTGCCTGCTGGAGGTGGCCAGGAGGGGCTCCAAGTTCGGCATGCTGGCCCCCATGCTGATCCAGATGGAGGAGGAGATCGAGGAGGAGATGAGGGACCAAATGGCGGAGGGGGCGCCGGGCGCGCGCCGGGAGAGCCGGGAGCCGCGGGCGGGCGCCTTCCCCAGCCGGGCCCGGCCCGTGGCCCTGTGCGACCTCCGGAACCTGGACGAGCTGGTGAGACACGCGCTGCCCGCCGAGCCCTGCGCCTGGGTGAGGGCCCTGCGGCCACCCAGGCCGGGCCTCGCACGGTGCTCGGGGGAGCTCCTGCCCAGCCACCCAGCAGGCAGCTCCGTGCTTGATGGAGCTCCTCTCTGTCCGCCCAACAGGGTGCCCTCTGGCTGCTGGGAGAACCTCTCTGTCCACCCAGTGGTCACTAGGAGGGCCCGCCTCTCTATGGCCCATGGGAGAGCCTCTCTGTCCACCCAGTGGTCATTCTGTGGTTACCAGGAGGTCCCACCTGTCTATGGCCCATAGGAGAACCTCTCTGTCCACCCAATGGTCACTTGGAGGTCCCACTTCTCTATGGCCCATGGGAGAACCTCTCTGTCCACCCAGTGGTCACTCTGTGGTCACTCGGAGGTCCCACTTGTCTATCACCTGTGGAAGAACCTCTCTGTCTACTCAGTGGTCACTCTGTGGTCACTAGGAGGTCCCACCTCTCTATGGCCCTCTCTGTCCACATAGTGATCACTCTGTGGTCTCTAGAAGGGCCCACCTCTCTATGGCCCACGGGAGAACCTCTCTGTCCACCCAGTGGTCATTCTGTGGTCACTAAGAGGTCCCACCTGTCTATTTCCCATGGAGGAACCTCTCTGTCTGCTCTGTGGTCATTCTATGGTCACTACGAGGTCCCACCCCTCTATGGCCTGTGGGAGAACCTCTCTGTCCTCTCCCAGTGGTCACTAGGAGCTCCCACCTGTCTATGGCCCTCCCTGTCCACCCAATGGTCATTTTATGGTCACTGGGAGATCCCACCTCTCTGTGGTTGGTGGGAGGTTCTCCCTGTCCACCCAATGGTCATTCTGTGGTCACCAGGAGGTCCCACCTGTCTCTGTCCACCCAGCAGGGTCCATGGAGGGTCTCACCCATCTCTCTGGTCCCCAGGAGTCCTCTGTGTCTCTGTGGCCCCTGCGAGGTCCTGTCTGTGCTCCGTGATCCATGGCAGCTCCCACCTGTCCCCCTGGCAGGTCCCACCTGTCCCTGTGACCCCCACAAGTCCTTGCTGCCCATCCAAAGGGCGCTCGGTGCTCCGGGGGATGTCCCCCGTGTCCCTGTGACCGTGTCAGGTCCTCCTGCCCACCCTGCGCTCCACGGGATGTGCTCCACCCACCCACCCACCCAGCGCAGCTCTCCATGGCTACGGCAGCGCCTCCCCACGCACGCGGCTCCCGTGGGGCTCCTGGCTGTGTCTCGGTGCCCGCAGTCACAGCGGGGACACGCACACACACACACACACACACACACAGAGCGGTGCCACCCGCTCCCCGCCAGGGGTGCCCCACAGCGGTGCCACCCCCGGGAGGGACGCGGGGACACGGCAGCCGCAGTTTGGGGTGTCAGGAGGGGGTGCGGGGGCTCAGGCCGGATTAGAGGCGGGTGCGGGATCCGTCCCGCGGGTGAGCAGCGGATTAACCCGGGGGGGACAGGGGGGCTCTGCCCTCCCCTGCCTGCCTAAGCCTTTTTTTAATTGAAACCCCAATTCCTCATTAAGTCCCTCATTAAGGAGCATCCTGACCCCCCCCAATCCGCCCAGGGCTCCATCGGGGGGGGTCCCCCTTGGCTGCCGCCCCCCCAAGCCCCCCTGGCCGGGCGCTGCATTTTTCCGGGCTGCGTAATTCCTCGCCATCCATCGGCTTTTATGGGCAGCGCCAGCGCCGGGGAGGAGCCTGGCGGGGCAGGACCCGGCCCGCCTGTCCCCAGGTGCCCCCCAGAGGTGACAGCAGGGTCACGACCCCTCCTCACTGCAGCCCCCCCCGCTCCGTGACTCAGTTTCCCCCATCCGTGTCACCCGGATGGGAACCGGAGCGGCCACATCCTTCCTTCCTTCCTTCCTCTCCCCGCTGCATGAACACCCCCCAGAATCACGGAATTACGGAAGAAACCCCAAATTTGGGGGCGCGGCGGCGCCGCGTCCCCCCCGCAGGCCGGGCGGGGCAGGATCGGCCGCGTCCCCGCGTCCCCCGCGGCTCCCGGTTAATCCCTGACGTCAGGCCGGGATAGAGGCGGCAGCTGGCACTGCCCGGCCGCCCCGTGCCCGGAGTGCCCTGCCCGGCCCCCCGAACCCTCCCGTGCCGCACCTTCGGGTTTGGAGGGAGGCAAAACCCCCCGGATTCACCCCGTTTCTGTGGGTCCTGCCCCATTTCTGGGGGATCTGGGGGTGAATCCCCCGCGGGTCAGCATCGGTGGGGTGGGGGATGTTGTGTGTGTGGACCCCGAATGAGGAGAGCTGTGCCCGGCAGGGGAGGAGCCCCCGGCCCTGCTGCCCCCGAGCCCCCACAGTGCTCCCCACGGAGTGTGGGGGGCACACAGGGCCCTCCATGTGTGCCCATCTGAGGGGCTGCCCCTCTAGTGGGGATCCACACCGACCCTACAGGGGGGTTTCTGTGCCCACCAGCCCTATCACTGTGCCCCACTGGCCCCATAACAGGGGGTCTGTACCTACTGATCCTATACCAGGGGGTCTGTGCCCCACTGACCCTATACGGGGGTTTCTATGCCCACCTTGCCAGGGTCTATGCCCTGCTTGCCCCATAATGGGGTGTGTGCCCCAGCAGCTCTGTAACGGGGGTCTGTGCCCCACCGGCCCTATAGAGGGGGGGTTCTGGACCCCGCCGACCCTACAGCAGGGAGTTCCCGCCCCACTGACCCCTCCCCTGTGGGCCCGCAGGTGCGGGAGATCCTGGGCTGCTGCTCCTGCCCCTCGCAGTTCCCCATGGTCAAGGTCTCGGAGGGCAAGTACAAAGTGGGCGACTCCAACACGCTCATCTTCGTCAGAGTAAGAGCCGCCCCCTCCCCATTGTCCCTCCCCTTGCCCCACTGTCCCCACTCACCCCATTGTCCCTTCTCACCCCATTGTCCCTCCTCTCACCCCATTGTCCCCACTCACCCATTGTCCCTCCTCTCATCCCATTGTCCCCTCCTCACCCCATTGTCCCCACTCAACCCATTGTCCCTTCTCTCACCCCATTGTCCCCCCTCGCCTCATTGTCCCCTTCATCCCACTGTTCCCCTTCACCCTATTGTCCCTCCCCTCACCCCATTATCACCCCTCACCCCATTGTCCCCCCTCACCCCATTGTCCCCCCTCACCCCATTGTCCCCCCTCCCCCCATTGTCCCCCCTCACCCCATTGTGCCCCCACACCCCATTGTCCCCCCATTATCCCGAGCCCCTCCGCTCTCTCCTTCCCCCTCTCCCGGGCAGGGTGTGTGGGGTCCCAGGCTGGGTTTCCCGCCCATGCCGGCTCCCGGGGTGGCTTTGGTGGCTTTGGTGGCCTTTGGGGCCGGCAGGTGACAGCGCTGCCCGCAGGTGCTGCGGAGCCACGTCATGGTGCGGGTTGGCGGCGGCTGGGACACCCTGGAGCATTACCTGGACAAGCACGACCCGTGTCGCTGTGCTGCCCTCTGTGAGTGTCACCCCGCGGGCACTGCCACCCCCCGGCACCATCCTGGCTCCTGGGGGTTCCATTCCTGACTCTCCACGGGAACTGTGCCTGGATTCTCAATAGGGCTCCATTCCCTGGTTCTCTGTGGGGTTTTGTTCCCTCATTTTCTGTGGGCTTCCATTCCCTGGCTTTCCCTGGGACTCTGTTCTCTGGTTCTCTGTGGGGTTTGTTCCCCGATCTGTGAGGTTCCATCCCCTGGTTCTCCATGGATTCTGTTCCCAGATTTCTCCCTAGGGCTCCATTCTCTGTGGGATTCTTCTCCCTGGTTCTCTGTGGGGTTTTTTTTACTTGATTTTCTATGGGGTTCCATTCCCTGGCTCTCCAAGGTATCTGTTCCAGGATTCTCCCTGGGGCCCCTTTCCCTGGTTCTCCATGGGGTTTTCTTCCCTGATCTTCTCTGGGGTTCCATTCCCTGGTTCTCCATGGATTCTGTTCCCAGATTCTCCCTGGGGCCCCTTCCCCTGGTTCTCTGTGGGGTTTTGTTTCCTGATTTTTTATGGGGTTCCATTCCCTTGCTCTCCAAGGGATCTGTTCCTGGATTCTCCATGGGGCCCCTTCCCCTGGTTCTCTATGAGGTTTTCTTCCCTGATTTTCTATGGGGTTCCATCCCCTGGTTCTCCATGGGTTCTGTTCCCAGATTCTCCCTGGGGCTCTGTTCTCTGTGGGGTTTTGTTCCCTGATTTTCTGTGGGGTTCCATTCCCTGTGAGGTTCCATTCCCTGGTTCTCTGTGGGGTTTTGTTCCCTGATTCTCTGTGGGGTTCCATTCCCTGGCTCTCCTTGGGACCCTGTTGCTGATTTTCCATGGGGCTCCATTCCCTGATTTTCTGTGGGGTTCTGTTCCCTGTTTCCACATAGGGCTCCATCCCCTGGCTCTCTGTAGGTTCCAGTCCCCGATTTTCCATGGGTTCCATTCCTTGGTTCTCTATGGCTCTCCCTGATTTTCTGTGGGGTTCTGTTCCCTGTTTCCCCCTGAGTTTCCCTTCCTTGGTTCTCCCTGATTTTCTCTGGGGTTCCCGTCCCTGGGACTGAGCTCCTCAGGGCACTGATCCTGCTGGAAGGGGGAGAAGGGGAGTGACAAAAGTGGGGTTTTTCCCCAAATTCCCGAGGTGTCACTGCCTCCGGGAGTAGCCTGGCTGGAAAATGGGAATGAGGGGAGAGGAGGGGAGAGGAGGGGAGGGGAGGGGAGGGGAGGGGAGGGGAGGGGAGGGGAGGGGAGGGGAGGGGAGGGGAGGGGAGGGGAGGGAAGGGAAGGGAAGGGAAGGGAAGGGAAGGGAAGGGAAGGGAAGGGAAGGGAAGGGAAGGGAAGGGAAGGGAAGGAAGGGAAGGGAAGGGAAGGGAAGGAAGGGAAGGGAAGGGAAGGGAAGGGAAGGGAAGGGAAGGGAAGGGAAGGGAAGGGAAGGGAAGGGTCCCCGCTGACCTCCTGCCCTCTGTCCCTTCCAGCTCACCGCCTGCCGCAGCCCCGCGCCCCGGGCATGTCCCCCCAAAAAGCGGCTCCCGGCGCCGCCTCCTCGTCCCGCACCTCCAGCCCCAGCGTCCCCCGGCGCCCCCGGCCCGCCGCGCCCCCCCAGCCCCGGGGGGACCCCCCGAAGCCCCCCCGGCAGGAGGGGCTGCCCCCTCGGGGGGGAGCCGCCCCCTGCTCCGGCAGCCCCTCCCGGAGCCCCGCCGAGCCGCGGGCAGCGGGGACCCCCAGGTACGGCCCCACCCCAAAACTGCACCGAGACCCCGCGGCAAGGGCTGAGCCCCCCGAGGGGATGGGGGAACGGGGGCGGTAATGGGGAAAGCGCTGGGGGGCGGTGGGAGGGGACAATGGGGGGAATGGGGTAACTGGGCTGAACTGGGAGATGCAATGGGGAGATCGTGGGGGGCAGTGAGGGGGAAATGGAATCATTGGGGGCAGTGGGGGGGGATGAGGAGCAAATGGGGGAATCCTTGGGGGCAGTGGGAGGTACGAGAGGGTGAATTGGGGGTGCACTGGGGGGTGCAGTGAGCGGTACGGAGGGGGCAGTGGGGTGAATTTGGGGTGAAATGGGGGTGCAGCAGGAAAGAATGGGGGAATGGGGGTGCAGTTAGGGAAGGCAGGGGAGGGGAAATGGAGGGTGAAAGTGGGGGTTCGGTGGGCTGCCATGGGGGGCTATGGGGACAGATAATGGGGCACTGGGAGGTGATGGGGGCAGTGGGGGCAGTGGGAGGGGGGAAATGGGGAAAGCATTGGGGGATCAATGGAGGGGAATACTGGGGGGCAGCAGGGGGAGGGAAGGGGGGCCACAAGGGGGAAATGGGGGTGCATTGGGAGCTGTGGGATTTTGTGGGGGTTCAATGGAGGCGGGCAGTGGGGGCAATAGGGGTTCACTGGGGTGCAGTGGGGGAACAAGGGGGAATGGGATGAAGGGGCAGTGGGGGAAATGGGGGTGCAGTGGGGTGTGAAATGGAGGGGGATGGGATTGGTGGGGGGAATGTGGGGAGCCATGGGGCAGCTCAGAGCAGGGAGGCAGTGGGTGTGCAATGGGGGGAAGTGGGGTGCACTGGAGGGAGTATGGGGTGCAGTGGGGGCTGAGGGGGGGAATGAGGGTGGAATGGGAGGATTCAATGGGAGTTTAATGGAGGGGGGAGATGGGGGGCAGTGGGGAGGGAAATGGGGTTCTGGGGGGTGCAGTGAGGAGCAATGGGCAGTGAAGGGGGAGAACAGGGGGGTTTAATGGGGGAGCAAGGGGAAGGGAAATGGGGTTCGATAGTGGGAATATGGGGTTCAGTGGGGGTGCAGTGAGGATGGAAAGGGCGTTTAAGTTGGGGGGGTGTGGAGTGCAATGGGGGTGCAGTGAGGAGGAATGGGGATAAAGGGGGAAGAATGAACGGGTGCAGTGAGGGGGGAAATGGGGTGCAATGGAAGGAATGTGGGGAGAATGGGCAGGGTTGGGTGGGGAGAGGTGCAATGGGGGCACACTGGGGGGGGTTCCACCAGGAGGGGTGAAATGGGGGGATTTTAATGAGGGAATGCAATGGGGGGGTTCCATGAGGAGGGGTGAAATGGGGGGATCTTAGTGAGGGGATGCAATGGGGGGGCACTGGGGGCGCTCCACGAGGAGGGGTGCAATGGGGGATTTTAATGAGGGAGTGCAATGGGGGGGTCTCCGTGAGGAGGGGTGCAATGGGGGGGCACTGTGAGGTTCCGTGAGGAAGGGTGCAATGGGGGATTTTAATGGGGGAGTGCAATTGGGGAGGCACTAGGGGGTTCCACGAGGAGGGGTGCAATAGGGGGGGCACTGGGGCGGGGGTTCCACGAGGAGGGGTGCAATGGGGTATCAGTGTGGGGGTTCATGCAGTCTGTGCAGTCGGGGGGTGCCCTGCGGGGTCACCACTGTTCTCACTGCCCCCTCTGTCCCGTGCCGCCCCCAGGCCCCGCGCCCCCGCTCGCTCCCGGCGCTGCTCCGGTGACAGCGACTCCTCGGCCGCCTCGGCTCAGAGCGGCCCCCGCCGCCCCCCGGCCCGCCGGGACCCCCCGGACCCGCCGGCCCCGGGCTCCCCCCGCGCCTCCCGCAGCCCCGGGCGCGGCTCGGCCCCGCTGCTGCTCATCCGCCGCCGGCCCGACGGGCAGCACTCGTGGGCACGGGCCGAGCCCCCCCCGGCCGGGAGCCCCGGCGGGCGGCGCGACCCCCGGCCGGGCCCCGGGGACCCCGAGGAGCTGGCGCGGCGGCTGCGGGCCCCGCGCTGGCTGGAGCCCGGGCAGGAGCAGCGGCTGTTCCAGCGGCTGGAGGAGGAGTTCCTGGCCAACACGCGGCTGCTGGAGCAGCTGGGGGACACGGAGAGCGCCCCCCCTGCGCCCCCCGCCGCCGCCGCCGCTGCTGACTCGGCCTATTGCTCCTCGTCATCCTCATCTTCCTCCCTGAACGTGTTCGCCAAGCACGGGCTGCCCGCCGAGGAGGGGCGGCGGGGCGGGAGCAGCGACGGCAACAACAACGGCAACAACAACGGCAACAGCAACGGGAACAGCAACGGGAACCACGGCGGGTGCCCCTCGCTGCCGCCCAACCCGGGCCTGGCGGACGCGAGGCGCCGCTCCACCTTCTCCAGCTCCTCGGACGAGAGCTGCTGCTTCCCGGCCTCGTGGGACAACCACCGGGACACGGCGGGGAACGCCGGCTCCGACACCGACTGGGCCGCGGGGGAGGACGAGCTGATGGAGATGGAGGAGAGCCCCGGGCCGGGGGTCCCCGCGGCCCCGCCGCGGCCCTGGGCCAAGCCCCGGCTGGACACGCAGCCCCACAGGGCGCCCTCCCGCATCCCCACGCCCCAGCGGGCCCCCAACGGCAGCGCCAGGGCCTGGGGGGCTCTGCAGGGCGCCCCCTCCTCCCTCCTGGACCGCGAGGGGCTGGAGGAGAACGCGTGGCCATGAGGGATCAATGGCAGCTCCTGGGGACAGCCCCGAGCTGCTGGGGACGGTGGAGGTGGCACCCGGGCGGGCCACGGCCGCAGAGCTGGGGTGGCCAGGACCCCTGCCCTTGGTGACTGTTGGCATTGGGGGCCCTGCAAGGAGCCCCCAGCCCCAGAGGGTGCCAGGGGTGTCCCCATGGCCTGGGTGCAGTTCCAGGGGGGCAGGTGTGTGGGCAGAGCTGGGAATGGGGCTGGAGAGCACCCAGTTCTCTTCATCTCCTCACTCTTCTCCACTTGTTTTCCTTATCTTGACCTTCTCTTCTTGTCTTCTCCTCCTCTTCTTGCTATTCTTGTCATCCTCCTCCTCCTCCTCTCATCTTCTCTCTCCTCTCTTCTTTTGGGCTGCCTCCTCCTCTTCTCTTGGCCTTCACCTCTTTTTCTCTCATCATCTTCTTGACCTTCCCCTCTTCTCTTCTTGGCCTCATCATTACCACCTTGGCCACTTTTTGCTCTCCTCTCCAGCCGTGAGATGACTTGGGGACATGCAGTTTGTCACCACCAGCCCTGTTCCAGGGCAGGGCGGTCACTGTTCCCTCTCCAGCCCCCAGCACTGCCCCCAGCTCGTGTTGATGTCCCCAGGGTGGGACAGGGCTGTGTCCCCAGCCCAAGGCCACCGAGCCCCCACCCCTGCATGTCCTCTGCAGCCAGTAAAGACCAACGGAGCTGAGCCCACCCTGTCTGCTCATCTGTCCAGGGGGATTCAGCCCCAGGCCCCAGGGCGGGTGGGAGCAGTGAAGAGCTGAGTCCCAATGTCCTGGACCCCCTTAGAGCCACTGGGACCCTCCAGAGGTGTCCCTGGAGCCCCAAGTGCCCCATGGCCAGGGACCTTCACCCCAGGGCTGCTGGCCCAGGGGGACACAGCAGCTGTGGGTCACCAGGAGGCTCCAGACCGTGGTGGTGACCTCCCTGCTGTGACTTTGGGGGTTCCAAAGCAGGGTGCCCATTGTGGTCCCTGGACAGCTGCTCTGACAGGGGGGTTGGTGGCCTGTGGGGTGTCCCAGAGCAGCACCAGTGATTTGTGGGGTGTCCCAGAGCAGGACTGGCTGCTGCTGCTCATCACCCACCCCACAGGGATCTCCTGGGGACCCCACACTTGTCCCCAACCCCAGGAGGGGCTCGGGGCACCCAGCCTGGACACCATGGACAGTGCAGGGTCACTTTGGTGGGTCCCTGAGAGGCTCCAGGGCTCTCCAGGCCCTTCCTGTCCCCAAGGGGTGACTGGCCCCGTGTCCCTGTCCCAGCCCTGCCCATCTGCTGTGTCAGGCCTTGCTGTGCCAGAGGGTTTATCCGGCCCTGCAGGGCTGGCAGGAAGCTCCCAGGACCCTGCTTCCCTCGGGGTCACTGGGCCATGGCCACCCCAGCAGTGTCCCCATGGGCTGGTGTCACCTTTATTCAACATTCCCTCAAAGCAGTGAACATTACAATATATTTATCTTTCATATATTAGAGATTTCCTGCTTCCAGGGAGGGGGGGACCCATGGCTTGATTTGGGGGGGACAGGAGCAGTGGGAGCCCCAGGGGAGCACCCAGGGGGGAGCAGAGGGAGCCGTGGGGCTGGGCTGGGGGACAGGGGACACTCAGAGCCCTCCTGGCCCCGTGGCAGGGGCTGGAGAAGCCCTTTTGAACCTGCACCTTAAGTACAGCCTCAAATGTGGGATCCTCAAGCCCTTCTGGGAGCTTTGGGAAGGGCTCCCATGGGGAGGAGATCCTCTGGGAAGGGCTCACCCACAGCTCTGCTGAACCAGGGAGAGCCAAAGCTGCTTCCCACCTGCTCCAGCCCCAAATCCCAGGGCTCCAGGGGGATCTGCAGCCAATCCCACAGCACTCTGGGCCCCCCAGCAGCTATTCCCAGGGTTTGGAATGCTGAACCCACCACCAGCCAGCACTCCATGAGAGCCAGGAGCAGGAGCTGGGGTTTCTGGGATGTGGAGGGAGCAGCACCAGGAGGAGCACAGGGCATCACTCACACATGGATTGCTGCAGGGATGCAGGACTGGGGACAGCCCCCTGCCCCCTCTGCTCCCCCAGGACAGGGAGAAGCCCAGGGGCTGGGTCCTGGGCAGGGGGGAAAGGGACATGCACACGGATCCAGCCCTGCTCCCTCGGGCGGGAAAGGGACGGGAGGAGGAGGAGGATGAGGAGGAAGAGGGGCTGCAGCAGCACCTCAGTTCTTCAGGATGGTCTCATAGGCTTGGTAGATGTACTGGGACACCTCTGGTGCTCGGCATTTCAGGGATAACTGTGGGGAGAGAGGGAACAGCGGGGTCATGGCATCCCCCCCATGCTGGAGAGCCCCCAGCCCCAAAGCAGAGCCCTGCATGCTGCAGCTCCCTCCCTCCCTCCCTCCCTGCCACGGGGCACTCCAGCTCCTGATGGCAGCTGCAAAAAGGTCATCCAAGCCCTGCAAGCCCTCCCAGGGCACAGCCATCCACATGCAGCACAGGCAGGGAACAGGCAGGGGCAACACTGCAGCTTTTGGCATTGGATTCAGTGCCTGGTGCTCCAGGGAAGTGAAGGGTTCCCCAAAAACATCCTCCTTTCCAAAGAGGAATGAGCCCCTTCAGGTGTTTGCTTAAATATTACAGCATTCCCAAAGCCATTAGCTCCTCAAGCAGGGAAAGCTCGTGGAGAATCCTCTGGGATAACAATTTTCAGCTATTTCAGGATTTTTCTCATCCCCAGTGACACCAGCAGGGCAATGGGGACATCCCAACCCTTGGAATCGTCCCCTCCTTGTGCCAGCCCTGCTGGGAAGGAGAGGCAGGAGGCACCAGGAGACTGCCAGGGCAGGGAAAAACATCGGGAGAGGGAGGAATATCCAGGCAGCAGCCAGGGAGAGCCCAAAGCCAGGGAAAAACCAATCTCTAACCTCCAAATCCTGCAAGAGCAGCGAGGCCGGCGAGGGCGGGCGGCGGGACAGACACAGAGAGAGGAGTCAGGGTGACACTGCTGGGCCCACCCCACCCCAAAGGCTGCCAGGGACAGGGGAGGGGACAGGGACAGCAGGACACCGGGGTGGCTCATGGCTGAGGAGTGGAGAGATCCCTGCTCAGGGAATGCTCTGAGGATAGGATTCCATGGAGCTGGGTGGGTTGGGAGCCCTGTGTGTCCCTCAGCTGTCCCCAGAGGAGCAGTGCCACCCTCCCCACGACAGAGGGACAGCAGGGCTGGCACCAGGGGAGCTCCCAGAGCAGGGATGTGTCCCCAGCCCCGGGTCTGGGAGCAGCCAGGGATGGGATGTACCGTGAAGCTGGGGTTGCTGGGCTGGATCCGCAGCTCTGCCAGCACCCAGATGCCGTTGGTGAGCTTCAGGGACTGGTAGAGCATGTCCTGGCCCTCCACGTTCCTCTTGGCAATGGTGAAGATGTTGCTGCCTTGGAGTTTGCTGCTCACAGCATCTGGGATGGGAGAGAGAGGCTGAGGGGCTGGGCTGAGCCCCTGCCCCACCTCCTCCCCTCCTCGTCATGGAAGAGGCTTAGATTGGCCATTAGGGGAAACTCCTTCATGGAAAGGGTGGCACAGGTGCCCAGGGCAGTGCTGGAGTCCCCTCCCCTGCAGGGACTGAACAGCCACGTGGATGTGGCACCTGGGGACAGGGGGAGTTAAGTGTGACCCAGGTCCTTGCGAGGGGTGGCACCCACCTGCGTTGAGGGAACAGTCTTTGATCTGGAACTGGGTCTCGTTCTCGTTGGGAATGTCCTTCCAGGTGGCCAGGAACGTCTGTCTCTCTGCAGGGAGGGGACACCAGCGCTGAGGGAGCTGCCAGACCGGCCACCCCAAAGGTGACACCACACAGGTGACACCACACAGGTGACATGGCAGCCCAGGTGTGTCACCCTGCCACCCGCCCCGGCAGGCTCAGGGCAGCCACCTGCTCTTGGGGGCTCACCCAATGGGATCAAGGAGGTTCCAGGGCTGGGATGGCACCTAGGGACAGGTGACAGAGCACACCTTGCTGCAGCCATGGTCACCCCACTCACCCATCTTGCCGTCCTCCACGAACAGGATGTGCAGGGGGTACAGGGTGCTGAAGTAGAAGACGTCAATGTTGTTCTTCACTGCCACCTGGGGAGGAAGGACATGGGGATTTCAACACCTCCAATACACAGCAGGTTCCCAAAATGTTCCATCTCATCCCAAAATGTCCCATCCCATCCTAAAATGTCCCATCCCATCCCAAAATGTTCCATCTCATCCCAAAATGTCCCATCCCATCCCAAAATGTCCCATCCCATCCCAAAATGTCCCATCCCATCCCAAAATGTTCCATCCCATCCCAAAATGTCCCATCCCATCCCATCTCCATCCCATCCCATCCCATCCCATCTCCATCCCATCTCCATCCTCATCCCCATCCCCATCTCTCTGGAGCCAGCTGTCACTGCACAAGCCCCTGGTCCCTGCTGTCCCACCTCCCTCTGGATGTCTCCAAGGGCCCCTGCCCTGTCCCCATGTCCCCAGGAGGGGACAGCCCCGTGTTGCCCACCTGGAGGTTGTTGAGGGGCTCCATCTTCATGACAGAGCCCACGGTGTTGAGAGGCAGGGAGATCTCCACGGACTGGTTGGGAGCCAGAGGTGCATGAACCTGCAGAGGAGCTGCTGGGGCCAGGCCGAAGCTGGGGGACACCAGGGAGGGCAGGGGTCAGGGTGGGGACAGCAGGGGATGGCACAGGGTGCTGTCCCCATCCAAGCCTGGTGCTCCCTGCCTTCCTCCATGGGCATCCCAGGAATCCCCTCACTGCCCTGCACTGTCCAGGATGGGGCTGGTTCCTGCCCTGCCCACCCTCAAATGTCCCCTTCCTCCTCCAGCCATGTGTGGCATTCCTGCAGCATTCCCTCAGTGCCTTGGAGGGAGAAGGAAGCTGTGCTTCCCCAGGACAACCAACAGACCCTGAGGAACAGCCTCTTCAGCCAACTTCTTAGAGGCTTTGCTTTGGTGCTCATCACCACCACAGCCATCAGAGACAGAAGGGTCATCACCAGAGGCTCTTCCCAGCCCTTGCAGCTCCTTCCTCACACCCTTTCCTGCTCTGGGCAGGGTCTCCAGGGATCCCAGGTGAGCCAGCCCGGGTGGGACTCACCTGTTGCGGTTGAACTGGATGGCAAAGTCAGACATGACCTGCAGGGCTTTGTTGGTCAGCACCAGGTCCATGGAGATGGAGCCCACCTGGCGGCTGAAGGTGCCAGAGATCTCCAGCCCCTTGGCTTTCATGGCAGGGAGCCACACCTGGGCCAAGGAGACAACAAACCCTCGGGGTGTCACCCACAGCAGAGCCTCTGCTGCTGCCCCAGCTCCTCCAGGGCGATCCTGGATCACCCTGTGCCCACCCTGTGCCCCCTTAACCCTGCCCCACTCACCGTTTTGGGGGCCACGTAGGATCCTGAGAGGGTCCCCACGCCACCCGTGAGGTCGAAGAGGTCGCCCAGGCCGCTGCCGAGGGGTGCCCCCATGTTTGTGGGTGCTGTGGTGCTGGGAGCTGCTGTGAAGCTGCCACTGCTGCCACCCATCTGTGGGGACAAGGGAGGGGTTACAGGGGGCACCAGGGGGAGGGGGACGGGAGGAGGAAGGAGAGGAAGAGGAGGAGGATGCAGAGAATGAGAGGGGTTGGGTGTGAGGGCACACTCACAGCAGGGCTGCCTCCCACATCGCTGCGCAGCTGCAAGAGAAGAGAGGGCCATCAGCAGGGGCAGGGCTGAGGGCACAGGGGTCCCCAAAATGTCCCCTCTGGGCACTCCCTGGAGGCAGCAGTGTGGGGCAGGAGTTGGGGTGCTCCAGTGGTGCCAGACCAGGAGCACTGAGGGCCATGGGTGTCCCCAGAGGGAAGCGAGGTGTCCCTGGGCTGGGGGAGCAGGGGCAGCCAGGGTGGGCACGGGGTGGGCACAGGGTGATCCAGGATCCATACCCCTTCAGACTCGTCCCCCATCTCCAAGCAGAAGCAGGCAAGGTGGAGAGAAGAGCCAGCCACATGCAGAGAGAAGCCAGGAGAGAAGAGACAAAAAGAGAGAGAAGAGAAAGGGAGGAGAGGACAGAGGTTAGTCCTGACACATCTGTCTGTCTGTCCATGTCCTGGGGACAGAGCCAGAGCTCATTCCCAGCCTCAGTGCCAGCCCATCAGCAATCCCTGGGAGCCACAAGGTGCCAGGGCAGCACTTGCAGGGTTACAAAACAGGAAAGGCAGCAACGCTGCCTCCCATTGGGACAGATGGGCTGCATTTCATGAGTCATGGAGCAAACTCCAAACTCTGCTCCTTCAGGGAGCCTGGCCCATCTCCAGCACCCACAGGGCAGGGAGAGCTTTCCATCCTGCCTCACCCCGAGGCCAAACCCCTGCTTGGCCTGCATTCCCAGGAGGACACACTGTCACCTCTGGATCTGCTGGCACAGGGGACACCCCACAGGCCGGGAGGGGACACATCCTGGCCCAGCCCTGCAGCAGTTTGGGGGTCAGAGAGGGACCCCCAAGAGCAGCCACTCCTGCAGCACAGCACATAGAGAGGGAACATCCACACCAACGGAGGGAAAAGGCACAGGGAAGTGCCACTGGATAATGGCAGCACAAATGGGGGTTCAGTGCCCTCTGCAGCAAAGGACCAGCCCAGATGTCCCCGGGCTGACAAGTCTGTGCTGTGGCAGAGCAGAGGCAGCACCAAGGCCAGCAGGATGCCCAGGGGATAGGCAGCACCCAGGGAAGGAGCAGGGAGCTCTGGACGTACCAGCCTGTCCAGGCCTCCCGAGGAGGGACCAGGAAGGGCAGGAGCTCTGGACGTACCAGCCTGTCAGGCCACCCAAGGAGGGACCCAGGGAAGGAGCAGGGAGCTCTGGACGTACCAGCCTGTCCAGGCCTCCCCCAAGGAGGGACCCAGGGAAGGAGCAGGGAGCTCTGGACGTACCAGCCTGTCCAGGCCTCCCCCAAGGAGGTCCACGGCGCCCATCTGCACGGCGGAGGTGGCCATGGGGGGCCCGCTCACGGGGGGACCCAGGTCCAGGTTGAGCAGGTCCCCCAGCAGGTCCCCCTGGGTGGGGATGACAGAGGGCTGATCTCCTGTTGGCCCTCCTGACGGGGCTGTGTCCGGGCTCTCAGGACTCTCACCCCTGGAGGGAATGAAGGGAGAGGGTGAGCAGCTCCAGAACTGCAGACAGGGGCTGGCCCAGGTGAACCCTCCATCCCATCCTGGCTCCCAACACTTCAATGGCAAGCCAGACCCCACCCCATGTCATCCTGCCTCCCGACACATTCCCACAGAGCTCACTGGGAATCTCTACAATCCCAGTGGAGGTCACCTCCACTAGGATCACTCCTTCAGCTTTTTAAGGCCAGGGCTGAACCCACACAGCCCTGCTCCTCCCTTGGGGATGGGGGCTGAGCTCTGAGCTCAGTGGCCCCACAGCAGCCCCACATCCAACCCCTCCATCCACTGTTGTGGTGTGCTGTCATGGTTTGCCTCAGATTCCCCAGGTTCCTCCCTGATAATTCCCTGCCAGGTATTCCAATCCCTGCCTCCTTTCCACACCCTGACCGCTCCCAGCACTGTCTGTCAGTCCTGGCATTCCAGAAGGGCTTCCAGTGATTGTCAGATCCAAAGGATGCCCTCTATCCCAGGGGGACATTGGGCCATCCAGGTGTCCTTTGTCCCTTTGTCCCTCCCCTCCTGTCCCTGCTTGGTGGCTCCCTGCCCCTTCCCTGCCCCTCTCCCTGGGGTTAAAGGAGCAGCAACCACGGGCTCAGGGAGTTCTGTTGGAGCTGGTGCTGCATTCAGAGGCCTGTGGGCCAGAATAAAGCTCTGGATCCAAACCCTCCATCAGAACCGACTCCTTTCCTTCACCATCCCCTTAAAGCTTCTCCACAGAGGGAAACCTGAGGAGCAGCCCCTGGTATGGGGGAAAGCTCCATCCCAGCACCACCAGAGCTCCTGCAGGCCTGGACTTGTGTCCACGGGCCCAGTGCAGCACCCAGCCAGCCCAAAGTGTCTGTGGGGTGGAAATCCACACACCCAGCCAGCCAAAAGTGTCTGTGGGGTGGAAATCCACACACCCAGCCAGGCAAAAGTGTCTGTGGGGTGAAACACCACAGTGCCACTCTTTGGTTCGGCAGCAGGGCCAGACAAGCTCAGGCACACCCTGCCCAGCTACATTGTTAATTATTTGCAATAACCCACAGCCCGGGGCGGGGACAGGAGCACTCACGAGTCGCTGCGCGGGGGCAGGCTCTTGTGCACGACGCCCCTGCTGCCCTCCACGAAGGCGCTGGGCGGTTTGTGGTACACCGAGGCCAGGGTGCCGATGTAGCAGATGAGCTCGTCCAGCAGCGTGGGCTCGATCAGATCCGTCTCCTCCGAGATGAGCGGCTTCTCGGCCAGCACCACCTCCTTGGCGGCCACCGGGTCCGTGGAGAGCAGGCGCCAGTAGATGTACCCGCGGTCCCGCAGGTCGGGGTTGTCCGAGTCCTTTGGGAAGCCATGGGGAGCTGCAGCTGCTACAGGGATACTCGGAGCAGCTGCAGCTACTACAGAGATACTCAGAGCAGCTGCAGCTGTTATGGAACTACTCAGAGCAACTGCAGCTGCTAAGAAGCTACTCGGAGCAAGTGCAGCTACTACAGAGCTGCTTGGAGCAACTGCAGCTACTACAGAGCTGCTTGGAGCAAGTGCAGCTGCTACAGAGCTGCTCGGAGCAACTGTGGCTACTACAGAGCTGCTTGGAGCAGCTGCAGCTGCTATGGAGCTGCTCAGAGCAACTGTAGCCACTACAGAGCTGCTCGGAGCAACTGCAGCTACTACAGAGCTGCTCAGAGCAACTGCAGCTACTACAGAGCTGCTCGGAGCAACTGCAGCTACTATGGAGCAACTGCAGCTACTATGGAGCTACTCGGAGCAGCTGAAGCTACTACAGAGATACTTGGAGCAAATGCAGCTACCATGGAAATACTCAGAGCACCTATGGCTACTACAGAGCTGCTCGGGGCAGCAGCAGCTACTACAGAGCTACTCAAAACAACTGCAGCTGCTACACAGCTGATCAGAGCAACTGTGGCTACTACAGAGCTACTCAAAGCAGTTGCAGCTACTACAGAGCTGCTCGGAGCAAGTGCAGCTACTCAGAGCAACTGCAGCTACTACGGAGCTACTCGGAGCAACTGCAGCTACTACAGAGCTGCTCGGAGCAACTGCAGCTACTCAGAGGAACTGCAGCTACTATGGCACTACTCAGAGCAACTGCAGCTACTACAGAGCTGCTCGGAGCAAGTGCAGCTACAACAGAGCTGTTTGGAGCAGCTGCAGCTACCACAGAGATACTCAGAGCAACTGCAGCTGCTATGGAGCTGCTCGAGCAACCACAGCTATACAAAGCAACTGCAGCTACTACAGAGCTACTCAGAGCTGCTTTCCCCACCTAAGCCTTGCCGGGAGGGATCCCAGAGGCCAAAGGTGCCTCCTGAGCCGTGGCAGTGCCCACACCACCCAGGCTTCCCAATGTCACCGTTCCCAGAGGGTTTTAGGACAAGGGATGGAGGGACAGGACACAGGAATGGCTCCCTGTGGCTCTGAGTTGGGTTAATGAGTGTCTGAGGAATTTTTGTGGGATTTTTTTGGTGAGTGATTGATTGGTTGAGAGGTGGAGTTATCGGGGTTGTTGAAATGGTTGGGGGGAGTTATGGGTTTGGGAAAACTGGTGTTGAGTTTGGGTGGTTTGGTGGTGTTTAAAGGGTGTGGGTAGGGGAGGGAGACCCTGCCCATCCAGAGGGCAGGGATGGATGGGATATTGGGAATTGGGAATTGTTCCCTGGCAGGGTGGGCAGGCCCTGGCACAGGGTGCCCATCCTGGATCCCTGGCAGTGCCCAAGGCCAGGCTGGATGGGGCAATCTGGGACACTGGAATGTGTCCCTGCAGGCTGGCACAAGGGGATCCTTAATGTTCCTCCCAACCCAAACCATTCTGAACTAAGCTCCAATTCCCTGCCTGCTGCCACATTCCCAGGGGATGGGAAGCCCTGGGAAGCTGTCCCAGGTGTCACCCACCTGTGTGGCCAAGCTCAGCACCTGCTGCACCAACTCCTGTGTCTCCGTGGGCTTCTTCAGGAACAGCTTCACGATGGCTGTCAGCAGCTGCAGCTGGACCTGTGGGGGACAGACAGACAGACAGGTCACACTGTTTGTGCAGGAACACACGGATTTGCCCCAGGACCTAACCCCAACCTGCCTTTCAAGGGACCACAGGCACAGTGACCATGTCAGTGGCAGTGACACACCAGGGCACCTCACCAGCCCATTTCCTCACCCTCAGACTCAGGCTGACCCCAACACCATGGGGCAGGATCTTGGCAGCAGCTTACATGGCCCCACAGGGCACAGGCCAGAGCATCCTTTCACTTCCACATGGATAAGCAGCAGGAATTCCCCTCCCAGCCTCCCAGGGAGCCTGGATCTCTGCCTTTGCTACTCAGCATTTGTAGACTTTGCCCTGTTCACTGTCACTTGGTTACAGGGTGTTTTGCAGAGTTTTCCAGAGTTGGAAACCCTCCAGAACTCCACAGGCAAACCCACTGGCCTCAGTTGCCCTGGGAGACAGGGCAGGCACTGCTCCCTCTGCTCCTTTTCCAGCTCCACAGGGATCTGTGCTGGCACAGTGGCATTACCAGGCCCCTGCCTGGTGCCTCCCAACCATGGAGCAGGGAAGGCACTTGGGACAACACCATGGTGGCCTCTCACAGAACCACAGAACAGCTTGGGCTGCAAGGGACCTCAAATCCCAACTCATTCCCCCTCTTGCCATGGGCAGGAACACCTTCCACTCGGCCAGGTTACTCCACATCCTAACCCAAACCTGCCCCAAGCACCTGCACAAACAATCCCTTCAGAGCAAACTGTGCCCTGATCCATCTGGGAGCTCTGTCCCAGTGCCACCCCGAGGTCCCTGGCACACCTGGGTGCTCTCATCATGGAAGCCCTCCAGGAAGCTCTCCAGCAGCTCGTCGGCGTTGTCGATGCGCTCGGCGTATTCGCCCACGATCCAGATCATGGCAGCCCTGGCCTCGGGCTCGTCCAGGGAGTCCAGGTTCTCACAGAGCGTGGCAATCACGCTCTCGTACCTTCCCGAGGGGAGGAGAGCAGGACAAGCTCAGCCAGAGCAGGAGACACAAATCCTGATCCACCCAAACTCCAAACCACGTCCCACCTGCCTGGGGCTGGCCCCTCACCCCATGGGCAGTGCCCTCACTGATCCCACAGCACATTCCCTGCTCCTGAATGAGGAGCCAAGGGCTACTCCTGCAGAGCCCTGCTCGTTACCAATTCAGTTCATTAGTATTTATTACCACTATTAGTGCCCAGCTTCCTGATTATAGAGTTGCCTATTCATCCTGGCTCAGCTGGAACATTCCCTCCCCTCTCCTCTCCTCCTGCTGCCCTTGTTCCAGCACCAGGAGCTGGACTGAGAGCCAGGGACAGTTTCTGCTGACACAAGGGACCTGCACATCCCTGGCAGCTCCTCTCCATTTCAGCGCCTGCATCTGGCACTGCCACCATCCTGGGGCTGGGGACAAAACAAACCCAAAGCCACCTGTGCTGTGGGGAGGCTCTGGGGGCTTCATCCCACCAAGTCTGTGGCCCCCCAAGCACAGAGGGGAGGGAAGAGCTCAGGTAGGAGCAGGAGCACCCCGGGGAAGGCACAGCCCAGGGAGCCCCACGCACTTGTTGGGGTACTTGCGGAAGATGTCCTTGATGACCACGATGGCCTCCTGCACCACGTAGTTCACCTTGGTCTGGATGAGGTCCAGCAGGGTGCTCACACAGCGCTCTGCAGATTGCTGCCAGAGGGACTGGGTCACACAGGGACAGCCCCCCTCCCACCCCAAACCTGCCACTGCCTCCTATCCCCGCCCAAATCCAGCCCACAGCACAACGGGGGACACTGAGTGTGGTCTGCCCTTCACATCCTGGTGTGCCTCCTCCTCATCCTCTCTGCACATCCCCACAGGCTCCTCTCTCCCCATGGGAAGGGTTCCAGCCATGCAGAGCCACCTTTCCAGGGAGGTTTTTAACAATCCCCTTTGGAAAATTATCCCCACAGGGAAGCAAAGCCTCTGAGCAGCCCCTCAGGAAGGGATGGATTCCCTCCCAGCCCCTCAGGAAGGGATGGATTCCCTCCCAGCCCCTCAGGAAGGGATGGTTCCCATCCCACTCCCCCCTCAGGAAGGGATCAGCTCACCCCAGCCCCTCCGAAGGGATCAGTTCCCTCCCAGCCCCTCAGGAAGGGATCAGTTCCCTCCCAGCCCCTCAGGAAGGGATCAATTCCCTCCCAGCCCCTCAGGAAGGGATCAGCTCCCTCCCAGCCCCTCAGGAAGGGATCAGCTCCCTCCCAGCCCCTCAGGAAGGGATCAGCTCCCTCCCAGCCCCTCAGGAAGGGATCAGTTCCCTCCCAGCCCCTCAGGAAGGGATCAGTTCCCTCCCACCCCTTCAGGAAGGGATCAGTTCCCTCCCAGCCCCTCAGGAAGGGATCAATTCCCTCCCAGCCCCTCAGGGAGGGATCAGCTCCCTCCCAGTCCCACTCTGATCCCCAACAAGTCCCTGGTATCACCCACTGCATTCCTGGCCCTGTTCTAGGCAGGGATCCTAAAGCAGCTCCAGTTGCAAAGGATAAGGGGATGGAAGACCCTCCTGGCACCCCAATGATCCCTGTGGAACAACCATGGCTCATCCCCATGCCTGGGAAGGCTCCAACTTGCAAATTCCTGGGATGAGACGGCCACCATGTGCTGGAAAGTGCCACCCTGCCCACCCACAGGTTGCAAGGTATCCTCACTGTGCACAGCGCCGTGGCTCTCACGCCTTCTGACAAATCCCCACCTCGTGGAATTCCTCCTCGCAGACTGAGGGGACGCACATGGGGGCGCACGCCGGAGGAGGGCACAGCACAGGACAGCCATGTCAGTAGCACACCACCAGGAGGCGAGGCACAGCACATGCCAGTCCTGGCAAAAGCCCACCAGCGAGGGGCACACCAGTGACAGCCTGGCAGAGCCACCAGGAGAGAGGGGCACAGCACAGTGACAGCCTGGCACAGCCACCAGGAGAGAGGGACACAGCACAGTGACAGCCTGGCAGAGCCACCAGGAGAGAGGGGCACAGCACAGTGACAGCCTGGCAGCAGGCACAGCCACCAGGAGGGCAGGGCAGTGACCCAGCACGAGCTCCAGGGTGGCACAGCTGCTCCCAGCAGAGCTGGGGTGGCACTGGGCTGGCCCTGGGGTGGCCCTGGGTGTCCCAGCCCCACTCCTGACCTGGGCTATGTTGGCCTGGGAGGCCAGGCGGATCATGATGTCCAGTTTCTCCAGTTTGACGTAGATGGGGTCGTTGTACTTGACAAAGAACACCTTCATCTCGTGCTTCAGGATCTCGGGCCTGGGGCAACGAGAGGCAGCGTTAGGGGGGACAGGCACTCATTCCCACCCCAGTCCCAAGGTTTTGGGGGCCTATTCAATGCCAAGGAATCCAAGTCACTGTGGTTATCCCCCAGGATTCTGTCCCCTGGCTCCCCTTTGCTGGCACACAGGGGACAGAGCACAACCTTGTCACAAACACGGGCCAGACGTGAGGCAACGGGGGACGTTTGTCCTGCCAAGGCTGGAGGCACATTTTAGTGGGAGCAGGGACACAAATCCAGACCCCAGGGCTAGGCTGGACCTTTCTCACCAGCTCACCCTCTCTCTAAGCTGGGAAAGAGCTAGGCCAGATCCAGCTCCAAGCTGCCTTCCACATTCCCACTCCCAGGGACACTAATTGCTTTCCACTTCTCCCAGAAATTGCTGCTATTTTTAAGAGACGACCACGGCGCTGACTGGGAGGAGAACAAATCATCTGACTGGGCTGGGGCTCTCCAGCTGCCACTCCTGCTCCAGGCACACGTGTGGGGCCTCAGCCACCTCCAGGATTTTAGATCAGCAAAGGGACAAAAGGACTCTGAGCACTTGTTCAAAGAGGACAACTGTGGAGAAAGCAGCTGGCAGCACAAAAATCCCTCCCTAGACACGGAGGGACTACTCCAAAGTCTCACAGCTTTTGGCTTTGCCATCCTTTGCTGCCCCAAATAAAGAATAAATTAAATTAAAGGATACATTAAACTGAAGAGCCCAGCTTAGCTCCCTGTTCATTCCCTCACTTGACTGACTCAGGGCCAGGCTGGACAGGCCTTGGAGCAACATGCTCTAGAGGAGGGTGTCCATGGCAGGGGACGGGATGAGATGAGCTTTAAGATCCCTCCCAACCAAACCATTCCACAATTCCATAACTCTCCGTGGATTTTAAGTAACAGAGAAGAAATCACCCGACAGGATGTGTGTGACACTGCTGCAGACAGAGGGATTGAAGCTCCTGTGGCTGAGAGGGGACACCTGCACACCCACCTCTTCTGCACGATGAGGTTGATGTTGCGGAGGGCCACGTACTGCAGCTCGGGCTCTGCAGACAGCAGAGTGACCAGTGGTGGGGCCAGCTTCTTCAGGAGAGTGCCATAATAATCCAGGTCCTTGGACAGCATCTCCATGAACTTCATCAGCACCTTGACAGCCGACAGCACCACGGCAGAGTTGGCGTGGGACAGCCGCGGTGTCACCCGCTCGCAGATGCTGCCGGGGCGAGGAGGAGGGAGAGGAAATGATCCCAGCCCTTCCTCCTGCTGAAAAACTCCTGCCAGCATGGAGGAAGGACTTGCAGGAAAGCTGAGTGCCACTTGGGACCTTCCCAAAGAGGCTGAGCTGGCTCCTGAGTGCCCCAGTGAAGGTTATTCCCCAGGCCCTGCAGAACCCTCTGGCAGTGACCCCGTTTCGGGGCTCCCCGGTGCCACATTTTAAGCAGCTCAAGGAGCACAATCCCAGTGCCAGGGCTCACTACAGGACCAGGGCAGGCTCCAGATGGCCATGCCCAAGGCACAGGTGCAGCAGATGCCTGCTGTCCCACCTCCTGCAGCAGGGTCAGGAGGATGAAGACTCTCCTCAGAGGAGAAGGGGCAGTGCCAAGCCCTGCCTGTCCCCTCACCTCTGTGCTTCCCGGTCATCCTTGGGCATGTAGTTTGCCAGGCAGTCCAGGATGAAGATCTGGCCCCACTCAGTGCACTCGTTGAGGGCTGTGAGCAGCTTGTTGATGGACTGGGGGTTGAGGTCCAGGAGGTTGCTGCTGGGATGGGACTCCGCGATTTCCGACAGCGCCGCCACCGCGTTGGCCACCACCTGCCAAGGGGACAGCACACGGATTGGTGACACCAAATGTGGTGTGAGGGGACGAGCTGCCTCCTCACCACAACCCCTCACATCCCACCTACATCTGGGCTCCAGCTTCTCCCTGCTCACAGCAGATCTGAGGGGGATGGATGAGCCATCCCCACCACACGCTCCCACCGCCCACGCCGCATCTCCAACGGCTCCCACGTGTTCCACGGAGCCAGCCTTGGCTTCCTGCCCACTTCCCTTCCCCAGGCAGCTCTGAGGAGCCCCAGAGCTTTCCACACAGCCCCTGGCCTCAACACTACACCCAAGGTAAGACTGGAAAAGCAGGAAAGGCTGTGGGAAGAGAAACCCTGGGGAAAGGTGGTTTTAAATTTCCCCAGGCCCAGGGAAAGGGAGGGAAGCCAAAGCACAGCTGCCAGGAAAACCAGAGGCAAAAGCCACTGGTTCTGTGGTATCAGAAGCAAGCAGCAGCTTATCTCTATTGTGAGCCACCTGAGGCAGCCTCCTTCCCACTGGGAACAGAGGAATAACACAGAGCCACGGGATGGGAGAAACCCTCTGTCCAGGACACGGGGTTATGGGGCAGGGAACACAGCCTGCAGCCCTGAGAAGCAAAAACTCCCCAAAAGTGGTTTGTTAACACCAAAAAGACAATCTGGGAGGAAAGGAGTTTGTGGAGTTTTCCTGTAATCTGATCCTAAGACTCCTCCCATGGGACACCTGATGAACCCCCCAGCCCTGGGGCTGCTCTCTGGGGCTCTGCTTGGGCTCCTGGGCCTCTTCCTCCTGTCCCCCCTCCCCTGGCATGGGGTGGGGGAAATAAAATGGACTCTCATGCTAAACAGTGAAGAGATTTTTAAAAAATTTAGGAGTTTTTTTAAAAAAAAAAGGCAAGACGAAAAGCAAGAAAGGAGGCAAGAAAGGAGGGAAGAAAAAAGGCAAGGAAGAAAGGCAAGGAAGAAAGGCAAGGAAGAAAGGCAAGGAAGAAAGGCAAGGAAGGTAGGAAAAAAGGAAAGAAAAAAGGTAAAAAAAGGCAAGAAAAAAGGTAAAAAAAGGCAAGAAAAAAGGTAAAAAAAGGCAAGAAAAAAGGCAAAAAACAGGCAAGAAAAAAGGTAAAAAAAGGCAAGAAAAAAGGCAAGAAAGGTGAGAAAAAAGGCAAGAATGATTAGTGTCACGGGCAAGACAATGTAATGGCACGCATGCACAGGAGCTAGGCACAACGCAGGAAAAAGGAGAGGAAAAAAGGACAAAAAGGCAAAAAAAATGGCGAAAGAACAGGCAGGAAAAAAGGTAAAAAAGGCGACGATTGGCACGAAGGTGTGAGAAGAAAGCAAGGAAGAAAGGCAAGGAAGGCAGGAAAAAAGGAGAGAAAAAAGGTAAAAAAAGGCAAGAAAAAAGGTTAAAAAAGGCAAGAAAAAAGGTAAAAAAAGGCAAGAAAAAAGGTAAAAAAAGGCAAAAAAAAAGGTAAAAAAAGGCAAGAAAAAAGGCAAAAAACAGGCAAGAAAAAAAAGTAAAAAAAGGCAAGAAAAAAGGCAAAAAACAGGCAAGAAAAAAGGTTAAAAAAGGCAAGAAAAAAGGCAAGAAAGGTGAGAAAAAAGGCAAGAATTTTCTCGTTTGCTTCTTCTGCCATCGGCTGTGGCCTCCCTGCACACGATCTCATCACTGTATCTGCACGCTGCTACAGGAGCTGGACACGAACGCCATGGGAGAGCAGCGCCAGCCATTTGGGCAAAGAGGAGGCAGAGAAGGCAAAACCCAATCACCATGGGGTTGGAGTCTGAGATGAGATCCTTGAGGGTGTCCAGGAAGCCCTGGTCCTCCACCAGCTGGGCGTTGATGTCGTGCAGCTTGGCCACGCAGACGGCGGCCGTCTTGCGCACGTAGGGGTCCTCGTCCTTGAGGCACTTGCGCAGGGGCTCGCACAGGTACTCGGTGATCTTGTCCACGCGGATGCAGCCCATGGTGCGCACGGCCAGCGCCCGGATCAGCGGGTTCGGGTCCTCACAGTCCTGCAGGGGTGGCAGAGGAGCTCTGAGATAGGGATAATGAGCTCTAGGAGGCCTGGAACACACCCAGTGTTGTGGTGTGATTTCAGAACCTCGGATCCCTCCCTGATAATTCCCTGCCAGGTGTGTCAGTCACCTCTCCTTTCCCCACCCAGCACTGTCCATCAATCCTGGCATTCCAGAAGTGATTTGCAGATTCAAAAGATGCCCACTATCCCAGGGGGACATTGGGCCATCCAGGTGTCCTTTGTCCCTTTGTCCCTCCCCTCCTGTCCCTGCTTGGTGGCTCCCTGCCCCTTCCCTGCCCCTCTCCCTGGGGTTAAAGGAGCAGCAACCACGGGCTCAGGGAGTTCTGCTGGAGCTGGTGCTGCATTCAGAGGCCTGTGGGCCAGAATAAAGCTCTGCATCCAAACCCTCCATCAGAACCGACTCCTTTCCTTCACCATCCCCTTAAAGCTTCTCCACAGAGGGAAACCTGAGGAGCAGCCCCTGTTATGGGGGGAAGCTCCATCCCAGCACCACCAGAGCTCCTGCAGGCCTGGCCTTGTCCCCACAGGCCCAGTGCAGCACCCAGCCAGCCCAAAGTGTCTGTGGGGTGAAACACCACACACCCAGCCAGCCAAAAGTGTCTGTGGGGTGAAACACCACACACCCACCAGCCCAAAGTGTCTGTGGGGTGAAACACCACACACCAGCCAGCCAAAAGTGTCTGTGGGGTGAAACACCACACACCCACAGCCAAAAGTGTCTGTGGGGTGAAACACCACACACCCACCAGCCAAAAGTGTCTGTGGGGTGAAACACCACACACCCACCAGCCAAAAGTGTCTGTGGGGTGAAACACCACACACCCACCAGCCCAAAGTGTCTGTGGGGTGAAACACCACACACCCACAGCCAAAAGTGTCTGTGGGGTGAAACACCACACACCCACAGCCAAAAGTGTCTGTGGGGTGAAACACCACACACCCACCAGCTAAAAGTGTCTGTGGGGTGAAACACCACAGTGCCGCTGTTTGGTTCGGCACCAAGGGCCAGACAAGCTCAGGCACATCCCACCTGGCTATATTGGTAATTATTCCAATAACCCAAGATAGCTCAGCTACTTCTGGAGGCACAATAATCAGCAGGATGGCTCCTGTTGTTGCAGTGTTAGAAACAAAGAAGTTTAATAAAAAGCAAAAGAACAAACAGAAAAACTGAGCTAAGTGCCAGACGTTTTTGCTCTTAGTAAAACACTTTACAAAAACTATTAGTTTCTTTGTTCACTCCTTTTTCTAGTTAATTGTCTAAGCAAGACTTTTTAGCTTTTATCTAATTATCTATAAGTTTGAGGTAAAGTCTCTTAAGTCTTATGAGGTGTCTTTTCACTTAATCAGAGAGAAATTTCTAGACCTCTTTCCTATTAAAGAGACAAAAGATAATTTTGTCACTCCATTAACAGAGAGCACACACCCACAGGGGAGGGTGGATATTATTGTAATAATTTTACAATAATTTACAATAATTTACTATTGTAATTAAGGAGCCCTGACAAAGGAAGGAATGATGCATCTGACTGCATGAAGACTAATTTATTACTTTATGATACTATATTATATTAAAGAATAGTATACTATGCTACAGAATACAGAAAAGACACTTAATGCTAAAAAGATAATAATGAAAACTCCTGACTCTTTCCAGAGTCTGACACAGCTTGGCCCTGATTGGCCAAAGAGTGAAAACAACTCCCAGCAGAATCCAATGGAACAATCCCTTATGGGTTAGCAATCTCCAAACACATTCCACACCAGCACAACACAGGAGAAGCAAATGAGATAAGAATTGTTCTCACTTTTCTCTGAGGCCTCTCTCACTGCCTTTCACCTTTCCAGGAGAAAAACCCTGGGTGAAAAGATTTTTTCAGAGAATGTGGATGCCACAGGATATCCTGGGCTCAGCTATCTCCAGGGGGGTTCAGGTCCTCCAGGAGGATTTGGGTTCAAATCCTGAGGTTTTCATGTTCTGCTCTTGAGAATAAGTCACCCAAGAGAAGTTTCTCTCTTGTCCTGCACCCACTGAGTTCCAACACCATCAATCCTCACTCCCACAGCTCCTCAATCCATTCAGGAATCCCATGTCCTCATCACTTACACCAGGATCCTGAACCAACCTGATGCTGGAAATGCATATTGGGATTGTTATGAGGGGTTTACCCTCCCTAAAAAGCTTGAACTCCCTCTAAAGCCCACCGGGCCTTTTCACTGAGTGCTTTGGCAATATCCTGGTTCTTAACACACTCCTCAGTCCCCAGCTCCAACGGGAAAATCACGAGGGATTTCTCAGCCCATAAATTCACATGACAGCACTCGATCACGGGAGCTGCCCACACCCCTCACAGGGAGAGTGGCACAGCTGCCAAAAACTGACTTTCTGCATTACTGGACAAATTCAATCTGTTTTCTAGAGCTTGCAGAGCCCCTCCTCAGGAAGGGAGAGGCTTTGGAAAGCTGCCCACACTCCCTGATTTGCAGCCTGGTGTGGTGAGCTGGCACCTGGTGTCCCCTGTGGCCCCATGACACAGAGCCCTGTCCCCTCACCTTCACAAAGGTGTTCACAGCCATGATGGCCATGTCTGGCTGGCTCTTGGCATAGTTCATCAGGTAGAGGTAGACCAGCTTCTTCAGCTCCAGGTTGTCTGTCTGCATGCAGTTCACCACGTCCGGGAAGAGAGCGCTGCAACACAGAGAGCTCAGTGAAGGCAGGACATGGCCAGGCTGCCCATGGATCCCCTTCCCATGGAAAAGCTGCTCCCAGAGCCAGGAGAACCCAGCTCCCTCCTGGGAGGGAACACTGGGAGTGCTCACCTGGAGAGGAGAAGGCTCCAGGGAGAGCTCAGAGCCCCTGGCAGGGCCTGAAGGGGCTCCAGGAGAGCTGGAGAGGGACTGGGGACAAGGGATGGAGGGACAGGACACAGGGAATGGCTCCCAGTGCCAGAGGGCAGGGCTGGATGGGATATTGGGAATTGGGAATTGTTCCCTGGGAGGGTGGGCAGGCCCTGGCACAGGGTGCCCATCCTGGATCCCTGGCAGTGCCCAAGGCCAGGCTGGACATTGGGGCTGGAGCAGCCTGGGACAGTGGGAGGTGTCCCTGCCATGGCAGGGGGTTGGAGGACCTTTTCCCATGCAAACCATTCCATGATTCTATGATTCCATGACCTGAGCCCACCCTGCAGCAGGGTCCCAGTGGATTTTTTTAATGGGTCTGGTGTCACAGACATCTTTTATGGAAAATCCTTTCCTTAGCATTTTTCCTCCTGAGAAGCTGAGAGGCCTCAGGAACAAAATGTAAACATTGATTATCTGCTGCTGTGGAATGCAACAGGTGCATCTGTGATTGGTCTCATGTGGTTGTTTCTAATTAATGGCCAATCAGAGTCAGCTGACTTGGACTCTCTGTCTGAGACAGAAGCATTGTTATCATTCCTTCTTTTTCTATTCTTAGCCAGCCTTCTGATGAAATCCTTTCTTCTATTCTTTTAGTAGAGTTTTAATATAATATATATCATAAAATAATAAATCAAGCCTTCTGAAACATGGAGTCAGATCCTCGTCTCTTCCCTCATCCTCAGACCCCTGTGAACACGGTCACAGGTCTGTATCAAACCAGCCCTTGATGGACCAAACCTGAGCTTTCCCACACGGCTCTGCTGCATTCCCACTCCAGGGCACATCCACTGCCCCAGGAGAAGGTGCTGCACAATTCCCTGAGGCACAGGGTGGGGTTGTTGGGGTGTCTGTGCAGGGCCAGGAGCTGCCCTGGATGACTCTTGTGGATCCCTTCCAACTCAGGATATCCCAGGACTTCATGCATCATCACAGGATGGTGCCCAAAGGAAGAGCCCCCCTCCCCTGGGTGAGTCTGGAGCACCAGGAGACTCTGCTGGGATGGAGGGGAATGCAGTGGGATCTGCCTGCACAGGGCTGGGGCTGCCCAACACGGGGTACCAGAGATGCTGTTTCATTCAGAGACAGACCAATTACACAATTAAACCACCCCAGGGGAGGCAATCAAGATCCCAGGGCTTATTCCACCCTGACAGATGTCCCAAGGCTCTTGGAAGCTTCTCCACCTCCACAAACCAGCCAGGATCAAACCCAAGGCTCCCCTAAATCCAGGGAATTGGGTTTTGCAAAGCTGCTGCCCACCTGGGCTGGTCTCACCCCGGGTTAAACCAGGCTTTGCTGGCACCTCCTGGGGAGCAGTGAGCTCAGCAAACTGCTCCCTGCAGCAGGGAAAAAGATGGGCTGACACAGCCACAGGATCATGGAATGGCTTGGGAATCATGGAATCTTTAAATTTATCAGGTTCTACCCCCTACCACAGGCAGGGACACCTTCCACTGTCCCAGGGTGCAAGTCCAGCCTGGCCTTGGGCACTGCCAGGGATCCAGGATGGGCACCCTGTGCCAGGGCCTGCCCACCCTGCCAGGGAACAATTCCCAATTCCCAATATCCCATCTAAATCCCCTTTAGCTTAAAGCCATTCTCCTTTGTTCTGTCACTATTTTCCATGCAAAAAGCTGCTCTCCCTCCTTTTTTAAGCCCCTTCAAGCCCTGGAAGCTCCTGCCATTTCCATGTGATTTCCACAGTGGTCTCAAGATGGACACTCCCTGCTGCTGCTGCTGCTGCTCTGGGAGCCAGGGATGCCCCAGTTCTCCAAACCCTGATGTGTTTTCCCTCCATTTACTCTCAAATGCACCATGAAAATCAAATTGCTGATGCTGCCTGTGCTGGGACAGGTCTGTGCAGGACAAGGCACGGAAGGAGCCACGTGCAGCTCAGCTCAGCCAGATGGAAAAGGAAGCAGGAACAGCAGCAGCTGCCTGACCTTTTGGACTGGAGAGGCTGTAAAGGGTTTATCAGCATCCAGGCACTGCCACAAACCCTCCAAAGGGGGTCCTGCTTGTTTTTAGCAACACACAAAGGAAGTGGGAATAATCCCAACAAACTGATCTGGCAGCCAGACCAATCCTCTTTTAGCCAGATTACAACAAAAGCCAGGAGAGCCCCCACCTGCCAGGTGGCCACGTGGCCACAACCTGCACTCCAGGAGGCAGAGCTGCAGCCAGGGTGTGCCTGGGGGAAAAGCAGCATGGAAACCCCCCTGGAAGCAACAGGGGGAAAAGGGAACCCAAAACCAGCTGGGTTTGGCTTGGGAACATGGGAGAACAGCATGAAGGAGAGGTTTAGGGTAAATTTCAGAGAAAGGTTTTTCCCCCAGAGGGTGCTGGCACTGCCCAGGCTGCCCAGGGAATGGGCACGGCCCCAAGGCTGCCAGAGATGCCCAGGATGGGGTTTTGGAGCTGCCCTGGATGATCCTGGGGGTCCCTTCCCACTCAGGATATTCCAGGCTCCATTCCCAGCACACACCTGACGTCCTTGCCCACATCCTGGGGGAAAAGCAGCATGGAAACCCCCCTGGAAGCAACAGGGGGAAAAAGGGAACCCGAAACCAGCTGGGTTTGGCTTGGGAACATGGGAGAACAGCATGAAGGAGAGGTTTAGGGTAAATTTCAGGGCAAGGTTCTTCCCCCAGAGGGTGCTGGCACTGCCCAGGGAATGGGCACAGCCTCGAGGCTGCCAGAGATGCCCAGGATGGGGTTTTGGAGCTGCCCTGGATGATCCTGGGGGTCCTTTCCCACTCAGGATATTCCAGGCTGCAGCCCCAGCACACACCTGATGTCCCTGCCCACATCCTGGGTGAAAAGCAGCATGGAAGCCCCCCTGGAAGCAACAGGGGGAAAAGGGAACCCAAAACCAGCTGGGTTTGGCTTGGGCACGTGGGAGAACAGCATGAAGGAGAGGTTTAGGGTAAATTTCAGGGAAAGGTTCTTCTCCCAGAAGCCTGAACTCCCTCTAAAGCCCACCAGGCCTTTTCACTGAGTGCTTTGGCAATATCCTGGTTCCTAACACACTCTTCAGTTCCCAGCTCCAATGGGAAGATCATGAGGAATTTCCCTCAGCACCAGAGGGTGCTGGCACTGCCCAGGGAATGGGCACGGCCCCGAGGCTGCCAGAGCTCCAGGAGCCTTTGGGCAGCACTGCCAGGGATGCCCAGGATGGGGTTTTGGAGCTGCCCTGGATGATCCTGGGGGTCCCTTCCCACTCAGGATACTCCAGGCTCCATTCCCAGCACACACCTGACGTCCTTGCCCACAGTCATGGAGGCGATCACCTTCTTCACAGCCTCCTTCTTCTTCTCCTTCTTGTCACTGTTCAGCTCAGCCTTCAGCTCAAATATCTCCCCTGGAGAAATGGGAAAAGTGGCAGCTCAGGGCTTAGTGGAAAATGTCAAAGACTATAATTCAGTTTATTTGGCAAGTAAGATATACATAACCTCTCATAACTGAAAAGTTGGAAACTGATTAATTCTAAAGCTGGCTCAAGATTTCACAATAATATTATCTCAACTCATTTCCTATTGATCTGTCACAAGTCATTATTTGGTTGCCAAACTTGACCAGAGAATTTTTCAAGACTAAATTTGAAGTCTATTTTTCATATGAAGACTAATTTTAAAGCCTAATTCGGCTTAATTTGAAAAAAAAAAAAACAAACAAACAACTGTTTCCTTGAATTGGCAAATAAATATCTTACCCATTTATAGAATTAATTTGAGAAGCCTGAAGTAAATATAAATAATTCAAAGCTAAGCACACCTCTGCTGGGTGACAGGGTTCTCTGCCACCCCTGAAAAGAGAGATTTAATTTCCCAAACACCCCCCTGAGGCTGGGGCTGCTCTGAGGGCTCAGCTCTCACCCATGGGAATGGAATATTCACCTCCTGCTGAATCCTTGTGGAAGGATGGGACATGCTGCAGGAGCCAGGAGCAGCCCACAGGCACTGCATGGGGTTATCAGAGGGTGGTTTTGGTTGTGGGGTGATTACCCCAGCCCCATGAGGATGGATTCTGGGCACTGCTCCTCAAGGCCAGATGAGGCTCCCAGATCCCTCCTGCCTGTGGCAGCACCCCCAGCCCAGGGCAGCATCTCCTGCAGCCAGGCTGAGCTCCTCACTCCCTCCTGGCTGGCAGATTGAGGAGGAAGATGCCACATGGCTTCTCTCACATTAATTCCTCGCTCTGGAGAGTGCTTAAGGCCCTGAGTGCTGCCCAGGGGAGCTCCTGAGCTGCTAAAGCCGATCAGCAGCTGCCAGCAGCCCTGGCTGGGCCCAGGGGGCTGGGGACAAGGTGTCCTGAGCCCACAGCAGCCCAGGAGCTGCACCCAGGAGCAGGGTGAGGTGTGAGCCACAGCACTGCCACAGGAGCTTCCCAGCCCTCCCCACCTGGGTTATACAGGAGTGGTGATTTTGGGATGAATTGTGACATTCCTGCTCCTTGCCTTACCTTTCTTGGTGGTGGTGAAGTACTTGGAGTCTGTCATGGTGGTCTCCAGGCAGCAGCACGGCCCTGGAGGAGAGGCAGAGCACTGAGGGTCAGGGCTGATCATTGTCTGATAACAGGGATTGTTAGGGAGAGCTCCAGGAAGGGAAAACAAGGGAGGGAAAGAGTTTGGGATCCCATGGGAAGAGGCACAAGGAGGAGCTCAATCCCTAAGGGAGGGTGAGCACCTCACAGCTCTGTGATGATGGGGAATCAGGGCTCTCCAAGGAGGATGATTCCACTGAAGATTCCAGCCCTGACTTTGCTCATCCCATCCTGCACAGAGCTGGGCAGCAGGGGCTCAGTGATCCCCCCTCACCCAAAAAATGCTTTCCTAAGGAAAACTCACAGCCAGCCCTCCCTCTCACCTACCCAGGGAACAGCTCAGGGCAGGGGACAGGAACTGAGCCAAACCTGAGGCTCAGCTCAGAGGGACAGCACAGCCAAGGGGCACAGATCTGCCAGATCAAAGGGAGCCTCTCCCACAAACCAGCCCTGCTCCAGCAGGCTTGCTTTAAATTCCAAGGCTGTGAGGTTTCAGCCCAGCACTTGAGGCTCCATTATATAATTCAGGCAGTTTAGGGCAGATTTAGGGCTCGGCAGGCTGAGGAAGGAGATGTGCAGCCCTTCAGAAAGGTCAGCACGGATTTGGCTTTTATGGCTGGTTTTCCCATCTTTCCTTCAACAGGGAAGGAACCAGAGGCTTGTCCTTGAAAGCCTGCAGTGGCCTTGCTGTTTTGGAGGGGCAGGAATACAGGAAGCAAAGCCAAGTAAAAAAAAAAAAAAAGAGATTAAAAAAAAAGAGCTTGCGGATGGGTTTAAAACGCAAATGAGCATCTTGAAAGCCAAACGCAGCAGGAGCACAGAGAAACTGTGTCCTCTGTTCCCTGTCCAAGCTGGAGAGGCATCCCCAGCAGGGATAAAAGGAAAATCTGGATGAAATCTGGGGGTTGAGCAGGCTGGGCAGAGCACACAGCTTGGCAGCGAGGGAGAGGGAAGGAGCTTGCGTGGGTTTGGGGCTGCTCTGGGGGCTGGCAGCACCATCCTGGTGCTATTCCAGAGGGGGAAGGCTGGCACCACAGTCCCACAGCCCTGCCCCTGGTGAGCCAGGACACTCCTCCCTGCCTCAGTTACCTGGGATTGATTCAGAGCCTTTTTTATCCCTCTAAGTCGATGGCTCTCCAGGGAACAGCGGGAGCTCCGGGCTGCGCCGCAGCTCTCTGCACCTCACTGCAGATCCCGTCCTGCCACACTGGCAGCAAGGAAGGGAGGGAAGAAAAGAGGATTCACTGCAGTCCCTCCGACTCCAGGACCTGGCTCACACTCAGCCCTGCTCTGCAGAAGTGCCTGGAAAGCAAACTTGAAGCTGAGCAGGGGATTTGTGCAGGCAGCTCGCAGCCATCAATCACACCGGCCGCTTCCTGCAGCTCCCTGCTCTCCCAGGGGCAGGGAAAGCACAGCCTGTGCTCTCCCCATCCCCAGCCCCACTGAAACACCCCACTGATACCAGGGGCTGAGACAACCACCCATTTCCCCACCCCTTTAAGCCCTGCAGCAATCCCAAGAAGGAAAGTGGCTCCTCCAGCTCTGGAATGAAGGCACAGCCCTCGCTCCTCACACAACACAACCCTCCCCAGGGCAGGAAGCACTTTAGGGCCTGGAGCAGGGTGATGAGGGGACCCAAAAAACCAGTGCTCAGCACCCTGCACCCTGTGTGTCCCCCAGGCTGTGCCAGGGTGACAAGGCAGGGCTGGCTGCCAGCTGCAGGTGAATTCCCACAGCTCAGCCCTTGGGCAGGGGCCAGCACTGCTGCCTGGCTCTGCTTTGGAGGATGCAGAGGGAAGGTTTGCTCCCTCAGCTCCAGCAATCCCCATCCAGCTCCTTTCCCCACTGAGCAATCCCCACCCAGCTCCTTTCCACACTGAGCAATCCCCATCCAGCTCCTTTCCCCACTGAGCAATCCCCATCCAGACCTTTCCACACTGAGCAATTCCCACCCAGCTCCTTTCCACACTGAGCAATTCCTCTTATGGAAAGTGCAGGAAAACTCATTTATTCTGCTACTTTCAGCTCCCTGGTTTAGGATAATTCCTCCATCCTTGAAGGCTGAGATGCTGCTGACCAGAGACTTTCACCATGGGATGGTCTGGGTGGGAAGGGACCTTAAGGGATCATCTCATCCCACCCCTGCCATGGGCAGGGACACCTCCCACTGTCCCAGGCTGCTCCAAACCCTGTCCTGGAACATTTCCAGGGATCCAGGTGGGCACCCTGTGCCAGGGCCTGCCCACCCTGCCAGGGAACAATTCCCAATTCCCAATATCCCATCCAGCCCTGCCCTCTGGCACTGGGAGCCATTCCCTGTGTGCCTGTCCCTCCATCCCTTGTCCCCAGTCCCTCTCCAGCTCTCCTGGAGCCCCTTCAGGCCCTGCCAGGGGCTCTGAGCTCTCCCTGGAGCCTTCTCCTCTCCAGGTGAGCACCCCCAGCTCTCCCAGCCTGGCTCCAGCCCCTGCAGCATCTCTGGTGCCTCCTCTGGGCTCACTTTCAGCTTCCCCCAGCACAGAGCCACTGCCAGGGCTGGGATGCAGCCCTAAACCTGTGCCCAAGACATCCCAAATCCCTGCTTATCCCTGCCCACCACAGCCCCCAGGCCCTCCTAGACCCTCTGACAGCCCAGCCCAGGAGTTCTGTGGCTGCCAGAGCTCTGAGCTGCCCAGGCTGAGCCAGGGAGGAAAGGGAAAGGGGGAAAAGGGAAAGGGGGGAAAGGGAAAGGGGGGAAAGGGAAAGGGGGAAAGGGAAAGGGGGAAAGGGAAAGGGGGAAAGGGAAAGGGGGGAAAAGGGAAAGGGGGGAAAAGGGAAAGGGGGGAAAGGGAAAGGGGGGAAAGGAAAAGGGGGGAAAGGAAAAGGGGAAAGGAGAAAGGGGAAAAGGAGAAAGGGGAAAAGGAGAAAGGGGAAAAGGAGAAAGGGGAAAAGGAGAAGGAAAGGAGAAAGGGGAAAAAGAAAGGGAAAGAGAAAGGGGAAAGGAAAAGGGGAAAAGGAGGAAGGGGAAAAGGAGGAAGGGGAAAGGAGGAAGGGGAAAAGGAGACGGGGAAAGGAGAAGGGGGAAAAGGAGAAGGGAAAAGGAGGAAGGGAAAGCGGAAGGGGAAAAGGGAAGGAAAAAGGAGAGGGAAAAGGGGAAAGGGGAAAAGGAGGAAGGGGGAAAAGGGGAAAAAGGAAAGGAAGGACAGGCTGCTGCCACCAGGGAGAGCAGAAAGGAGCAGGAACTCCAAAGCCAAGCCCCTAGGAAAGAGCTCCCCTGGAAAACAGAGGGGCAGCTGGAGGTTAGTGGGGAAAGGAACTCCCACAAACAAACAGCCCAGCTGCAAATGCAGCACCTGAGGGCCAAGGGGGCATAATTAGGGAAATGAATACTCTAAAACATTAATGGGTAACTGGAGCCGTGGGGAATCACATAACTGCTCCCTGCTGGTGTGGGCAGCTCCAGGGCCCTGCACAGGCCAGGCAGGGTGAGGGGGTGATGGCTCCCTGTGGGAACCAGTAAAGGTAAGAAAGCTTCCAAAAAAAGCTGTAAAAGCAGCCCCAGAAACAGAAAGAACAAAATCCTTAGAGCTAAGTTGTAGTTAGGAAGTCTGAAAGAAGAAATGTTATAATAGTACAGCAAGCAAGGACATGAAACAATAGATTAAGCCTTAAGCTTGGCTTAGACAGACCTTAAGACTACAAGAAAATAAATATGCTTAGCAAGACAGTAGAAGGTTTAAACTTAATAATGTACTGTGTATTGTCCATTGAAAGAAGACAAGCAAACACTGTGTGAACAAGTATTCATGTACTTTTAGTAATTAGCTAGAACAATTATCTATAAACTTAGCTAAAAGTTTTTGAAGTATTCTGTAACAAAGAAATCTTGAGCTGCTACCAGCTGAACATAAACTTTACCATCTTCCCATTGTCTCAACCATGTAATAAAGGTAATACAACAAATAAAACTCAAGAAATGCACCCCAACAGTCCCATCACGCTCATGAGTGAAAATTAAAAATAAAATAACCAGACCAACACAGCTCTGAGCACATCCCTGCCCCATGGACAGACCCAGGAGCTGCCACAGGCAAGGGAGAGAAACATCCCAGGGTGCAGAAAGAGAGCCAGAGGCTGAGGATACCCAACCCAACAGCTCCAGAGCCTTGTGCTGGTCCCAGTTATCTCCTCACTCACAGCAGTGCTTCCCATCCTACAGCCACGGGCACAGCTCCCATCCTTGTCCTCAGATCCCAAATCCCACAGCTCCCATCCCTGTGCTCATCCCACACCTCCCATCCCTCCACAAGCCCTCCCAGCAGCCCCACACACATTCCTGTAGGATATTTCCCCCCTGTCTGCCCTAACTGGAGCCAGTTTTTGCTGCAGCAGCTCAGGGCTGTGATTCTGCTGATCCCACCAGGACCATCCCCATCCTCTCACCAGTCTGTCACTGACCAAGCCATGGGCATTCCAAAAGGCTCCATCTCCACCAAACAAGGCATAACCTGGATAACTCAGGGGCAGGAGCCAAGCTCACTGTGCCATCAGCAAAGTGCTCGAAGCAAACCCAAAAAGTCTTTGGCAGATCCAAAGCAGTGGCAGCAGCAAATGAGCTGCAAGCAATACATCCCATCACAACCAATATCAGGGGAATAAAATAAAGGAACAAGGGAGAAGGACAATGCTGAGGTGTCCCCTGCCAGGATCCCACTGCCACAGAGCCCAGAGCTCTGAGAGCTGGGGGGATTTCAATCACCTTGAACTGGGATGGCACCCCCAAACTCAGCTGAGCATCTCAGGGACACCAAGGGCCTTGTCCTGGCCACAGCACCAGGTTCCTGTGGCCCAGGGGACGTTCTGCTCCTGGGACAGCCAGGTTCTGCTGTGGACACCTGGAATTCCCAGCCTGGCTCCATCCAAGCAAGGCCCAACACCTCTGGAAAGGCCCTTGGGGTGCCAAAGGCTGCTCAGCCTGGCAGTGTGACCCCACAAATGGGTGTGGGAGCCACAAAGCACACCAGTCCCACTGCTCATCCAAGGTTTGTCCCCTTTTCTGTCACCCCAGGAGACAGCAGACACAAAACATCTCCCATCCCTGCGCTCACCCCAAATTCCCACTGAGCCCCCTCTGCTGCTGGGGATGGGACCCTGACAGGGGCCAGAACCCCACACAACACCTGCAACAACAACAGCAACACCCCCAACACGGCCCCCTCAGCCTGGAGCTGCCTCACAGCTCCTTTTTATCCACTTTGGGCCTTTTTCCCCCCAAATCTCCCTGGAGGAGGCAGCGAGCACAGGATATCAGCCTCCCTGCCTGCTCCATGCCCGGTTTATTCCATGCACCTTTCCCTATGGCTGTGCCATGTCCTGGGGGGTGAAGGGCTCACCCCGTGTCCCCCAGCCCTTCCCGGGGGTCCTGTCCCCAGCACGGTGCCCCTCGGGCCAGGACACGGTGCCAGGGAAGGGAGCGGATCCCGGGGGATCCCTGAGGGACGGAGCCGGGAGGGCAGCGCTGCCACACGGGGACACGCGGGGACAGGCGGGACACGGCCCGGGGGGGGCTGCGGGGTGGGGAGACCCCCGTGGGCCCCAGCGGAGCAGGGGAGGGGGACACGGTCCGGGACAGGGGAGGGGAGCATGGGGACACAGCCCGGAGTGAGGAGGGGAGCATGGGGACACAGCCCGGAGTGAGGAGGGGAGCATGGGGACCACAGCCCGGGACAGGGGAGGGGAGCATGGGGACACAGCCCGGGACAGGGGAGGGGAGCATGGGGACACAGCCCGGAGTGAGGAGGGGAGCACGGGGACACAGCCCGGAGTGAGGAGACGAGCATGGGGACACAGCCCGGGACAGGGGAGGGGAGCACGGGACACAGCCCGGAGTGAGGAGGGGAGCACAGGGACACAGCCCGGGACAGGGGAGGGAGCATGGGGACACAGCCCGGGACACGGCCCGGACTGAGGAGGGGACCCAGCCCGGGGACACGGCCCGGGGCTCAGCGCAGGCCGGGCCAGGAGTCACAGCGGGGACACCGCCGGTCCCTGAGGGGCACACAGGGCACGGCTCAGGCCGGGGGGCGGGAGGGCCCCGGGCCCAGAAGGACGCGGCGCGGCCCGAGCCCCGGCGGGGGCCCTGTCCCGGGTGCGCACGGGGGAGGCGGCCCGGGCAGGAGCGGCTGCGGGGCCCGGCTCTGCCCCAGCCCGGTCCGTCAGTCCCTGTCGGTCCCTGCCCTGCCCGGCCCGGCCCGGTCCGTACCTGCTGCCGCCGCCGCCGCCACCGGAACTGAGGAGCGGGGAGCGCTTCCGGGGCGGGGCGGGGCCTCTGCGGGTGGGCGGGGAAAGGGGCGGGGCATGGCGGGAGGGGCGGGGCTGGAAACGGGAGCGGGAACGAGAATGGGCAGGGATGGGGATGGGGGAGAGGGAATGGCGGAACGGGATGGGGATAGGGGAGAGGGAATGGGGGAACGGGGATGGGATAGGGGAGAGGGAATGGGGGAACTGGGATGGAATAGGGAGAGGGAATGGTGGAACGGGATGGGATAGGGAGAGGAATGGGGCAGGGATAGGGATGGGGCAAGGGAATGGGGAACAGAGATGGGGATGGGATAGGGGAGAGGGAATGGGGGAACAGGGATGGGATGGGATAGGGGAGAGGGAATGGGGGAACTGGGATGGAATAGGGGAGAGGGAATGGGGGAACGGGGATGGGATAGGGGAGAGGGAATGGGGCAGGGATAGGGATGGGGGAGAGTGAATGGGGGAACAGAGATGGGGATGGGATGGGAGAGAGGGAATGGGGGACAGGGAACGGGGACAGGGAATGGGAACTGGGGGTGGGGATGGGGACATGGGATGGGGGACAGGGAATGGGGATAGGGGATAGGGACATGGGATGCAAGCAGGGGATGGGGATAGGGGATGGGGACATGGGATGGGGACAGGGATAGGGAAAGAAATGGGGACAGGAGACAGGGGCATGGTATGGAGACAGGGATGGGGATAGACTATGGGAACGGGGGCTAGGGATTGGGGACGGGGACATGGAATGGGAACAGGGATAGGGAAAGAGATTGGGACAGGAGATAGGGGCATGGTATGGAGACAGGGATGGGGATAGAGGATGGGGACATGGGATGAGAACGTGGATAGGGACAGGGATATAGACAGGACAGGAGATGGAGACACCGGATGGGAATATGGGATGGAGGAGAGAGATGTGGGGACAGGAGGACAGGGGACACCCCAGGGTTTGGGTTGGAAAAGGGGAAAAGGGCTTGGAGGCAGGGCTCGGGAGCGGGGGTGACACAGGGTGTGGGGACAGGGTCACCCCTCCACGGGCCGTGTCCCCTTGCTCAGCCGGCTGTCCCCAGGGTGGGAAGGACCCTCAGGGCCCGCCTGTCCCCACCCGCGGGTCCCCACGGCCCCAGGCTGGTGACAATGGCCTGGAGCGGGTCAGCGGGGCTGGCAGCGGGAGCAGGGCGGGCACAGCTGCTCTGGGGTGGCCCGTGCCTGCTGTCCCCGTGTCCCCAACACTCCCGGGGTGTGTCACTGTGTCACCCGCTGGGGATGCTCAGCCTCGCGCCCCTCCTGGTGCATCCCGGCTGCTCCCGGCCCTGCTTCCTTGGATCTGGGGGAGAAGGGACGGGGTGGGACCGTACACACACACGGGACAGCTGTGGGGACAGCGGGGACACCAGGGCTGATCCTGGGAGCCATGGAGCTGCCTGCTGATTGGCTGGGATCTGTGGGCCTGTGTGCTGATTGGCTGGGATCTGTGGACCTGTGTGCTGATTGGTTGGGATCTATGAACCTATCTACTGATTGACTGGGATCTATAGACCTGTGTGCTGATTGGCTGGGATCAGTGCTCCTGCCTGCTGATTGGCTGGGACAATGTCTATAGACCTGGTTGCTGATTGGCTGGGATCTCCATGCCTGGCTGCTGATTGGCTGAGCTGTCAGTACCTGCCCACATCTGGAGCTCCATGTATGTTGATTGGCTGGACAGCAACTGTGCTGATTGGCTGGGTGGTCTGTGACTGCTGATTGGCCATTGCTCCATATGGGCTGACTTGCAGGGCTGTCTGTGAGTGCGGATTGGCAGGATGGCACATGACTGCTGATTGGCTGGGTTGTACCTGAGTGCTGATTAGCTCTATGGTATCCAAGTGCTGATTGGTTCTATGGTACCCGAGTGCTGATTGGCTGGGTGGCCCGTGGATGCCCCGGTGCCAAGGGCAGGTTTTGGGGGTCACATCCCCCCACCCCATCCCCATCTCCATCCCCTTCCCCATCCCCACTCCAGCAGGGATGGCCGACCTGGCCCTCCCATCCCTCGCTGCCTGGATGTCCCCAGCATCCCGCAGGGCTGTCCCCTGTCCCCCCAGGGGGACCCTCCCGGCACCATCCCCCAGTCAGTGCCTGGCCCGGGGGGACACCGAGTGAGGGCCCCACCCCAGGGTCGCTGCCCCACCCTTGGAGGGGTGTCTGTGCCACCCGGGGGTCCCCCCTTTCTCCTTCACACCGGGGTGGGGTCCTGCTCTGTACTGGGTGGTCCCAGCCCCCTCCCCAGGGTCCCACTCTCCATTCCTGGGGACCCCACTCTATTCCCAGGTGTTCCTCTCTCTGCCCAGGGGAGCTCCCCACTCCCTTTCTGTGGGGTCCTCGCCCTGTCCTCGGGGGTCCCACCTCCCTCTCTGAAGGTCCCACCCTCTATTCCTCTTTTCCCCCTCTCTGCTCCGAGGGTCCCTTCTTGCTTTGGGGTCTCTCCATGTCCCGCGGGGTCCTCACTCTGTCCTGGGGTATCCCTGCTCCCTTCCCGGGGGTGCCATTCTCTATTCCCGGTGGTCCTGCTCCCTGCAGGGGATGTGTTCTCTCTCAAGGAGCTCCCTGCTCCCTTCCCGGGGGTCTCACTCTCTGTTCCCGGGGGTCCTGCTCCCTGCCCGGGGGGTTCAGTGCTCCCTGCGGGATCTCTCCACTCCCTTCCCGGTGGTCCTGTTTGCTGCTCCCGGGCTCCCGCTGTGCCCCGTGGTCCCCGTTCTCCTTTCGAGGGACAATCCTCTCCTTTCTGCTGCGGCTCCCGCTCCCCACCTGGGCGTGGCACGGGGTCCCCCCGCACCCGCGGGGCTGCGGCGGCGGCGCGGGGCGGTGCCGCTGCCGGTGCCGGTGGCGGGGCGGAGCGGCCGCCCCGAGCGCTATAAAGCGGGCGGCCGCGGCGGTGCCGCAGCGAGGGCGGGGGTCGCCATGAGCCTGATGCTGGAGACGCTGCTGGGCCCCCCGGGGGGGCTCCGCAAGGAGCCGGGCCGCGCAGCCCCGCGCTCCGCCGCCTCCAGCGGCTTCTACTCGTGGCCGGCCCCGGTGGTGGGACGGGCGCGGGGCGCGGGCGGCGGTGGCGGCAGCGCGGCCGCGTCCTCCACCGAGAGCCTGGACTCGCTGAACGGCGAACCGCGGGCGCGCAACGAGAAGGAGCTGCTGCAGGTGCTGAACGATCGCTTCGCCGGCTACATCGAGCGGGTGCGGGCGCTGGAGCAGCAGAACCGGGCGCTGGCGGCCGAGGCGGCGGCGCTGCGGCAGCAGCAGGCGGGGCGCTCGGCCATGGGCGAGCTGTACGCGCGGGAGCTGCGGGACATGCGGGGCACCGTGCTGCGCCTGGGCGCCGAGAAGGGCCAGCTGCGGCTGGAGCGGGCGCGCCTGGCCGAGGACGTGGCGGCGCTGCGGGGAAGGCTGGAGGACGAGGCTCGGCAGCGCTCGGAGCTGGAGGCGGCGGCCCGCGGGCTGGCGCAGCGCTCGGCGCAGGAGGAGCGGGCGCGGGCGCCGCTGGAGGAGCGAGCCCGGGCGCTGCGGGAGGAGGCGGAGCAGCTGCGGAGGCAGCACCGCGCCGAGGTGGGAGCGCTGCTGCGCGGGGCGCGGCCCGAGCTGCCCGCAGAGCCGCCCGCCTCCCTGCGGCCCGGAGTCACCGCCGCGCTCCGCGACCTGCGCGCACAGCTGGAGGGCACGGCCGCCCGCAGCACCCTGCAGGCCGAGGAGTGGTTCCGCGGTGAGTGCGAGGGTGGGGCCGCCGAACCCGCCGGGAGCATCCCGGTACCTCCCCCGGGACACGCGGGGCTGCCGCGCTCCGGGATGGGCTTGGAGCAAAGGGAGGCCCGAGGGATGCGGAACCCTCCGCTCTCTGTATCGTGTTAGTTACCGCCACCCCGGGAGGTGCAGGGACCCCTCCCACGTCTCCTGCGCTCCTGGAGGGTGTTGGGATAGCGAGTCCCCCTCTATTGCACTCGGGGAGGGTTAGTGCCCCCCACCCTAGCGGTGTGCAGGGACCTCCCGTACATCCACCTGGGAGGGCTTCAGGGTGACCCCATCCCTTCCACCAGAGCCCCAGTGCCTGCGGCTGCCCTGCCCGACTCCCCTCCGCCCCGCAGTGAGTTCCGAGGAGGGTTCCAGGACCAAGTTTTTGGGGTGCAGGACCCCCGATGCTGCAGGGAATTGTGCTGGTCCCTCTGAGCCGGGGCGAAGCCAGGGGTGCTTGCAGTGCTGGGGGGGCGGGACCGCATCCCTGACGCGGGAGGGGAGGACAGAGAGAGGCCCTTTTTTGGGGTGGGGGGGGCACTACGGTGCAGAGGGTGGGGTCGGCACCCCAAAAGCCGCTCGGCATCCCAGGCTGAGCCCCGGGCGCGCAGGGCGGCTCCAGCACCGCGGACAGCGGAGCTTCAGCACCGCGGGCAGCGGCAGCGGCGACCCCGGGCGCCCGTCCCGGGAATGGGGAACCGCAGGATCACTGCTCCCCGTTCCTGTCCCCTCATTCTGTGCCCTCCCTCGTCCCCTGGGGTGTCCGCAGGGCGCTGCGGCAAAACCCCCCCCGCCTCGGGCCGGGGCTGTGGGGCAGGGGGCTGTGGCACAGCTGAAGGGGAGGCGGGGGCTGCAGCGAGGATCTGCACTGGCTGAAGTCCAGCATGGCAGAAACAGCCCCGAGCTCGTCTTGCCCGTCCTCCTTCGCTTCCCGGCAGAGATGGAGGGAGGGGTGGGGAAGGCAGAGGGCTCAGGGAGCCCGGGGTGGCTCTGCAGAGGACACGGACGTGTGGCATGGACAGGTTTGGGTTTCCCCAAGGAGGGGAGGCTGCAGATTCCTTCCCCCCCGCCCTGCAGCTTCCCTTTTCCCTCGCAGTGAGGCTGGACAAGCTGTCGGAGGTGGCCAAGGTGAACACGGACGCCATGCGCCTGGCCCAGGAGGAGATCTCCGAGTACCGCCGGCAGCTCCAGGCCAAGACCACCGAGCTGGAGGCCCTCAAAGGGACCCAGGAGTCGCTGGAGAGGCAGAGGCAGGACTCGGAGGAGCGCCACCATGCAGATGTCCTGTCCTACCAGGTGCCGTGGCGCAGTGGGCAGCGGCCCAGGCTGGGGAGGGACCATCCTGCTGCTGGGGAGGGCAGCGCTGGGGTTTGGCTTCAGGGATGGGAAGGAGTTGTGGGACATGCTTGGGGCTGTGTCAGAACTGGCCTTCCCCAGCCCACAGGGATGAGGAACCCAGAGCCTGAGGTGGTGTCTGGGCTGTTGTGTCCCTCAGCTCCCCTGGAGCTGCCCCATGGCACTGCCTGGCACTGAGCTGCCTGTGAGGATGGTCACAAATGCCATGGAAGTGTGTCCAGGCTTTGGGCCACATCCTGTCCTCCAGATCTGGGAAGTGAGGGCTGCCTTAGTGGCCTTAGAATGAAGTGCTGTCCCCAGGGTGGTGCCACCAGCCTCCAGCTGGAGTTCACTTACCATTGGACTCACTCAAGTCCTAGAAGCATTCCCACAGCGTGTCCCTGCTGGAGGCAGTGCTGGGAGCATGCAGGGGCTCAGCTGGAGTGCAGCTCCTTGCTCAGGGCATGCAGGGCTCCTGCCAGGTCCCCCAAGGCACCTGGACACCTTGGGGCCACCCCTGGCTGTGTCCCCTTCGCTGTGTGTCTGCAGACTCCTCCGTGAGGACACCTTGGTGCTGGAGACCAGGGGACAGTTTAGGGGTGCTCCTGTGTCCCCCTGCTCCTGGGGACTGTGCCATGTGTCCCCTCCCATTACTGCTCTGTCTGCCCACAGGAAACCATCCAGCAGCTTGACAATGAGCTGAGGAACACCAAGTGGGAGATGGCAGCTCAGCTCCGCGAGTACCAGGATCTGCTCAACGTCAAGATGGCCCTGGACATCGAAATTGCTGCCTACAGGTACAGGGGGGCAGGGGAAGGTGTGGAGGGTCTCACCCAGGTCTGCTCAAAGTCCCTTGTTAACACCTGGGCTCCTTTTGGTGAGCAAACCATCCATCCACGGTGGGCAATGTCCAGCTGGGTGACCCCGTGGTGTGTGGTGGGAAGGGCAAGGAAACCTGCTCATCCCTGGCCATAGGAGCAGGAGGATCATCCAGGATGGGGCAGGGAGGGAGATGGAGCTGCAGGACATTGCTGGCAGCTCCTGGTCATGGGGGGACAGGAGAAGCCATCACTGAGTGCCCTGCCCTGGTCTCTCCCTGGCAGAAAGCTCCTGGAAGGGGAGGAGTATCGGCTCGAGACTGGCATTGGGATGCTCTCCTACCCCGAGGTGGTCCCCAAGCCTCCCAGCATCACCACCAGCATCAAGGTGAAGAGCGAGGAGAAGATCAAGGTGGTGGAAAAATCAGAGAAGGAGACAGTGATTGTGGAGGAGCAGACTGAGGAAATCCAGGTGACCGAGGAGGTCACAGAGGAGGAGGAGGCTGAGAAAGAGGCTGAGGAGGAAAAAGCTGAAGAGAAGGAGGAAGAGGGGGAGGAAGAAGAAGAAGAGGAGAAAGCTGAAGAAGAGGGAGAAGAAAAGGCCAAGTCTCCTGCAAAGGAGGAGGCTGAGTCCCCCTCAAAGGAAGAAGCCAAGTCCCCAGAGAAACCTGAGTCCCCCTCAAAGGAGGAGGCCAAGAGCCCAGCAGTCAAGTCCCCTGAAAAGCCCCCATCCCCCTCAAAGGAAGGGGCCAAGACCCCAGTTGTGAAATCCCCAGAAAAACCTGCAACCCCCTCAAAGGAGGAGGCCAAGAGCCCGGCTGTGAAGTCCCCAGAGAAACCCCCAACCCCCTCAAAGGAGGAAGCCAAGACTCCAGCTGTCAAATCCCCTGAAAAGCCACCAATGCCCCCTAAGGAGGAGGCCAAGACCCCGACAGTGAAATCCCCAGAGAAACCCACACCTCCCTCTAAGGAGGAGGCCAAGACCCCGACAGTGAAATCCCCAGAGAAACCCACACCTCCCTCAAAAGAGGAGGCCAAAACCCCAACTGTCAAGTCCCCAGAGAAACCCCCAGCCCCTTCTAAAGAGGAGGCCAAGCCCCCAGCTGTGAAATCCCCAGAGCCACCTGCAACTCCCTTGAAGGAGGAAGCCAAACTCCCATCTATCAAATCCCCAGAGAAGCCCCCAAGCCCCACTAAAGAGGAGGCCAAACCTCCAGCTGTGAAGTCCCCAGAGAAAGCCAAATCTCCCGTGAAGGAGGAGGCCAAGTCTCCACAGAAGGAGGTGGCCCCAGCCAAGGAGCCAAGCCCTGCTCCAAAGGCCCCGGCCAAGGAGGAGCAGCCCAAGGAGGTGAAGGCTCCCTCCAAGCCTGAGGAGGCTAAGAAGGAAGAAGCTCCCAAGAAGGACATCCCAGCCAAGGCAGAGGAGAAACCTGAGGAGAAACCAAAGGAGAAGGCAGCTGCTGTGCCAGAGGCTCCAGCCCCACAGGCCAAAGAGACCAAGCCAAGCCCCAAACCCGCCGAAGAGGGAAAAGCTGAGGAGGCTCCAGCAAAACCTCAGCAGGAGGTCAGCAAAGCAGCCACCAAGGAGGCTGAAAAGCCAAAGGCTGAGGAGCCTAAGAAGAAAGTAGAAGAACCCAAGAAGGAGAAGGCGGAGGAGCCCAAGAAGGCAGAGGAGCCCAAGAAAGAGAAGGCGGAAGAGCCCAAGAAGGAGAAGGCAGAGGAGCCTAAGAAGGTGGAGGAACCCAAGAAGGAGAAGGCAGAGGAACCCAAGAAAGCAGAGGAACCCAAAGCTAAAGCAAAACCCAAAGATGAGCCCAAAGCCAGTAAGGAACCCCCCAAAGCCGAGGCTCCCTCCAGCAAGGAGGGCACAGCCCCAGAGCCGGGGAAGAAGTGACGGAAAGGTCCCAGGAGCCGCAGGCACCTCCGGGCACGGGAGCTGCTCCGCTCCCTGCCATGGCTGGGCCCAGGGTGGGAGCCCAGGGACCCCCAGGACCCCCAGGCCAGGCTTTCCCTTAGCAATAGGCCCGTGAGAGCCCCTCGGGTGGGCGATTGCTTCCCTCGCAGAACGTGATATTCGCCGAGCGCCACATTTAAACACTTGAATATAACCCAGGAGAAGAGGGGGGACCCCCAGGGGAACCCCACCACCCTTCTCCTCTAAGTGCATTTATTTAATGTATGTGCAATGGATGGATGAGTGCAATGCAGAGCTGTAGCTGCTTGGGGGGGCTGGCGGGGTCCTGCCCTGCCCTGGGGGGTGACAGTCCCTTGGGGCAGAGGTGGGAGAGGCTGGGAGCTGCTGGAATGCTCACAGACACACACGGTGCACCAGGAACCTCAGCCCACTGATCTTTGCTTTCTGTGCAATAACCAAATAAAAGTGCTTACAGAGACACCCTGGCTCTGCTGGTTTGTCCTGGGAGAAGACAGGGAAGGAAGGTGGGAATGTGGGGCTGGGATCCCTCACCCAGGGCTGGGGTGGGTGACATGGGGCTTTCCAGAGGGGAAACACCCCACAGCAGGCACGAGGACCCTGTGTCCTGAGCACGGAAACAGGGCCAGCCTGCCATGCTTTCCTAAGGATTTCAGTGTGTTTTTTCCCTTCCTTCTTTTTTTAAAGCCTGGCTCCCAAGGGACTGGGAGAGCCTGGTTTAACCCAAGGGCTGCGGCACAGCCCGGCACTGCAGCACTGCACCGAGGGCAGGGCAGGGCTGGGGGGAGTGGGAGAGGGGCTCTCAGCCCTGCTGGGGGGAGCACAGAGAGGCTGGGAGGAAGGAGGGACAGTGACAACAGTGACCTTGGGAGGGGGGGATGGAACCCCAGCTCTGCCAGTCTGGGACCCCCACACAGAGCAGTGCAGCGGAGGGGGCACATCCCAACTCCCTGATGCCAAGCAGGACAAGCCAAGCCAGGATGTCCCACCCCTCACCCTGCCTGTCCCAGGACAGGCTCTGCTCCCCTCCAAGGCCAGGGAGCAGAGAAGCCCCCCAGGATGCAGGGATTGTGCTGAGTGGGCTGGCAGCCAGCAGGCAAGGACAGGCTGGGGCTGCACTGCGGGCTCTGAAAGGGCTATTTTTAGCCACCTCAGTTTTTAGCCACCTCAGCTCCCAGTCCCTGTGCTGGGGAGGGAAGTCAGGAGGCAGGAAGCAACCCTGGAAAGGCAGTCAGAGCCCAGGGCTGGGACACAAGGCTTGCTGCAGCCCTCGCAGCTCCCTCATCCCAGCCCCTCTGCACAGACAAGGCACCCACATAGTTTTTCTTTAGCTCAGTTTAATCCCTTTGACTACAAAACCTTCAAACAAACCCCAAAACATTGTAAAAGGAGCAGAAACGTCAGGATGTGAACACTCCTCCCATGGAGCGTACGAGTCCCATCCCAGAGTGAGCCCCAGGGCTGCTCAGCGGTGGCTGAAGAACCCCTGGGGGTAGTTGAACTTGAAGGGTTTCAGGCGCAGGGGACCCCTGGAAGAGGAGAAGAAGGGAGGCTGTGAGCACAGGGATCAGGAACCTCCCATAGCACCCACAGAACAGGCCCAGTTCTGGGGCTATTATGGGGGCTGATCCCTCTAGGACAGGCTTCCAGGAGTGCTGTGGTGTGTTCTTAAGTTTGTTAGTTTGCTCCCCCCATTTTCTGTATTACTTCCTGCTGCTACCCTGCCAGTTAGGTTGCTATGGAAATGAAACTGCTCCTCCCTTGGTTTCTCTTATAAAGTGAAAGTTGTTTCCTCCTTGGGGTCAGTCAATCACTATTTTTCTCCTCCCAGGTTTCGAGAATTTTCTTTTCTCTGGGAGTTACGGTTGGCTGTAACCCCGGAGCCCCTCCTATGATTTATAACAATTGGTTACTTTGGTATATCAGTTATGTTTCATACCTCCAAATATGTATTTCTATTGGATAGCCGGGTTTCCCTGCCTTCTTCCCCCCTTTTTTCCTTAAAACCCTCTCCTGCCCCCTGTTCAGGGCCATTTGCTGGGTGTTTCCCCTCCTTGTTGGTTCTTCTGTAATAAACCGACAGTTTACCCCCAGCAAGTGGTCGCCTCCTAATTCGTCTCTCACCGCGCTGCTCCGAGCTATCCCCCAGCTCAGCCCGAGGCCAAGACGCCGAGGGGGGCTGGCTTCAGATGCGCAGGGGCCCTGGCCTTCGCCCCTCACCAGACAGCCGGATTCCAGGGCCGTTCACGCCCCCGCGCACAGGAGCAGCAATGCCACCAGGGTCCCTGGCAGCACCCTGACCCCCAGGCAGCTCCCACCTGACCAGGCGCAGACACATCTTCTCCTGGGGGAACTCCTTGGGCCCCTCCACGCTGGGATCGTGGGGCTCTGTCTCCAGGTACACGTCCAGCACCATGCACAGCCGCTGCAGCTGGTTGGTGAGCAGCTGGTAGCCAGGTTTGGGCCCCCACAGCTCCTTGTAGTAGACATTGACCTCGCTCTCCATGGCCTGGAAAACAGGGATGAGGTTGGCACAGGCTTGGATCTCTACCCTGCAATCCCAGGAGTGTCACAGACATCTTTTATGAAAAATCTTTTTTTTAGGATTTTTCCTCTTAAGAAAGTGAGAGGCTTCAGGAACAAAATGTAAACATTGATTATTTGCTGCTGTGGAATGCAACAGGTGGATCTTTAATTAGCTCATGTTAGATGTTTGTAATTAATAGTGAATCACAGTGAATCTCAGACAGAGAGCTTGAGCTACAAACTTTTGTTATCATTCTTTGCTATTTTATTCTTAGCTAGCTTTCTAATGAAATCTTTTCTTCTATTCTTTTAGTATAGTTTTAATGTAATATATATAATAAAATAATAAATCAAGCCTTCTGAAACATGGAGTCAGATCCTCATCTCTTCCCTCAACCTGAGACTCCTGTGAACACCGTCACACAGGAGTGTCCAGCCACCAGCTCACCCCAACATTCCCTTGTTATGGGCACAGATCTGCTGGGGACACCCCAAAAATGCAGCCCCCACCCCACAGTACCCGAATGTTGTCGTCGTTGCTGCTGTTCCTCTCTCCCTTCCAGTTGAGGCACAGGCTGAAGACAGGAGGCAGCGTGGAATAACCAGGGTTCAGCACCACAGCTGCCTGGAGCTTGGCTGAGCAGGAAAAAGGTGTCACTGACAGGGCCTCCAGCCAGGGGGGTTAGCCATGAGGCTGCCCTGGGATGAGGATTGGGAGCTCCCAAGGGAAGGAAAGGTGCTTACCTGTTCCCCTCTCTATCAGGGCCATGTAGTAGAGGTGAGTGTCTTCAGCCAAGCCAGCCTCTATCACATCCTTAGTGTAGGGCAGCTCCTGAGAGGAGAAAGAGGAATGATGGCTGCAGTGCCACGTGGGAGCTGGAAGGGAGGGATTCAGCCTTGTGCTCAGCACTTACAGCATAATCCTCATAGGGAATGGCAGTCCACTTCACCAGGCGGGAGACGATCTTGGTGGGGAAGAGCTGCTGGCACTCGCTGGACACCGGCACAACGCCGTGCTCTGAAAGCAAGGACAGGGCTGGGGACACTGCTCTGCCACTGTCCTGCAGTGGGGACACTCCCAAAGCGGGACCTGGGCACGATGCCATCCTCCTGCAGCTCCACCAGGTGCCCAGCAGAGCCCAGGCTGTGACTGAATGGGATTCCTGGGCTGTGATCCCACAGGACCCTTGGCCTGCAGCTCCACTGGATCCCTGGCTTGTGATCCCATGGCATCCTTGGGCTGTGATCCCACTGGATCCCTGGGCTGTGATCCCACTGGATCCTTGAGCTGTGATCCCACTGGATCCCTGGCTTGTGATCCCATGGCATCCTTGGGCTGTGATCCCATGGGATCCCTGGGCTGTGATCCCACTGGATCCCTGGCTTGTGATCCCATGGCATCCTTGGGCTGTGATCCCATGGCATCCTTGGGCTGTGATCCCACTGGATCCCTGGGCTGTGATCCCACTGGATCCCTGGCTTGTGATCCCATGGGATCCCTGGGCTGTGATCCCACTGGATCCCTGGCTTGTGATCCCATGGGATTCCTGGCTTGTGATCCCATTGGATCCCTGAGCTGCTTGACAAGCACACAACATGCATGGTGTGCAGTTCACCTCCCACCATGTCCCAGATCACTTCCCAGCACTGGGATGGCCATTCCCAAAGAGGTGCTGGGCACTGGAAAGGGCACAGCCTTCCCATGCTACACAAAAGAGGGCAGTTCCTTCATTCCTACAACTCCCAAGGGCTGAGGGAACAACTGAGAATGCTGAGGGTGGCACTGCCACCCATCAAATGTCACATCAGCCAGCTGATGTCTCCTCTCCTGTGATTGCTGATGTTCCACTCTCCTTCCCAGTTCAGCACTGGCTGAAGATGGGCCAGCAGCTTGGAATAACTGGGATTCAGGACCATGGCCACCTGGAGCTTGGCTGAGCAGGGAAGAGATGCTTCCCTGCATGAGGACCCTGCCACTGCACCCCTGTCCCCAGAGAAGGGTGAGGAGCCTGGCAGGACTCTGCCACTGCACTTCTGTCCCCAAACAATGGGCAGGACCCTGTCATTGCATCCCTGTCCCCATGGAAAGGACAGGGAGCCTGACAGGACCGTGCCACTGCATCCATGTCCCCAAGGAATGGGCAGGGAGCCTGGCAGGACCTTGCTACTACATCTCTGTCCCCAAGGAATGGGCAGGGAGCCTGGCAGGACCGTGCCACTGCACCCCTGTCCCCATGGCAGGGTGGGGAGCCCAGCACTCACCTAGGGATGCAAACTGCTTGTGCAGGGCCAGGCGGGACTGCAGGCGGCTCCGGAGCAGCTTCACTGTCAGCTCCATGTGGCTGGCACTCAGGGAATTGTCAGCAGCCACCGTGTGCTGTGGGCAGGAGGGATGTCAGGCCAGGAGCCACATCCCCACAGGGACAGGCACCCATCATTCAGGCACTAAAAGGGCTTGGACTGCCACATGTGTGACAGGAAATACATCAGTGTGGCCCCACACACAGATCCAGCCCAGCTCAGCCTGCCCCAGCCATGGTTTGGGGGCAGATGGGGCCAGCAGGGGGACAGGACAGGACCCCAAAGGTCAGCCCAACGTTGTGGGGGAGAAGGGAGGGGTTTGTGCCATGCCTGAGGCTGCTCCTTGGGGAAATGCAGGCCGCCCAGCTTCTGCACCCACACATAGGGGTGTCCCAGCTCTGTCACGTAGTCACTCAGGGTCAGGATGCTGTGGGGACAATGAGGAAGGGTCACATCAAGCAGGGAGGATTTGCTGTGCTGGAGCCAGGAACTAAAGGCAATGGCCTGGGTGACACTCACCCCACTTTATCAAACTGGAACTGGTTGGCCGGGTTGGGCGTTTTCCTGCCGTGGTCCCCTGGATAGAGGCAGTTGAGGAGGGAGTCTGGGGAGAGCAGGTCCCTGGCAGAAAGAGAGGAGAGGTCAGTCAGCAGCAGTCTGGGCTCCTCATCCCTCCATGAACAGGCTCCAAGCCCAGAGAAGGGATTATGAGCTTCATGAGCTCAAGAGCAGAATGACTTTCCCCTGATTCCACTCCAAAGGGAGAGCTGTCTCCAGGATGGAAATCACAGGGCCCCAGCTCCTGCTCTTCCAGGAAGCTGCTCCCTCTAGTGCCATGAAATTCCTCATGTCTGACTACTCACAGGACTGACCAAGCACAATGGGCTGCAGGATTTGGGGTCTGGCTCAAGGCACAGCCTCCCTGCTTTGGGGTAACACAGCCAAGGGCAGCAGGAGGAGGGAACGCCCTGCACAGGATCTCCAGCTGCTGTCACAGAGGGTTTGGGGTGTCTGCAGCAGGAAGAGAACCCCAACAGGATGAGGAGGCTGCATATGGGACAGGCTGGGAGGCAGCACCTGCTCCCAGGCAAGCCCAGACCAGCTTTTCCCACCTCCCCCTTCCTCAGGCACCTCCTGTGCCAAGGAGAGCCACCAGAGAGCTGGCAGCCGCTGGGAGCTCCCTGGGCAGGCTCCCAAAGCTGCCACTTCAGCTTTCCCTCACACCAATCAGGCTCTGCAGGCTCTGGGGAGCACAGGCAGCTGCATCTCTGGAGCTCAGGACAAGGTGACCTCAGGAACAGGCAGGTGAGGGAGCTGCCAGGCTCTGCCTGTGGGAGGGAGGCTGAATGTGTCAGCAGGAGAGACTTTTCCCCAGTTCCTGACAGCTCTGGCACTGCTGAGACGCTCCCAAACTCCCTGAGTCTGGCTTGTCATGGCAGAGGAGAGGGGGAGGAAGGTGCTTGGGCTGTGCAGGGCTCCCAGACCCACAGGGGCAGAGGGGTCCCTGCCTGATGAGCTCTGGGCTGTGTAGGGTTCCTAGATCCCACAGAATCACAGCCTGATGAGCTCAAGGCTGTGCAGGGCTCCAAAATCCCACAGAATCACAGCTCAATGATCTCCAGGCTCTGCAGGGCTCTAAAATCCCAAGGAGTCACTGCCCAATGATTTCCAGGCTCTGCAGAGCTCTCAAACCCCACAGAATCACTGTCCAATGATCTCCAGACTCTGCAGGGCTCCTGGATCCCATGGAGTCACTGCCCAATGGTCTCCAGGCTGTGCTGGGCTCCCAAACCTCACAGAATCACAACTCAATGATCTCCAGGCTCTACAGGGCTCCCAAATCCCACAGAATCACTGTCCAATGATCTCCAGGCTCTGCAGGGCTCTCAAACCCCACAGAATCACTGTCCAATGATCTCCAGACTCTGCAGGGCTCCAAAATCCCATGGAGTCACTGCCCAATGGTCTCCAGGCTGTGCTGGGCTCCCAAACCTCACAGAATCACTGCCAATGGTCTCCAGCTGTGCTGGCTCCCAAACCTCACAGAATCACAACTCAATGATCTCCAGGCTCTACAGGGCTCCAAATCCACAGAATCACTGTCCAATGATCTCCAGGCTCTGCAGGGCTCCTGGATCCCATGGAGTCACTGCCCAATGATCTCCAGACTCTGCAGGGCTCCAAAATCCCATGGAGTCACTGCCCAGTGACTTCCAGGCTCTGCAGGGCTCCCAAACCCCATGAAGTCACTGCTTGGTGATCTCCAGGCTGGTTCCCCACAGGGCTCTCCTTACCCAGCACTGATGGCTGTGGTCATCTCCATGGCAGTGGTCACCTTGGCTTTCACTGTCATGACGTTGAGGTTCATCAGGTAGTGGAAGGTCAGGTGAAGCACGTTCTCATCTGCCCACACAGAAGGGGTGACATTGGTGGTGACTCAGAGAAACCCCTCCACACTTCCAGCTCCCTCCAAGATCCCCAGGGTGCTGCTGGGGACAGTCCCTGAGCTGCTGTCCCACCCCAGAGCCCCTCACCTTTGCACTTCAGGTCCAGTGTGACAGACAAGGGGTGTCTCTTCAGCATCTCCTTGCGTTTGTCGTCCAGCTGCACGCCCAGGGTGGGCCTGCGCCGCTTCTGGAGAGGCAAAACAGCTGTGAGAGCCTTCCCCTGCTCCTCACCAACCCAGGGACCTTCCCAGCACACAGCTCCTTCCCTCCAGTCCAGCTCCACAACCCCCAGCACCACAGTCACACTGTCCTGGGGAGGGAGAGGAGCAGGAAACTCTCACTCAGCTCAGCTCCTGTCACTCCTTCAGCTCCAGGGAATGTCTCCACTCCTGGGAGACAAAGCCAAGCACCTACTGGCCCAAAGCTTTCCCACTGCAAGAGGCAGAACCTGGAATCACTGAATCCTTTAGGCTGGAAAAGCCCTCTGAGAGCATCAAGTCCAACCATCCCTGCAGTACTGCCAAGGCCACCACTGCCCCATGTCCCCCTGTGCCACAACCACATGGTTATTCAATCCCTCCAGGGATGGGGATTCAGCACTGCCCTGGGCAGCTGTGCCAGGCTGGGCAGCCCTTTCTGTGAAGGAATATTCCCAATATCCTCCTCTGGCAGATCTCCTTTCATCCTGTCCCTGTTCCCTGGAGCACAGCCCGACCCCCCGGCTGTCCCCTCCTGTCAGGAGCTGTGCAGAGCCACAAGATTCCCCCTGAGCCTCCTTTGCTCCACGCTGAGCCCTTTCCAGCTCCATTCCCTTCTCTGGACACAAGACCCTTCCCTTTACCCTTCCCCACAGAGCAGCCCCATACACCTGGCACTGCTGCTGCTGGTGGGAGTGGAGGCCCAGAGCCCCCTCAGGCTTTGCTGCTGGGAGCAACCAGCACCTCCATCCTCCCCTCAGCATCCAGCAGGAATTATTTGTAGGAGAAACACTTCCTCCAAGGAGTGCTGAACAAGCCCTGGTGCAGAGAATGCTTTTGGCACGGGATGGACACAGATCCCTCCCTGTTGGACACAGCTCCCTGCCCTCAGGCTATTTATACAAAGTGGAGCAGCTCCAGCCGGAGCTGCAGGGATGGGACACAAGAGGAGCAGCTCTGTACCCTGCCTGCTCCTGCATTTGGGACACCAGCTGGAAATGGCAGCTCCCTCCTCCCAGGAAAGGTCAGCATTTGACATCACTGCAGTTCCACACACACTCAGAGCGTGCAGGGGCAGTTCCCAGCCCCAGCTCTCCCCAGAGGGGGGCAGTGCTGTCCCTTACCGTGGTTTGCTCCTCCTCGGCGTCGGAATCGCTCTCATCATCTGCAGAGAGAGAGGGGTGTCAGCAGGGACCACCCAGGGCTCAGCTCTCCCACCACCAGCAGGACCACCAGGGCTTTTCCCAAGCCCTGACACCCCTCTCCCAACAGAGGCAGGGTCCCAGGAGCTGCCCACACACAGGAACAAGTCCCCAGGGCAACACCACAACTCACCCTGTGAGTCCTCAGGTGGCTTATAAAGAGCCTTGGCTTCCTCCACACTCCCTTCAATGGCCACCACCAGCTTCTTATCTGCAGAGGAGACAGGAAAACTGAGTTAGGAATGCCATTCCTGCTGCAAAGGCAGTGAGCAGAGCAGCCCTGCCCCTAAAGCTCCTGGTTCCTGCTGAAGGAAGCTCCAGCAAAAGGCCAGTGGGAGGAGAGGTGTCTGGAAGGTTCTGGGAGGCCACCACTGGGCTGGATCTCCTGGGCAGGATGGGGTCAGAAGGTGGAAAACGCTGGGTTTTGGGGGAGTCTCCCTGGAAACCATAAGGGCCAAATGTTTATTAAGAGCCAAGGGAGGTTGGGATGTGGCTGGGACAAGCAGGGACCTGGTGTGGCCAAGCACCACCGTGTCCTTCCATGCTCCTCTGGCACTGAGAGGAACAGGTCACACCACAGCCCTCACCACACAGGAGGTGTGCAAAGGCCAGTGGGATTCCTGATTCCTGTCCTCTTCCAGGAAATCCCTCCCAGCTCAGGGAGGCCGCAGAAATCCCCCCCAAAATAAAGGGATGAAGGTTTCTGAGTGAGCTGTGGGAATGGCCTCTACAAGGCCTGGGGTCCCCAGGTGGCACAAGGCAGGGGGTGACAGCTCTGGGGAAGCTGTGACAGCACTGAGCCAGCTCACAGGCTGCAAGGACATCCCTGCTGACCTTGGCAAGGGGAGAAGGGGTGGGAAGGGAGCTTCCCAAGCACTTCTCCCAGCGAGGCAGCTGAGCAAACAAGGTTTCAAATGCTGCTGCCTCACTGCGCCGTGGGGCCACCCCGCTGCTCTGCGCTCAGCAGAATCTGACAGCAGAGCAGACAGGGGGGAAACACCCCAAAAAGTGTTGATTGCTGCAGGCAGGAGTGAAGTCTGGTCTGTGGGGGGCATTGGGGGGGCACTGGCCCCTCGGTGCTCACCACAGGCCTGTCCATAGGCACTGGCTTGGACGAAGAGGACGTAGAGAGGCGGCGGGAGGTGCCGGGCGGTCTCGTACTGCTTGTGAGCCTGGTCGAAGGGCATGAACAGGTACTCCTGCACAGGGAGGGAGGCCTGGGAATGACAGGGAGAGCCTTCAGCACTGGGAGGGGAACAGCTCATCATCCTCGCCCCGAGAGAGCAGGAGATGAAGCTGCCACAGCAGTGGTGGTGCAGGGTTAAATATGGAGAGCCCCAGGAAAGGGCTGGCAGCTGTCTCACTGGGAAAGTTTTGGATCTGGAAATAACCCAGCTCCTCCTCCTGTTCTTCCCTCCCAAGGCAGCCACAGGGGGCTGGGACTGCGTGGGGCTCTCCAGGGAAAGGCCCATTTAGCAGCTCCTGCAGCTGCAGTTCTGCAGGAATTGCTGCATAAATAAAAAAGGAGACTCTGGAGGGGTCTCAGATCTGCCCCTTGCCCACCCCGAATGGGAATGAAACATCTCCAAACCCAAACCAGCCCAGGAGCTGCCCCTCAGGGTGACCTCCTGCAGGGCTCAGGTACCTGCATGATGCTGTTGAGTCGAGGCTGGAGGCTGCTCAGATATTCCTTCTTCACCTCAATCTCCTTCAGGATCTTCTCCTTGCTGGTCAGGCACTCCTTGTATTTCTCTGCCAGCCTAGGGGAGGGAATTCTGTCACTGCCACCCACCACAGCTCTAAACCTGCTGGGGTCCACCTGGATGATGAGCCCCAGCATCCCTGCCCTGACAGAAGGAACCAGGAGAGCTCAGACATGGGGAAAACACAGAGCTCCTAACACCAAGGGCAAGGGGAGGCAGGAAGGAACTGATTGGAGATGGAAAACAGACAAGGAAAAGGGGAAGCTCAGCCTTGTGCTGTGCTCCACAAAGGGAACTGGCTCTTCCCTCAGGAGATCTGCTCCCACACCAGGCTCTGCTGCCAGCAGCCATGACCCCTCTGAGCTCCCTAAGAGGCTTTGTCCCTTCATGTCACAAAGCCAAGGTTCAACAGAGAAAACCCAGGAAAATGCAAGCACCATGATGCTCTGAGCCCTGGATACCTTGTGTTCAGGGAGAACACAGCAAATCCCCTCACTGCTGCTGCCTGCAAGCCCTTTCCCAGCAGGAGCAGGGATCTGCCCAGGACAAGGGTTCTCCAAGGGGGAACAGACCTGACCTTGCAGAACTTGGATTCTGTTTCCAAGCAAAACTGTGTTTGTGGGGGTCAATGCACATCCCAAGAGGCTCCTACACAAGCTGCAGTGTTCACACACCTTCCCAAAACAGAGCTGTGAAATCCCTGCACTCCACTCCAGAGGCACCTCACACAAGGTGGAGAAGAATCCAAAGCCAATCCAATGGGGTTGCACAGCTAAAAACGCCAACATAAATCATGGATGGATGTCAACAACCCCAACATCACCAGAAAATGCCCAGAGCACCACTGGCATCTGCTTGTGAGCAGCTGAACAGGCCATGTTCCACCTCAGCAGTGGTGGGAGAAGGACAGGGGCATTCCTCAGACACCACAGAGTGAGGACTGGGAATTCCAAGGCCTCTCAGCAATTCAATGAGCAGCTGAGGGTCTCCATGAGGTTTGCAATGATCAGAGATCTGCAGGTGAACACTCCTCTGCTTGTGTCACAGGCAGAGCCAGCTGGAGGATCCTGCCTGTGCCTTCCACCAGGCAAAAGCAGCCAGATTTTAGGGAAAGGATCTGGGAAAAGGGAAGCATGAAGGGTTGGAGGCACCCAGCACCTCATCTGCTCTGCTGAGCTGCCCTCAGGCTGCACCCACCAGCACATTCCAACTGATCTTTCCAGAAGGTGCTCCTGGACACTGCCTGCCTGTTATCCAAACACAGGAATGCTGTGTCATGTTTGCTTTTCCCAGGGGGCAAGAGTCAGGGAGCAGCTGAGCCCTGGCACAGCGGTGACGCCAGCAGCAGGACACAGGGCTGGCCCAGCCTGGCGTGGTTGGCAGCTCCACAGCATGGCATGGAATGGCAGCAGCTCCAGCCAGGATGGGCTCCCTTTGCTCCTTGGATCATCAGGCAGTGCCAGAGAACTCCCTGACCTATGGAACAAGGATCCCAGCAAGGCCAGCTCTGCACAGAGGGAATCTCCCAGCCACACAAGAGGGTGTGAAAAACTTCATCCCTACATCTGCTCCCCAGCAGCTCTGGGTGTCTGCCCAGACCCCTGGAGCTGGGACACGGAGTGGGGACACCCTGAACTCCAGGTGTGTGCTGAAGCAAAGTGGAAATTTTCTAGGGTAGAAATCCATTTTGATTTAGGTGAAGTGTACATTTTTGAGTTGAGTCTGTGGTTAGAAAACAGAGCTTTTTAGCCTGATTGCAAAGCCTAGGCTCAGAGAAACTGCTTCAGTGAAGGACAGAGATAAGGGTGGGGGAAGACAGAGGGTGATAGAGAGAGACAGAGACTGCTGTGAGAGCAAGTCAACCTGACCTGGGAATTCTTTCTGATACAGAAGAACTAGCAGCAAATGTCACGTGAACTTCATAAAAATGAATATGTATGAACCTACTGTGAAATTGTATGCATATGTATCTGAGAGGGGGATAAAAAGAGACCTGAAGTTCCCAGAAGTACACATATCATTTTAGGAGAACGATTCCCACATGTGCCCAGTGCTGTAATAAACATACATACAATAAACATACCGGCTTTACAACTTCCACAAAAGTTGTGGAGTTTTGATTATCTCTGCAAAACAGTGCCCTGGGAGCTGGGACATGGACAGGGGACACCCTGAACTGCAGGTGTGTGCCCAGATCCCTGGAGTGGGACATGGACACCCTGAACTGCAGGTGTGTGCCCAGATCCCTGGAGTGCAGGAGCACAGAATGGGAACACCCCTGACCCACCTCTTGCGCTGCTCCAGCTCCCAGTCCAGGCGGGCCAGGGTCTGCTGGTGGGGCTCAGTCAGGGTGATGGCAGGGCGGCTGATCTCAGGGGGGGCCTCTTTGTAGAACTCCTCCAGGCTCACCAGCTCGATCTCCTCGTGTTTGGACCTGCCAGGACACATGGATCAGACCAGGGAAAAGTGGGAAGTGCTCAATGTGTCCCACAGGAGAATGTCCCACTGGTCCCTGCTGCTGAGCCACCACCATCAGTGAGCTGAGCTTGTTTTGACCTCCACTGTCTGTGCCCAAAGGAGCTCCAGGAGAGCTGGAGAGGGACTGGGGACAAGGGATGGAGGAACAGGACACAGGGAATGGCTCCCACTGCCAGAGGGCAGGGATGGATGGGATATTGGGAATGAGGAATTGTTCCCTGGCAGGGTGGGCAGGCCCTGGCACAGCTGTGGCTGCCCCTGGATCCCTGGCAGTGCCCATGCCAGGCTGGACATTGGGGCTGGAGCAGCCTGGGACATGGGAGGTGTCCCTGCCATGACAGGGGTGGCACTGGCTTCAATGTCCCTTCTAACCCAAACTATTCCATGATTACAAACACCTGGAGCACCCACTGTGCTCCCACAGTGAATGTGGGAAGAGCTCCCAAACTCAGGAATCCCCCACCCATCCCAGACACACCAGTGCTCTCTCCTCTCCCTGGCCATGCTCACTTGAATTCCAGGCACTTGGTGATCTCTTTCTGCAGGTGCATCACCTCATAGAGCAGGTTCTGGAGCTGCAGGTGATAGGCATCAACCTTCTGCTTTGCCTGAAACACAGACACAGCCAGAGCAGGGATGGAGCAGGAAAAACAGTCACCAAGAGAGAGTCACCAAGACCCCGTCACTACAGCAGCTTGGGACAGCAGGTTTTGGGGTATGCAACAGTTTTTTGGGGGAAGAATGACATTTTTAAGGGCTGGAAGAGCAAAGGATTGTGACAGGAAACTGATCCTGCTCCTTCCTGCACATCTCAAAGCCAAGTCACAGGACAGGGCTCATTTGCTGGGGCACACAGTCCCCTCTCTGAGAACTCCGGGTATGGAGCTTCCAGGCCAATCACCCACCCCTTGATACACTTGCACAACACCAGACCCTTGAAACAGAGTTTCTGACTCCTGCTACACTTGAGAGAAAACCAGATACTGCTCCTTCATTATTGATTTATTACAGCTGCCCTGCACCCAGCAGGAGTTTATCAGGATCAGAGCCTGTCTCAGGTTGAAAGATTTAGCTGGGGCTGTGTGTTCTGTCCCCATCTGTCAGAGCTGGGGCAGTTCTCTGCTGTCCATGGGCAGTTTTTTCTTTATCTCTCCCACAGCCAACCCTCCCTCCAGGAGATCTCTGCTGTCCATGGCCACTGAGTGTCCCTGCAGGGCTGATCCAATCCCAGCATCCCATGGGGAGATGCTCCGCCCAGGGGAGGAGCCAAGCATTCCTACCTGGATCCAATCTGAGCCTGGCACAGCACAGCAGCCTTTGCCCCCTGCATTGCCAGAGGAGCAGCTTTCTGCTGCCCTGCATGGCCAGAGGGAGCCCAGGCCCATCTGCAGCAGCCCTGGAGCTGCAGAGGAAAACTCCCCCCTTGTGCAGGATCCCTGCTGCAGCAGAGCCACAGCTGGCACTGCAGGAGGGCTGAGCCCCCATGGATGGGGCTGGGACACCCCCTGACACACAGGGGGACAGGGCATGCTCTCACTCTGTCAATGTTTTTTTTGTTGTTTGTACTATTGCATTTATATTTTTAATTTTCTTAGTAGAGAACTGCTATTCTTATTCCCATATTTTTGCCTGAGAACCTCTTAAATTCAAAATTATAATAATTCAGAGGGGGGTTGCATTTTCCATTCCAAGGGAGGCTTCTGCCTTCCTGTCTGTTCAAACCAAGACAGAGCCTCCCAACAAACCCCACGACCTGGCTGAGGTGTAACTCCTCACCCCACACACACAGAGCAGGCAGGACCTGCCCCATCTCTGCCCCCCCTAATCCCAGGCTGCATTCCTCCCTCCCAGCCCCTCCTGGCACCTCGTGGGTCTGGTCCCTGCCCTTCTTGAGGCGGATGTGGGCCAGGCGGTTCAGCTTCTTCAGGGTCATGAAGTGCACGCAGCTCTGCACGCGCCGCTCGTCGATCTCCGAGGCCTGAGGGCAGGAGACGGGGTGGAAGCAGGAGGGACGGCTGGCACCTCCTCTGCAGGGAGCTCCTGCCACAAAACAGGCTCCATGCTTTGCTGTGGAGCCACATTTATGTCCCTGGGGCTGCTGAGGGAGCCTCCTGCTGCCAGACCACAGGGCTGTGCTGGGAGCAACTGCGAGGGGTCCAGGCTCCTCAGAGAATCACTGCAGCCATTTGCCTCAGCAGCAGGAACAGGGGTGGTTCAGCCTGAGGCACCTGATGTGTCCCAGGAGCCTGGGACAAGGGAGGCTATTCCATTTCCAGAGCCCAATCCCTGCCCCAGAAGCCTGGGAAAGGGAGGCTCTGTTCCATTTCCAAAGCTAAACCCCTGCCTTAGCAGCCTTGGTTGGACAAGGAAGGCTGCTCCATTTCCAGGGGCTCAATTCCTGCCCCAGCAGCCTGGGCAAGGGAGGTTATTTAATTTCCAGAGTTAAATCCCTGCCCCAGGAGCCCAAGACAAGGGAAACATTTCCAGAGCTCAATTCCTACCCTAACAGCCTTGGACAAGGAAGGCTGTTCCACTTCCAGAGCCCAGTTCCTGCCCCAGCAACCTGGGAAAAGGAGGCTGTTCCATTTCCAGAGCTCAATTCCTTGTCCAGCAGCCCAGGAAAGGGAGGTTATTCCATTTCCAGAGTTAAATCCCTGCCCCAGGAGCCCAAGACAAGGGAAAGTGTTCCACTTCCAGAGCTCAATTCCAACCCTAGCAGCCTTGGACAAGGAAGGCTGTTCCATTTCCAGGGGCTCAATTCCTGTCCCAGCAGCCTGGCAAAAGGTTCTGGGAAAGGGAAACTGCTCCATTTCCAGAACTCAATTCCTGCCCCAGCAGCCCTTGGACAAGGAAGGCTGTTCCATTTCCAGAACTCAATTCCTGCCCCAGCAGCCCTGGACAAGGAAGGCTGTTCCATTTCCAGGGGCTCAATCCCTGCCCCACAACCTGGGAAAAGGAGGCTGTTCCATTTCCAGGGGCCCAATCCCTGCCCCACAGCCTGGGAAAAGGAGGCTGTTCCATTTCCAGAGCTCAATTCTGCCCCACAGCCTGGCAAAGGGAGGCTGCTCCATTTCCCTGACTCTGTCCAGGAGACATCACACCTCCTGCTGCCCTTCTCCTGGGATTAACACCAAAGACAGACATGTTACACCCCATGTGGAGGCCTCTGCTCACATTCTCCTTGATGCCCCGGCTCTTCAGCTCCTGGATCTCTGCCATGAGCCTCTGGAGCTCCTGGCAGGTCTCCCTGTAGAGCTCGTAGTCCTTGATGGGGTCGCGCAGATCCACCTCGCTCTCCTCGCTGTAGTACCTGGCATCCTGCCAAGGCAAGAACACTCCTGTGGCTCATCCCTTCCCCTGCAAAGGGCTCTGGGGGACGGGCTGCCACTTCTGCCCATGAATCCCATGGCTTTACACAGGGAGAGGACTCAGCTAAAACAATCCCAAACCCACCAGTCACTAAAACACCTGGCAAGGTCAGGCTGTCTTTAATTGTCATAAATTTGAATTGGCAAATTCAATCTGTGCAGGGCCAGGAGTTGGACTGGAGGATCCTTGTGGATCCCTTCCAACTCAGGATACTCCATGATCTCCATGTGACCACAGAGGACAATCCAGAATGGTGATTCCTCCTCCTCCTCCACCCCGCTCCCCACTCTGGCTGATCCTACACTATCCTGCTGCTCACGGGAGGGTTTGAAGGCACCATGCAAATCCCTGAGGGATCTTCCAGCTTTGAGCTCACTCTCCAGAGGAGTGTTTGTGTCTCCTGAAAGAGATGGAAGCAGGTTTAGGAATTCACAGTGGGAGTTCAGGAGGCATTGGAAGCTGGGGGAACTGGATCTCACAATTCATGGAATTCCAGAATGGTTTGGGTGGGAAGGGAGGACTTTAAAGCCCATCCAGTCCCATGAGCAGGGACACCTTCCACTATCCCAGTTTCTTCCAAGGCCCATCCAACGTGGCCTGGGATGCTGCCAGGATGGGGCAGGCACAGCTTCTCTGGGATTATTTTCCAGCAGGGAAAGCCAGGCCAGCACAGAGGGGTGTGGGCGGGGCCCTGGGCACGTCTGTACCTGGTCCGTGTCGCCCTTGCCCCGCTTGCCCTCGGCTGGGACCCCGTCCGTGCGGATCACCTTGGGCTTCCTCTTCTTGCTGGACTCGGAGGACATGGTGCTGCCGGCAGGGCTGGGGAGGGAGCACGGGGTGAGCCCGTGGGGGCCAAACCCGCCCAGACCGGGGCTCTCCCGGGCTCCTCCCGCCAGCCCCGCCGGGGCTCTGCAGTGTGCGCTGGGCCTCCCTCCATCCTGCACCTCCCAGCCCTCTCCAGCACAGCGAGCCCAGGGTCCGCTCCACCACAGCCCCCCGGCCCCCCAGTGCCACTGAGCTCCCCTGGGACCCCGGGCCCGAGCGCTCAGCCCCTCCCTGAGCCCCCGGACTGCGACTTTTGCCACCTCAGAGCTCTCACAGACCCGGGAGCCTTCGCTCCTCCAGAACACCCCAAAGCCTCGCACATCCATCCCGGAGCAAACTCTCCTGCGAGCTCCCCCAGACCCGGGACACTCCACCTCTCCAGAGCCCAGCACACCGAGCCCAGAGCCATTCACTCCCTCAGAGCCACCCCAGATCCTCACGCCGGGGTCTCTCCGCCCTCCAGAGCCCAGCACACCGGGCTCAGAGCCCTTCAATCCCTCAGAGCCGCCCCAGACCCTCACGCCGGGGACTCTCCGCTTCCCAGAACCCCCAGAGCCCCGCACACCGAGCCCAGAGCCATTCACCCTCTCAGAGCCGCCCCAGACCCTCACGCCAGGGACTCTCCGCCCTCCAGAGCCCAGCACATCGAGAGCCCTTCCCTCCTTCAGAGCCGCCCCAGACCCTCACGCCGCGGACTCTCCGCCCATCCAGAGCCCTCAGAGCCCCGGACATGGGCCCGAGCCCTTAGAGCTCCCACAGCACGGGGCCTTCGCCCCCCAGAGCAGGACCCTCCAGTTGCACCGAGCCCCTGGCACAGCGGGACACAGACCGCCCGCCCCTCCGCAGCCCCAGGGCCGGGGTCGCTCCCCCATCCCCTGCCGGGGGTCCCGGCTCACCCCGGCACTCACCGCGCCTCGCCTCCGCGCCTCCGGAAGTGACGTCACGGAGCACAGAGCGCGGCGCGGAGCGGCGGCCGCTGCTCCAGGCGCCCCCTGGCGGACCGGGCACGCTGGAGGACCCGCGGGGGGGCGTGGCTTCATGAATTTGGCGTGGCTCAACAAAGGGGCGTGGCCACATGTGAGACCTCCACACTGGGGGCACTGGTGGGACTGGGGGAGTCCTGGTGTAGGAGGGCACCCACAGGAATGGGGGGAGCTTGGAGGGGTCCCAAAAGCACTGATGGGTGTCCATGGGCTGGGATGGGGTCCCTGATGGCACTGGGGGTACCCATGGGCTTGGGATGGGGTCCCTGATGGCACTGGGGGTACCCATTGGTTAGGGGGCCTTAGGATAGGGTCCCAGAAGCACTGATGGGTGTCCATGGGCCAGAGATGGGGTCCCCAGTGGTACTGGGGGTACCCATTAGTTGGAGGGGCTTGGGATGAGGTCCCTGATGGCACTGGGGGTACCCATTGGCCAGAGGGGTATGGAAAAGGGGCCCTGATGGCATTGGGAATGCCCATAGGCCTGGGATGGGGTCCCCAGTGGCACTGGAGGTACTCATTGGATGGGGGGGCTTGGGATGGGGTCCCTGATAGCACTGGGGGTACCCATGGGCTTGGGATGGGATCCCCAATGGGGTGGGGGGCACACAGGACTTTGGGAGGGGCACAGGACGGAGTCATTGGTGGTGGTGGGAGGATCCATGGGATTGAGGGGAAGCTGGGGATGGGGTCTCCAATGGCACTGGGGGGATCCTTGGGCTCAGAATGGCACGAGAAGAGGTGCCCAGTGGCACTGGGAGCATCCATAGGCTTGGAGGGCCATGGGATGATGTCCACTTTAGCACTGGGGAGTTTCAGGGGCTTGGCATGGGGTCCCCAATGGGCCTGGGGGGTATCCATGGGCTGGGCTGGGCCTTGCCTTGGGGTGCCCAGTGGTGCTGGGGGATCCAGGAGCTTGGGAGGGACATTGGATAGGGTCCTTGATGGCCATGGGTGCATCCATGAGCTTGGGGGGGAGCATGGGATGGGGTCCCTGGTGGAGCTGGGAGGTATCCATGGGCTTGGAAAGGGGTCCCCGGTGGCACTGGGGTTTTGGGGGGTCCCTCAGTGTATCCCAGCACCCATGGGTGGAGGTCCTTTGGTGCAGGAAGCACCCATGACGTGGGGCAGAGCAGCCCCAAGGTGACACCAGCCTGGAGTGGGGGTCCCACCAAGCCCCCCCAGTCCCACCCTCCCCACCCCCAGAGAGGCTTTAGCATATTAAATATTTAATTGGCAGCAAAGGCACCCGCTGGGCTCATCAGGAGCAATTAAGCCCCCCCAACCTCCGCAGCCCCCCCAGGAGCACCATCCTGGGGACCCCCACAGGATGGGGGGCTCCCACCTCCCCCTCCCTGCTCTCAACCCCCCAAAATGGGCTGGGGGACAGAGCTGGGAGCCGGGGAGAGGAACAGAACCCCCCAGCAGGGCCAGGGAGCCCCTGGGGGTGCAGGGAGACCCCCCTGACCCGGCCCCCAATCACTGCAGGGGGGAGATCTTCAGGGGAATCATGATCCGCGATTCCATGGTCCGGATCAGCGGCACTGGGGGAGCAAAGGACACACAGGTGAGGCCAGGGGGTTCCCAGCACCGCCAGGGGGTCCCCAAAGCGCGTGGGGGTCCCCAAAGCGGGTGGGGGTCCCACTCACCCGTGTAATAAACATTCTCATCCCAGCCCCTCTTCCTCCAGGCCGCATTCCTGGTCTCCTCCCGGGACTGCAGATCCCTGTAGGCTGTGGGGGGAGCACCCTGAGCCCCCCAGCTCAGCCCCCAAGGCTGGGGGTGCCCCACGGTGACCCCCCTTACCCCAGAGGTGGTGCACCACGTAGAGCTCCCCGATCTGGGAGAAGAAGCCCCCGACTGCCTCCTGGTTCTCCTGGCGGTACTTGATGGCCCGAGCCCTGCGGGGAGCAGGGGGCACGTGGGGGGCTGCCCCTGGGGGTCCCCCCTTCTCCAGAGGGAGCTTTCTCCCCTCCATGCTGGGAAAGCAGGGCCTTACCAGTTGTTGCCCCACTCGATCATGGTGCCTGGCTGGAAACAGGGGGGGAAAAACAGTGAGAACCGACTGCTCATCCACCTTGGGAGAGCCCAGTGGCTCTGGGGGTACCCATGGGCTTGGGATGGGATCCCCAATGGGGTGGGGGGCACACATGGGCTTAGGATGGCGTCCCTGGGCTTGGGGGTCCCATGTGATGGGTCATGGGGTGGGGGCACCAGGCTTTGGGAGGGACAGGAGGGTAAATGGGGGTGGTGGGGGATCCAGGATTGGGGAACGGGATGGGGTCCCAGTGCACTGGGGGTCTTGGCTCGGGATGGCACGAGAAGAGGATCCAGTGGATGGGGCATCATAGCTTGGAGGGCATGGGTGATGTCCACTTAGCACTGGGGGTTTTAGGCCTGTGGCATGGGGTCCCCAATGGCCTGGGGCATCCATGGCTGGGCTGGGCCTGGCTTGGGGTGCCCAGTGGTGCTGGGGATCAGGGCTTGCAGGGGCCATGGGATGGGGTCCCTGAATGGTGCTGGGGTATCCAGGGCTGGGGGGCTTGACTTGGGGTCTCTGTTGGTGCTGGGGGATCCAGGAGCTTGAGGGGAGCATGGGATGGGGTCTCTTTGAAGGGCTGCCCCCCAAAACCGGGGTACACCAGCCTGAAGACCCCTCCCTGAGGCACAGGGTGGTGCCCACCTTCAGCTTGTAGGTCCTGAGCTCGTAGATGTTGGGTCCCTGGCGGGGCTGGGGCTCGTTCCAGAAGCTGAACTCCAGCAGCAGCTGGTTCCTGCGGGACAGCAGCATGCGGCTCCTCTCCTTGCGGAACTCCAGGTACTCCTGGGGACAGCCCGGGGTCACAGGGGTCACAGGGGTCACAGGGACAGGGCCCGTGGGGCACAGGGGGGTCCCCAGCCCAGCGTTACCTTGTTCTGCCTGAGCTTGCTCATGCAGTCCATGAGCGCCGGGTACCCGCCCGAGAAGCGCCACAGATGCACTGCAAAGAGGGGACGGGGTGGGCAAGGGGGTCCTGGTCACTCTGGGTGACACTGAGACCCTCTGAGTCCCTCTGGGTGCCACTGAGTGCCACTGAGTGTCATTGAGTCCCACTGAGTGTCACTGAGGGAACCCCAAGATGGTTAACAGTGGAGGGCACTCTCCCATCCCCGGGGGTACAAAGGCAGCCAGGCTGATCCAGGACGAAGGACAGAAGGACGCCAGCTGATCCCAAAGGTACAGAGGCAGCAGCTGACCTGGACAGAAGGACAGAGGGCAGCCAGGCTGATCCCCAAAGGTCCAGAGGACAGGACAGGCAGCCAGCGATCCTGGGGTACAGAAGGACAGAAGGACAGAGGGCAGCCAGGCTTATCCCTGGGGGTACAGAAGGACGAAGGAACCAGGCTGATCCCTGGGGTACGAAGCGAGGGCAGGGCAGCCAGTGATCCTGGGTACAGAAGGCAGGACAGAGCAGCCAGGCTGATCCCTGGGGTACGAAGACAGAAGGACAGCCAGGCTGATCCAAGGAGAGGCAGCCAGGCTGATCCGGGGGTACAGAAACAGCCAGCTGATCCAAGGTACGAAGGACAGAGACAGAAGGACACCGCTGATCGGTAAGAAGGACACCAGGCTATCGGGTACAGAAGGACAGAAGGACAGCCAGGCTGATCGCCTGCAGCACAGGAGACGCTGGGACAAGGACAGAAGATGAAGGGGGTGGGCTCTCAGCAGGGGTTAATTCAAGGTTTATTTCAGGACCCCCACAAACCTCAGGGAGCCTGGGAGATGTGCCAAGGTTACATTGAAAGGGAGGTGGAAATTTAAAACAGAGAACATTTACTGACCAATGAGTGACCTGAGGGATGGGTACTGGGAATGGACATTTAGGACAGGATTTGGGGTAACGCTGTGGGGCTGACCCCTGGCCTCTGGCTGATCACTCGACATCCTGGATGGAAAGTTCTGGATGGAGGGGATGGGATGGTGAGTGACTGACACAGAGCCAGGGTGGGGATTTGGGGATGATCCCAGAAAAGAAGAGGGATTGCACAGGTAAAAGGACCGGGTAGAGTTCCCATAAACCATACGGGAAAAATACCGGGATACAAAAACAAAACTGTTACAAACTATTACAAAGTATAAAAATACACTGCAACAGAAAGGGAGCAGAGCCCCAAAACCCCACCAAGATCTGTGTCTGGGGCAGCAGGGGCTGCCTGGCCTCACCTGCCTGGTCCTGCTCGCCGTACCATGTGTTCCAGTTGCCCACCAGGTCACAGGGGTAGTCGGGGTCCGAATGCAGCTTGGGCAGCACCTCCTCTCTGTGGGGCACAGAGGGGCCAGTGGGGTGGGGGCAGCACCCCAAACCCTCCCAGTGCCCCTCTGTGCCCTCCCAAACCCCACAGTGCCCCTCTGTGCCCTCCCAGTGCCCTCTGTGCCCTCCCAAACAGGACCTGGCACAGCCTGGGGGATGCATCCATTCCCCAGGGAGGGAAACTGAGGCACAGAGCAGGGGAAACACATCCACCCAGGAGCTCCAGGAGCCCTCCCACCCCTGCCAGTCCAGAACAGCATCCCAAAACCCTGTTGGGAGACTGAGAAGACCCCTCAGTGTGCTCACGTCAGCTTGTTGTAGGCTTCGAGGCACTCCGGCTTCACGTTGTGAACTGCGGGGACAGGAGAAAGGGCTGGGAACGGGCAGGGAGCCGGGAATGGGGGTCCCAGGGGTGGGTGAGGGGGGCACCCAGCTGTGCCTGCCCTCCTCCCAGGGGCAGCAGCACTCACACTGGATCTTGTAGAGGTTGCTGGTCTCCTTCTTGGACAGGAGGTTGGAATGTGCGTCCTTGCGGGGATCCACCTTGTGCACGAACAGCGAGCGGAACCAGCTGCCCTCCACATCCCGGGAGTAACCCCTGAGGGACACCGGCAATCACCGGGAATGGCCGGCAATCACCGGCAAGCAGGATCCCGAGGCCTCACTGCCAGTCCTGCCTCTGTTATTCGGCCTCCAGGGAGCCCCGGGGCTCCTGCTCAGTTCGTCCTGGGAGCCCTGTCCCAGTCTGGGCTGGGTCTGTCCCCAGTTCCAGTCTGTCCCCTGCATCCACAGGGGGTGGCCGTGCTGCCCAGCAGAGCAAGGACACCGCGGGGGGTGTGGGACAAGGGGGGCACCCCCACTGCAGTGACAGTGACCCCTCCACGGGCAAGGGGACATGGGGACATCCCCCAGGGGCTGCTCCAGGGCTGGTGACCCCTCCACGGGCAAGGGGACAAGGGGACGTGGGGTGACAGGAGCAGCCCCCAGCGGTGGCTCCGGTGTCCGGAGAAGGTCGGGCAGTGGCGGGGGAGGGACGGGGCCCCTCGGGTCCGAGCTGCGGCCAGACCTTTGTCCCCAGCGAGGCAACGACCGTGGGGCCACTGCGGGGGCCGCCCGCCGGTTCGGGGAGGGCAGCGGGGTCCGGGCAGGGCTCGGGGGGCTCGGGGGGAATGCGGGGTCCCCGCAAGGGGAGATGCGGGGTGCAGGGGGGATGCGGGGTGCAGGGGGGATGCGGGGCGCAGGGGGGGATCATGCAGCCCAGGGGAGCGGGGTGCGGGGTCCCCTCCCGGGGCGATGCGGGGACAGGGGTGGGGCTCAGGGGTCTCAGAACGGGGGATACGGGTGTCCCGGCCCGGGGGGATGCGGGGTGCGGGGGAATGGGGGGAATCAGGGGAGGGGGATGCGGGTGATGCGAAAAGCAGGGAAGATCCTGGGCCGCAATGGCTCAGAGGTGGGGTCTCCACCTGGGGGATGCGGGGAGCAGGAGGGATGCGGGGGCCGGGGGAGCTGCAGGGTGCGGGGGGGAGGATGCGGGGCGTCCCCGCCGGGGGAGATGCGGGGAGCGGGGTGGGAGGATGAGGGACCCCGGGGTGCCGCGGGGGCTCTCAGGGCGGGGGTTCCCGGGGTCCCCGCCCCCGCGGGGGTCCCCACTCACCGCGCGCCCCGCGGGGCCGCGCCCGCGCCCCCGCCCCGCAGCCGCCGCAGCGCCGCGCTCCCGCCGCGCGCTCCCGCCGCCGCCATCTTCCGCACCGCGGCGGGGCCGCGCGCCGCGCGTGCACGCCGGGCCCCGCCCCCTCGGGCCCCCGGCCACGCCCCCTCAGAAGCTGGCCTGCAGCAGCGTGATCCTGATTGGCCGCCCGGCCACACCTTCGCGCGCACGGCCACGCCCCCCCACCCCCTCCCGCCGCCACCGCGACGCCTCATTGGATGCCGGAGTGGGGGCGGTGCCCGCGGACTGGGCGGTGCTCGGCAGCCAATCAGAAGAGGTGGTTGGAGAGATCGGTGGCTGATTGGTCCCGATGTCTCGCTCCGGAGGGGGCTCAGGCGCTGCTCCAGGGGGGCGGGGCTTCCTCGGGCAGCGCTCTGGGGAGGTGGAGCCAGAATGGGCGGGGCCGTCCAGCCAAGGGGCGTGGTCGGGCTTGGCGGGGGCGTGGCCGGGTCTCACCTGCGGGCGCGTTCTCGGGGTGTCCCTGCGGTCCCCCCGGTGTGTCCCCGGCCCTGGGGGGACATCCCCGCGCCGGGAGCTCCTCCTGGGCTTGGAGCACCTGCGAGAGGGCACAGGGAGCGCTGCTCCGGCCGGACCCGGAGCCGCTCCTGCCCCAGATCCCCTCTGCCCATAGTCCCCCACTGCCCACTGCCCCGCTCTGCCCCATTGCCCCTTCTCTCTGCCCCCCAGCCCCCCATCAGGCCGATACACCCCCCTCTGCCCCACAGCCCCCCCATTTTGCCCCATAACCCCCTCCCACCTCTCAGTCCCCCTGCTCTGCCCCATAACCCCCCCTCCTCACACGGATCTGCACCACAATCACCCCAGTACCTGCCCCACTCATATTTCCCCCCATTTCAGTTCTCACCTCGCTGTGGGGCAGCGGAGGGAGTGGGGGGCAGCACGGAGGGGACACGGGTGGGCCCCCCAGCCCCTCCCCCGGGGCATGCGTGGGCAGTGGGGGCTCGGGAGGATCCGCAGCCCCGGGTTCCTGGAGCGCCTGCTGGGAGAGCGAGCGGGCCGAGCTGGGAACAGGGAGAAAACAGGAGTTAAGGGGTTAACTGCCCCAGGACCCTCTGTGACCCCCACAAACCCTCTGTGCCCACCTCCCCAGATCCCTCAAACCCTCTTTGTCCCTCCCCAAGCTCTCCAACTTCCTCCTGCTGCCTGGGACCCACCAAATCCCTCCAAACCCAGCCCTTCTCTGTGCCCGCCATGGACCCGGTGGAGACATCCCGGTGCCCCCGTGCCCCACTCACCTGGGTGGGGCCAATACCCCCCAGTGCCCCCCAGTGCCCGCCGGTGCCCCCTGTGCCTCACTCACCCTGGGCAGAGCCGATACCCCTTGGTGTCCCCCGGTGCTCCCCGGTGCCCCCGTGCCCCCTGGTGCCCACTTACCTGGGCAGGGCCCATGCCCCCCGGTGCCTCCCGGTGCCCCCCCGGTACCCCTCGTGCCCCACTGACCCGGGAGAGCCGATACACCCCATGCGCCCGGTGCCCCCGTGCCGCAATGCCCTGGGCAAGGCTGATAGCCTCCGGTGCCCCTCAGTGCCCTGCGGTGCCCTCCGGCGCCCCCCGTGCCCCACACCCCCAGGCAGAGCCCATACCCCCCCCGTGCCCCCCGTATCCCACACCCCCGGGCAGGGCCGATAACCCCCGGTGCCCCCCATGCTCCACTAACCCGGGCAGGGCCGTTCCCCCCGTGCCCCCCGGTGCCCCTGGTGCCCCCCGTGCCCCGCTCACCCCGGCAGGGCCGATGCCCCCCGGCGCAGGGCACAGACCCAGGCGCGCAGCTCCTCGGCGCTCTCGGTGCCCAGGCAGTACGTTCGCATCCCGGCGTGTTCAGCCTGGCAATGGGGGATCCCTGCTAGACCGGGCTCAGGTATTGGGGTCCCAATCCCCCCCTCGATTTGGGGAGCCGGGGCTGACCGTGAACAGGAACGGGGGGGCGCGGGGGGCGCGGGGGGCGGCGGGCAGGACGCGGATCTCGTAGCCAGGCAGGGGGAGGCCGCCCCGCACCTGCTGCTCGCTGCTGTCTGGGGGCACAGGAGGGGCACAATGGGGGCACCAGAGCCCCCATCTGCACCCCGAGATCGCCAGCACCATCGGGGGGATGCCGAGGACCTCCTCTGATGCCCCCGAACCTCCCGGGCTTAGACCAGAGCTTAGAACCCCACCAAGGACCTGTTCAAGCTCCCAGGGAGCCCCGATCCTGGGGAATCCCTGATCCACCCAGAGACCCCCAACCCCCAGGAATTCCCAATGCTCCAGAGACCCCAAATCCCCGGGGGATCCCTGACCCACCCAGAGACCCCCAAATCCCCCAGAGATCCTTGATCCCACTGGGATCCCTGACTGCCCCAGGGACCTCCAACACTCCAGGGACCCCCATTCCCCCGGCATTCCTGATCCTCCAAGGGCTGCTCAATATCCCAGGGACCCCCAAATTCCCGGGATTCCTGGTCCTCCAAGGAATGCCCAGCACCCCAGGACGCCCAGTCCCCTCCAGTGACCCAGGGACACCCCAGGATCGCTGTCCCCCTCAGGGACACCAGGTCCCCCAAGCCCCCCGGGTGTCCCAGCCCCCCGTGCCCCCTCACCCCGGTAGTAGTAGAGGCACAGATCCACCAGCACAAACCAGCGGCGCTTCCAGAGCCGCAGCCCCGAGCTGTCCTGGGAAGGGATGAGGGGAGGAACGGGGACTGAGCCCCCCCGGGACCCTCTGCTGCCCCAGACCCCTCAATCCCTTCTGATCCCCCCCATTCTCCTCACTCCCCCAGGCCCACAAACCCCATAACCCCCGGCGCCCTGTCCCATCCCAGACCCCATAACCGCCCCACACTGCCCCATCTGACCGTGTGTGTCTGATCTCCCCAAAGCCCCCAAACCCCATAACCCTCCCTTCACCGACCTGCCCAGACCCCACACCCTCATCGCCCCCAGCCCGCTCCCCTTCCAAAGGCTACACCCTCGCACCCGCACCGCAGGGGTCACCCCAGAAACCCACAAACCCCCACCCCACTTTCCCCCCACAGAGCCCCCCCCCCTCCACGCCCCCCTCACCCTGTCCAGCCCCCCTCGGGGGGTCTCCCCCCACCCCTCCCCCCTCCCAAACTTACCCTCCGCCGTCCGCAGGGCTGGGCAGGGCGGGGGGTCCGAGGCCCCCCAGCCCCCAGCCCCCCACGCCTTTTCTTGCCCCCGAGCCCAGAGCTCCCCCGTTGTGCCCTGTAAGTCCCTATGGATTCCTGCGCTCCCCCGTGCACCCCAATGCTCCACATGCCCCCCTCGGGTTCCCAGGGTTCCCAAACTCTCCCCACCAACCCCTACAACCCCCGACCCCCCCGTGTTTCCCCAGTTCCCCCCATGCCCCCACCCCCTTTGCCCACCTGGGTGCGGGGGCCAGCGGGGCCGGGGTCCCGGCGGGCGGGGCCGGCGCTTTCTGCCATGGGGGGTCCTGCGGAGGCAGCGGGGGGCCGGGGGGGTCCCCATCAATGTCCCCATTGTCCCCGCGGGGACAGAGGCCCCGTTCTTCCCGCTGCGGGGGCGGGGGCTGCTCCCGGACGCCTGGGTCCCCCCGGGGGTGAGGGGGGAATTCTCGGCTCCCTCTGCTCCCTTCCCCCTCCTGCTCCCGCCGGATTCAGGTCCGCCCCGTCCCCCTGTGCTGGTCCCAGTTCCATCCCAGTAACCCTGAACTGGTCCCAGTTCCATCCCAGTAACCCTGAAGTGATCCCAGCTCCCATCCCAGTAACCCTGAACTGGTCCCAGTTCCATCCCAGTAACCCTGAACTGGTCCCAGTTCCATCCCAGTAACCCTGAACTGGTCCCAGTTCCATCCCAGTAACCCTGAACTGGTCCCAGACCCATCCCAGTTACCCCGAGGCGATCCCAGTCCCTCCCGTGCCGGGCTCAGTTTCCCGGTAACTCTGAGCGGGTCGCAGTTTCTGTTCCTTCCCCCCGTGCTCGTCCCGATTCCCAGCCCGTTATCCCACAGGGATCGGGGTCGGTCCCGTCCCCTTGCGCTGGTGACAGGTCACAGCCACCGTCCCATCACCCCAGTGACGGTGCCGTTACCGCGGCCGGTTCTGCTCCCAGCGCCGCCCGGTGCCCCGCTATCGGTGCCGGTCCCGTCCCGCTGCGCCGCGCTGCTCCCGGTCCCGGTGCCAGACCCGATCCTGGTCCCAGCAGCAGTCCTGGTCCCAATCCCACAGTCTCGGTCCCCGTCCCGGTCCCGATTCCAGCCCCAGTCCCAGCCCCACAGTCCCAGTCCCGGTCCCAGCCGCAATCCCGGTCCCAGTCCCGTTCCCAGTCTCACTCTCAGTCCCAGTCCCGGTCCTGCCCCGTGTCCCCGCCCGCCCCGGGCGCCGGTCCCAGTCTCTGCCGCCACCCACGAGCCCGGACACCCGGGTGCCCCCGGGACAGCGTGGGTCCCCTCGCCCCGGCAACCACAGCGCCCGGTGTGCCCCAGAGAACCCCGTCCTGCGGGGACACCCACGGCGCCGGGGACACTTTTGACACGGGGACACCCACGGCACCGGGGACACACCACGGGGGACACCACGGCACTGGGAGACCCACGCACTGGGACGGCCCCCAGCCCCTGGCGGGTTCCCTTGTGTGTTCCCGTGTGTCCCCCCGGTGTCCCCTGTGTCCTGTGGTGTCCCCTGTCCCCGTGTGTCTCCGTGTTTCCCCCTGTCCCCGTGTCCGTCCGGTGTCCCCAGGACCCGTGTCCCCCGTGTCCTGGATTCCCTCCCAGTCCCCCAGTGTCCCGGTGTGTCCCCGTGTCCCCGTGTCCATTGCCATGTCCCCTGTGGTCCCCCGTGTGTCCCTGTGTCCCGGTGTCCCCACGTCGGGTCCCGGAGCTCGTCCCCGCCAGCAGAGCGCTCCGCCCGCCGCCAGGGGGCGACACCGCCCCGCCCAATCGCTTCCTCACCCCGCTGTTCACGGCCTCGCCTCACCCCGCCCCTTCCCTTGAGCGGCATCCTTTCTACCCAATCACAGCCGGGTCTCCTCCCGCCTCTCCATCATACCCCTTTCTATTGGCTAGATGGTGCAGCGGGGGCGGGCGCGCGGCGCGGCGCGGCCAATAGCACAGCAGCGGGGGCGTGGCTAGGCCGCCATGGCGCCGCCGCCGCGCTGACCGCGCTGTGCCGCCATGGCCGGGGCCATCGCGTCCCGCATGAGCTTCAGCTCCCTCAAGCGCAAGCAGCCCAAGACCTTCACGGTGCGCATCGCCACCATGGACGCCGAGATGGAGTTCAGCTGCGAGGTGACGGCCCGCGCGGTGCGGGGCTCCCCTGAGGGGGACGGGCCCCCCAGAGCCCCCTCCCGGTGTCCCCCCCAACCCTCCGCCGGTTCCCGGGGCCGGCAGCGGCGCTGCCTTGGTTTGGTTATAAATCGGCGTTATCCTGCTGGGATTTTGGTTATAATTGCACATAATTCTGGTTATAATCCGGCTTTGTTTTTTGTTTTTAGTAGTAATTCACGTTTGGTTATGAATTGGTGTAATTTGGATTTACTTTGGGCATAACTTGGCTTTGTTTTGGTTGTAATTCAGTGTTATTGTGTGTGTAATCCAGTTACATCCTGGTTATAGTTTGGCTTTATTTTTGTTATCATTAATCCTTATTAAGTGTGTAATTTAGCATTGTTTTGGTCATAAATTGGCTTTTTTTCTGGGTATACTTTGGCTTTAGCTTGGGTATAATTTGGCATTATTCTGGTTATTATCCATCCTATACTTTAGCTATAATTCAACTTTATTCTGGCAATAATTCCTCTTCACTCCAGGTGTAATTTCGCTGTATTTGGGTTATAATTTGGCTGCATTCCGTTTACAATTCGGTCTTATTCTGGGTGCAATTTGGCATTACTGTGCTTATAATTCATCCTATACTTTGGCTATAATTCAGCTTCACTCTGGGTATAATTCAGTTTTATCCTGGTTATAATTCAGCTTTATTCTCATTACAATCCCGCTTCCTTTGGGCTGTCCTGCCATCCCAGCCCAAGTCCCCGTTACACTGTGGCTGTCACAGGGCTTGAGGAATCCCAGTGCCAAGGCTTGAATCCACAGGAATCCAACTCCCCAGTGCTCCACAAACGCCCAAGAACAGAATTTTGGCATTTTCCTGAGCTCTTAGCTCACCGTGAGGCTGAGGGATGCTCCAGGGGGTTGGGCCTGGCTTTTCTGTGATAATTTCCCTTTTTGGGGCCCTTGGAACTTTGTAAAACCTTCTCCCAGGGCGTTGCTGCCAAACCCTGGGATGTGCTGTGCTTTCCCAGCAGATCCTGAGGGCTTGGCCACACAAACACTGAAACCCCAACTCTGCATTTAACAGTTTATATTTCATTATCCCGACCCAAACCCTGAGGGAATCCCAGCGCCCATCAGCCAAGGGGAGTTTGTCATCGCTGATTTCCTGGCTCTGGAATTCTGCTACAGCCCTGAAGAACTTTCTGCTTTTCCTGGGGATTGAGGATTTGCTCTGGGCAGCCCTGTGAGCTTCCCGCTCCCAGCAGAGTGGGAATGTCCTGGCTCTGCTGTTCCTGCCTTCCCCAGGCTGCAGCAGTGACTGGTGGTGGAAAGTGAAGAATTGTGAATTTCAGTGCTGTGGCCGGCTGTGATTTCCCGCTGGGAGCAGGGGGTGTGTGCAGCCAGGAGGCAGCGCTGCCGTGGGATTGGGCTGTGCAGCTGCTCCGTCTCCAGCTGATTTCTCTGGGATATTCCTGCCAGAGGAACTTGTTGCTGCAGAGAGACTCGTGCAGCTGGAAGGGGCTCAGGAGGTGCTGAGGGATCTTTGTGCTGGAGATGGTGCTGGGGGCATGCAGGAATTCAGGATGCAGGAATTCAGGATGCAGGAATTCAGGCCTCATCTTTCAGCGTGGAATGTTGGGGTAGGAGAGGGGATGGATGGATGGATGGATGGATGGATGGGATGGATGGATGGATGGATGGATGGATGGACGTGGGTGATGGGGCTGTTTTACACCTTGCAAAAAGGTGAGGAGTGAGTTTTCATGGAATTATGGAATGGTTTAAGTGGGAAGGGACCTTAAAGCCCACCCAGTGCCACCCCAGCCATGGCAGGGACACCTCCCACTGTCCCAGGCTGCTCCAGCCCCAATGTCCAGCCTGGCCTTGGGCACTGCCAGGGATCCAGGATGGGCACCCTGTGCCAGGGCCTGCCCACCCTGCCAGGGAACAATTCCCCATTCCCAATATCCCATCCAGCCCTGCCCTCTGGCACTGGGAGCCATTCCCTGTGTGCTGTCCCTCCATCCCTTGTCCCCAGTCCCTCTCCAGCTCTCCTGGAGCCCTTTCAGGCCCTGCCAGGGGCTCTGAGCTCTCCCTGGAGCTTCTCCTCTCCAGCTCTCCCAGCCTGGCTCCAGCCCCTGGAGCATCTCTGTGGCCTCCTGGCCTTGCTGCAAGCCCAGGGCAGCCCAGCTGGAGGTGTGAATTTTCCCCAAGCCCCCTCTGAGCAGGGCAGCTCCCAGGCTGGATCTCTGTGTGTGTTGTTGTTTCTGCTGCTCTGGGGAGGCTCTGGGAAAGCTCCTGGCTGTGCTGACTGTGCAGAAGCACCGTGGGACAGAGGGATCAGACACACCTCGAGTGGCTGGGCTGGGAAGGTGGCCCAGGGAAGGGCTTGGTTTGCTCTGCACCCACAGTGAGAGCCAGGAGTGGAGTTTGTGCCCTCCTGAGAGCCAGTGGGGTGGGAGAGCTGATTATTTGGGACAGACTGTGCTCCTCCCTGAGGGAACCCGGCCCCTATCCCAAGGTTTGCCAGCAGAGTGAGCAGAATTGTTTATCTGTGTGCTTTGGGCAGCAAGGAGAGGGAAATGCCTCCCAGACACTTGAGGGGATCAGTGGAAGGAGGTGCAGTGGGAATCCTGCAGTTTGGGGGCTCTGGGGATGGGTTTTTGTGGCCTGTGAGTGGCACCTGGTGCTGCTGTGACCGTGTTCACAGGGGAGGGAAGAGATGAGGATCTGACTCCATGTTACAGAAGGCTGATTTATTATTTTATTATAAATATTACATTAAAACTATACTAAAAGAATGGAAGAAAGGATTTCATCAGAAGGCTGGCTAAGAATAGAATAGCAAAGAATGATAACAAAGGCTTGTGGCTCAGCTCTCTGTCTGAACCAGCTGGGCTGTGATTGGTTATTAATTAGAAACAACCCCATGAGCCCAATCACAGATGCTCCTGTTGCATCCCACAGCAGCAGATAATCATTGTTTGCACTTTGTTCCTGAGGCCTCCCAGCTTCTCAGGAGGAAAAATCCTCAGGAAAGGATTTTTCCATAGAAGATGTCTGTGACATGCTGACAGGGACAGGGAGCTGCTGCCCTGTTGGATGTCTGGATGTCCATAATCCCTGGGGGTTCCTCCAGCTCAGGATATTCCATGATTCCATGACCCATGGAGACTCCCCTTCTTCCTCAGTGCTCATTTTTCAGTCTGCTCCCTAGAAATCCCCAGCTGTGCATTTTAAGGGATTAAACCTGCTTTGCATCTGTTTATTCTGCAGTTGATGTCTCTAAATTGAGCCTAAACCTAAAATAATTCCTAGAAATGAAATCTTAATCTTTCGAACACGGCGGTGCAGATTAATAATCACTGTTGGGTTTTCACTTTAAAGACTTCAAATTTGTTTGGGGAAATCTTGGAGGCACGAAGCGAGTGTCTTCCTTTTGTTACTTCCATCTCCGAGGTTTGAGCTGTACCTAATTAATTGATAACATCTGGAGGAAGGGTAGGCATTTGCATAGCTCTTGAATCCCTGTGCTAAAGCATCCCCAGCTGCTTCACCTTCCTGAGAGCCTTGGATGCCTCTTCCCTGGCACAGGGTGCCCAGAGAGGCTGTGGCTGCCCCTGGAAGTGTCCAAGGCCAGGTTGGAAAGGCTTGGAGTACCCTGGGATAGTGGAAGATATCCTTGTCCAAGGCAGGGAGGTGGAACAAGATGGGATTTCAGTCCCTTCCCACCCAAACCCTTCCATGAGTGTTGAGGAGGATGAAACAGGAAAGCCTTATAAATGTGATTGTCTGGCAAAAGATTTTGAGAATATGGAAACTCTAAGTGAGATTGAAATGAAAGCAAGCTTTGAGATCCCTCAGTTACTGAACAACTGGAAAACAATGGCATGGCCAGCTGAAGGTGATCCCCTTTGGATGGAACAACACCCTCTGCTTGCAGAGAGCTCCAAGGGTCAGAACAGACCCCACAGCTTGGCAGAAGGACCCAAAGAGGAGTTTTTAGGGTTTAAAATGTAACACAGTATGGTGATGTAATGATTCTTATAGGCTGTATGGAAATGCTGTAGGATTTGTATCTTGTACTAGATTGGTTAGTGAGAATTAGAATATTCAACAGAGAAGGAGATTTATGGTATTGGAATGGGAACTTAGCCCTCTTACCCTTTTATTCTCTTATGCTTTTACTCTCTCACCCCCTCTCTTCTCTCAGCCCTGCCCCAGCTGTGTCTGGCAGCTCCCAGCAGGGCCCTGCCCCCAGGCCCTTTGCAATGAACCCCAAGTTCCTGACCTGGCTCAGGGATCTCTGCTCTCTGTCCATCCCCACCGTGCTGCCCCTGGTGCTCCCACACATGAGTTACTCAGCAGTGAAATCCCCGTGGTGTTTTTGAGTCCAGTCCAGAGCACTGTTTATCCCACATCTCTGGGATGCTGCAGCTGATGTCAGGTTGGTCTCCCCCTGCCATGTGCAGTTTTCCCCCTCTTAGAACCAATTTCCCTGGCTGGTGGGAGAACCCCTCCATCTTTCCCTTGGTCTCCTGCATGTCTTTCCCAATTTCTTCCTCTTGCTCAGCCCTGTTAGTGTCTCTCCCTCTCAGAGCCATGTCCATTTTCCAAAGGGTGTGTTTTTCCCTTTTTGTTGTGTTGTGATTTTGGGCTTGAATCCTGCAGGGATGATCACTCCATCAAGGTGCAGCTCGCTGCCCAGCTGCTTCCCAACCTTTATCTTTTGATGTCTTAAAAATGAATTGGAAAAGCTTTACAGCCAGCCTGGAGAAACAGCTTAAGTGTTCAAGCAGCGAGAAAAGCAGGTTTGTGCTGATGTATTTGCTGTCTAAACATGCATCCAGTTATTGCTTGAGTGCTTAAGCTGTTCCTGTCTGTCCAGAGGATAATCCTGGTTGGAAGGGATCTTTATTTTAGCCCAGTGCCCCACTCAGTGCAGGGCCAGTTGGATGTAAAGCCCTTGTAAGTAGAAGAGTCCTGATTTTGGCCACGTGTGGCCGAGTGCTGTCCCTTTGTCACCACACACAGGGACTTGTGTGGCTGAGCTGCAAAGCTCATCTTCTGGAACAGGAACAGCCAAGGATTTGGTGGGGGAAATCTGGGTGGAAATGAGTTTTTGAGGAAGAGCTGGTGCAGTAAATCCAAGCTGAGTTTTGAGCTGTGTCCAGTCACTGCACCAAAATAAAAAGGCAGGAGGAGGAAATCAGGGAGCAGAATGCCCTTGGCTTCCTTCTGCATTGCAGGATACTTGGAAGGGGGTTTATAGAGATCCATACATTCCCAATCTCAGGCAGCAGGGAGCTGGTAGGGACAGTGACCTCTTGATGCTGCAAAGCTTCTGTGAGTGGACACAAACTTAACAGGAAAAGAGCAGTCTGTGTGCAGGGACAGCTGTTTAAAAAAGCTGAGAGAAATGATCTCCCTCAGCTACAACATGATCCCAGATAAATTGTTGGGATACCAGCTGTCAGGTCAGTGTTCTGTTCCTCCACGTGCCTGTGTGTCCTGATCTTGTGCCAGCCCTCATGAGGATGTGCTGCTCTCTTTGAATGTGAGACACAGCAGGAAAGGGCTGTTTCCTCACTCATATCTCAGAGGGGTTTATGCCCCAAAACCTCAGAATTTCTGATTCACACCAGTGACATTTGGGAGTTGGTGTTTTGGGGTGTCTTGCTTGGTGCAGTTCATTTCCTTAGGTTGTGCTTGTGACTTGTGGCCGTGGATCCTCTTTGGCTTTGGTGCCTTACCCTGCACCTGACAAGTTCTCTGGATCCCCTGCTCCCATCACAGCCTCTTCCAAGGCAGTAGCAAACTCCTGTTACTTCTCTCCAAAAACTGTTCCAAACTGCTGTCAATCCCCAGACTGTTAATTAATCCAGAGGGGTAGGAGGGAGGGCATTTGGGACAGTAATTATTTCTCTTTAGGTGTGCAGACTCCAGTTTTGATGCTCTTTAATACCTCCTTTTTTTTTTCCTTTGTACAGACAGTGTCTTTCAAGTAGGTGTGTTTTGAAATTAAAGGTGCTTGAACAGGGAAGGGAAGCAGCTTTGGGAATAATCTTGAAGCTGTGAGGGAGCACTGGTGGGGAATGACACAGCCCTGGAGATGGGAAGAGAGGAACTGAACCTGGCATCACCCTGGGTGAGCCCCTGGCTGTCCCTCCCAGCCTGGCTGAGCTGTGCTCTGTCAGTGTCTGTGCTCAGAGCTCAGCAGCGCTGGGGGCTCCTCAGAGCAGCTCAGGCTGGGCTGAAGCAGCCCCAGTCCATCAGGAAGCAGCTCCTGCACGGAGGGGGGGCCTGGGGCTGTCCCTGCTGGGCAGGGAGCAGTGCTGTGCTGCACATGTGTGAGTTACAGCTCCCTGCAGGATCCAAACCCTCCTTTCATCCTCTTGGAGCTCCTTGCTCTGCACTGAGCTGCTCCTTGAGCCCGTAACTCTTCATCTGTGAGAGCCCAGCTTACAGGTGAGGTGAGGCTTTGGGACATGGAGCCATGGAATGGTTTGGGTTGGGAGGGACCCTAAAGCTCATCCAGTTCCATCTTCTGCCATGGGCAGGGACACTTTCCATTATCCCAGGCTGCTCCAACCTGTCCAACCTTGCCTTGAACACTTCCAGGGGCAGTCACAGCTTGCAAAAAGGTGAGGAGTGAGTTTTCATGGAATTATGGAATGGTTTAAGTAGGAAGGGACCTTAAAGCCCATCCAGTGCCACCCCAGCCATGGCAGGGACACCTCCCACTGTCCCAGGCTGCTCCAGCCCCAATGTCCAGCCTGGCCTTGGGCACTGCCAGGGATCCAGGATGGGCACCCTGTGCCAGGGCCTGCCCACCCTGCCAGGGAACAATTCCCAATTCCCAGTATCCCATCCATCCCTGCCCTCTGGCACTGGGAGCCATTCCCTGTGTCCTGTCCCTCCATCCCTTGTCCCCAGTCCCTCTCCAGCTCTCCTGGAGCCCCTTCAGGCCCTGCAAGGGGCTCTGAGCTCTCCCTGGAGCCTTCTCCTCTCCAGGTGAGCACCCCCAGCTCTCCCAGCCTGGCTCCAGCCCTTGGAGCATCTCTGGTGCCTCCTCTGGGCTCTCCCCAGCAGCTCCAAGCTCTTCCCATGCTGTGAGCCCGGGTCTGGAGGCAGCTCTGCAGGTGAGCTCTCACCTGAGTGGGGCAGAGGGCACATTGTCACCAGCTGTTGTCCCCTGGCTCTGTCTGGTCCCAGCTCCTGTCCCTGGCACTGCTGTTCCATCTCAGTCTCGGGCAGACACCTCAGAACGTGCTTGGCTGCACCATCTGCATCCTCACGCCCGGGCGCCTTCCTGGCCTCCTCGGTGGTTAACAGAAATAGGTTTTAATTAAAAGCTCATTATCAACTTGTCGTGTAGCATTAGTAAATAAAAATAACTTTTACAGCCCAGCCCTGTGACTCAGTAAGTGGCAATTGAAAATATTGGACATCACTTTAGTTAAAACAAAATTGATGAATATTACATTTTTTGATTCCCTGTTTACTCCAAATGGGCTTTAAATCTAAATAAATGGTTGTCTGTGGCACTGTGGTTATCATTCAGGTCCAGAAGGAGAAATCAGTGTGGTCTGCAGTCTCAAAATTATCTCCATTTCAGTTGTAAACTGTTGTGGCTGGGTGGTTTGGGCATCTCCTGTGGGATGGGGGTTTGGAATAGCTGCAGCCTCATCCATTTCCTCATTCCCAGGGCAGGGTTAGTGCAGGGGTGCTCTGCTCAGGCCCAGCTCTCTCCCTTCCACCCTCTCCATCCCTGTTCCAGTGGTGTTGTGTTCTCTCATTAAAATTTGATTCTAAACAGGAATAACTTCACTCTCAGCACTTTTTCCTGGGGCTTGGTCCCCTTTTCCCAGCAGTCCTTTGGCTGTCGTGTCACAGCAGGGACTCCTGCCTCTGTTTACATCCCCAGCATAGAGCTAGCGCCTAATAAAATTATCTGCAAAGCAAAAAGCCATTTTCTGTGTTATTTACGGGTAAATTGGTGCAGTAAAATACTCTGTAAATGTGAGTCATTTCTGCAAGGTCGTGCCTTAACCTCATCCCATGGGTGGGGTGTGCAGAGACTGCTGCTCTGGCTTTCCTTGGGAAGCAGCTGAGCCTTGGTGTCCTCTGCTCACTTTTTTGTGCCCTCATTGCCCACCCTGGTCCCAGGAAGAGCTGAAGCTCCAGGGGTTTGTGTTTGATGATGAGGAGCTGAGATCTTCATCTGCACCTCCTGAGCAGAGCCAGGTTCTGTCCCCTGGAGTTTGGACACCTCCTTGTTGTCCCGGGAGAGCTTTTTGTGTGAGGAACCTAAATATTAAATTAAACCCATCCCTTTTGCCTCCCCTTTACCACATTTGACATTGTTGGAAGAAAAGCATCAGCTTGACAATGCTTTGGGAATCTCTTTTCTGTGTAGACCCCTCGCTCAGCCCTCTCTGGGCAGGGTTGTTGCATTCCCTTGTCCCTCGCTGCCCATTTTTTAGAACTGTGGAATATCCTGGGCAGGAAGGGACCCACAGGGATCATCCTGCCCTGAACCCCACCCTGTCCATCCCTGGCAGTGCTGCCCAAAGGCTCCTGGAGCTCTGGCAGCCTCGGGGCCGTGCCCATTCCCTGGGCAGTGCCAGCACCCTCTGGGGGCAGAGCCTTGCCCTGAGCTCCACCCAAACCTCCCAGCACAGCTCCGTTCCCTGGCTTGCCCTCCCTCCTTGTCACCCCTGATGAGAGGACCAGACAAGCCTTCTGCTCAATTTTGGAGCTGCTTTATCGAGTGGAGAGCCGAGGAGCAGTTGTGAAACTTGACAGAGAGGTTGTGCTCCGAAATAAATCGCGCAGTTGCCTGCGAGTTGGAAATGACTCCCGGTGCAGGTTAATAAATAATGCAAACCCTGTTAATAGATGCCAAATGCGCCGTCTCCGCCAGAGAAAAAGATGATGCCAATAATCTGGGCTGGAAATACTCAGTTCTAGCCATTGGCTGGAGAGTTTGCAGTGCTTAGTGCTGTTAATTTCAATGCTTTGCTGATAGATTGTAACCGCTCTGTACTTAGTAAAGAACACAACCAGCTCGGCGGAGTAACAGCCTGTTTATAACACTGCTCATTCCCGTGTCCCTTCTGCAGCTCCTGAATCCCTGCAGCCACCCGTGCTGTGATCCTGCTGATGGGAAAGGAGCTGCAAATGTCAGAGGTGCTGCCTGCAGCACGGGGAGGGTGCTGGAGTGACGCATCCCTCTCTGTCCTGACGGTCACATTGAGGTTATCATGATGGAGCTTTTTGCTGGGAGATGGAGCTTTGTGACAGCATCGTGCCAGCCACCCCAGCATACGGCTGAGAAGGTTTTTTTCTGCTCTGAGCTCCTTGGTTGTGTTTTCAGGAGCTCGGAATGGCTTGTAAAATCATCTTTGTGCTTCAGGTGTCACTTGAGTGCCGTGCAGGGAATGGTGTGATGGACATGGTGTGGATGGGAACGGCCAGCCTGTCCTGGCTGTCCCCCAGGCTCTCTGGACAGCAGCTCTGTCCATCCCCTCGTGCCCTGGAGGGGTGTTTTATCTCGTAGTTTACAACCACAGAATGTGGCAGTTAATGACACAGAGCCTGTAAAGCATGGCTGAGGAGGGCTGAGGTCCTGGATGTCTGTAAAGCAGTTGGAGTTCAGCTGTCAAAAGATGCCACTTGAATGCAGATGGTTATTTTAAGTACCGAGGTGTGGAGGGAAATCATGTCTGTTGGAATAAAGGTGGCTGCTGATCATTGATATATTTAATGAAGGTAATTCAGCACAGTTGGGGAGGATATGTGCTCTGTTATGGCTGGAGTCTTGAGCATTGTGCAAGAATGTGAAATGTCTATTCCTGCCACCACAGAAACGCTGGTGACAAAGCGCTGGTGTAAAATGCAGCAGCAGAAGCCTCACTTAAAATACAGTCCCTTAAAGAGGGGCTCGTAAAAAAAGGAGAGAGAGTTTTTAATGCAGGCAGATAGTGATAGGGGAAGGGGGAATGGTTTTAAGCTAAAAGGGGAGAGGTTTAGGTTAGGTTAGGAAGAAATCCAGCTGTGAGACCCTGGCACAGGGTGCCCAGAGAAGCTGTGGCTGCTCCTGGATCCCTGAAGTGTCCAAGGCCAGGCTGGACAGGGCTGGGAGCAGCCTGGGACAGTGGAAAGTGTCTCTGCCCATGGCAGGGGTGGCACTGGGTGCTTTTTAAGGTCTCTTCCCACCCAAACCATTCCAAAGGGGTTCAGAACCCCTTGGATGGTTGATGGGTTCAAAACCCATCCCATCACCGAGTCAGAACTGCACAAAGCTCCTGCTTTAATCCCCAGTGCTGCTCTTCACAACAAACTGGTGCTTTGTGTTTTGAGAGGAAACCTTTGGGTCCTCTCAGCTCTTGGGCACGGTTTGGGTACCTGAGGTGGTTCAGGGAGGAGTCCCAGCCAGTGGAATTCCAGGTTTAACTCACTGATCCCATGGGATGTGGAGCCACGTCCTGCTGCCATCAGCAGCCTGTCCTGGGAAGGTTTGGTGCAGGCACTGCTGTGCTGAGACTGAGATATGGTCTTAGAGAAGGAAAAACAGCCCATAATGCTTTATACAAAGCAGTTTAGTGAAGAAATAGCCTTCTGCTGGCAGCCTGCTTTTATGTGCCTGCAGAAATGGTACCAAATAGCTCTTTTAATGGGCCTCACTCTGTTTTGTCTGAGCCCTCGAATTAACCTCCCACTTAAAATCATAGTCAGGAAAAGATCTTCTGCAGTCTGAGCCATCCTGTGCCGAGCTGGAGCCCATCCCGGGGGCTGGAGGATAGTGAAATGTGTGAAATTAGGGGGGGTTATGATTCCAGCACTGCCAAACTTGCTGCTCCTGGCGTTTTGACCCCGAGGTGTTGACAGCGCCCGATGCGGATGGCGGCGAGCGCTGCGCTCCGGGGGCGGTGTTTGTCGGGAGGGTGGCGGTGCCTTTGTCCTATTCCTGTCCTATTCCGGGACTGTCAGCGCCGTGTCTGTGCTCCCCGCGAGGGGGAGAGCAGTGACGGAGGCGTCGCTTGGGCTGGGCCCGCCTGTGCCCACAAGGCGGCAGTGGGTGACAGCGGGAGCGGCCCCGCGCTGATGTCGCTGCGTGCCGGTGGCACCAGGATTGAGTTGTAGTGACAGGAGAGTGCGCGGGATCTGTTTGCCCAAGGGCTTCGGAGTAATGGCCGTATGTCTCGGTCCAGCAGTTGTTTGCAGCGTGCAGATGGAGGACCAAAGTGGCTTTGGCATATTAGATTCCCGTGGTTTATGTCCCTCTTCACCTCTGTGCCTCCCAACACCTCCCGGTTTTATGAGCAAACTTCAGGAGCATCACGGATGCGGCTGCAGGATTGCTCCAAGGACATGGTCCTTGAGCAACCAATTTTCTCTGCTCCTTGGCTGCTTCTGTCACCAACATTTTCAGCAGAAAATGCAGTTTAACTCTATCAAAATGTGCTCCCAGAGAACTGCTGACTTCAGTGGTAAGGATGGGGATTTTGGAGCTCTTTTTTCCCTTCTACCCGTGCAGGGTCGCTGGCTCTGGATGCTCCGTGCAGGGATTGTGTCACTGCTGATTTTGTGGCTCCTCTCTCTGAACCCCTGGTGCTGATGCTGGTGCTTGTGCAGACACATTAAAGCCACCAAGGGGCAGCTCAAAGGGATTTTTATTCCCTGCTGGCAACAGGCAGGAACCTAAACAGGTCAGGAGCCTAAAGCTGAGCTCAGCAAGAGCCTAAATGAACCCTTAGTTTCCCAGGGTAAGAAACAGGGGCTTTGTGGTGTCATTTTTTGGAAAAGGGGGGAAATCACATTTCAGTTTCCTACTGAGGGAGGAGCTGGTGATCTGCAGATGAGATCAGAGTGAAGGAGATAACGTGTGCCTTCTTAGGGTGTTTTCATGTCTGTACCAAACACATTCACAGGGGTTTAAAGTTGACCTTGAGAGGAGAAAACAGTGCATTTGGGTGACCAGAGAGAAGTTCTGAGATCCACCTTTCTAACTCTGCTTCCTGTTTGCTCTCTGGCAGGTGAAGTGGAAAGGGAAGGACCTGTTTGACCTGGTGTGCAGGACCCTGGGGCTGCGGGAAACCTGGTTCTTTGGGCTGCAGTACACCATCAAGGACACGGTGGCATGGCTCAAAATGGACAAAAAGGTTGGAACCAAAGCTCACAAAATCCCAGAGTGGTTGGGGTTGGAAGGGACCCTGAAGCTCATCTCATTCCAAGCCCTCTCCATGGACAGGGATATTTCCCTTGAGAGGTTGTGTGGGATGACAAAGGAGAATGTCCTTCTGTCTGTGAATGCCTGGGGTTGTGTGGTGGGTGAGCTGGGACAGATGCACCTAAATCCCATCTCTGTGGTATCTGGGGGTGTTAGACTGGGAAAAGCTGGCAGAGATGCCCCATCCCAGCATCTGTGCACACTGAATCCCCTGGAGACATTTTGGGACCCAGAGATGCTGGGGTGCTGCACCTTGGGGTGACTGCAAAGCAAATGAAACCTAAAACTCCACAAAACCATCAGCAGAAAAGTGGAGTTGCCTCTTCTGTTGCTGAGAAATAAGAGAGCTTGGGAGGAGGAAAACCAGAGTGAAAGGGAGATGGGGATGAGGGAGGAAATGCCCCCCAAATCTGAGGGGAGGGTTTTGGAGGTGTCAGGTGTGGCTTGCTGGCATCCCAAGGATGTGACACTACAGCCAGGTGGTCATGGACACTAAAGGGGACCTGGCTGTCTCACCTCTCAGCTGAGGTTTAAACCAGCATTTAACTGGGCAGTAGCAGAGCAAGGTGGTAAGAAACAGCAGTGAGATAAAGTCAGAGCAGGAAAACAAGGAGAGGGTCGGGTGGTGGCGCAGCAGGATCCAGCATCTCTCTGCAAGTATCAGGAGAGGCAGGGAGCACGTGGCAGATCAGGATCAACCTTCACTGTCTCATTTCTCATGCTGTTTGTTTCTGCCTTTTTTTGTTCCCTTGCATCATTAGGAGTGTCAGAAATGTTTGTTTTCTTTTTTTAACTACGGTGTTTGAACTATTTAGGTCTGTTCTAGATGTCTAAAAGTGTCTGACAGAATATGTGCTCATCTGAACAGAAGGGAGCTGGGTCTTGCCTTGAGGAAACCAAATGGCTTTTGTATCCCACAGGTCCTGGATCATGATGTTCCCACAGAAGAGCCCAAAACTTTTCACTTCCTGGCCAAATTTTATCCTGAGAATGCAGAGGAGGAATTGGTGCAGGAAATCACCCAGCACCTGTTCTTCCTGCAGGTAGGAGTCCATACACTGCTATCCACCCTGAGGGAGAGGGAGCCTGGATGAGCAGAAGGTCCCAGGGTCAGAGAGTTGGTCAGCAGAGTGTGCTCCACATCCTTGTGTTCACACCTCTCCAAAGGGATTTGTCTAACAACAGAAGCTTCCTAAAATAGGTGAAGGATGGTTTTTGTGGAGGAAGCAGCTTGCCCAGACTGGCAGACCTGTGAACTGGCAGTGCAGAATGATGAGGTGATCCATTATATCCATGGGGGGTGGCTCAGGGACATGGATCTGGCAGCCAAGGGCTCGTGTCCCTCTGCAGGGTGTGGGATGAGCTGTGCTCGGGGTGGCAGCTGCCTTTGGATGTGACAGCAGTGTTGTGTGGGGCAGGGGAGGTGATCCTGGAGAGCAGAGTGCAGCCAGGACAGCAAAGTTCCCCTCCTCACCAAACAGCCTTCAGAACAAGGGGCAGAACAACATCCCAGCAGCTCAGCTCTCTGATGGACAAACAGAGCAGAAGGAGAAACCTCACAGTCTCACCTGCTCCAGGAATTCCTGCCCTGCAGGAAAGCCTTTAGAAACTCTGCTGAACACATCTTGGTTGGGTCTTTTAATTTAAATTATTCTACAAAACTTTGTGTCCTGAGAAATCAGTTCAGCTGATGATGTGGCAGTGCTGCACGGCTGGTAACAAGGAGCTGCTATCACAGGAGCTCTCTTTCAGAGACATGATCAATTTTCTGCCACAAAATCCATTTTCTGACACATTCTTCCTCAGAAGAGTTGTGTCAAGCACAGTTAGAGGGAACAGAGCCCTCCTAGTCAGACTCCTGGGTATTCATTGGGATGTTTCAGCTGCTCTCTGGCTGTTAATTTGAAGATAAATTAGAATTTTTTTTTAAAGTCACTCATTCTTAGGTTTTTTTACACCAAAGGCAGGACAGCCTGGATTTGGGAATACCTCTGTAGCCTGCAGGATGTCCTGCCCTTTCCAAGTGAGCCCAGCAGCCTCTTGATGCTCCTCACCCTTCCCAAGTCCATCTTTTTTCTCCAGAGCCAAAAGTGTTCTAAATGCAAAGTATTCCTGTTAATTTCCAAGCTCAGTCTCGTGCACTGGTGTCTCTGTAGGGTTATTTCTGAATGCCTCATTTGCCAGGAGCTTTATCCACAGTGAGGAAAAATGCTGTTGGCATCTTTGAGAAGGAAAATCAGAGAGGAAAAGCCATTCAAGCTGCATTTTCTAAATGCAGACCATGACTTTGCTGCTGGGATTTGTGTGCTGAGAGGAACCTGGGCTCCTGAATGCATTTGGGAAACAGGAGCACATCTAAGCTTGTAAACTCTCCTGTTTTTTATCTTGATGCAGCAGAATATCTGCTGTGATTATGTTGTACCCAACTCTGAGGACTCAAAGCACGTTATAAATTCAAATTGATGTTCCTGCATCTCCAACAATCCATTTAAGCCTCCCAGGAAATCGTAGGCTTTTTACATTTTTTTTCCCCTCCTATCTTTAATCAGGAAAATTAAGTGTGCCAACCCAAAACCTATGGAACATGACAGGTTTAATTTTTGAATGCACGGGGGGCAGGGGAGGGAAGCTGTGCCTTGGGGAGCTGCTGAAAGCTCTGCCACAGAGGTGACCTGCAGCTCCCCGTGCTGGATCCAAGGAATTGGCCTTGGACAGGTGAGCACTGACTCACAATGAGGCCTGAATGTCCCAGAGCAAAGCTTGCAGTGCTCAGAGATTGCTCTTTTCTTTAGCAGCGTGGCTGGATGTCCTGTCAGTCCATAGCTCGTGCCTCAAGAGGTTTTATCGCTGTGTTTACATGCAAGGTTCTCCCCCCTCACACACCCCTTGCCTTCAGCAACAGGATAAAGCTGCTGTCATTTTCCACATATAAATTTAGCTCTTCTCACCAACCTGTCTGAGGAAGGTGGTCTGTGAAAGCCTGAGCCCTTCTGAGCCACCAGAGATTTCCTGGGTCTGCACTGTGATTAGTGTTAGGAAAATTGTTAACTCTGTGTGGTTGACAGCTCAAGTTAAAACAAACTGCAGCCATCTGCTGTGACAGTCATGCTCTGCTGTGCTCCACTAAACGTGTGCTATCTGTCCTTTGCTGCTCTGTGTGCAGGTGAAGAAGCAGATTTTGGATGAGAAGATCTTCTGTCCTCCTGAAGCCTCTGTCCTGCTGGCCTCCTATGCTGTCCAAGCCAAGGTAGGCAGCAGGGGATGCTCCCAGGGCCTGCTGGGCTGGTCTTGATCCAGGTGCTTTGTGCTGGGGCACTTCCTGGGGAAAGGGAAGGCAGGGAAAGCTGGGAAAGCTTGGGAGGTGAGGGGGCTGCACCAGCACTGCTGCCTTCTCCACATGGCTGGTTCCTGGCTGCTTCCAGATATTGGATGGGTTTTTGATTTCTCTTTCCAGGACTCTTTAGCAAATGCTCAGCTCATGAGCTGCAGAGCCTGCTTGAGTGTGGCTTACTGTGGCTGGCTTTTGAGCAGGTGAATTCCCTGAGCCTGAGTTTTTTTGGATCTCCTCCCTGCTTTTGCCAGTGTAGCCAGAGGCAAACCAGCCACGGGACTCCCAGCTCCACTGCTCCCTCAGAATACTTATCTTGATAATGACTTTATTTCAGTGCTGGAGCTGCCACATCCATTTATTGCACTGTGAAAGGGTTTTTCCTGCCTTCTCCTTTGTCTTGGGTTTGATCTTGGGTGTTTGGCCTCACCAGACAGAGGGAAAAGTCAGTGTTCATTGAGTTCCCCTTGTTTCTCTGCTGCATTCTGCTCTGGGCCCAGAGTGGGTGTGTTTTGCTGGGGATTTATTCCAGAGGACACTGTTTTCCAGTCTGGGGTGTGCAGCCTTGCCCAGGGCAGACTCCTGGGGTGGAGGGAGCAGCCCAGGGTTCATTGTTGCACTCAGGGACATAATTTCTCCCTCCCTGTGTATGCACAACATGTGCTGCTGCTCAGTTATCAGCTGCTGGAGCCCAGCCACAGTTTGGGTGTGCAAAGATCCTGTTTTGGGAGGGAGAGGAGCAACTGCAGTCTGAGCACAGCCCAGCCACGTTGTCTCTGCATCTCCTGCTGGTTCTGCCTCTGGGTGGGCTTTTGGGAGGCTTTGGCTCACAGGACCACAGGCAGGTGGCCATGCCCTGGTTCTGCAGAGTCCAGCTGTCCTTGAGGAGCATGGCTGTGGAGAGGTTTGGGAGGAGCAGCTCTGTCTTTGCTGGCAATGCAGGAGAGGGGGTTTGGCTCTGTTGCAGAAGAGAGGGCCTGATCCAGGTTGTTTTTTCCCTTTGGCCATGTAATTTTCTCATAAGCCTTCAGCTCACACTCTGAGTAGAGCCCTGGGTGCCATGTTCTTTGATGGGGTTAGAATTTACAAGAAATTGGTGTTTTCCCCTCATAATCAGAGTATTGATGAAACCATGTTTTGTTCAAGAGACTCATCAGCTGGGCAAAGAAAAGTTGCTTTTAGAAATGTTTCTGTTTGTGTGAAACATTCATCACTCTTATTAGAGTGCATGAGTAAACACTTCCTTGGCTTTCCTTCCATTGACCTGAGCTGAGGATATGTAGGGAATGACTTTTCTGGCTGCCAGAATGAATAAATGTTGGGTAAATATTGAGCTCTGTTACCTGATGGCCAGGACAGCTCCTTGGGTACAGGCTGTGACTTGGTGCAGGGGGGTTGTGCCCTCCCCTTTGTCCCCCTGGCACCTTGAATGTCCTGGGGCACTGGGAGGAGCTCACACGGAGTCAGGGCAGTTCTGACCATGCTGAGATCAGAAGGTGGAGCAGGGATGGCTTTTGTACTTTTCACTAAAGGATTTTCTTCAGACATCCCTTTCCTTGCTGCCCCTCTGTGGGATCTCAGCACCTCAGGACTGAGGTGCCGAGCCACCGAGACCACCCTTGGGGGGCTCGGGAGTCCTGGAATGTTGCCAGAAGTGTCTGGTGGCTGGACTTTGATCCTACACAGGAGATGACACCTGTATGAGGACAGGAGGGTTTCACCGGGGTGAATGGTGAAGGGATTGGTTAATTAGAGGGTGAGACACAGGGTTTAGGATTTCTGTACAGGGGGGTTTAGAGAAGTAAGATGGAGGAATTGGGGCGTGTCCTGTCCTTCTTCTTCTTCTTCTTCTCCTCCATCTTCTGTGGTGATGGTGGCACTTTGGGATTGGTCATTACTAAAAGTGCACCATGCAATAAGAATAAATGGTATTGGGGAAAAATGATAAATATTGTACACGTAACAATGGGTATAAAGATAGGTGACTGCCCGGAGGGCAGGACAGTGTGCTCATGGCTGGCTGCTGAGCAGAGCTCTGTCGGGCCGAGAGAAAATCTTTTAGATAAACAATTAATAAACATAAAGACTGAAAGAAGAACTGAAGCCTCTTCTCGTCCTCTGATACGCGGGCTGCCCCAAGGCCACTCCGGGCCTTTCCAGGCCCTTCAAACAGCCGAAAATCGGACACCCCTCCAGCCTGGGGTTCCCCTCCCGTTTCACTCCCAGCAAAGGTGAGAGCTGAAAGCACATCTTCATACAGAGCTGGGAAGAAGGATGTTGCAGGTCATCTCCTTCCAGTTGAATAGGATAATCATGTCCTTCCTGGGCAAGAAAGCAGGCACAGAGTGCAGTAATTTCACTAATAACGTGCTGATTTGCATGATTAGGGGCATAATAGCCTGACACAGCAGTGTGTGTGCATCCAGCAGCCACTTATTGACAGCCAGGTGCTGCTGGTCCATCCACCCCAACCTGAGGCAGCAAAGGAAACAGGGGGGTCATAAAAATAACAGCTTATTTATTTCTCTCTCGTTGTGTTCATTTGGGGAATTACTATGAGCTTTCCTCTCCAGCCCTGTTCAAACCACCCACGTGCCTTTCAGAGGTTGGAGGTGGTTCAGGTTTTAAATAGCTGGGAAAGACGTGGGATCAACTGGAAAAAAAATGGGAACATCCAGGAGGTTCTTCTATTTTTTGCCCCTTAAATGCAGGTCGCTGGTGTTCTGCAACTCTCTCAGCACTTCAGATCTTGTAGCACAGCAAACAGCTCTTTAATTATTATTGTTTTTCCCCCAAACAAGCAATACTTGGTGTTAATTTGTAGCTGAGCGTGCCTGTGTTTATCCAACAGTCTAAGCTGGGTGTATGAATGTGGTAAAGGCAATTCCATGCCCAATCATGAATATTAATCATACAGTTCAATTAACAAGAGCTGAAATTCCATGACAGTTTGAAAGTAATGGTTTAATTGAAAAGGCCTTTAGAAAGTACATTTGCAAAATCATTTGAGCCAACAAATTCTGCAATACTTAAGCCATTTGTTGATTTTTGACTTGTGAATAATTAATGTTCTCATCCAGACTCCCCTCTCAGTACAAATATTCCTCTGGGACACGGCAGTATTTTTTAGCACATGAAAAGTCACATAATCCATACTTAGTCTTAGACTTCCGCAGAAGATCACAACAGAAAATAATCATGTTAATCCTATTTACTATTATTTTCATCACCCAAAAATGATTTACTTGCTGCCTGTCCAAAGTTGTTGGAGTTGCTTCCTTCACCAGTGCCACGTTTTTAGTGCTGCTTCCTTTGGAGGGAGGCTCAGGGCCGTGTACCTGCAGAGTGCTGCATCCTGAGGAGCTCCAAGACCTTGGAAGGCAGAGAGTTGCCCCCACTCTTGGATGAAATCCGGGCTGGTTTTGTTCTAATAATTGAAGTCTGAGTCAGTGTTGGTTGTTGTTCCATGCTCCCTTTGCATCTGCATTGGCTCCAAATCAATATTTGTGTCTTTAATCCCCACGTGTTGTCTCCCAAGCGCAGAGGTGGGATGTGTGTAGACTTTTGATGCTGAGCTCCGGTTTTGGTGCGCGGTGTGAAGGTCCTGGCACAAAAAGGAGGCTGAGAGGAAAAACCTCCTGACTTGTTGTATGACCACCAAGTGCCTCTTGGTCTTGTGTTTAAAAATTGTCACCATTTGCATTTCCTGGGTGAAGGTTGCTCAGAAGAGCAGGGAGGGAAGGGCTGCCCCGCTTGCAAATGAGTGGCTGGAGCGAAGGGCGCTGTGCTCGTGCAGTCGGGCACTGTCACCTCCAGCACTGCAGAAGTCCTGGTTGCCAGGTGAAGGAAGTGTGGAAGTCACAGCACTCCGTGTGCGTGCCTCACATGCTTTGTTCCTCTCCCCTGAATTTGCTGGGCTGCTGGAGGAGCCGTTTTGCAGCGTTTTCCTGCCCTCTGAGGCCGTGCAGGAGGTAAATTCATTTTCACATGCACCGCAGGGACACGCGGCTCTTCAATCTGTTAATAAGCAGTTTTCTTTCTCAGTCACTTTATATGCCGCTCAAAGAGATGTAAATCTAAACAAATACCAGTAATTAGTGGATGTGCTTAACAAATCTGAATTGGATTCCATGACCCAGTTGAGCAACAGACCCTCTGACAGAAGAGCCACCACCTGCCTGAGAGGAATCTGTCAAACTCCTCTAATTTTTTTGATATTTATTCATTAGGGTGGTGAGCAGCGACAGAGGAGCTGCCATCTGCCTAACCTGGATCACTGCTATCTGTCAGTTTTTGGGGACAGGTCTTTCTCCATGTCTTATTTCCTTGCTCCACTACCTGTGGAACTGCAAGGACCTCTCAGTGTATAGTCTTGCCCTGCATTGGGGGAAATGTTAATTAGGGCATGATAATGAGGATAGAATAGAATAGAATAGAGTAGAGTAGAGTAGAGTAGAATAGAATAGAATAGAATAGAATAGAATAGAATAGAATAGAATAGAATAGAATAGAATAGAATAGAATAGAATAGAATAGAATAGAATAGAATAGAATAGAATAGACAACCATCATCTAGTCCAGCTGGACTGATGGAGGACATCAACTGGGGATGGTCATCAGCTGAAGTTGTGGTAAGTGGTGGAGTCACCATCCCTGGAAGTGTTCAAAAACTGAGCAGATGTGGCTCTTGGGGACCTTAGGGGTGTTCAGTCACTTGATCTTGGAGACCTTTTCCAACCTTAATGATTCTGTGATGGTGGGAAGTTTTGTTCTTCTCCCAGCTCTGCTGCACGAATAGAAAGAAGTTCTTTGTCTCTATTAGCAATGAAATTACAAAGAAATCCAGGTTATTCCCCTCAGAGAGCAGCAAGCTCTGTGCTCGTGGGGTGAAGGGGTGAGCAGGCTGTGTTTGCTGTCTCTCAGGGCTGGCTGTGAGGGGGTGAGGAGTTTGACTTGTCCTTGTTGTTAACGTGGGGTGGGTGTGGTGTCTGTGCTTCTCCCCAGTACGGTGACTACGATCCCAACGTGCACAAGAGAGGCTTCCTGGCGCAGGAGGAGCTGCTTCCCAAGCGGGTAAGGAGCTCTGCAGCATCAGGGAGTCACTGTCCAGGCTGTCCTGAGGCTGGACGTGCTGCTGGGAGCTGCCTTGGTGTTTCTGGCTTTCTTGCTGAGCCAGGAGCAGCACTGTGACCTGGTGTCTGTCTCCCACCTGTGCCAGGTAATAAACCTGTACCAGATGACTCCAGAGATGTGGGAGGAAAGGATAACAGCCTGGTACGCAGAGCACCGGGGCAGAGCCAGGTGAGCTTGTGCTGCTGGGCTGGGTCAGGGCCAGTCCCCTCCCCTGCAGAGTCACCAGGCTTTGGGAAGCTTGGGCAGGCACTGGGTGAGCTCTGCCAGCAGGTTAATCCCAGCACATTCTGCAGCAGCCTCAGGAAGAGCTCAAAGCTTTTCTTGATGGCTCTGCTTGTACCTTGGTCATTGTCGGGGCCTTAGGGATGATGCAAAGTAAGGACTCACCTGCATCAGGGATCTGGGAGAAGAAATAGAAATTCAAACCCTGTGGCTGCCTCAGGTGGCAAAATGCTCCTTTTGGGGGATAAACATAAAGCCATGGATCTGAAACAGTGGCATCCCAGCCAGGGATTTCCTATTTATGCTGAAGGGATTGGGAGGTGAACAAAGCCAGGCCTGGAGTGCTGCATCTCAGCAGCCACTCAGATGCTGGCAACTGCAGAGAGAGATTTACTCTTGGACTTTATTGATCCTGCCAGCAAAGACAGGATTGACCTGTGTGATAGAGACAGTCCAGGCTTTAAAGCCTGGTGAGTGCTTAGGATCAGCAGGAGCAGCCATGTCCCTCTCTGATCCTCCCAAACACTGTTCCTGCCTGACAGAGATGAAGCTGAAATGGAGTATCTGAAGATAGCCCAGGACCTGGAAATGTACGGCGTGAACTACTTTGCCATCAGGGTGAGTTGGGTGGGCTGGGGGTCCTGTTCTCCTGCCAGGGTAATCTCCATGTCCTGGAGAGCCAGGAGAGCTGGGAGGTGACATTTGGGGACATGCTGAGGGGAGGCAGCAGCTCCTGGTACCCAGTGCTGGGTCACTGCTCGGGGCTGGCTGAGGAGGGAACACTGGTTCACGTCTGACCCTCCCACTGATTTCTGCTCTTCCCTTTCCTCCTGCAGAATAAAAAGGGCACAGAGCTGCTCCTTGGAGTTGATGCCTTGGGTCTGCACATTTATGACCCAGACAACAGGCTGACCCCTAAAATCTCCTTCCCATGGAACGAGATCCGGAATATCTCCTACAGTGATAAAGAGGTATGGATGTGTCCCACCTCCTCCCTGAGAGCAGGAAGAACACAACTGGGATTTAAAATTATTTCTTTTCGCTTCTCTGTCTGCTGTGCTTGCTCTCACCAGCTTAGCTAAGGGCAGCTCAACTCCTCCAGTTGAAACCTTAATCCAAGCCTTCCTGAAATTGTGCAGGAGTGGGCGTGCAAGGGGTCACTGGGGAGCTGGTTCTCCTCTTTGGTTTCAAACCTTCTATATAATAATCTTTTCAAAAACCCAAAATTGCTGTTGATGTTCTTAGCCCAAATACCAGAGTTCAGAAGTTAAAATCTCTTCTTTACTGCATATATTACAGTATTTATTACTGTGGATGTATTCTGTATTATGGAATACAGGGAGATGTATTCTTGGGGAGAAGAGCTCTTGCCATCTCATTACATCATCTTGGGTTTCAGGCTGCTGGGCTTGGCATAGCAGCTGGAATCTTTTTAGGAAGTTGAGCAATTTAAGCCCTCTGTTAGATAGTTATTTATTAAATCCAGAGTCTAAATCTGGGTCTTTGGGATTGTTGGCCCTCAAACCTAATTGAGAACAGAAGTGCAATTGGCTGAGGAGGGGGGACTGAGCAGCTCCATTTTAAGTCTGAGAGAGCTGCTCAAAGAAACCAGCTGCCTTCATGGTAAGGAAGAGAATTAACTTCTTAATTAAAAATGGTTTTCTAATCTAAACATGATATTGATCAGGGGAGCAGCTAAAGGTTTCTCATCAGCTGCGTTTATTGCATGTCTTGTGAAGTTTCATAAGCAGTAAATCCGTGCTGGAATTGTCTCCACTTGCTTTACTCCTTAAAGAGCTCCAGGACTCTGCAGAAAGCCCAGCACTGAGTGACTTGCAGAGCTTCCCTGCCTGTCACAGAGCAGTGGGAGCTCCCCAGAATGCAGGGACTGACCCTGCACAGGCAGCCTCGCCACAGGGCTGTGTCAGAGCTCTCTCCAGGGGCAGGATGGATCCCTTCCATCAGCTCAATCGTCAGGTGCCCACGAGCAGGCCTGACCTGATGCAAACAGGGCCAATAGCTGGGAGCAGCAGCTCTGCTGGCACCACACTGGGGGTTATCCCTCCTAACAAAGATTGGCTGCTCACACGGAGCTGAAACTCCTCTCCCAGCACATTCCTGCTGCTGCTCTCAGTGACTGCTGGGGGCCCTGCTGGAGCTCAGATCCAGGGACGTTCATGCACGTCTGCTTTTGTGAAAGTCTTAAAAGATTGGCTCTTAAACTGCCAGAGCAAGGCAGTGCCAGGACAGGGCCCTTTGCAGGCAGGGCCGTGTATTGACAGATCTCCCACTCTAATGGACACACTCTGTCTGCTCCAGCTCCTCAGCCCGTTATTTCTGTAGTGTGTGGGGGAGTGATGGAATATGTGCATGTCTCCTAAAAAATGCCATCTTGCAGAGCACTCCATCTCTTCAAGTACCCTTTTGATAGTGCAGAGGCTTCTCTCCATCCAAGGGCTGCATTACCAAAGCCCTTGAGGGATTTGTGCCACCGCTGGGCTCTCTGTGGGAGAGCTGTGGAGAGGGTGAAGCCAGGCCATGGGTAAGGCTGGCTGGTGGTACATGGACTGTAAACACAACTGAGAGCCAGGGAATAACAGCTTGAATTGTGGGGAAATCTTAGGACATCCTGTTTGAATGCTGGGGAAATCTGAGTTCTGGAGAAGGAACTGCATGGAAAATTCTTCTGGGGAGCTCTTGTGAGTGGAAGTGTCAGGGGAAGGCAGCAGCTCCTTGCTGTGTTCCTGATGCAGCTCTCCTGCCTTTTAACTCCCTGACAGGAGAGTGCAGCCAGCTGGGAGTCAAGCTCTTCTCCCAGGTAAAAAGTGACAGGATGAGATGACACAGCCTCGAGTTGTGCCAGGGAAGGTTTAAGATGGATATTAGGGAAAATTCCTTCATTAAAGGGCTGTCAAACCCTCACCCAGACTGCCAAGGAAAGTGTTCAGAACTCCTGTGGATGTGGCACCTGGGGGCAGGGCTTGAGGGTGAGCATGGTGCTGTTGGGTTGACACTTGAATTTTAGGATCTTGGAGGGCTTTTCCAACCTTAATGATTCTGTGGTGCTGTGTGATGGTGTTCACAGGGGTCTCAGGTTGAGGGAAGAGATGAGGATCTGACTCCATGTTTCAGAAGGCTGATTTATTATTTTATGGTATATATTACATGAAAACTATAATAAAAGAATGGAAGAAAGGATTTCATCAGAAGGCTGGCTAAGAATAGAATAGCAAAGAATGAAAACAAAGATTTGTGGCTTGGACTCTCTGTCCGAGCCAGCTGGGCTGTCATTGGCCATTAATTAGAAACAACCAACATGGGCAATCAAAAATCCACCTGTTGCATTCCACAGCAGCACATAACCATTGTTTACATTTTGTTCCTGAGGCCTCTCAGCTTCTCAGGAGGAAAAATCCTAAGGAAAGGATTTTCCATGGAAGATGTCTGTGACAGTGCTGAGCTGGTTCTTCCTCCCTTTGGAAGCATGCTGAGTTCCTGCTGTGGTTTCTGTGTTCCCTGCAGCTCCCAGGAGAGCAGCACCTTGCCTGGGGAGGTGCTGAGCTGAGCCCCCAGCCCTGCAGGGCTCTCTCAGAGGACACCAGCTCCTGTGGCCCCCATGTTTTCCTGGCAGGAGGAACAGTTGCCTCCTTGGCTGCTTTTGATGCGAGTCCTCTTGCTTGGCTCAGAGCCACGGGGCCGGCTCTGAGCCGTGTGTCTGACCCTGCTGACCTGCTCTGAGCCAGAGCTTTCAGGAAGAATTTTATAGCTGCCTTTTTATTAAATGCACCACTCTCTGATAACTCTCTCCCTCTTTATTTTTTCCTTTTCAGTTTACGATTAAGCCATTGGACAAAAAGATTGATGTTTTTAAATTCAATTCATCAAAGCTGCGTGTGAATAAGCTGGTAAGTGCACAGACAGGCTTTTTTTACTGCCTGCAGCAGTGGGTTCTGCAGAGAGTGTGACACAACGAGCTTTTGGGGCTTTTCCTTTTTGAGGGAGCTGCTGCTGGGTGGCTGTGATGGGGTGCAGCAGTTTCTGCTCACTGAAGAAGGGAAGGGAGAGACTCAAGACAAGCTGCTCCACAGAACCTCTCCCCCTTCCCTGTTTTTGTGCTCCCTTTTGGAGCTCTTGGCTTTCAGCTGACCTAAATAGTGGAAGCACTCAGTAAGTACAGCTCCCAGCTTTGCTCAGTTCCTCTTTCTCCCCATGTGGATCTTTCCCATTCTGCCCTGTGTCGTAGCTGTCCCTGTTTTGGGAGGCACATTTACCAGAGTCCTGGCTTTTCCCCCTCTGAGGACTCTGCTTGGACAAGGATGGCTGCATTGAGCTGTCCATGTTGGAGACCAGCTTTAGCTGATGTTCTGGATTTGGATCTGTAGTTAGGTCACACAAGTACCTTTGCTGTCCTGTTGTTGGCTGTGCTTCGTATTCCATAGGAAATGGGGCTTCCTCATTCCCTGCATCATCAGGTTCCTAGTGCTGAAATCTTCAGAGAAGTCATTTGTGACTTGGGTTGTGGCTGCCCCATCCCTGCAAATGTTCCAGGCCAGATTGGATGGGGCTTGGAGCACCCTGATACAGTGGGATGTGTCCCTGCCCATGGCAGGGGTGGCACTGCATGATCTTAAAGGTCTCTTCCAACTCCAGCCATTTCATGATTCTTGTGATCTTATGAAATGGAAGAAGAGCATGTAAATCAGTCCTTTAGAAAAGAATCCAAATTTAGAACCCTGCTTTTATTGCTAAAAAAATCTTTTCACTCCTCTGTGTGCCCACCTTGTGCTAACCCTCCTCTAGCACTGCCACCTCCCTGGTCCTCACCAGAGAGAGAACCACACTGGGGCTCAAATCCCTTCAGCAAAGGCATCTGAAGATGCCCAAGCAAGTTTTGGATAAGCCTTCTGTTTGTCCAAATGGAAAGTGGTTTTCCCTTTTTTTTTTTCCTTTTAATTTATTTTTTAATCTCATTGCCTTAAACCTACACTGGGTAGAAAGTGCAAGTTCATCTTGAGCCTAAAGAAAGGTGGCAGTGAGAACCAGGGAACCAGGTAGAGCTGTAGAAATTTTTATTTCATTATTTGGCCTCTTGCCTTTTTAGAGTGGGTGTGAAACAACACCCGTGCTGTGCTGGAGGCACAGAAAATTGGTGTCTGCAAAGAGCTGCTGTACCCAGGAGCTGGTGTTTGGTGTGGGACCTGGCTCCCTGCCCCTCCTACAGCTGTGAGAGCTCGCAGGGTTGGAGCTCAGTGGGTGGAAGCACTAACAAGCACCAAATCAAAGCAATTCTAGTGGTTTTGTGTGTCAGGAATACAAACCACCTCATTGCCATCACGCGTGCAGCTGTGTCTCTCTGCTCTTCACCCCTGACTGCAACAGATCCTTCAGCTGTGCATTGGGAACCACGACCTCTTCATGAGGAGGAGGAAGGCAGACTCGTTGGAGGTGCAGCAGATGAAGGCACAGGCCAGGGAGGAGAAGGCCAGGAAGCAGGTGAGCCACATATCCCATAACCAGTGAGCCAAAATCAGAAATGCAGACGGGCTTGGGAAGGACAGGTCTCTGGAATGGCTTCAGAGCAGCTTTGAGGGAAGGTCCAGCTGAACATTTTTTAGTAGCCTGCTCCCAGCTCTCCAGCCATCTCAGCTTGGCTCTGCAGCTTGGTGGCAGCCTGAGTCCAGCCCCCAATTTGGGAACAAACCTGAGAGGACGGGAGGGAAGAGCTGCCCTGGGTGTCTCCAAGAGCGTGGCAGGCCGTGTGTTGGGACAGTTGATTAATCAGGGGCTGTGAGGGGGAGCTGTGCTCTGCTGTGGCTCTTTGGCTCATTTCTAATTGCAGGGTGATGGAATGCACAGGCTGTGCAGCCTGGAATGCTGATTCCAGCCCGGCCTCTCTCCGTGCCGCGGGTCAGCCCGGGCGGAGGCAGCGGCGTGGAGCCCACGAGCAGAGATCAGCAAATTGAATTGTATGAATCATTGTTTGCTGCTCGTAGACCTTTTCTACTCACTGAAACCCACACAGCTAATCTGAGCACTGGTGCTCGGAATATAAATGGCCCCTTTGGCAGGGAAGCCACTAGAGAGAAGGAGAAGCCAGAGCAGGCACTGCAGCCAGCAGGGGCTTGTGCTCATGGGTCTGGGTGTTACTGGGTTGTGTGTGGCCACAGAGGTGCTTGTGTGGGGTGGAGCTGCTCAGCTGGCCTGGAAATGGGACATGGTTTGTCCTTCAGGCACCTTTCTCAATCCTTGTGTGGTGCTGAGGTGCTCAGCTGGGTTGGAGGTAGGACATGGCTTGTTCTTCAGGCACCTCTTGGTGTTTGTGTGGTGCTGAGGTGCTCACTTGGGCTGAAGGTAGGACATGGCTTGTTCTTCAGGCACCTCTTGGTGTTTGTGTGGTGCTGAGGTGCTCAGCTGGGCTGGAGGTGGGATGTGACTTGTCCTTCAGGCACCTCCTGAAGCAGTTTTCCTTCATGTAGCTCATGGAGTGGCAGGAGAGCTCCACTGGGGAAGAGGGACTTTGTGCTTCCCACAGGGATTCCCCTGGTCAGTGAGGAGTTGGCACTGTAGAACCATTGAGGTTGGAAAAGCACTGTGAGGCCTCCAACCATCAACCCTTCACCACTGTGTTCCCTCAGCCGTGTCCTTAGTGGAGCAGAAGGTCCTTGGAAGGAGCAGCGTGGTGTCCAAGTGCTGGCAGCCTCAGGGATGGGTGGTCAGGCATTGGAATGGCTGCCCAGGGAAGGGGTGAAGTCTCCATCCCTGGAGGAGTTCAGAAGTGCATGTGGCACTCAAGGATATGGCTTTGTGGAGTACACAGTGGTGCTGGGATAATGGTTGGGCTTGGGCTTAGAGGGCTTTTCCAACCTGAACAATTCCATGAATCTTGAAGTTTTACAATGTGTGAGTTTTGATGTGTTTGGATAACAGCACAGCCAAGATCCTGTGCTTGTTTGGCTGCTGGGAGAGGTGAGGGCTCTGGGAGGGAGCAGCAGCTTATGGCTCCAGTGAGCTCCCACATCCAGAGCACTTGGGCTCCATGGGAGAGGTCAGGCTGCTGTGGGGGCTGGCTGCCCTGTCCTGAGCAAACCACTGTGCTCTCTGCCCTGCTCCCTATTCCCAGAATCCACAGTCATTTACTGGCTTCAAATAGTCCTTTTAGATCAGGAATTCTTGTTAATGGGAGTCCTGAGCGGGATGCAGATCATAATGATAATTAATGAGGGGAACCTTTAATGGAAGGAAGCAGAACGGTTGGAACAGTGGGCGTCCCGCTTTCAGAGCACAGCTGGTGTCCAAGGAGTAGAGAAATGTGCCTTGTCTCACTTCCCTTCCCTTATTAAACCCAGCAGGTCTCCTGTCCTGGCTGCAGCGTGGATATTTATTATGCCCCATCCCTGTGGGACTGGAGGAATTAAACTCAGTGTGTTAATTAGCCCAATGGCTCCCTTGGGCTCTTGGCTAGTGAAGAGGCAGTCCCTGGGCACAACAATCCTCTCAGCATCTTCTGGGAAGAGCTGGCAGGTCCTAATGGCTTGGATCTTCTCCTCCTGGAGAAGCATTGCTGTACCCTGCAAACAGAGAGGCTTTGTTTTATCCAGGAATTGCCAGAGGTGCTTGCACTCTGTGTGACCTCCCTCTGAAGGAATGGAAGTGAAGGTTCCAGGATGCTGGGTTGGATATCTGATCAAAAGGAGCAGCTATCCTTGTCCTTCAGCCTCCTGCCATGTGCTTCAGTGTTTGGGAGATGCCCTCAGACTGTCCTTAAGCCCAGTCCTGCTGTAAGAAACTCCAGAGAGTTAAGCTGGAGATCTTGAGACCCACTTGTCCTGGTCTGGCCTGTGACTCAGCCTAGGAGGGCACTGTCTGGGGACATTGTCACCTGCAGGCAGCTGCTGTGGCCATGCTGTGAGGGACAGCCCGAGCAGAGGACTGGCACTTAGCAAGGGAGCATCAAACAGGCTGCCAGGGCAGGGGTGGAGTCACCATCCCTGAAAGGGTTAAAAGAGCGTATGGATGTGGCACTTGGGGACATGGGTTAGGGTGGCCTTGGCTGTGCTGGGAGAACAGCTGGACTTGATGGTCTTGGAGGTCTTTTCCAACCAAAGGGATGCCATGGTTCTGTTCTTTGGTCAGGTCACCCCAGTCCAGGGACGTTCCCATTGTCACTAAGCAGAGAGGAGGCAGCAGTGCCCTGACCTCACCTGTGGCTCTTTCCCATCCATGGAAAACCTTCCTCATGTGTGTTCTTCTCCTCACTTTCCCCAATCCCCTTTTCCCAGATGGAGCGACAGTGCCTGGCACGAGAGAAGCAAATGAGAGAAGAGGCTGAGAGGACCAGGGATGAGCTGGAGAGGAGGCTGATGCAGCTGAAGGAGGAGGCAACCATGGCCAACGAGGCTCTGGTAGGTCCCTGGGAGGCCATTTCCCGAGCACTGCAGCTGCTCCTCACTCTTTCCACTGCGGAAGCGTTTTTGGAAGTGCTCTATGACTGCCCTAACTCCCAAACTGCTGCCAGTGGCCAGTGAGCAGCAGGCTGGATGGAGCCATTTCATCCTGCTGGGCTGCTTGGGAGGAGCACAAAGAGGATGATTTGGGACAGAGCCTGGGCACATCCCAGCCTTGGCGGCTTTCAGGGCAGGGAGGGATTCTGTGGAGCGTGTCGGAGGCAGCAGCTCGGGGCCCTGCTCCAGGGGCTGTGGGCACATTTGGGGACACTTTGGCTGTGCGTGACGGCTTTGTGTCGTGCAATTGTCAGATGAGGTCGGAGGAGACGGCGGATCTGCTGGCGGAGAAGGCGCAGATCACGGAGGAGGAGGCCAAGCTGCTGGCGCAGAAGGCGGCCGAGGCCGAGCAGGAGATGCAGCGCATCAAGGCCACGGCCATCCGCACCGAGGAGGAGAAGAGGCTGATGGAGCAGAAGGTGCTGGAGGCAGAGATGTTGGCACTGAAAATGGCCGAGGAGTCAGAGAGGAGGTCAGAGGGTACAGCCCTGCAGCTGCTTCTGCTTTGCTTCCCACTCCCTTCAAGTTATCCCTCTGAGTTATCCTCCCTCAGCTTCCCACCTGTGTCCAACAGCAAATGGCTCTTTGGCCCACATGGTTTCCCTCTCCAAAAGCCAGCTCTGCTTTTGGGGGCTTTCTGCAACCCTCCCCTGCTTTCCCCAATGTTAATAACACCTGGGAGTTGTTCTTCCTCTGGATGGTAGCTCTAAGTTCCCTTTTTTCTCCTTACTCCTTTACTTATCTCTCAGTTGTTCAATTCTCCTTTCCAACCATGAGGTCTGTTCCAGGTTAGCCTTGAGCAGAGACTTTGCTCTTTGTTAAAACTGGTGTTTCCATCCTCCTGATACCCAAGCCCAGGTCCCACGGTGAATGTGGCAGTGAGCAAGTAAAAGATCATCCTTGTTTCCTTCCAGCTGATTACTCCTCTCTGTGTGAGAGCCTGCTGGGTGCCAGCCCTTCTGCTCGGATGAACTCAGCCCTTCTCTGTCTCTTCTTGCCTATTCCACACTGTGATCCTGCTTCCCCATTGCTGCAGGCATTGCTGCAGTCTGGCATTTGCTGTTGCTGTTGGTCCTTGCAGGGCAAAGGAGGCTGATCAGCTCAAGCAGGACCTGCAGGAGGCTCGCGAGTCGGAGCGCAGAGCCAAGCAGAAGCTCCTGGAGATCACCAGCAAGTCTTCCTACACAGTAAGAGAGATCTGTGTTGTAATTCCCAGTTCCCTGCCCTCCTGTGTAGCCTGGAGGAGACTCCTTCTCCATCCCAATCATGGAGGGGGCTGAGCTGTCTCTTGGCTGCTCAGAAATCCTGAGCAGTGCTTGCCCTTTTCATCCCTGCATCTCATCCAGCACAACTTCACTTTGCTCTTTTTTTTTTTTTCCACCCACCTCTTGCTACGAGAGCAAAGGAGCTGCTGGTGAAATTAAAGCAGCAAATTTTAAACCAATTTAGCAGCCGTGTCAGAGGCACTTTGCCAGCACGTGTGGAGTGCACCAGCTTAGCCATAACCTTTAAAATAGGGTTAAATATACCCTTATTCTTGTTAGGTGGGATAAACACTGTTCAGAACCTGGGAATTCATTCTTTGGGCATAAACTGGACCTTCATGTGCTGGAAAAAAACTTACTTGAAGGGAGATTATTCCATAATTGTCCATTAAGAGGATTTCACACCTTCCTCTGAAGCATCTGCTCCCTGTTCCTGCTGGGCACTGAAAAGCCAGACTGGATGACCAATGCTCTGACTTGTCTGGCAGTTCTTTTCCTCTGCTTCCCTAATTGTGCCTGCAAGCCCCATCAGGTGCCTGCAGCCCTGCAGCTCACACCTGTTCCTTCCTGGCCTGGGGGAAGGGGAGCAGCATCAGCAATAGGCTTGAGTGGCAGTTATGGACAGGCCAGCACCGTGGTTTGAATTTGTACCTGCAGGCTCCTTCCTCCTTTGTCTGGAAACTTTATAGGAGAGGGGTTGAGATGGAGCAATTTTCATCCCAATTCCCTGGAGTTCACTGCAAGAATATTTGGAAGCTGTTAAAAATAACAGTGATGGAAAATAATCAGGTGCTCTCAGCCCTGGGACACTCAGTCAAGTGAGTGCTGGATAAAGCCCAGCTTTGGAGTGCTGCTTCTTTTACAAGTCACTGGAATTCTGGGATGCACCAGCTCCTTAATTCTGGCTTTGACTTGTGCACAGGGAGACACTTGTCCTCGTTGAACAGTGTGGGATTTGGGCAGCCCTTGCACACCCTGTTCCCTCATGTTTTCCTGTCCATCCTTAGTGAAACCAGCAGAGCCCAGCTCGAAGCCCTTGTGCTGAAATCCCTGCACAGGGGAGCAGCTGGGTGGCTCTGCTCTGTGTTCCTGAGGAATTAGAGCCTCATTAGGGGAATGTTGTGGGATTGCATGGAGCTCAGCTCCACCCCTCCAGCTGCATCTGATGCCTGGAGGCAGAGCTGCTGCTTCCAGACACATGGGGCCGTGTCCTCTGCCTTCCCTAAAGAGCCCTGGCCTTCCAGACACGCTGCCAGTGCCTGCTGGGAAGGGAAATTGCAGGTCCTGTTCCTCCTGCCCCTCTCCCTGCCTGGGATGAGGGATGAGGGATGAGGGCAGTGCTGCACACACTCCCTGGCTGCTGTTTTCAAGGTCAGGAGGAGGAGGCTGGTGTGCCCAGCATGTCCATATCCAGGTGAAAGCACCTTGCTGGGCTCTTCCATCTTCTGTTACACTTCCCTGGATTGCCAGTACATGGGAGGACCCTGTTTTGAAAGCTGTTTTTGGGAGACTTGAGTTCCTCAGCTCTGATGAGCAGTGCAGGATTCCAACTTTTCTCCTCCTGAATGGGTGTGTAACACTGGGCTTGTTCTTTTCCATGGTCCCAGAGTTGTGCTGTCATCCCCTGACACTGGGAACTCAGCAGGACTTCACAAGAGCAAGAGAGGAAGGAGGGATTGGATGGATGTAGAATCATTTAGGTTGGAAAAAACCCTTCAGAGATGGAGTCCAATCCCTGACCTAACTCTGTGCTGCAGAAAAAGCTAAAGAAACAGTTAAATATATATATTTCAACTTTCCAGTCTTCAATCCTGGCTCTTTAAAGCTTGTTTCAGTGTCTTTTTAGTCCTTGAAGCCCAGGCTGCTTTTATGATGTCACTGGTAGGTGATGCATGAGAAGTGAGATGTGGATGTGAGTCTCAGGCTTGGAGAACGACTCATTCCTTACGGACTTGGCTGCAAATCTCTGCCTCCCTCAGTGCCCTTCAGGTGCCAGCTAAAGGCAGCCACCTCCTCTCTCATCCTGTGGGAGCTGGAAGTGCCTGCTTTGGGCTTGCCCAAAATAAAGGCAGTGGCAGCACCAGGAGGAGCTTTGCCTGCAGGGGAACCCTCCTGACCTGCTCTGTGCTCCCTCTGGATCCTCCCTGTCTGTATTCCTGAGGGATCCAAGGGATGCTGCTGTGCTGCTTTCCTCTTAAAGGCAGGAAACTGCTGGAGTGCAGGAGCAGGGCTCTGCAGTTTGTTCCAGGTCAGGGAACACATATGGAAAAAGCTCCCTGTCCCTTTTATCACCCCATGGCCCTGGATTAGAGATAACAGCACCTGCTGAGGGAGCTGCCCACGATTGTTGCTAATGGCAGGGAATCTGCAAGAGAAATTCCAGATCTGGGGTCCCAGCACAGGAGGGACCTGGAGCTGCTGGAGAGAGCCCAGAGGAGGCACCAGAGATGCTGCAAGGGCTGGAGCCAGGCTGGGAGAGCTGGGGGTGCTCACCTGGAGAGGAGAAGGCTCCAGGGAGAGCTCAGAGCCCCTGGCAGGGCCTGAAGGGGCTCCAGGAGAGCTGGAGAGGGACTGGGGACAAGGGATGGAGGGACAGGACACAGGGAATGGCTCCCAGTGCCAGAGGGCAGGGATGGATGGGATATTGGGCAGGAATTCCTGGCTGTGAAGGTGGGGAGAGCCTGGCACAGGGTGCCCAGAGCAGCTGTGGCTGCCTCTGGATCCCTGGAAATGTTCCAGGCCAGGTTGAATGGGACTTGGAGCAGCCTGGGACAGTGGGAGGTGTCCCTGCCATGGCAGGGGTGGAACAGGATGAGCTTTAAGCTCCCTTCCCACCCAAACCATTCCGTGATTCTGTTAAATGCTTTGTTCCAGATATCAATCCTGTGCCTTTGAGAGCCCTGAACCTGCTCACTCTTTGCTTTTTCCATACTCTTCCTCACTCCTGCTGCTCTCTGACTTCACCAATTTTTTCCTTGCTCCATGGCAGAGCAGTGCTGAGGGAAGAGAAGGACGTAGTGGCTGTAGCAACCCTGATGAATTGGCTCAGGCCTTAATGGCTGCAGCAACTGAAATTCCTGCTCAACTGTTACTGCTGCTGTTGGGAGTTTTTAAAAACAAAAACCAACAAAGCTTGTACTGAAAAAAAAACCAAGCTAAAGGTTGTTTGAAGGCCAGTGGGCTGGCTTGGATGCTCCTGGCTCCCCTGTGCTGCAGGGACAGGAGAACCTCACGTGGGAAGGGCTTTGGGAACGCCTGTGTGCCTTACAGGGAAGGGACTTGAATGTCAATGGGATGCAAGTATTTAAATCAGTTAAGTGCTTTGGCAGACCTGTCCCCTTTCCTTCGAGACTGGAATTGAGGTACTGAGCTGTCCCTTGCAGCGCCTGCTCCAGAATTAATGCGCCTTTGTTCTGTGCTGGCAGCAAAGGGGGAGGAAGGAGTTGGCTTTCCTTGTCAGATGGGTCTTAACTCACCTGGAAGGCTCCAGCCAGGCCAAGTGCAGTTTGAGGCACCTCCTTGTTTATGCTTGTACGAGGTGTTTGTGTTCCAGCTTTGCTGCTCCATGAAATGTTGTCCCTCTCAGATTTGTCCGAGCTGGGAAGGAGCCCTGGCTGTTTGTGAATTCCAGGCTGGTGCTGAGGGCAGAGGCAGGTTATTGTGCAGAGTAAATCTGTCACCCCAGTGCTTGCAGGTCTTGCTGAAGAGGAGCTGACTGAAAACAGTGCTTGGAGTATCCTAAATAGGAGAAAGAAAGAGCCAATGGAAGCTCAAACTCTCATTTGTTAGAGCAGGTACCCAGCAGTGCCATTCCAGGTTTGGGCACATTGTTTTCCTTACGGGAATCCCTAAAAGCAAGAAGGAGCATCCAGGAGGGAGGTGGGGGATCTTTGGGATGCCAGGCTGGATTTCTCAGACCCCAGAGCAGGGCTGAGCAGGCTGGCAGAGCTGTGACTCAGCCCCATCTGATGCTGCTGTGCCACCCTTGACGTGTGCCCTGTTTGCCACCTCATCCAGCGTGCTGCAGGAGCAGAGCCATGACTCCAGCAGGCTTTTCCTCTCCTCCTAATGAGCCCATTTGTTAGAGGTGTGACAGAATTTTTGACTGAGAGGAAGAAGGGTCATTTTTAAGGAGAAGATAAAATCTGAGGGCCTGGCAGTGTGTGTCACTGGGGGATAGCAAAGCATTTTGCAGGAGGAAGAAAGTCCCAAATCCTTGCTCAGGTGTTGCAGGAGTGATTTGCTGTGTTATCTCCGTTTCCAGCTGAATCTAGAAGTGGTTTCTAAACCTTTGGAGCTGTAAATTACTGAGGAGATAAAAATGTGTCGGTGCATCTCCATGGACCTTGCTGGAATGGCATCCTTGGGGTCACATTGGTGTTTGCTCAGGCTTTGGGGAGCTGTGGAGTGCAGGACTCTGCTGTCACACAGGGTCTTACATTGTCCCTGTTCACAGCTTGAACTTTATAAACCTGAATGAATGTTAAATAGCAGGCAGATGACTCCCAAGAGGCAGCTTAAAGTGACACAGCAGTGATAAAGCCTTGATTTTACCAAGTCTTGTCAATAGATTTTGAAGGCAGGTGGTATTTTGTTTCCTCTTTTAGGACTGCATAGAATCCTGGAGGAGCAATGGCTTTGGATGGAGGAGCAAATTGGGAGTGGAGCAAGGGGATGTCCAGGCTGATCTTGTGCTCAGGACTCTGGGCTCAAGTGTTGCTCTGATTTTACATCAGCATTGCAGAACATTGGCTGTAGTGACCCTTGTGTGGCCCAGAGTGATTAACTCGTGCTCTCTCCTCAGCAGTCCATGAACTCGAGTACCACAGCACTGCCCACTGACCTGCCAAGCTACAACCTCATCAGTGAGAGCCTCTCCTTCGACTTCAAGGATACAGACATGAAGAGGCTGTCCATGGAAATCGAGAAGGAGAAGTATGTGGCACACATCCAATCCAGGCTGGGCTGGGATTTGTGCTGGATGTGAGCCAGGTGTGCCCAGAGGCCAAGCACAGCTGGGCTGTGTCACCCTGGGGTGGCAGCAGGAGCAGGGCAGTGCCCGTGCCCTGAGCTGGCACTGCTGGGGCACCTCCAGGGCTGGGGCAGCTCTGGGACCCTCCTGACAGGAGAGCCCTGGAGGGGCTGGAGCGTGTCCAGGGCAGGGAACGGAGCTGGGAAGGATCTGGAGCCCCAGGAGGGGCTGAGGGAGCTGGGAAGGGGCTCAGCCTGGAGCAAAGGAGGCTCAGGGGGCCCTTGTGGCTCTGCACAGCTCCTGACAGGAGGGGACAGCCGGGGGGTCGGGCTGTGCTCCAGGGAACAGGGACAGGAGCAGAGGGAATGGCAGGGCGGGCTCAGGGGGGATTTTGGGATCATTACTTCCTGGAAAGACCTGTCCAGCCCTGGCACAGCTGCCCAGGGCAGTGCTGGTGTCCCCATCTCTGCAGGGATTTAACACCCATGTGGATGTGGCACTTGGGGACATGGGGCAGAGGTGGCCTTGGCAGTGCTGGGGAATGGTTGGACTTGTTAACCCCAGAGGGCTTTTCCAACCTGAACAGTTCTGGGCTTGTCCTGGCTGAGCCTTTCCCTGGAGGGGACCTGGTGTCACCAACCTGCTCCCAGGTGAGCTCAGGGCCCTGCTCCAGGCAGGTCCTCTCCCTGTGGGAATCCTGGCCCTGCTCAGGCTGGAATTGCCCACGGTGCTGGAAAGAGTTAACAGCAGGCTGAGTGCTGGAGGCTTGAGGCTTTGCAGGTGTCCAGGGACCCTGGGGTGTGTTAAGGTCCTTCACTGGGGCTTTAACCCCTTTTCCTTGGCATTTGTGTCACGTTCCTGGATAAAAAGTGTTCGCCAGCAAGTTTGGATGTGATTATGAGCTTTCATCTTGTGTTTTCCTGAGGGTGTAAGTGTAGCCTTCGAAATTACCAATTGAGCAGAAATCAAAGCAGATCAGATTTTAATCTCTGTAGTAATGATGTGCTTTGTTCATCGATTGGGTCATAGATCAAAGCCACAATGGCTCTGTCATCCTGCTCTGGCCAAAACTTCCCGAGGCTGCCCTGACACCCCTGGATCCCAGAGGCTGCTTTGCTTTGCCTCTGCTCAGTGCCCTTTGCTGTGTATGAAATCACAGACCTAGAGACAGATTAAGAACTTCTGAAAACTTTTCCCAAAGCCAGAAGGAAAAAGATAGAAGCTGAAAATAACAGGATAATTCCTGGTTCTGTACCCAGGTTGCTATCTAGGTCATCCTGCTCTCCTGAGCTGGGAGAGCTGCCTCTGCCAAGTGCTGAAAGCAATATAGGATGCTTTTTCTGTCTTCTCTGGGGCTGTTCTCTTTCTGTGGGTGCTGGGATAAACCTCTTTACAAATTTTGGCACTGGAAAGGGTTCCTGTTACCCTGCTGGCCCTCTGACCTGGCTCGGGGGGTTAATCACAGCTACAAAACTCATGGGGTGATTTTTCTGGTTGATTTTTCATTGTGAAGGCAGTTCAGGATGAGTCCTGGGAATGCTGGCTTTGGGGGTTGGTTTTTTCCCTTTCTTGCTTTTTTTTTGGGATGCTTTCTCTCTGCCAGGGGTGCTCTGTGTCCACAACATCCCTGGGGTATTTTGGGGACAGCACTTGCTCCCACACAGTTTATGAGCTAAATCCCTCTAAAACATGACAAGTCACTACATCAGGGTCCTTCTTCATGGAAAGATTTGTGGATTTGGGTTGTGGAGCAGGTTTGGGAAGGGGTGCAGGGGTGTAGAGCTCTCCTGAATAGTTCTTAAACCACTGTGTGGTGTAAACCTCCGTCAGCTTCCCTTGCAAATGGGAGACTTAAAAATACCACCCAGCTTGGGTTTAATTTTGTATAATAATAATATAACTTACACTCTTATTGCTGGGTTGGCTGTCTGGGTCCCCTTTAATAAGGAACAAATAATTGCTCTGAGTAGCTCACTGTGTGCTATAAACTGATATCATCAGTTCCACACGCTAAAAATAATGAAGAAAAGCTGTTCCTGTTATAATTCTGTTATAATTCTGTTATCAGGTGTCACATCAGCAGGTGCAGCTGGTCAGTGCTAACCCAGGGCTGTTCTCTGTGTGTTTTAGGGTGGAGTACATGGAGAGGAGCAAGCACCTGCAGGAGCAGCTCAACGAGCTGAAGACAGAAATTGAGGCACTGAAGCTCAAGGAGAGGGAGACAGCTCTGGATATTTTGCACAACGAGAACTCCAGCCGGGGCAACAGCAAGCACAACACTATTAAAAAGGTATCAGAAGGCCCCAGTTTGTATCCCCTCTGATGAAACCCTTTAAAAAGAACCCTAAAATCGTCCTGCTTTTGATAATAAAATTGTTGGATTTAGGCTTTCTTCCCCAGCTGCTTAGCTTTGATCGGAGAATTGCAGCTTCTGGTGGTCCTGGTGTCCTGACCCAGCCTGGTCTCTCCAGGGCTGTGGGAAGGGATGTGAGGGTCTCCAGGGCTGAAGGTCTTTCTGAACCTTAAAAGCTGTACAAAGATGTTGTTGGAAGGGCTCTGCATCCCCAGTGAACAGGAAAAGCCCTCCCTGCCTATTGCAGCTGTTCTGTATGAACACTGAGCTTGTCTGGTGAATAACGAGGGCAGAAATACTCCTGGCTTAGGAGCTCTCAGTGGAAAAAGCCAAAAGCTCTTCCTCTCTTTTAATCTCTCTAGAGAAACCTGTAGTGCAGCTTCAGTCACTAACAGCAAAGCCTTTGCTGGCAGGGGGTGTGAGACCTCTGCTCCCTGGAGCCACCTGCCTCCTGCAGTGGGGCTGACATGAGGAACTTCAGCCAAAAATTGAGCCAAAAATCTTCCACATCCCATCTTCTTCCTTTGCCTCAGTGCTGGGCTCTGTAACGAGGGGCTGGAGGCACATCCATGATGGGTTTGGATGGTGGTGGTCAGCCCCACTCACCTGCAAAGGCTTTTTCCCTGCAAAGGCTTTTCCTGGCTGGCTTTCTGCTGGCAGCTGTCCTCGGGAAGGACTCGGAAATCCAGGCTGTGGTAACAACTGCAGGCTTGAAAAACAAATTCTGTTCTCTTTACTACTCCCAGCCAGAAGTTATGTCTGAAAGGATTTGGGAATATCAGTTCTTGAGACTTTGGTGGCTGGGAGTTTGTGATCACTGAATTGGGGCAGGAAAATGAATCTAGCGGGGCTCACTCACCAGTTTCCCCGTGCTGGCCTGGAGCTATTCAGGTTCCTGTCACACTAGAGCAGAGAAAATAAAAATCTTCACAACCCCTTTTGTCATTGTAGAATCTCCAGGCGTTTCTGCTCCCAGTAGGTTTGGGAAGGATTTGTCTCTGTGTTCCAAGTCCTTGGTTTAAACAAAAACTGCTAAATTTTCACTTCTGACAGAGAGGAGTTCATAGAGAGCTGATGGTCCCATTTGTCTCCCTTAAAGAGGGTGGCTGGGCCATCATTACCGTGTCTGTCAGGGCTTGTCACAGTGCTGTCACTCTGCCTCCTTTGAAGATGGAGTCTTGTCCTGTCCCCTCCCTTCCGGAGGCAGCGGGGGCTGCCCGGCTGCTGCATCTCAGCACGGAGCAAAGGTTCCCAAATAACAGACTATTAGTGGAGACATCAGAGGGAAATTACAGCCTGCTCTGCTCAGGGAGGTCAGCAGGGCTTTTGATTTAGCTGTGGTGAAGGCAAGGAAACCCAGGGCACTGGGAATGGGATATCAGTGCAGCAATACTTCAATGGCACCAACGCTCTGCCTCACCTGGAAGCTGCTGGTTGCTCCAGGCAAGCCCTAAGATCCCACAGATCCCCTGCCCTCCTATCACACACACGGGGATTATTATTATTATTTGTTGTTCGTTTTATTTTGCTGGTTTAGCCTCAAGCCCAGGGCAGAAGACCTATCTGCATTTGAGAATTCCAAGTAGGTTATTCCAAGGTACTCTGGTGGGGTGCTGGGCTCTGGCTGTGGCACTAACCCGTGCATGAGCTTGCCTGCGCTCCAGCGGCACCGGCTGCCCGTGGTCACCCGTCCAGCCTGGCTCTCCCTCCCCCAGGAGCACCCCCAGCCTCTCTGCACTTCTTCCTACACCTCATCCTCCGTGCTGGGAAGCTTTCTTGGCAGAAATTGTGTTGGCAACCTCAGAGGGGGAGTTCAGGTAGAGGCACGTTAATAATTCAGCACGCCTGTTTTTGCACCGGTGGTTGGGAATCTATCGGAGGTGCAGGGCAGCCTTTGAAGATTCTTTTAATGAAGTAAACCAGCACCTTCCCCCCTTGTTTGTTGCAGAAAGAAATTCAGGATGTTAAAAAAAATACCCCAAACAAACAGCTAAACCAATAATCTTTGCTGCCAACGTTGTCAAAATGGGCTAAAAATGCACAGCTCCGTCTCGGAGCCGAGCAGCACGAGGATGCTCTGCCTGTTGGAGAAGCATCCCAGGAAGGTAAAGCAGAGGATTGAGGACAACTGGTGTCTGCAGGTGGCTCTGTGCCAGGGGAAGGTCACCAGCACACGTGGGGACAGGAGCTGTCCTTCTGCCTGCACTGCCTCTGCCTGTCCCTCACCACCTCCTGCCCAGGGCGTCCTGCTCTGTTAGTGCCACATCTCTTATTCCTGGAGCCTGCTTTCCTCCAAGGATTTGCCCTCAATCTGCAGGCTGGATGTGCTGAGCATCCACTCCCTCCTTCGGGAGGATGAGTCTGGGGAAGCTTTCCTGCTCTGCCCTGGGGCAAAGTTCTTGCACAGCCACAGGGTTTTGGGAGCTTGGAGTCGGTGGCACTCAGGGAAGTACTGGGATACCACACTCATGGGTGGCAGAGCTGGTGGGAAATGCTTTTGGAAAAGATACAGCAATTCCCCAGCACCTCTGGAGCTCAGGAGCAGAGGCAGGAGGTTGTTTTACCCAGGAGAACTCAGAACAAGGCTGTGCTGTTCTTCACTGCACCAGCCATTCCAGGGGCTGTAAATCCCTGGAGTTTGGGGTTTGTGCCAGCTCTGAGGAGCTGCAGGTGTTCCCAAAACAGGCTGCTCTCATTGTTGAACAGTTCCATGGGGAAGAGGCTAAAAGGGGTGACCCTGCAGGTCTGGGCCAGCTTGGGGGAGGTGTTGGATATTTCCACACAGACTGGCTGTGGATGAAATGCATTATCCCATCCCACCTGCCTTGAAGAGCTCTGTGAAATTTGGGGTGAAATCCGCTTGTGGCCACAGCACAAGGAGGTGAAAGGAAGCCCTGGCAGTCTGTGGGAAGACTCTTCCAGCAGCTGGGAGAGCTGCAGTGCCCAGGAGGAGCCCCCATAATTAAAGCATCTGCACAGCGAGCGCTGCAGTGTGACCTCTGGGCTTTGGCGCCTGCCTTTGAAGGCGCCTGCGAAGTTTTTCATGTTTAATTACGTGGTTAACATGCTAATCCCTTTTTATGAGCTCTGTGGGCACAGCACAGACACCTCATCTGGAAGCTGCTCTCCCTTCTCCGTAGCTCCCTGCCGTGGGCTGGTGCTGTGGCTCCAGCTGGCTCCGATTCAGGAGGGTTTGTCACTTCGTCTGTGGTAAAGGGTGAAAAACCCACTTCTTCCTCATCTCCTCCGCTGCAGGAAAGCTCCCAGGACAGGCTGCTAAAACACAATCAGGTCTTTGATTCCACTTGCTTTCTTCTTGCACAGTCATGCTTATTTACTGGGATTTAAGCCCTTTGAAGTATCCAGGCAAGGAGCAAATCTCCACGCCTGTTCCCAGACAAGCAGCTTTGTGCTTGAGCCTCTGGTCCTTCCACAGGCAGCCTCAGCCTCTCCTGCCAGGCTCTCACGTGGCAGAGAGCAGCTTCTCCAGGGCTTGAGCTCCATCCCAGAGCATCACTTTGGGGCCCACGGGGATCCTGCTGGCTCCTTCCCTGGCTCTGATCCTGGATGCAGTGCAGTGTTGCCCTTGGCTTGGATAAAGATCATTGTGGAGACACTTGGAGATCTGAGCTGGGGTGTTCAGGGTGGAGAAGAGAAGGCTCCAGGGAGACCTTAGAGCCCCTCCCAGTGCCTGAAGGAGAGCTTGGAGGGACTGGGGACAAGGGATGGAGGGACAGGACACAGGGAATGGCTCCCAGTGCCAGAGGGCAGGGATGGATGGGATATTGGGAATGAGGAATTGTTCCCTGGCAGGGTGGGCAGGCCCTGGCACAGCTGTGGCTGCCCCTGGATCCCTGGCAGTGCCCAAGGCCAGGCTGGACACTGGGGCTTGGAGCACCCTGGTATAATCTAAGGTGTCCCTGCCCATAGCAGGGAGTGGGACTGGATGTGTTTTAAGGTCCCATTTGGATTTAGCCAATGAACAGTTCCCAGCTGGAAGCACAGAAGGGTGAGTGGGGCAGAGCCAGGGGGATTTTGCAGCCTTGCCTTCCCTCCTGCCACCTTTGGGATAGGCTGTGGTCTGTCCTTGTGAGGACACTGGTGGCTGATGATGGCACTGCTGCCTGAGTGTCTCATCATGCAGACAGCATGTGCCACCCCCACGTGTCACAAGGCTCCTTCATCATCTGGACAGGTGGAAGGATTTTGGGAAGCTGGCACTGGGGCAGAAGCTTTCTCTATTTTCCACCTGCACCAGGTGAGCAGTGTGCTAGGAATCAATGAAATGTGTCCCTTGAGGACTTCACAATTCCTGTGGGGTCCCTGTCACCTCCTGGCCACTCCCTTCCTCATCTCTCCCTTCTGGAGCTGCAGATTCCCTGGATCAGGTCTGTTCTGCCCCAGTAGATTGCTGGGAGAAGGAGGATGTGCCCCTTGCAGAGAGCAGCACAAGGAATGCTCTGGGCAGGACAAAAGGAGGGAGCCTGGGTGGGACAGGGCTGCCATCCTTCCCTGTGCATGTGGGACAGGGATGAGGCTCCTCAGTCTCCTGCAGGGCTGTGGAACCCAACCCCAGCTGGAAAGGGAAGGCAGAACAGGCACACCAGCAGCAAGGGACTTCCCAGGAGCAGCAGTGCCGGCGTTTCCCATTTCCTTGAGAGCTGTGAAGTTGGAAAGGATGAGTGAGGCTGCCAGCTTCTCACTCAGCCTGGCACCTGGCTGGGTGCAGGTGGGAGCCAGGAGACACCCAGTGGGCAGAGCAGCTCTGGGATACACATTTTCCAAATGCAGAAGGAGACAGAGGCTCATCCCACGTGGCTCTTGCCCACACACCCCCACGTGTGCCAGACCACATCCCTTCCAGGCTCCTTTTCCTCCCGCTTCTCCTCGGAGCTGGGAAGTGAAACTCCCAGGCAGTTAAACTGGGACACAGCAGCCTCTTTTCCTTGTTTACAAGGAGCAAGAGGAAAGTAGGAAACGTCAGGCCTATCAGCTATTTCTGTGGCAGCCTTTGAAAAGCGTTTCCTTCACATGGAGCGTCATCTTCTCCTTTCAAATGGGCTCATCAAAGCGTCGGGGGCTGGGGGACAGTTGTGCTCGGGAGAGAATAAACGGCAGCGTGGGAGGCAGAGAGGAGAGGGAGGGAAATGGGAAGAATCACAGGAAAACAGGCTTTGGGTTCAAAAGTAACACAGTGGGAATTGAGAGGTCCACCTGGCCGGTGGGGCCGGGGAGTGGGCAGGGATGGGGAAAAGCACCAGTGGGGAGTAAAGAGGATTTAGTGTGTGGAGCACTGGGTGGTGGTTGGCAAGGGCTGTAGATCTTCCCAGCAGCAGGAAAACATCTTGGCATCACACAGGGTGAGGGTGGCACAGGTCCCCCTCTCCTCCAGCCTGGCCATCCTGCAGGGTCAACAAGGAAATGAGACCTCTTAAACCTCTCCCTGCTGGGGGAAACCTGGGGGCACGCTGGTGTGAGCTGCAGCCCCTCCTTGTTGCCCCACTCTGGGGGCTCACAGGAGCCTTGGGGTGTTTCCCTGCGTTGGGTTTGCCCAGGCACTTACTGGGTTGCTTTGGTTTGTTTGTGTTGCCTAAATCAAATCAGCCCAGCAGCCCTGGGGAGCAGCAGGCTCAGAGGAGCCCCAGTGCAGGAATGCAGGGAGGACTCTTCCCTCTCTCCCCTTCCTGAGATCTTGATTCATTCTGAGCTCAGGCCGCTTAATTGTGCTGCCTCTCTCTCCCTCTAAATTTTCCTTGATGGCTCTGGTAGAGCATGGGGAGCCCACCCTCCCTCCTGCAGGAAGGAGATTATCATAATACTGCTTGTAAATCAATTTTTTTTTTCCTTTTCTCCGCACTGACGAGGATGTAACTCCCTCTTAATCACCCTGCACAGCGTTACGCTACGGGGAGGGATATTTATTTCTCCTCGCCTGGCCAGAAGGGGATGTGGAGACTGCAGAGAGATTTTGGAGGTCTTGGAGGCTTTCCCCCCAACAGACGATGGAGAGGCCAGCACAGGATGGTGCTCTCCCCTTTGCTTTCACATCCCAGTGGAGAAGAGAAAGGAAGAGCAGATGAGGGAGTGGGGTTTCCCTGCAGAGAGCTCCCTGTGCCCCCCAGCACCCCCTGGGATGAGTCAGGACCCCTGGGACTGGTGTGTGTGGTGCTCCCAAGGATAGCCCTGCCTGTGCTCCACAGTGAGGCAAACAGCAACAGCAGAAGGAAAAAGGGCTGGGGGCAGTTTTCCCCCCTGGCATGGGGAGTGGCAAGTCAGGGAGCAGTGAAGAGCAGCCCTGGTTTCCTCTCAGGTGGTTCTGGAGTAGTCAGATGGGAGGAGGCAGCTGCCTGGAGCTGCTGGGCAGCCCTGCTCCTGCTCCTGCTCCTGCTCCTGCTCCTGCTCCTGCTCCTCACTGGAAGGGATCTTAAAACTTCTCCTGTCCCACCCCTGCCCTGGCAGGGACACCTTCCACTGTCCCAGGTTGCTCCAAGCCCTGTCCTTGGGCACTGCCAGGGACCCAGGGGCAGCCCCAGCTGCTCTGAGCACCCTGTGCCAGGGCCTGCCCACCCTGCCAGGAGGAATCCCCGTGGTGTTTGCCTTTCAGGTGGCAAAATTGGCCACTGGTGGAGCCAGTGACTCACAGGGCACAGCCCTCTTGGAAGTCTGTGCTCCCTCCTCTCCATGGGATCCCATCTCCTCCAGACCCACCTTTGCTCTGACTCCCTGTATGGTGCTCTTCCCATGCCTCACATTCCCTGGATGGGTTAAAAAGGTTCCACTGAGGCTCTCTAGGAGCCTTTGGATGTTGTGGATGAGAACATCCAGCAAAGGAGCAGGGCTGCATCTCTCCCTGTGCCTGTGCTGGATGCTCCAGAGCTCTGCTGGAGCTCTGCCTCCTCCTGCTTCCAAACCTCCAGCCTGAGGCAGGCACAGCTTTGGGCTCAGGCTGCCCTTGGGGGTACCCCAGGACCCCCAAAACACGTGGGGGGTTAATGGAGAGCAGTGTGCAGCTTCAGCAGAGAGCCAGGCTTGGAACAGTTGGATTCCTTGGTAAGCCCGAGGGGAACATCTTCCTGTGCTCCATCAGCAGCTGCAGCTTTGCCAGGGTTCCTCAGGGAATCCCTTCACTCTGCTGGGAAGGAGGGAGCTCCTGTGGGCTGGGGGTGCCAGGCTCTGGTTCCCCAGCCAGGCTGCAGAGGGGATGGATTTGGAGGCACAGCCTTGGGAAGGAGATGGATGGCAGGTAGATCATGGAATCATGGAATGGTTTGTGTTGGGAGGGTCCTTCAAGCTCATCCCATCCCACCCCTGCCATGGCAGGGACACCTCCCACTGTCCCAGGCTGCTCCAGCCCCAGTGTCCAGCCTGGCCTTGGGCACTGCCAGGGATCCAGGATGGGCACCCTGTGCCAGGGCCTGCCCACCCTGCCAGGGAACAATTCCCCATTCCCAATATCCCATCCAGCCCTGCCCTCTGGCACTGGGAGCCATTCCCCCTTACCCTGTTGCTCCAGGCCTTGTCCCAAGTCCTTCTCCAGCTGTTTTGGACCCTTTAGGCACTGGAACACTCCCAGGAATGGGGTTCCTGTCTGGCAGCAGCCTGGGGCTCTCTGCTCCTTTTATTTTCCCTGTCCAGCCTTAGAGAGGACAAACACTGCCTGTGTCACACAGAATCCCTGTCCCAGCTCAGCCACCTTCCAGCCAGGGGGATGCTGAGGAGGAGCAGAGCCAGCCCTGGCCTGGAAGCTGCTGCCAGAAAAGATTATTAAGCCCCTGTAGAAATTTCCTCTGCAATACAGATTTTTTTTTTTTTTGACTGGCATTAGAGCTGAGAGGGAATTACTGAGGAAGAGCCATGGGGGAGAAGCAGGGAGGGGGGGAAGCGCCTGACTGCTCCATTGAGGGGTTTAACTCACTGTAAGGTGATCCCAGGGCTCCTGTTCCAGCAAAACCGGCATTCCCAGGAAGGCACCGTGCTTAATCCAGCTGAAACAGAGCCCTGGCAATCAGCCCGTGCTTTGGCAAACTCCTGGTGATCCAGCAGCTGCTGGAAGGTGGCACTTGTGCTGCTGCACTCCATTGGGTGGCTGCCTCTAAATCCTGGGATTTCTTCCCCACCACTGAGGATTCTTTTATCTTCTTTGGCCCCTCAGCAAGCGGGCTGAGGCTGCACTTGGGGTGTTGTTTGTGGGATGGATGTGGAAGGGTTCCCAAGGATTCCCAAGGGTTCCCAAGGGATTCCAAGGGTTCCCAAGGGTTTCTGGGTCCTGCAGAGCCTGCAGGGACAGCCCTGGCAGTGAGGGCTCTCCAGCTCTGTCCTGTGGCAGGATGGATGGATGGGGTGGGATGGGCTGAGATCCCAGGGTGCCTGCATGGATCACACGTGGTGGGATGGGGCTGGATGGGAGCATGGAGAGGATGGGCCCTGTTTGGGGACAGAGGGGACACGTGTGTGGTGGCTGTTGGAGTTGTGGGTTCTCCCCCAGCTCACTGAGGTGTTTCTCCTCCAGCTTCCCAAGACTCCTCTATGTCCTCCTTGTCAGGGCCCCAGGACTTGGATCAGCCTCCCCTGTATTCCATTCCTGGAAGCCTCAGCCGTGCCAGTGACCTTGATGGAATCTCTGTCCCCGCTTTCCCTCGGGCTGTGCTTGCTGTGGTGGGGGCTGCACGACCCCCGGCTTCTGCACCCCCGGCCTTCCACATCCCGGTGTTCCCATGGGGATCCAGCCCAGCTCCCTGCTGGGAGCGCTGTGGGAGCTGGGGCTGCCCCTGATGGCGCTCTGCTCTCTTGCAGCTCACCCTGCAGAGCACCAAGTCCCGAGTGGCGTTCTTCGAGGAGCTCTAGGGAGGAAGCGCTGGCGCCGCCGCTGCTGCTCCGCCCGCCGGGGCCCGCCGGGACCGGGACCGCCCCGGAGCCGCCGCCGCTCCAGCCCCGTGTGCGCACCCACGGACTCGGGCCCGGCTGCCCACGGACTCTGTGATGTTCTCTTGCTTTGCAGCCGTTCATCCTCCTCCTGACACTTTGTTTTCCTGGGTTTTCCAGCTTTTTTTCCTTATTTTTCTATCATTGCTTCCAGGCTCGGCCCTCCGGGCTTTTCCCTGGAGCCGGGGTCGGGGCTGTGGCCGTGCCTGCCCACCCTGGCAGCCAGCAGAGAGTGTGCCCGAGGGTCTCCCTGCGAGGGGTGGGCACCCCTCGGGGTTGGCTTCTCCAGGGTTCTGGAGCTCGCTGGGCCAGCCCAGAGCCCTCGGTGCCGGGCTGGGGTCCCACGGGCCGGCCCTGGAGCCCCGCACGGAGCCGGGAGCTCCATTAGGATCCCGAGCATGTTCCAGTGGAGTGCTGTAAATCAGGAACGCCGCGCTGGGGCGGGAGAGGAGCAGGGAGCGGGAGGACCGGGACCTGGGGCTGGGGGGATGCTGGGCTGCTTCCCTGGGGAGAGGAGGTGGGAGGAAGGGCTCCTCCTCCTCTTCCTCCTCCTCCCTGCTGGGAGCAGGGAGCGGGAGAACAGCTAGTGCCAACCAAATGAAACCTTACTGTTCCTGCAAACTGTGACAAACCCGGGCAGCTCCAGGCTGGGGGATCCCGGGGCTCCCAGGGGTGTCCCAGCCCCTCGGAGCCCCCGGGAGTGCCGCTGTCCCGGGCTGGGCCCGGGCTGCCGGTCCCGCCTGTCCCATCGCGGGTGCCTTGCTCTGACCCCCCCGGGGGGAACAGGGATGCCTTGACCTTCCCTTCCTGTGTCCGTCCCCAGCCCTGGGCCCCTCCCGGCTGGAATGCTCTTCCAGAGCCGGTGCTGCCCCGGGGATCCCTGACATCCCCTCGGGACCCGCAGTTCCTCCTCCCCACAGCCCCCCGGAGGCTCAGTGTGGAGTTGCCCCCGTCCCAGCGCTGTTTATTTAACCCGGGATCGTTCCCCGCACGTGGCTGCAGCTCGGATGGCTGTGGCCTGGCACAGCCGCTTTCCCATTCCCTGGACTGTTGTACTCCGAAGGAATAACTGTTTTCTCCTGTTTTAATAAAAATTCACAGCACTACGAGGGGAGCCGAGGCTTCTTTGCTGTTTTTTTTCTTTGGGAGAAGCTGCTGGGAGCGCGGCTGCCGCAGTTGGCGGTGCCGGGATTAACGGGAGGCGCAGCTGCAGTGCCGGGATCCCTCCGGGGCTCCCGCGGCACCGGGAGCGCTCCAGCCCCGCTCCCCCGGGGCTCTTTGTGCCCCTCCGTGAGGGAAAAAGGGTTTGGGGTGCCCAGAGGGGCTGTTGGCCATCCCTGATCCCGTCCTGCCTGCAATAAATAAAGGATGTGCTGCATTGACCTCAATTTTCTAATTAATCACGGATGGAACCGGCCCGGCCCAGCGAGCCCCGAGCCCCGGGGCTGTTCCCGGCCCGGTGGATTCGCTTTTCCTCCGCCCTCCGGCAGCGAAACCCGGGGGATTCACGGAGCTCTCACCGGGGCTCGGCCCGCGGGTGGGCTGCGGGATTTTTTGCGGTTTTTGCTGTTTTAAGCAGGGCTGAGGGGTGGGTGGGGTTTGTTTGGGCACAGGGATGGCGGTGGGATACCCGGGGGGGTTTGGGGAGGCTGAAGGCAGCCGGGGAGGGATGGGCAGGGTGACCTGGTTTGCCACATCCCTCCAGTGACAGGAATTCAACTGGTGTGACACCTGCACCGCCTGCAGCCTGAAATGGATCCAGGGGAGATTTACCCAGCACAGGGCAGGGGATAAACTGGGAATGCACAGGGGATGGATGGGATGGGATGGGATGGGATGGGATGGGATGGGATGGGATGGGATGGGATGGGATGGGATGGGATGGGATGGATGTGCAGGGATGGATATTTGTAGGGATGGATTTGCAGGGATGGATGTGTAGGGTTGGAATGGGATGGGATGGATGCACTGGGATGGATGTGCTGGGATGTGCAGGGATGGATGCAGAGGGATTGATGTGCTGGGATGGGATGTGGAGGGATGAGATTGGATGAGCAGGGATGGATTTGTAGGGATGAATGCACTGAGGATGCACTGGGTGGAGCCAGAGATGGATCCATGGATCCCCCTCTGGCACAGGGGTCCCTGTTTCTCCCACGGGCTCTGCACAAAGCCCTGCACACCCCCAGCCCTGCACACCCCCAGCCGTGCACTCTCAGGGTTTTGCACTCTCAGGGTTTTGCACACCCCCAGTGTTGCCTCTCCCGGTGCCTCCTCCCTGCCCGCCCTCCCTGGCACATCCCAGACCGTTTCTCTCCTGCCAAAGAAAGTTTCACCCTGATTTTTTCCCATTTTAGCAAACTGAACTCAACAGGAGCTGTGGGTGTGGGTTGGTGTGAGCTGCCTTTGCTCGAGGAAAAGAAACCACCAAAAAGCCTTTGCCAGGTACCTCTCCCAGCCCCTTCCCCAGCCGTGGGTTCCCAAGGAAGGAAATTGGGGATTTGGCCAATCCCAGGCAGCCCCTGAGTGCTTTGGCAGCAGTTCTTCACTTTGGGCTCCCAAAGCCTCCTCAACTCACGTTATTGCACTTCCAAACCATTAAATACTCTCAAAAACAGGATAAAATGTCGAGAGTTGGGGATGAAAGGGACAGAGGGTGACCTGTGGGTGGCAAGTTCCAGAGTCAGCAGCCCTGGAGGGGCACCAGGGAGCTGGTTCAGAGCCCACCCAAAACGTGCACAGCTGGGGCAGTGACTCCTTCAGGAAAAGAGCTGAGAATGGGCAGAGGGGATGGATGGGGAAACTGAGGCAGGGATGGCTCTGGCCTGGCTGTGCAGCCCAGGGGCTGCTGCTCTGTCCCTCTGCACCCTGGGGGGCCTTGGGGGACAAGGGAGGGGTCACTGTGGGCACAGGGGGACACAGGGACACAGGCAGGGCTGGGGGCTCCTGCACGTGTTAGGGGTGTGAGCATGAGGGAAGGGTGTGAGCACGAGGGCACAGTGTGGCACGGTGACATCCAGCCATGGGCAGGACAGGCTGGAGCCGAGGGGACCAGGCCTGCATGTGGCTCTGCAGGGTCACACTGTGCCCACCCCATCCCGGTGGGAATTGGGGGAGCAGCCCAAGGGACACCCCACAGGCACCCCGGGGTGCTCTGGGCAGCTGAGGAGGTAAAATGCTGATCCCAGGCGTCACAGCCAGCTGGATCCTGCTCTTTTCCTGAGGACATGGGGACCTCATTTCCTCTTGGCTGCCAGCTGCCAGCCTGGTGCTGTCCCTGCCATCCCCATCCATCCATCCATCCATCCATCCCTCCATCCATCCATCCATCCATCCATCCATCCATCCATCATCCATCCATCCATCCATCCATCCATCCATCCATCCATCCATCATCCATCCCATCCATCCATCCATCCATCCATCATCCATCCATCCATCATCCATCCATCCATCCATCATCCATCCATCCATCCATCCATCATCCATCTCCATCCATCCATCCATCCATCCATCCATCCATCCATCCATCATCCATCCATCTCCATCCATCCATCCATCCACCATCCATCCATCCATCCATCATCCATCCATCCATCCATCCATCCATCATCCATCCATCCATCCATCCATCCATCCATCCATCCATCCATCCATCATCCATCCATCCATCCATCCATCATCATCCATCCATCACATCCATCATCATCCATCCATCCATCCATCCATTCATCCATCCATCCATCCATCCATCCATCATCCATCCCTTATCCATCCATCCATCCATCCATCCATCATCCATCCATCCATCCATCCATCCATCCATCCATCCATCCATCCATCCATCCATCCATCCATCCATCCATCCATCCATCCCTTATCCATCCATCCAGATGTTGTGTAACCAAATGGATGTGCAGCTGCTCCAGCTGCCAGCGAGCAGAGGGTGAATCCCTGGAGCTGAGTGTGAGGTTTTGGGTGAGGTGTGATGGGTGTGGGATCAGGGTGGGCTGCAGGACCAGGCAGGGGCTGCCATCCCTGCCCTGGGGTCAGATCTGGAGCAGGAGTGGTGGAATCCCACTGCCATCACCCTGCTGGCCACAGGGACACTGGGCATTGTCACAGCCCTGCAGGGATGTCCCTGCTGCCCCTTTCTGGCCATCCTGGCACTGGGCACCACCAGGTTCTGGATCACAGGGCATCCCACTGCAACAGGTCACAGCACCCTGGAAAGATGGAGCTGATGTTGCTCTGCACCAGCTGCGGGATGGGAACACAGCCAGGCTTGATGTCCCAGAGGCAAAATTCCCTCCAGGAGCCGCCACCTTCCCTTCTGAAAACGCCACATCCCTCCCTGTGCTCTCCAACACAGTCATTCTGCTGCTGTAAATGAGCTTGAGGGTCTCTGAGATCTCTGCGCGTTGTTTCTTGCTCCATCTCCTGGCAGGAGCAGGCGGAGCCGCCGCTGCCCTCGGCATCCCGGTCTGCATCCCCTTGGAGGGCGCTAAGAGCAGCCTCATCTCGATCCTTGCCATTTCTCCGTAAAGAACAATTCCCCCTAAGCAGAACTCGCCCCTCCTCCCCTGGCAGGGCTATTTCCCCGCTTCAGAACCCAAACTCAGCAGAGCTCTCCGGGCTTTTCCCATTCCCCTTTCCCTCCCTGCCCGCAGCCGTGCCCGGTGTTTCCCGTCACGGGTGGGATTCGCTCCTGACCCTCCCCGGGCTCTCCCCGCTGCATTCCCGGGTTTGCAGCGGGCACCGGGGGCTGGCAGCCGCCGGCCGGGGTAACCTTGTGGCTCGGAACATTGCAGCCATCCCTCTTCTCCCATCAAGCGTTCATTTAGGAAACATTTCACTAAATGCCCACCTGACAGCACGGCCCCGGGAGATTGATGGCTCCGGCGCCTCTGAGGGCTCCGTGCCAGTGACTTTAAAATGTCACAGCGACACCCCCGGGGCGCTCCCGTCCTCTCCGGTGCCCGGGGCTGTGATGGGAGCGTCCGGAGGGCGCTGTGGGGCCGATCCCCTTCCCAGCCCCCTCAGGCTGCCAGGAGGTCCCTGGGCTTGTCCCGAGGGGTTTGAGAGTGCCCAGCACAGGTTTGTACCATCCCCAGCCATTTCCTCATCCCTGACAGCTCTCCCATGGCTTTGGGACATCCCCATCTCCAATTCCATCCCCATCCTATCTCCATCCACGTCCATCCCTCCCCACTCCTGTGAGGGATCCCTATCCCAACCTCATCCCCATTTCACTCCATCCCATTTCCAACCGTGTCCCCATCCTCATCCCACCTCTATCCCTGTCCCTATGTCATCCCCATCCTCATCATCACCTTATGCCCATCCTCATCATCACCTTATGCCCATCCTCATCTCCACCTCACTCCATCCCATCCCTATCCCTATCCCTATCCCTATCCCTATCCCTATCCCTATCCCTATCCCTATCCCTATCCCTATCCCTATCCCTATCCCTATCCCTATCCCATACCAATCCTCATCCTCCCATTCTCATCTTCATCTCATGGCCTTCCTCATCCCCATCTCATCCCATCCTCTCCCACCTCATCCACAACTCATTCCAATCCTCATCCGCACGCCATCCAATCTCCATCCCATCCCATCTCCATCCAAGCTCCATCCCATCTCATCCCACAGATCCCATCCCAACCTATCCTGATATCCCATCCCAACCTATCCCCATCCCTTCCCATTCTGTGCCATCCTCTCATTCCATCCCTGCTATTCTTTCTCTTCCCATCCCATCCCATCCCATCTCCATTCCCATCCCATCCCATCCTCAGGGCAGGAAGGAGCTCAGCAGTCTCGGCAGAGCCAGAAGGGCCCCTCGGCTGCCACAGGAGGGATAAACAAGGAGCAGATTAATTAAAGCTCAATCAGTGCCATCCCTGAGCCAGAGCCTCTTCAGCCCTTTTCCCTTCCATCCCCTCAAACTCCTGGAAGAAGGAAGGATGTGATGTTGGGATGTGAACCCAGAGCGAGAGCTCTTGACAGTGAAATCGCTCTGAAGCTGCAAATGAACCACACAACATCAGGCCTGGATCGAGCTCCTCCAGCCTCATTAGGGGATCAGCTAATTAGGAAAACAGTTGGGAGTGTTGGGAAAGTGCTGCTGTCTCCAGAGGGACAAAGGGACAGAGGGGACAGTGGCATTGACCGGCTGGCAAGGCTGGCCCTGGCCCGGGGTGAGATAAAGGGGAATTGTGGAGAGGAACATTCCCAACATCCCAGCAGGGACATCCCTGGGATGCTGCAGCCTCCACCCCATCGGACTGAGCTCTGAGCAAACCCCAGAGCTTCTCCCCACAGAATCGGCAGGGGAATTCGGGCAGGGACCTGGGGCAGAGCAGGGGGAACCAGCACGGCTCGTCCCAGCCTTCATCCCTGAGGAAGAAGCAGCGCGGCTGAGCCGGGCTCCGGGAAAGCTCGGGAGCCTCCAGCGGGGATCCCTGATGAACAAAAACCCTGTCAGGGTTTCAAATGCAATTAAGGCACTTAATTTTCCTCCCTTCTCCCCCTCCCTGCGCCGCCTGCCCATCCCCGTCCCCATTCCCGTTCCCTGGGGAGCAGCCGCGGCCCCGGCCCTGGGGAAGGCGGCTCCGCCTCGGCCCCGCCGCTGCTCCGGGAGCTCCGCTGGGAATTGCAGGGAAAAGCCCAGGAACTGGCCCTGTTATCCCTGCTGGGATTTGGGTGGTGACAAATTAATGAGTTTCCACCCCAGAGCCTCTGGAGAATTAATTGGGAGGGAGATTCGTTAACATCGAGGAGCAAATTGATCTGTTAAAAAAACCACGAAGGGAGGAGATTTTCAATCAGGCTTTGCTTTTTGGGGGGGGTTGTTTCTCCCAAAAAGCCACTTGTTATTATCGGCACTTCCCCCTTCGAGTGCTGGGATCTCAGCCGCAGTATCCGACACTGTGGGGCACAGATCCACAGGGTGCCCCAAACCCATCCCGAGCTCCAGGAGAGGAGGGAATTTCAGCAGAGTGGGAAAAATCCACCCCCGAGCCACGATTCCCCGGGAGGAGCGACCCTGCCCTGGGAGCTGAGAGCCCCCAGCCTCGGGAATTGCTCATCCCCGAAATCCGCTCTCCGGAGCGCGGCCGGGCTGGTTTGCTGCTGCCCGAGAGGGAAATTTCTCCCGGCTAAAAAACGGCTTAAAGGGGACCCCAGCTGGCTGCGGGAGGCAGCGCCGGGCTCGGGGGGCTGCGGGGCCGGTGCCGGGCTCGGGGGATGGAGGGCTCGGCACACGGGGGGCCGGAGCAGCCCCGAAATTGGCGGCAGTGAGAATTGGATGAGGCTGAGCACGTGTCCCTGCAGGAGGAGAGGGGGGGCCCGCTGGAGCAGTTGTTGGAGCAGCAGGAATCCTGGTCCGAGATTTTCGGGGTTCCTGTGGCAGTGCCAAGATGAGAGGCACATCTGGAGCCTGTCCAGCCGTGCCTCAGTTTCCCCGTGGCTCTGACGCATCCTTGGTGGCCGCTGAGGAGCTGGGAGGCGCCAACTGTTCCGCTTTTCTCTCTCCCACCCCGTTCCAGCGCTGGGAATCGCGTCCTTCCAGCCCCCAGGCCCTTCCCTCCCTCCAAAGGTGCGGAGCGGGAGCCTTGGCAGCCTCCCTGTGCCGCTGTCCCCGGCTCCAGAGCTGCCACCCAGGCACAGGGGACACTGTGTCACCCAATCCCAGTGACCGGGGCTGCTGCGACAGCCCAGCCCAGGGAAGGGCGACAGGGGGACTTGGGAGGGAAGGTGTGACTGCTCCTGGGGACACCCTTGCCGTGTGCCTGAGGGCAGAGATGGCACAGGGGTGGCACAGGGATGGCACAGGGATGGGACAGGGGATGGCACAGGGGATGGCATAGGGATGGGACAGGGGATGGCATAGGGATGGGACAGGGGTGTCACAGGGATGGCACAGGGGTGGCACAGGGATGGATGGCACACGGGTGTCACAGGGATGGCACAGGGATGGCACAGGGATGGCACAGGGATGGCACACGGGTGTCACAGGGGTGTCACAGGGATGGCACAGGGATGGATGGCACAGGGATGGCACAGGGATGGATGGCACACGGGTGTCACAGGGGTGTCACAGGGATGGCACAGGGATGGCACAGGGATGGCACAGGGACACGGATGCCCTGTGGACATGGCTCGGTGGGGACCTGCCCTGGCGCAGGAGCCCAGCTGTGATTAATCAATGTCCAAGAGAGAAATAAGGTGAAAAATGTGACCAAGGCTGGGGACAAGCGGGAGATGGCTGGAACAGGTGACAGGGATGGAGGGCTTTGCTGCTGGCCCTCTTTCCTGCCTCTCCCAGGGCTCATTTTCTCCCTGCTGTGGGAGCAGGAGGTCTGGCCCTGGGCTCTGCCCGTGGGGTCCCTGTCACCCCTCAGCACCCCGAGGACCTGGGGATGATGGCCAGCCCAGGGTGGCACATCCAGGGGCTCTGGGGTGGTGGCAGCCTGGGGTGCCAGGTGTGGGGACACAGGGGTGACAAGCGCCCAGGGGTGCCACATGCAGGGACCTGGGGGTGACGACGTCTGGGTTTGGGGTGCCACAGGCAGGTGATGGCCCCTTGGGGTGGTGGCAGTCGCGGGTGCTGCGGGGACCCTGGGACAGTGACAGCCCCACGCGGAGGGTGCCCCGTGCAGGGACCTCGGGGTGACAACTCCCTGGGCATGGCTGCGTGCGGGGACCCCGGGGCGGCCCCTGCCGGGACAGGGGGTGCCAGGGGGACCCCCAGCGCCCCGAGCACCCCCCAGCATCTCCCACCGCCCCTCGCTGCGGCCCGGGACGCTCCCCCCGCGCTGCCGCACTGCCCCCCCCCCGCCGCCCCCCGGGGCAGGCCCCACCTCCCCCCCGCCCCCAGCCCCATTTCCCGGGCGGGACCGTTCAAAACCCGCCCGGCGCCGCCGCTGCCCGGATTCCGCCGCCGCTCGCCGGGGCCGGGGCCGAGGATGCTCGGGCTGCCGGCGGCGGCGGGGGGGCGGCGGGAGCGCGGCGGGGGCTGAGCGGCGGCGGCAGCGAGCCCCGGCCTGCCCGGGACACTTGGCGGGGAGGCACAACGGGAGCAGGAGCAGGGAGGAGGAAGACGAGGAGGCCGCCTTCAGCCTCGGCCCCGCCATGCCGGGCCCCGCCGGGGAGCGTGGCCCGGTGGCAGCGGCTCCCCGCGGGCTGTGAGCGGCCCGGGGCCGGCCGAAGGGGAGCCCCGGGAGGAGCTGTGGGGGCGCTCCGGGCGGAGGGGGGGCCCCGAGCGGCATGGGCAGCCCCGTCCCCGCCGCCGCCGCCGCTCGCACCGGGATTTAACCGGGGCTTGGATGCTCTCACCTCCCGCTTCCACTTCGGGAGGGCATGTGCGCGGGGGAAGCGGGCCGCCCCCAGCCGAGCCCCCCCGCGCCCTGACTCCGCCGTGAGGGGCTCGGCCGCCAGCCCCGTCCCGCCGCCGGCCCCGGAGGACGGGGAGCGCCCGCCCCGGCCCCCCCTGGCCGGTGGGTACCGGGCGGGGGGCGCCGGGCACCGGCAACTTGTGCTCAGCGTCCGGCGGCGCCGACCGGGGGGAGCCCCCCCTCGACCCGACGAGATTTGGGTTTAAACTTTGGGTTTTGGGGAGCCCCGAAGATGCCTTTCCACCCGGTGACGGCGGCGTTGATGTACCGGGGGATCTACACCGTCCCCAACATCCTCGCCGAGCAGCGCCCCGTGGAGATCCCCGAGGATGAGCTGGAGGGTGAGCGGGCTCGGGGGGCTGCCCGGGGGTCGGGGGGGATCGGGAGACACCCCGGGGGATGGCGGGGTGAGGGGGTTTGGGGGAGCGGGCAGTCTCCATCCCGCGGGATGCGGCGGTGCGGGAGTCGGGGTGCGCGTTCGCCGGCGCCGTGGGGAGGCTGAGGGCGAGCGGGATGCGGATGGATGGAGAAGGAGGAGGAGGAGGAGGAGGAGGGGAAGGAGGAAAGCCGGAGCGGGGAGGCGTGCGGGGGTCCCGGCCCCCCGGTTGTGGCGATATGACACAGCAGGGACCGGCGGCAGCGGCGGGGGGCCGCGCTCCCCTCCGCGCCGCGGCGGGGTCACCCCCTCCCCGCTGTCATAATATGACAGAGGCTGGTGGCGCGGGGGACCCGGGGGCGGCTGTCACCCGTGCCACCCCCCGGGTCACGGCGGCTCCACGCAGTGCCGGTGTCACCGGACTCCGGCCGGGAGGAGCGGCCGGCGGGGCTCTGCCCGCCCGTGCCATGAGAGGGGCCGAGCTCGGCTCGCTGCCTCCACAATGGCTTTTTCCACCCCAAAAGTTTGCCGGGGCGGCGGGACGGGCACTGGCGGTGCTGAGCTTTGGGGTGTCCCTGGGGAGCCCGGGGGAAAAGGGGCGCAGCACCCCCAGCTCCAGGGGGGAAACTGAGGCACGGGGGGTGACCCCACCATGTCCCCGCTCTGCCTGGGGAGAGCACCCTCGGCCCAGCACCAAACCTGGAGCCCTCGGCGTCCCCGTGGGGAAACTGAGGCAGGGAGCCACGGGGCTGGGGGAGAGGAGAACCCCAGAATCCATTTGGGAGCCCCAAGCAGGCTCTCACAGCAGCGTGCAAGGGCTGTGTGTTTGTGTTTGTGTGTTTGTGTGTGAGTGTGTGTGTGTGTGCAGCTCTGCAGGGTGTGCGTGTGCGCTGACGTGCCCGTCACAGCCTCACTGCAGGGGCTGTGTGTGTGTGCACGGGCATGGCACACCCCCTGCCTGCACACCGTGCTGGGGTGTGCTCACACATCTGGATGGTCACACATCTGTATGCACATGCACGGCCTCGCTGCAGGGTGGCTCCGTGTGTGTGCCAGTGCCAGTGTCACTGTGTGTGTGCCAGTGCCACTATGTGTGTGGCTGTGCCAGTTTCTGTGGCTGTGCCAGTCTCAGTGGCTGGGCCCGTGTTTGTGCCCCTGCAGCACGTGTGTGTGCCCATGCACAGCCTGGCTGCAGGAGGTGTTTGTGTGAGTGTGCACGGCGGCACAGCAGGACAGGCTGGTGCACACAGCCCTGCTGCAGAGGGGTTTGTGTGCCTGTGCACGGGCACAGCATCACTGCAACGTGCTGGGAGTGTGTGCGTGTGTGTGTGTGTGTGTGTGTGTGTGTGTGCAAGCACCAGCACAGCCTTGCTGCAATGGGGCTGTGTCTGTGTGCACACACACGTGCAGCTGTGCACGGTGTTGGTGTGTTTGTGCACACTCACGTGCAGCTGTGCATGGTGTTGGTGTGTCTGTGTGCACATGAGTGCAGCTGTGCATGGTGTTGGTGCGTTGGTGTGTCTGTGTGCACAAGTGCAGCATTGCTGTGCCATGGTTGTGCAGGTCCACGCGTGTGCACACGGAAGTGCAGCACCACTGCAAGGGGGTGTGGGTGTGCAGGGATGTCACTGCAGGGGCTGTGTGTGTGTCTCTGTGTGTGTGTCTCTGTGTGTGCGTGTCTGTGTGTGTGTACATGTACAAACACAGCTGTGCTGGGTGTTGGTGTGTGCACACACATGTGCAGCACCACTGCATTGTGGTTGTGCACGTCCGTGTGTGTGTGTGCACAAGTGCAGCGCCACTGTAAGGAAAGTGCGTGTGTACATGCACCAGTACTTCAGTGCAAGGTGTTTGTGTGCTTGTGCACATGCACAGGTGCATCTGTGCGAGGTGCTGGGGTGTGCACACACAGGTACAGCATCACTGCCAGGTGTTGGGGTGTGCTGCATCCATGCACATGCACGTCCCTGCATGGGGGCTGTGAGTGCACATGTGTGTGTATGTGTGTGCGTGTGCCCGAGCACATCGCCCCAAGGTGCTGGGCTGTGTTTGCACACTCACACGCGTCACTGCAATGTGTGTGTGCACACAGGTACAGCGTCACTGGGACGTGGTTCTGGCTGTGTCCCTGTGTGTGCACGCACAGTGTCAGTGCAAGAGGTCCGTGTGTATGTATTTGTGTATGTGTGTTTGTGGGTGTTTGTGTGTGTATTTGTGTGTTTGTGTGCATTTGTGGGTGTTTGTGTTTGTGTATTTGTGTGTGTTTGTGTTTGTGTGTGTTCGTGTGTGTATGTTTGTGTGTGTGTGTGTGTATTTGTGTGTGTGTTTGTGTGTATTTGTGTGTGGGGGTTTGTGTTTGTGCATTTGTGTGTGTGTATGTGTGTGTTCACGTGTGTGTTTGTGTATTTGTGTGTGTGTCTGTGTGTCTGTATGTGTGTGTGTCTGTGTGTCTGTGTTTGTATCTGTGTGTCCTTGTGTCTGTCTGTGTGTCTGTGTGTGTGTGTCTGTGTGTCTGTGTGTCTGTGTTGTGGTCGTGTCCTGGTGTTAGTCCTGGTGTGTGTGTGTGTCTGTGTGTGTCTGTGTTGTGTGTGTATGTCGTGTGTGTTGTACGTGTGTCGTGTGTCTCTCTGTGTGTCTGTGTCTGTGTGTGTCCACTTCTCTGTCGTGTGTCCGTAGTGTGCTTGTGGTCGTTGTGTCTGTAGTGTCGTCTGCAGCTCTAGTGTGTCTAGTCCTGCTGTGTGCATGTCTATCTGTGTGTCTGCCCGTGTGTCTGTCCGTCCATGTGTCTGTGTGTTGTGTATCTGTGGTGTCCTGTGTGTCTCTCTGTGTGTCCTGTGTGTCTGTGTGTGTGTGTCCATGCGTCCTCTCTGTCGTGTTGTGGCCTGTGTTGCCCATATGTGCGTCTGTCTGCGATGTCTGTAGTGTGTCTGCCCTGACAGGAGTCTACTGTGTGTTGGTATGTGTCTGTGTGTGATGTCATTTGTGGTGTCTGCCCGTGTGTCCTGTCCGTCCATGGTCATGTGAGTGCCTCACACCCCCTGGTGTCCCTGTGTCACATCCACGTGTCCCTGGGCTACTGTCCCAAGCTCCCACCCAGTTCCCCCGTTTGTGTGTCCCCCCCTCCTCAGCACCCACCTGTGGCAGTGGGGACCGATGGCACTGCTGGGAGCCCCAGGGGGACCCCACAAGGTGCCACCTCCTCCTGTCCCCGTGGCTTGGGGACACCGGTGACATCCTGACACGGCTTCACACTGGGGCAGTGGGGAGCCAGGACCCCACCCTGGCCACTGCCAGGACCTGTCCTTGCCTGTCCCCAAACACCCTGAGCCATCTGATGAGGAGCCACCGTGGAGTTTTTGGGATGAGCATCCTTGAAGGATCAATTTTGGGGGTGCCTGGGGTGTAGTGAGGCCCCCAGGAGCACAGGGAGGATCTCCCTGCCCAGGCAGGGACACTGGCCATGGAGAAGCTCAGACAGGCCAAAATCCCACAAAACTCCCCCAAAACACCCTGAAGACGTCACTGATGTGGCACCATCCAGGCAGGGATGTTCCCAAGCACTCGGGTCACTACTGTCACCCAATATGGGTTTTTTCCCCCAAACCCAAAGTTCACAGCCCATTTCTCCTGCTTGGATCCTCCAGCACAAGTCCCTCTGGCACCCACATGGAGAAGGAAGAGGCACCAACGTCCTGGCCTGGCTTCCCACTGTCCCCAGCACAAATTCCCTGGTCCTTTTCCATCAGCCTGGTTCCAGCCTCGCACATCAGGCGGCATCAAAAAGCCAGAAACTGCCCCAAAAAGGAGCAGAGTCCTGAGTGCAGCAGGAGGTGGGGTGGAGTCGAGGGACTCAGGCCATGCCTCAGTTTCCCTGCAGCATCTCCCTGCCACCCTGCAGGGATCTTCCCCCACATCCCAGGGTTCCTTTAGAGCCAGAAAAACCAAACCCCCCACTTCCATCTCCTCTGCACCAGACAGGGCTGAGCACTGCAGCAATTGCGATTTTTTTGGGTGAAGTGTGTCCAGCTCCAGCACCCACCCCTGCACCCCAGGATGGGGGCACAGACCCACCCTAAAACCATGGGATGGGGCACAATCCCACCCCGTGATCCCGGGATGGGGACAGTCCCCATGGATCCGGCTGGATGCTGCTGCCCCTGTGGCAGTGCCCACCTGGTGGCACCCCAGGCTCAGGCACACCCAGGGATGCGGGTTTGGGGTCGAATTCTGCGGTTTTAGGTCAGAACTCCGCGGTTTTAGGGCAGAACTTCGTGGTTTTAGGGTAGAACTCTGTGGTTTTAGGTCAGAACTCCGCGGGTTTAGGGCAGAATGCCGCGGTTTTAGGGCAGGGTGGGTGCTCGGGGTGACTGGAATTGGGGCGAATATTTGGGGTCTGTGGGGCAGGTGGGACCCTGCTGGGGGCTCCACGCTGCCCGGGGGTGGGTGGGATCCCCACAGGGGTTCTGTGGGGCTGGAGGGGGAAGCTCAGCCCGACCCATCGCTGCTCCCCCCACAGAGATCCGCGAAGCCTTCAAGGTGTTCGACCGCGATGGCAACGGCTTCATCTCCAAGCAGGAGCTGGGCACGGCCATGCGCTCCCTGGGGTACATGCCCAACGAGGTGGAGCTGGAGGTCATCATCCAGCGCCTCGACATGGACGGTAGGACCCCCAAACCCGGGGTGGGGACCCCCAGATGGGTGAAACACAAAATTCTCCCGTATTTCCACCCCACGTGCTGGATATGACACGGGATGTGGGATGGCACTGACCCAGGCTCTGCCTCCCGCTGGAGCCTCCCCCTCATCCATCATCATCATCATCATCATCATCATCATCATCATCATCATCATCGCCACTGCAGCTCTGTTTGGGATGATTTAAGGATCCTGGATCTTTGTGGGATCACCAAGCCAGCTGGATCCCGCACCCAGGGGTGGGTCCTGCACCCTGGCTCGTGTCCTCAGCACCCATCACCCTCCAGCACTCGCTGCCACCATGACCCTGTCCCCACCCCTCCCTCGCCCACAGGGACCTGAAGGAGCTCCTTAATTTATTGCTTTTCCTTTTCTCCCCCATTTAAAAGCCTTTCCGGCAGCGCTGCCAAGGCGCCGCTCCCCTCATTACTCATCGTTAGTGCTGCCCTGACAGCCCCAGGCCAGCGTCCCCCCCTGCCAGGGGACACGGCCAGAACGGCCACCAGGCACCCCCAGGGCACAGCCACCACCAGGGCACAGCCACCCCCAGGTCCCTGCTGGAATTGGGGTCCAATTGTGGTTCAGAGTCCTGGACAGTGTTTGGCTTCCCCAGCCAGTACTGGGGGCTCCAGGTGACACTGAGTGTCCCCAGGTCCCATTGCAAGGGGGCCCAAATGGCATTGGGGGTCCTCAGATGTTGCTTGGGGGTCCCTACCTGGCAGTGAGAGTCCCACTGGGGCGCCCAGCCAGTGTTGCCATCCCAGCTGGTGTTGGGGACACCAAACTTTGCTGGACATCCCCACCCAGTGTTGGAGCCCCTGGTTTGTTTTGGGGGTCCCCAGCCAACATTTGTGGTCCCCAGTTAGACCTGGGAGGTCTCCAGATGGCATTGAGGTCCCTGCTGGAACTGGGGTCCAGCTCATGTTCATGTCCTGGATGATGTTTGGTGTCCCCAGCCAGCACTGGGGTCCCAGATCACATTTTTGGGGGGACTAGGTGGTATTAGGGTGTCCCCAGTGGGCCCTGGGGTCCTGGCTGGCACTGGGGACCCCATCCAATGCTGGGCATCCTGGCCAAAGTTGGAAGTTCCCTAAATTTGCTCGAGGTTCCCAGCTGATTTTGAGGTCCCCAACTGGTTTTGGGGATCTGTGACCACCCATGGGGCCCCGTTCTGGGAGGGGGAATGTCCCATGTGCCCCATGGCCAGGCAGGGGGTGACAGCCAGCCCTGTGTCCCACAGGTGACGGGCAGGTGGACTTTGAGGAGTTTGTGACATTGCTGGGGCCCAAGCTCTCCACCTCGGGCATCCCAGAGAAGTTCCATGGCACCGACTTCGACACCGTCTTCTGGAAGGTAGGGACACCTCCATGGGATGGTGGGGACACCCCTGTCCCCTTGGGAAGGCAGGGACACCGCAGTCCCCCACGAGATGGTAGGGACACCCCTGTCCCCTTGGGAAGGCAGGGACATCAGTGTCCCCCACAGGAAGGCAGGGACACCCTTGTCCCCTCCTGGGGCACCAACCCCAGAACCTGCACCAGGGAAGGCTCAGGGTCAGGGCCAAGGTTGGGGTTGGGATCAGGGATAGGATGAGGGTCAAGGCTGGAATTGGGGAATGGGCTGAAAGTGAAAGTCAGGCTCTGGGCCAAGGATGAGGTTAGGGTTGGTTTAAGAGTCAGGATTAGGTTTAAGATTAGGGTTAGGGTCAAGCTCAGGCTCCAGTTTAAGGGTTAGTATAATCCTTGGGGTCAGGGTCAAGGTCAGCAATGGTTTAAGGGTCGGGGTTAGGGCCAGGTTCAGGATCAGGGTTAGGTTGGAGTCAGGGCTCAGATAAGGGTTGGGGTCAGGTTTAATGGTGGGATGAGGGTCAGGACTGGGGTCAGGAACAGGTTCAGTGTCAGGATTGAGGTCAAGGACAGGAATAGGGGTCAGGATGAGGTTCAGGATCAGTGTCAGGGTGCACCCCCTGAGCTCCTGTCACAAACAGGCCACATTTGGAGCCAGCACCCTCTGTGTGCCCCTGGCTCTGCTGGGCGTCACCAGGACACCAGGCCTTTCCCAGACAAGTCCAGGGTGACCCAAACCACCACACCCAGAGGTTCTGGGAGCCCCCTGTGCTGCCGGCCCTGGGGTCACCCCAACCCCTGTCCCCACAGTGTGACATGCAGAAGCTGACGGTGGACGAGCTGAAGCGGCTGCTGTACGACACCTTCTGCGAGCACCTGTCCATGAAGGACATCGAGAACATCATCATGACGGAGGAGGAGAGCCACATGGGCACGGCCGAGGAGTGCCCCGTCGACGTGGAGAGTGAGTGCAATGCCAACCCCCCCACGGGGATGCCAAACCACGGGGCTACCCTGAGTACAGGAGAGTGTATTTGGGATGGGGTAACGCGCTGTTTGTCCCACCCCCAGCCTGCTCCAGCCAGCAGATCCGCCAGACCTGCGTGCGGAAGAGCCTCATCTGCGCCTTCGCCATCGCCTTCATCATCAGCGTGATGCTCATCGCCGCCAACCAGGTGCTGCGCAGCGGGATGAAGTAACGGGGCAGCCCCGCCGCAGCGACAGCGACAGCGAGGAGGAGACACCTATAAATATCTATAAATATCTCTATGTCCATCCATCTGTGGCCCAGAGACGTGACCCCCCCCGGGCGGGGGGCGGCCGAGGGGACAGAGCCGCGCCGGGGCCCCGCCGTGCCGGGGCACAGCACGGAGACTTTGGCACCGACACCGACACACCGACCCCCCCTCGCCAGACACAATCCGACCCGTGAGTGCATGTGACGTGCATGGAGCCCCGTGAGCCCCCTCCCGCGGCGGATCCCGTCGGATTCTCCGCTCTAGCGTTAGAGCTCGTATTTAGGATAAACCAAATCATCCCCTAAGCAATACACGCGCCTGAGATGGTTCCTAGAGCCGGGAGCGTTTGCATGGACTTGGCTGCCAAGGGCTGGATTCCACCCCCCCAGAGCCCCTCCCTGTCCCCGCGCCTCGGTGCGGGGACATTCCTGACCTCCTGCTTGATGCACTTTGAGCCGACCCCTCCTTGGGAAGAGCCGGAGCGACCCCGAGGCCGGGGAGCCCCGCACGCCCCGGAACCCCCAGCCTGTATGTAGCACCCACCTGGGCACGGACTGGTTCGGATTTGGGGCCGTTTCTCATTCTTTAGAGTTTTTGGGGTTTTTGGGGTGGTGGTTTTGTTTTTTTGTTTCTGTTTTTGGTTGGTTTTTTTTTTGTTCTTCCTGGTTGGTTGTTTCCGATCTGAAATAAAACTGGGATTTCTGAAGCGCTCTGGGCTCTGGGGGCTCCTGGAGATGCTGGGGTGGAGGGTGATGGGGTGGGGCCCTGGGAGCACCCGTGGGTGCTGCTGAGCCCTCCTGGCACGGGAGGTGGGCACTGGTTTGGGGGGCTGTGACCCCCAGACTCTGGGGGCTGGAGCATCCCTAAACCTTGGGGCAGAGGGACCTGGCTCCTTCCCAGCAGCTCCCACATCCCCCAGCCCACTCCAGCTGGGGATCCTGCCACAGCTCCTGCCTCTTCCCATGGATCCCAGAGCTTTTATCCCCCTCTCCACGTCTCATGCCCTGATATTTTATGTTTGGTTTGATGAATGTTTCACTCTCCTTTGCCTCGACGGGGAGGATGCTCAGCCCAAGCCCCTTCCCAGAAGTGCTTTCACCTGGATGAACAGTAATTCCAGCAGGAACCAGGATGTGTCTGGGGCGCTCAGAGAGGCCCAGGGTCACAACTCCTGGGCCAAGCTGGGGATCCTGCCCCATGGCTGGTGGCAGGGAGCACCCTGTTACTCCTGATTTACACCTCTGCTGAGGGACATTGGGAATCTCACAGCCTCAGGTCTGTGTGCACTGTGGGAGCCCATTCCCACCTAATGGATCGCCCTCCCGAGCCCCCAGCGATGCATTTTTAATGGCAAAGAGATGAAAGGGATAAATAAAAACAGGGGAAGTGCTTGGGGCTGGGAGAGAATCGGGCAAAGCTGCTGCTCCCCTACAATGGGGCACTTCCCACTGGGAACGGGGCTGGAGGAGCCCATCCCAGGACTCTGGGGCTGGGACATCCCCACCTTCACCTCCCCGGTGCTCCCATGGGGAAAACTCATTTCCCTGCACCAGCATGGCAATTGGCACCCTGCAGCACCACGGGGGGGACACCCCATTTTTGGGATGCCAGGAGGAACTGGTGGCGTTTTATTGATTTGGGGTTTGGGTGGGGCCTCTTTTTGATCTTCTCTAATTTATCAAACAAATTGAAGCGAACGTCCAAATGAGAAATGGAAATGGGAAGTGCTCCACGGCAATGAAATCACTCCGGCTGCCTCGCAAAGTGCGGGAGGCTCCGCATCAGTAATGAAATTTCATCCATCTCCCGCAGAAAGTTTGGATTTTTTATGGACTGGCATTTCCAAAGGAGCCACGTGGCCTCAGAGACATGTGTGCATATATATATATATATATATTTATTTTTAACCAGGTCTATTATAGACACTGTGAATAAACATAAAAGAAGAAGAAGGAAAAAAAAAGAGGACAATTTAATTTGCCAGAAAATACAATAGTGTAAAAGAAAAAATTAGATAAAAGGAATAACGCCATCCCCCAAGCTCAGCGTTTCAAAGCTGCTCAATTAATTTTAATGGGAATTGGTGGAACGGATTTCTTGGGGCAGGTTTGGAATGGCAGCTCCCGATCCCGGAGTGGGCAGGATCCCGGAGCAGGGGGATCCCGGAGCAGGGGGATCCCGGAGCAGGGGGATCCAGGAGCAGTGGGATCCCGGAGCAGGCAGGATCCTGGAGCAGCGGGATCCCAGGATCCCGGAGCGGGGTCCCAGCCTCGTCCCTGCTCTGCCGCAGAGGCGACCACGGATCACTGCGGCTGCTGCAACAGAGATGCTCCAGGATAATTCAATTAAGGGACCGCCAGGAAAGGCAAAAAACAAAGGGAATGTGCCGGGAGGTGGGGGCTGCCGCAGGCGAGGGGAGGTGGGAGGGAGCAAGACCCTGCATGGGTTCCGAGGACATGGGGACAACGGAGCAAAAGTGGCGGCAACCCCAGCGGGGGTTGCAGGGCAGTGATTCCATAGCTCTGGGAAGTGTTTGGGATAGGAAGGGAAGAAGTTGGTAATGGTTGTTTCTCTCTCTTGTGCTGCAAGAAGTGTGGGATGGGCTCAGCTCCAACCCTGTCTTGGTGCCATTCCCATCCCTGTCCTTGTCCCAGTCTCTGTCTCCATCCCCAACACCATCCTCAGTCACACTCCCATCCTTCTTTACATTCCTCTCTCTGTCCCTTTCCCCTCTCCCCATTCCCACTGCTGTCCCATCCTCATCCCATCTCTATCCCATCCCCGTCCCATCCTCCTCCCTGCTGCTTCCCATCCCTGTCCCATCTGTCCCATCCCCATTCCCTCGCTGATTCCCATCCCTGTCCCTCTCCCCTCCCCCAGTCCCCATCCCTGACCCCATCTCTACTCCCATTCCAATCCTTCTGTCCTGTCCTCACCCCAGCCCACATGCTGTCCCCATTCCCACTCCAGTTGCCCTCTCCCAGCAAGAGCTGCCAGAGGACACGGGCAGAGCCCAGCGGGGCCGCGCTTGGCAGGGGCCCAGCAGCCGCTCATTTCCCTAAAAGCTTCCCGATAAATTACTCCAGCTCTTGCTCCAGCAAAGGCACTTTGGCTCGGCCTTCACTATTGGGCAGCAGCTCCTCACCCCCACCCTGGGGACAGTGAGTCCATCCCTGCAGCATCCCTTGGGATTGGGTTCCAGCCATCCCTGTGGGAAGGAGCCACAGCCCTGTCCTGCTTTGGGGTCCTCCTCCCGCAGCCTTTCCATGGATGTGCCCACAGGGGCTGTGTCCCACCCAGTGATCCATGGCATTGTCACCTCCTGCCACTGCTGTCACACACACCCTGCAGTTCCCAGCCTCCTCCCCTCTGGGAGTTAGGAGCTCATGAATCCACGATATCCTGCGGGTGATGCCGGGCTCAGCCTGTCAGCCACACATCCTGCAGTTTTGTGGGAAAAGCCCAACTTTAATGAATCCCCCCTGGCAGCCCCTCTCACCTCCCCCTGGACAGGCTGGAGCTCTGCAGGGAATGCTCCTGCTCTTGCCTTTCAGCCTTTATTGGGAATTTCTGCTTCCAGAGCAGCTCACCACCTTGGGAGCAAGGAAAAGCTGTGGCTGTTGTGTTTTACGCTGGAATTTTCATTTACAGTTGGGTTCCAGAGCTTGCCCTCAGAGAACTCTATCTAATTTAAGCTGGATCTGGGGAGCCCTGAAGTTTGGAAGTGTTGGGTAAAACAACCCCTCCTGGATCAGCTGGAAAACCCACCAGGACTGGAGCACACAGAGCAGGGATAGGCCTGGGGGCTGATCAAAGCACAGCTCCAATCAACACGAGGAACAGGGAAGGATTTGGATGTTGACTGGGGAAAAAAATCCATGGAAGGGACTGGAGAGGGAGTTCCTTGATCTGCTGGTGCTGGTGGCCATGGAAGGTGTCCAGGAGCATGTCCTGGCTGCCACCAGCAGAGCAGCCACTGTCCCCCCAGCCAGTGGAGCCCCTCAGCATTCCCCAGGACTCTTCCTCTGTGCCAGGCTGGAGCACAGGGATGCACATCCAAGCTTGGAGCGAGCAGGCCCAGCTCCCACTCTGGAGCATCCCACAGCCCCTAAGAGATCCCCATTTCCCATTTCCTTGGGGGCAGGGTTCCCTTGCTCCAGGGACTCCCACCCATTCCCACAGAGGAGCCACCTGGGTGCCCTTATTAATCCACCTGTCCTGCAGGTGGAAGTGAGGACAGGACACGGGGCTGATCCTGAATCCTCCGAGCCCAAGCCCAGGGCTCCTGCCTGCAAGGATAAAAACATTCTCTAGTTGGACCTAAACTGATCCAGGCTGCAGCCAAGGCTGTTTCCAGGCTGCTGTCACATCCAGTCCCTGCTCCTGTCAGAGCCACGTCCCAGCACGGGGCTGACGCTCCTGTGACAATTTGCCATCACATCCCTGCCCTGCTGGAGCGATCCAGGCAGGATTTGGCCACAGGCAGCTGGCTCCTGCCTGTGCTCTTCATGAATCTGGACCCACCACCTCCCTGCCCAGCCAAACCTGGAATGCTCTGGCAGTGGGCACAGCCCTCCTGGACAAACCTGCTGCCAGAGCTGCTTCCTGGGATGCTGCTGGACAGGATCCCCCCTTGCCCTGGAGCTGCAGCACCCTGCTCCCTTCCTGAGACAGCCAAGGGCCTCCCTCACACCATGGTTTACCAGCAAGGAGAGATGAATCAAAGTCTCTCTGTGGAGAAACCTTGGGGTATTTCCCCTCCTTGCCCCTCACCTGCAGCACAGCAGCAGCAGGGCTGAGGGAAGCTCCCCAGGCTCTCCATTGGGAGCTCCAGCACCTGGACCCAGGCAGGTCCCACCCTGAATTTATCAGGAACAAACACAGCACCAACACCTGAGGAAACGAAACATCAGTTCTAAAAGCCTGGGTCCTGCTCCAGCCTGGATCACAGAGCTCAGCACAGAGCCAGCAGTGATCTGAGGGGATGGATCCCACCCAGGAACTGGGGAATCTCCAGCCTGGATCACAGAGCTACACACAGAGCCAGCAGTGATCTGAGGGGATGATCCCACCTGAAATGGGGAATCTCCAGCCTGGATCACAGAGCCAGCACGGAGCCAGCAGTGATCTGAGGGGATGGATCCCACCCAGGAAATGGGGAATCTCCAGCCTGGATCACAGAGCCCAGCACAGAGCCAGCAGTGATCTGAGGGGGTGGATCCCACCCAGGAAATGGGGAATCTCCAGCCTGGATCACAGAGCTCAGCACAGAGCCAGCAGTGATCTGAGGGGATGGATCCCACCCAGGAAATGGGGAATCTCCAGCCTGGATCACAGAGCCCAGCACAGAGCCAGCAGTGATCTGAGGGGTTGGATCCCACCCAGGAACTGGGGAATGCCAGCTCCAGGTGACCACAGACAGCCCCTGTGCAGGGCTGGAGCTGTGCTGAGCACAGATCCCCGTTCCAGAGCCAGGGGAGTGGCTCAGCCCAGGGGAGGCTGCCGGGCCAGCAGGAACACGAACACAACACACGGAGGCTGCAACGGGCAGGAGAAGGGTTTATTGAATTTAAAGAGTGTATAAATAATCCTGTCCCTTTCCCAGAGGCAGCCCCAGGCAGGCTCTGGGGTGCCTCAGCCCCACTGCAGGTTGGGGGGCACTGGCCATCCCCCGGGTGGGGGGGCCTGCAGGGATGGGGGCAGCTCCTGCACTGGTGGCCAGCCCAGAGGGTACTGGAAGGGTGCTGGTTTCTCAAGAAGAGCACTGTGAGAGGAGATGGAGAGGGATGAGGTGAGAAGCAGTGTGTCTGTCTGACACCAAGGCCATGCTGGGGGCTGGGCTTCCCTGTGCCCCCTCCAGGAGCCCCCAAAGAGAAGGGGCCAGCAGAGGAGGGGTTTGGTTAGCACCAAACGGGTTCATTCACCCCCCATCCCAAATCCAGCACCAGAACAGTTGTGTGATCATTCCCAGCATATCCAGGCAGCCTAACACAGTGTGTGCCAGTGAAAACTGAGGTGGGATCACTGAGGTGAGGGGTCTGGGCTGGGGGAGCAGCACAGCCCCCCGAGAGGGGCTCAGCAGGCCCAGGGCTGCTCCCAGCCCCTCCATCCCACTCCTCACACAGCTGAGCTGGGAGAACAAACAAACCCAGCAGATGTTTCTTTCCAAGCAGCCCAAATCCCAAGGCAGCTGTGCACTTCCCAAAGGACAAGGACCCCTCGGAAATGGAGGAGCTGCCAAAGCAGCGGGGTGTGTGCACCAGAGCACCCTTCAGCACAGGGAAGAGGCTTCTCCCTCACCCCACAGCCTGGGAATCACTCTGTCCCTGCCCCTCTCCTCAGCTTTACTGCTCGAGGCTGCTGCAAACACCACACTGGGGTGAAGAATGCAGGAGCAAGAACCATCTGTCCCTTGCCTCCAGTTTGACCGGGGCACGTTTAAATTCATGGGAAACGTATCTTTTCCATTAATTCCCAAGTGCAGGAAGCTCATTTGTTCTCTCACACAAGCCCTGACAGCAACCTTGCAGCTTCTCAGGCCTCTACCTCCGATCCTGATGAATCTTTTTAATTGTTATGCCAGAAGAAATCTAATCAAACTCCTTTACATAACCCCGGGGAGAAGCAGCACCCTCCTCTCCCTGCGGGGCTGTGGCCCAGAGCCAGCTACAGGAGTAGTTTTCCAGGAGCATTTTCCAGGCAGCTAACACAGAGCAAAGTCACTTGGCTCAAGGTTTATCCCCTCAGGGGGGATTCTCCAGAGCCCAGGATGAGGCAGGACCATGAGGACACACACCAGCCCCTCTGGGCAGGGACATTTGGTGTCATCCCCCCAGCACTGTGGCTCAGGCACACGGTGGATGTGGAGCACAGGGAATGCTGCAAGGTTGAGCCATCACCTAATGAGCATTTCCTGAGCAGCAGGACTGATCAATAGGCAGGATGCTGCCTGGGTACTCAATTCCCTGGGGTCTCATGAGCTACAAGTGCTCTATCAAAGGTTTACCTACAGCTGGAGCATTCTCAATGGCTGTCCCACAGGGATTCTCCAGTGGCCAGCAAGGTCAAGAATATTTCCTTTCTGAAGGTGTTAATGGGATCCCTCTCCTCTACCCACCCTTTTTCACACTCATGGAACTTGTGGCATCTCAGAAGCTTTGAGGCTTTGGATCCTTTTCTAATGGAAATCCATTCTCTATCATTTCCTTTGGAAATTGGCAAAAATCAATCCCATGAAATGTGGGGCTGGAGGGCACAAGGGGAGCACAGAGATGATTGGGAGAGGCGTTGGCAAGGCTGGAGAGAGGAAGGGAAGTTCCAATAGTTGGTGTTTAATTCCTGTAGCAGATGGTTTCTGAGCCTGCAGGGAGAGGGAGGCTGGAAAAAGAGCAACAATCCTGGAAATTTGTTCTGTGCATCTATGGAGGCAGCAGGGACCAAATTCTGAAGGTTTGAACATTCCTCTGGGTGTGACCAAGTAGTTCTAAAGGTCTGGAAATTCCTCTGGGAATAGTGATGGCTATCTTCTATAAGAGCTGATCTATCCCATGTTCCAGGGATTCACAGGCAGGACAAACAAAATGGGGCAAGTGAAGTGCAGGGGACAGGAATGTGGGCACCTCTGCAAGGCCAAGGGCAGCCGAGCTGAGGGACAGAACAATCCCAGAGCAACAAGCTCAGACAAGCACCAGAAGGAAGCTCCTGCCCAGTCCAAACACGGAGAGGACGGGAACAAACAGAGAAAGAACAGAAGAGAGATTTGGCACGTGCCCAAATGTCATCCCATTAAGCCTGCGGCACAGTCAGGTGAGCGAGGAAACAGCCAGTGCCCCACTCTGAATGGATCCTGTGAGGAGGAGCCAATTCCACCCTCCCTGGCAGGCAGGGCATGGGGGAGCTGTCAACAGATGAAAGCAGGCTCCTGACACTGAACCCTGGGCATTAATGAGCCAGCACAGCAGCAGCTCTGTCCTTCCAGGTGTGTCTGTGAGCCCTGCACAGAGCAAGGGCAGCTCTCTGCTGTGCCTGTTCCCAAAGTGTCCCCTGTGCACACATCCCTGGTGGGCAGGCAGGGCTGCACCCACACACAGGCCCCCCATGAGTGCTGCCTGGGGGTGCTGGGAGCTCTGATGCCCTGCACCCTCCCCTGCCCCAGCCCTCCTGGGGATCCCCTTGCATCCACACCTGGATACCCCAGCACCCAGTACCTGCTGCTCTGAGCTGCACTCAGCCTCTGGGCTCTCTTGTCCAGCCACTCCTCGATGGTGCCAGGTGGGATATCTGCTCCCTCCCTCTGCAGCTCCTTCAGCCTCTTCTCGCCTGCTTGAGAGAAAGATTGAGATCAGACAGGGCTGGATCAGAGGGAGGGCCATGAGAGAAAGGGCCACCAGACCCTTGTCCTTTCACTCCATTAAACCTGCTGCTCATTACCCTGCAGTTTCACAGGGTGGAGAGTGTGCACCATGCCTGGGCAGCCCCTCCTCCTCCTCCTGTGCCCTCCTGCCATCTGATGCTTGGTGACAGCTGCAGCCAGGCAGAGCAGGGGACAAGAGCTAAACCAGCACGGTGGCAGTTTGGGCACTGAGGGGAGTCTGACATCTCCCCCAGGGCAGATCACCCTCATCCTTTCCTGGAACAGCCTCAGCTGGCCCTGAGCTGTTTCCAGAGCTGTGTCCCTCCAAGTGGCAGCAGCAACGTTGCCAGCCCTGCCCTGTTAGGTGGAAATGACAGGGACAGTGTTGGGATCGATGCAGCCTTGGCAGCCCGGGCAGTGTGAACGGTTCCGGGTGCGTGTTCAGGCAGCAGACAGATCCCAGAGCTGCTGTCAGGGCTGCTTAAGGAGCTCCCTGCCTGATGTGTCCCCAACCCCTGCTCAGCCCAGGCACAGCTGTCACCAGCCCAGGGGCAGAACCAGGGCAGAGAGAACCAGGGGACAAGTTCTTGTATTTAGAATGGTTGGAATGGTTTGGTTGGAAGTCACCTCAAAGCTCATCCTGTCCCACCCCTGCCACGATCAGGGACACCTTCCACTGTCCCAGGCTGCTCCCAGCCCTGTCCAACCTGGCCTTGGACACTTCCAGGGATCCAGGGGCACCCACAGCTTCTCTGGGCACCCTCACTCCATCAGAGGGAAGGATTTCTTCCATAAATCACAGAATTACAGAATCGATCAGGTTCAAGAGAGATCATTGACTCCAACCTATACCTAACCTGAATGTCCCCTCTTCCAGTCTGAGCCCATTACTCCTTGTTCTATTTCTCGTGGTGGGTAGGAACGAGGAAGGAAACCAGTAGGAAACCTCTGCTATTTACTGAATCAAGATTTCAACCCCTCCAATCACTCTGGAAGGGCTGTGTGGGCAGATGCCCACAGGCACCCTCTGGGGAGGAGGGCACAGAGCCAGCGTGGCACAAACCCACAGCTGCCCAGTTAGCAAAGCTCCCCAGTGTCCCCAGCTGCAGGGGGGAGCTGGGGCTGGACAGGTCCAGCAGGAGTCCTGACACAGCCACACTCCTGCCAGCACACCAGGGATGAGGACACACTCCCAGTGATCCCAGCCTAGTGCAAACTGCCCACCTAACAGAGCAGGGAACTCAGAAACCAAATACTGGTGACAATAAAAAGAAAACAGAGGCAGCTGCGTGTCATTCCCTTTGCCCTGCTCGTCCATCCTTTGGGGGACCCCTGATCCCATGTGGGGATCAAGGCACCTGCAGCCCTGCCCCTCAGGAGCCTGCTCCACACCCACCCACCCTGTGTCACATGCTTTAAGGAAAATATTATACCTTTGCAGACAGAGTGTGAAATTAATAGTGCTTGGGCAGAGTGAAGGATCACTTCATCCTACTGGTGGCAACCAATTATTCATCTGCCTGTTGAATACTAAATCAGGATGGCAGGGATGTGCTACACAATGAGCAGCCAGATGGATAATTTGTCATCCAGCCTTTTCAGCTGCTGCTGCTGGCTGGGGTGACAATGTGCCCAGTGCCACCACAGAAAGCCTGCTGGGGTCTGGCTGCTGCTCTGAGCCCACCAAGAAGGCTGGGGACAGCAATGTCCCAGTCTCCCACAGCTGTTCCCAGGGATCAGAGCTACCTGGGGTCAGCTCAACCAGCTGGCCAGGTGGGGAGATGGGCAGGCAAGAAGCTCAGCCTGGAGAGCTGGGTGCTGCTCACACTCAGGGTCAGACTCATCTGGCAGCCTTGAGCACCTTATTTCCCTTTGTTCCATGTTCTTCCACCTCCTGAGCTCATCCCACCTCAGCAAGGGACAGACAAGGAGTGTCTGTGAGAAGCTTCAATGAGGCAGGGAAGAAAATCATGGAGAATCTCTCCCACCTCTCTGTACCACTGTGATTTCCTCTTCATCCAGCTCCCAGCCCCAACAGAGCACAGAGCATGAACAGTCCAAGCTTCTCTGCTCAGAGCAGGGAGCCCCAAGGCACCACAGCAGGGATGGAGCAGCCACAACTCCCAGCCAGAAAAGTTCACTGGATGCTGTGGAACCACTCTGGATTCCCACTGCCCCAGATATCCACATCAGAAGGACATGCAGCTGTCTCCCTGCTCTCCCAGCTCCAGAGCTGCTGCTCCAGAACAGTCCAAACCTCAGGCTCAGAAATGTGGCAGCAGGGACAGGCAGCTCTCCAGCTCTGCCCACCTTGATGGTGTCCATGTCCCTCTGGAGCACACACATCCCATCCAGGGACACCAAACACACCCTGAAATTGGAAATACTCCCTGAATGCCAACAGCTATTCCTTTGGAAGGCCCTTACCAGCCCTTGCTCCCCACACATGCCCGTGCAGCTGGACAGATGTGAAGGTGCTTCCCCCTCCTCCTCCTTCTCACTGTGGTGTTTGCTTCAAGTCTGATTACAGCCAATTGAAAGAGCATCTGTAGTTGTGAAGTGCCTCTAATGATGCCAGAGCAGGGTCCACATTTATCTTCTCTCCTCATGGGTTTTATTCTCGACACTGGCACTGCTGGGTGAGATGGAACCTGCCAATATTTGCTGGGGGGTCACCCAGCAAGGCAATGCACAGGAAATCCCTCAGCTCCCACCAGCAAAGAGAGGAACATGAAATCCCTGGTGGATGATGTGGAAGCCCAACTGCCCCAGAGCACAAGACCAGCACCAGAGCAGGCTGAGATGAGGCTGAGGAGCCCCTGCAAGTGGAGCAGCCAAACAAGTGACAGCCCTGCAGCCCAGTGTGAGCACTCCTGCTCCCTGCCCAGTTAAACCAGTGAACTCCAGCCTCCCCAGCAGGGCCCTCAGACCCTCATGGACACCCTGCAGACCCTCCCCAGCCGTGCCCTCCTCTGGTTAGAGCCACCAGAGCCCAGGCAGGTCGATCCTGTCTGCACCAGGGACACGGATTAGCGGGGAGCCAATAACTCTGAGCACGGAGATGGCAATTTGACAGTGACTTTTCCTGACATGACTGTACTTAAAATGACAGCCTGCAAGTGTCTGGCTGATGAATGATGCAGCAGATGCAGAAGGCTAATGCTTTGATGGGGGAACAGCTGGGAATATGAGCTCCCTCCCTGCTGAAGGTGTAAACTGTTGCTTCTTGATGAGGATATTCTACAGGGTGCAGAGATGCTGATGCCAAAGTAGGCCAGGCTCCAAGCTGTTCTAGAACATGGAATCATCCAGAAATTTTCCTACTTAACCCACAAAACTTACACAAACTACAGGGTGAACTCCCAGCATTAAAAGGGCCAAATGTTAAGGATAATGTCACGTTTCCTTTGGCTGTGATAAAAATACTTCATTATCAAGGTGAGTTCATGGACACAGAGCTACCAATGCCAAATACTCACAGGGACTCAGGGACAGGTTCAATATTTACATGATAAAAAAAGTGTCATCACAGTTTAGATGGGTTAAAAAAAAAGTCAGACAAGGCTTTGCTTGCACCAGAGCTGAGGAAAGGGGGTTAAGCAGCACTGTGGGCCCACCAGGAATGCATCCCCCACCAGCCTGGCCAGCCCCAGCATGGCTCCCCCAGGCTTGGGAAAGCTCTGGAGCTTCCAGCCTCTCAGCTCATCTCAAATCCTTGATAACCCTTGGCTCCAAAGCTGCCAAAATCTCCCAGCTGGGTCAGTGAGAGGCAGCCTGGTGCAGATTGCTCCAATCCTGCTGGCTCATGGCTCAGAGATCCTGAGTGGGAATGCATGTGGGATATTACTGATGGAGGATCCTGTGGGAATTACATACCCTGCCACTACAAGCCTGCCCTCAACACTGCCCTCCTCAGCCCCAGCACCTGAGACAAGGGTGCTTTGGCAGCTGAAGGAGTGCTGGGATGTCCTCATGACAGTGTCTGATCCTTCCATCCTGTCTGTTACAGGCTGTCCCTCTCCTCTACCAAACCCTGCTGAGCCTTTCCCCACCCCAAATCCCTCCAAACTGTCTGATCAGAGCTGTGTGATGCAGGAAACCACACCATGAGAGAGGTGAGCAGGCCTGAACTCTCCAACCAAGCACCCCCTGTCCCCTGGCCATCGCTCCTTCAGGGCTAATTGGTAAATGAAATGTTTGACTCAGGAGCACAAATGCAAGGTTTCCCAGTAATCTCCCTGGAATTGGCTCTCAGCAGCCAATCCTGCACTTACACCGACCCATTTGACACAAGTCAATACTCAATAACAAGTGTAATTGGCAAGGAAAGCTGCCGAAGCACAGAGGCGCTGCCAGCGCTCCCTGCTCCGCTCCAGAGAGCTCCCACTGCTCCTGCAGAGCAGCCAGTGCCTGCAAATGCCAGAGGTGCCTGTGCTGCCACTCTGTGCACCCTGGGAGCCCAGCAGAGGGGTCAGGCACAGGCTCTGGCTGGAAGGTGGCTCTGGGAAGGGCTGGAGCACTCCCTCCCCACCGCGGCTTTATTGACTGCCAGCAGCGCTCAGAGATTGATTCAGAGGCACCTCGGGGGCTCTCCCTGACTCAGCACAGCCTGGAGCAGCTCTGTGTGCCTGCCTGCCTCCCCCTGAGCTCTCCTTCCCCAGACGGGATCCCTGTGAGGGCCAGCAGAGGCTCTGCCCCACGCACACCCCCCTCTCACATCCCACACTTCCAACACCTCAGCCTGGCTTTGCCAGACTCCAGGCAAAACAACAGCTGGCTGCAGAGAGGGTGTGGGCATGGGAGCTGCTGCAAGCTGGGCTGCACTGGGACACCAGCCTGGGGAAGGATTCCTCCTCTGCTCCACACTGTCAGGCCTCATCTGGGTGCTGTACCCACTGCTGGGCTCCCCACTACTGAGACAACGGCACAAGCCAAAATATGGGAATTTCCATCAGGAATTTCTATTTAAATACTTAAAAAAATACACATTTTTATGAACCTAGTCAAACGCTGATCAGGTCACACACAGAGTCTCCAGCTTTGAGATATTTGAAACACACTGGATGTGGCCCTGAGCACCCAGCTTGAGCATGGGAGCTGCTCCAAGCTGGGCTGCACTGGGACACCAGCCTGGGGAAGGAATCCTCCACACTGTCAGACCAGATCTGGGTGCTGTACCCACTGCTGGGCTCCCCACTACTGAGACAAGGGGCACAAGCCAAAATATGGAAATTTCTGTCAGGAGTTTCTATTTAAATACTTTAAAAATTACACATTTTTATGAACCTAGTCAAACACTGGATGAGGTCACCCACAGAGTCTCCAGCCTATCTGAAACACACTGGATGTGGCCCTGAGCACCCTGCTTGAGTTCACCCTGCTCTCAGCATGGTGAGGATTAGATGATCTCCAGTGGGGATTTCAACCATTCCACAAGCTCCCACCAACACCTCACTCACACTCCCTGAAGTGTCCAAGGCCAGGCTGGATGGGGCTTGCAGTAACCTGGTCTAGGGGAAGATGTCCCTGCCCATGGCAGGGATGGAGTGAGATGAGCTCTAAGATCCCTTCCCACCAGCCCAGTCTGTGATTCTGTGATTTTCTTTACCCACCAAAGTAATGACTCCTGTGGAGAAAACAGAGCTACCACCTCTTTTCCCTAAAAGAAAAGTGGTTCCAAGAATGGCAGTCCCAGAATGAGAGAGTTCAGAAGTGCTCTGCAGGCTCCCAGCAGGGAGCAGCTGCCATCCACCCTCTGCCCACACTTCACTTCCCTCCAAAGCCACCCAAGCAGAGGCTGTTTCTGGATCCAGGACCCCTTTCACAGGACAGCTCTTCCCACCAGCTCTTCCCACGGGTGGCAGCAGCAGCTCCCTGGTAATAGCAGCAAGGTGGGGGGAAATCAAATCCATAAATTTAAGGGGATGTGATGTACCAGTGCCCTCTGCTGCTGACAGTTTTTATTCCCTGACTGAGCAAAACCCCGAGGGCTCAGGAAGGCCACTCCAAACTCTTGCTGCCAAGTGGTAGCAGCACTGCTCAGCTCCAGGTTTGTGTCTGTGCCAGCAGCTCGAGAGCAGGGAGCATATGACAAACTGCAGCACTGCCAGGCTCACACAGCACTGGAAGCAGGAGGGATTGGCTGGCTCTGTGCAGGCAGCAAGGGATGACAGCCTGCACAAGCCCTCACACTCCCTGCAGCAACTCCCCCTGCAAAGAGACCCTCAGGCATTGCCTGGTTGGAGCACTCACCTTGAACCTGGGCACTCAGCTTCTCCAGGTCCTGCTCTGTCATGTGGGAAAATCTGCAGTTGGACCCAAAATCACACTGTCCTGGAATGAAATAGTGAGAGTTGAAAATTCAGTTTCAAAATCCTCTAGATTGGATATTAGGAAATATTTCTTCACAGAAAGGGTTGTAAAGCATTGGAATGGGCTGCCCAAGTCACACCCCTGGAAGTGCTCAAAAAAGTCTGTGGATGTGACACCTGGGGACATGGTTTAATGATGAACATGGTGGTGCTGTACTGACATTTGGACTCTGTGATCTTAAAGGTCTTTTCCAACTTTAATAATCCTGGGAAGAGCCAGAGTGCCATGAGAACCACCCAGAGGAGGTTCTTGTGCAAGCGAAGCCAGGCTCCATCACACCTGGATGCCAGACACAGGCCCAAGCCCCTCCCTCCAGCCCTGGGCTGGCTCTGCAAGGAGCTGCTCGAGCCCAGGCACTTCCTTCCACCTCAGAACTCCTCACCTGTTTGCAGAAACTTCCGACAAGGTTTCTTGGTTTGCTCTTCCTGCAGGATGGCAGCAGCATCTGGGGAGACAAGGGATGAACCCAGGTAAAGATCCTTGGCACAGAAAATCCCATCATGTCCAGTCCCAAACTGGTCAGGGAGCAGAAGGAAGCAGTTTAGCCCATTCCCACTGCACTCCTCAGGCTGGCACCAACACACCTGGAACTGTGTGCTGAGGCAGGGCAGAGCCACACACGAGGGTTTCACCTCTGAGACTGCCTCATTCAGCAGCATCACGTGCTCAAATTGCTGGCACACAGAGTGTTAAACCATCAGTGCTGATTTATTTTCTCTTCCTCATCCTCCCCATCCATCCCAGGAAGGCAGTGGCAGAAGCTGGGAGCACCCACCTCGGAATAAGTCGTACCAGACTCTCTTGGCCCGCAGATGCTGCACCCCATTGAGGTGTTTCTTCCTGTTGTGCAGGTTGTCCTGGAAGGACCTGTCACAGTAGTCACAGAAGTACCTTTTGCCCATCTCTCTCCTGGCAAAACAGCATCAGCATGTCCTGGGGTCATCAGGCAGCTCCTGGGCGCCCAGCCATGGGAATGGAGGATCCAGGATTTACAGTGCCTGCTTCCAAAGGAGGAGAACTCAAATCACTCAGGGCAGGCAGGCAGAGAAAGAGGTGAGACCCAACAGTTTGTATCCTTGTCCATCACAGCCTGCTGGGGCAGGATCTGCTGCCTGTACATGGGAGAAAAGGCCTGATCTGCATTTATCTCTGTCACCCAAAGCAGCAACAGCTCTGCTGGAAGGATTTCCTTCCCCCAGCTCAGAGCACAGGAAACAGAGAGGCACAGGCTGCGGGGACAATACAGCACAAAGCACCCAAGGTGCAGCACAAAGCACCCAAGGTGCAGCACAAACCATCCAAGGTGCAGCACAAAGCACCCAAGGTGCACACAAACCACCCAAGGTGCACACAAACCACCCAAGGTGCACACAAAGCACCCAAGGTGCAGCACAAAGCACCCAAGGTGCAGCACAAAGCACCCAAGGTGCAGCACAAACCACCCAAGGTGCAGCACAAAGCACCCAAGGTGCAGCACAAAGCACCCAAGGTGCAAACAGGAGGAGCTGGAGGTCCTGGGGACCTCTGACCAAAACCTCCATGAGCTGATACAAAAGAGAAAGGAAACTCCCCAGTGTCCACCTCTGCAAGGTAAGGAAGAAACTCAGTGAAGCTCATTTTATCTTCAAAACAGAAGCTGATCTCACCTGTCCTTCAGGTGGGAAGCTGCATTACAAACACTACAGGATATATTTCCTACAATCCACTGAGCCTCTTGTTTTTTCCATGGATTGCTCTCCTCATCCTCCCCAGCCTCTGGCACCAAGGTGTGCCTGCTCTGAGTACAGCACCAAGATCACAACAGAATTTGGGAGCTCCCACCTGTGCTGGGCCTGCCACTGTCAGTGCAGGTGAGATCAGCTTGTGTTTTATCCTTCAGGCAGCTGTCCCCATCAGATGTCCCTGCTGGAGGTGCAACAAACACCCTGAAGGAGCTGCAAGCTCCCTCCTGAGGGATACAGAGGTACCTGGTGAATGGCAAAGATGGATGGACTGGGAGATAAACTCCTAAAGCAATTCTCCAGGTTTTGACACTTTGACAGCTGAATGCATTTAAAAAGTGGCACAGAGACCAGCACAAGAAATAAAGATTTGATAAATAAAATGGCTCCAGAATCAATCACAGCCCCCTGGCTGACTCCCCTGGCTCAGCACGAAGAGCAGAGCACCAGGAAACCCCTCAGAGCCCGGCGTGCCCAGCTCGGGCAGGGCTGCCAAGCCTGCTGCCAGACATCCATCCCAGCAGGAGCACAGCACCACATTCCCCTCCTTCCCCTGCTCCCAGGAACTGCTGCTTCAAAATCAAACCCCTGCAAACCTCTGAGGCCTCACACCACAAGTTAAAGCAAAGCTGCATTCCATGGGAAAACCTTCTGAGCTTTTTAATATTGGATTGAAAACTCCACACTGAAGGTAAAATGTTCAGATATTCCAAGTGAACTGGAATCCCTTTGAGGTTCCTTCCTTGGGACCCCAAATCCCCCATGCCCTGGGCTGATCCTGACCCAGCTCTGCAGGGCTTGAGGTCTGAAATCTTCTCCTCCAGCCCAAGAATCCAAACCCAAGCGCTGCTTAATGAGCACGGAGCCACAAATTCCCTCATCCTTTGCATCCCTGAGTTGTGCAGGTTTGCAGCACTGTGGTGAGGCTGCTGGAATTCAGGGGGAACAAAGCTTTTAAACACTGAAAAATCCCTGTTCCACATGTTATTCCATAGTCCCCCAAAGTTCCTGGTGACACAGAAATCTCCCTGTCTCAGCTGCTGGCTCCTGCACTCCATCTCTGCAGAAGAGAATGCTGCAGACAGGGAAAACAAATGAGATTCTGCAGTGGTCCCACACAAGTTTGCAGAGATCTCCCAGGGAATTCTGCCTGCGGAAGCCCAGCAGCAGCCAGCCTTTGAAATCGCATTTCAAACTTTCCCTTTCATCACTCCAACAGCAATAATTGCAGGAGCTCCTTCCCCCTCCTCCCCCAACAACCAGGGCAGAAAGCTCCTGCAGACTCCAGATCCCACATCCCACAGCTGCCTGCTCCCAAATTCTCCCAAATTCTCTGAGCAATTCCCATTGCAGGGGACAGAGGGATTGTAAAAAGCAATTAGAGAGGTATCAGATCCTCCCTGAGACTTTTCCCTTCAGTGATTACACCCAACACTCATCCCCATCTTTTCAAGGATTCCACTGCATGGATGCCAACTCTCTGCAACAGCAGCACTTCCCAGCACTCTGAGTCCAGAGGAGTCAAAAGCTGCTTCAGAGCAGCACCAGCCTATTTCCATCTCCCCAAACGGCTCCAGCAGTAAACAAAGAGCATTATTCAGCTGAAAACAGAGATGGCTCCTAATTAAATCCATCTCAGCCATTATGGAATAAAGTAAATGTAGCTGTTCTATAAAGAGCTGCCTCAGCCTGGCCGTTTCCTCTCAGCATCTCCAGCCCCTGATTTGCAACTGAATCAGGGCACTCAGACCTGGGCCCACCGCAGCCATAAACGCATCCAGCCAGGCTTTGTGCCAGCTTAAAAGTCTTCCTGAATAAATGCAAATTAAAATTAAAAAAGATTCCAACAACCCAGGGCTTTATGTTGTATGAAAGTGTAACAGCAATGCTGTGCTGTGTCTGCTGGTGTGAGGCACCTCGAAGGTGACAGAGAGGGGTTTGGGACAACTCTAGCTGAGATATCCTGGGCACCATCCCCATCCCACATTTCCCTGCTCCAGCTGCTGCCGGAGCTCCCCAGGCTGCTCGGTGCCAGCTGCGGATTCTATCTCAGCCCCTGGGGCGTTTCCCCGGGCAGAGGCAGGAAGGTGACCGGGAAGGGGCACGGGCTCCTCGGTGTCTGTGTCGCCACAGCGGCCCCGGGAGGGGCTGCCGGGCCCTGACCTCAATTTCTGCCTTCCCACAGCCCGGGCTCGGCGCCACTGCAGCCACTTCGGATCCACAGGCAGATGTGAGTTAATTAAATCCAAGTGTCAGCCTTCTGATACTCAGCTGCCAATTTAAATGGGCTCAGATCTGCAGGGAGACCTGGGATGGCAGCAGAGTCTGCCAGCACCTTCCCAATGACAGAGGCACAGATCCTGCTTTCCATTCCACCCAGAGGAGCCATGGAATCATGGAATGGTTGGGTTGGAGGGACATTAAAACCCATCCAGTGCCACCCCTGCCATGGCAGGGACACCTCCCACTGTCCCAGGCTGCTCCCAGCCCCAGTGTCCAGCCTGGCCTTGGGCACTGCCAGGGATCCAGGATGGGCACCCTGTGCCAGGGCCTGCCCACCCTGCCAGGGAACAATTCCCAATTCCCAATATCCCATCCATCCCTGCCCTCTGGCAGTGGCAGCCATTCCCTGTGTGCTGTCAGAGAATCATGGAATGGTTGGGTTGGAAGGGACCTTAAAGCTCATCTCATCCCAGTCCCTGCCACAGGTGGGGACAGCTTCCACTGGGAATCCAGAGCTTGATCAACACCAATCCCACCCCACACAAACCATCCTGGTGGCAGCAATTAATGGGCAGCTTTGGGAGGGATTTGTGTTAGATAATCCAGAGCAGTTCAATTTGAAAAATAAAGTTTTTCTGAGCTTTGCTCTGTGGTGACCAGGGTCAGAAACCAGGGCATGGCTGGAGCTGGGCCAGGGCAGCTCAGGCTGAGCTCAGGGCAAGACTCTTCCCCCAGAGGGTGCTGGCACTGCCCAGGGAATGGGCACGGCCCCGAGGCTACCAGAGCTCCAGGAGCCTTTGGGCAGCACTGCCAGGGATGGACAGGGTGGGGGTGTTGGGGGGTCTGTGCTGGATGTTCCCTGTGGGTCCCTTCCCACTAGGGATATTCTGGGGTTCCAAAGGGATAACACTACACAGGAATGTGCCAGGCACCTTCCAGGCTTCCAGAACAAGCAGAGGTCTTGTCCTAACCCAGAAAAATCCCACAGGTCCCCACAGTCACTGCATGAGGGAAAAAATATGAATAAATCAGGAGAAATTACTCTGCAGCCAGACCTTGTGCGAATTCTGAGGGGGTGGGACAAAACAACAGAGCAGCGTTGCTTGAGGGCCTGCTCTGGAACTTCATGGATACTTGTTTAGCAACAGTCCTGTGGGGAAACAGCCTCAGTGCTGGGATTCCCCTGACCTGCCCCTGTCTGCTCTGCCTTCCTAAATCCAAATTTACCTCTGGCCCTGGCACAGGGTGCCCGGGATGCCCCTGGATCCCTGGCAGTGCCCAAGGCCAGGCTGGACACAGCTTGGAGCAGCCTGGGACAGTGGGAGGCGTCCCTGCCATGGCAGGGGTGGCACTGGGTGGGCTTCAGGTCCCTTCCAACCCAACCATTCCACGATTCATGAGCCCCACACCTCTCTCCCACTTCCCTGACAGTGACACCAACCCCCTTTTGCAACTCCAAACCCCCAAAAACACCCCAAAAACCACCCCAAATCGCGTCCCACCCACCTTCCGGGGGTCAGCTGAGGGCAGTGACCGCATCCTCCTTCCTGTCCCCGTCACCCTTGGCCGGACACCCGGGCAGGGCAGGGCAGGGAGGGCAGGGCAGGCCCGGGGTGTCTCTGCCCTCTCTGCCCCCTCAGCCCTCCCGCCCGCTGCCCCCCGGCCCCAGCCCCGCCTGGGTCCCGCCCCAGCCACGCCGGGCCGGTTTCACCGCACAGCCCCGGAGCTGCCCAGCGGAGGCCACTGAGGACAAGGCGGGGGGGACGGGACGAGCGGAGCCTCACCGGGACCCCTCACCGGGACCCCTAGTATCCCCACACACTCACCCACCTCTGGCCAGGCCCGCGCCGCGCTGCCTACAACTCCCACAACACCTTACGGCAACAGCGCATGCGCAGGTCACAAACGGCACAAAGCGCGGCCTACAACTCCCAGCATGCTCACGGGCACTCGCACTCTATATAAATGACAGAGCACCGCCTACATTGCCCGGTAGCCTTTGCGGGGCGGCGCAGGCGCAGAGCACTCAGGCAAGATGGTGCTGCTGCGGCGGGTGTACGACTCGCTGTTCCGCCGCAGCTCCACGTTCGCGCTGTCCATCATGCTGGGCGCGGTGCTCTTCGAGCGCGCCTTCGACCAGGGCGCGGACGCGCTCTTCGAGCACCTCAACGAAGGGGTAAGGGCTGGGTAAGGCCCGGCCGGGGCCGCCCGGGCGCGGGCCCAGCGCTGAAGGTCAGGCCGGCCCCGCTGGGCCCCGCCCCGGCAGCCCCGGGCCCGCGGCTCGGCCTCAGGGCTCGCTGAGGGTCAGCGCGGCTCGGCCGCCCCCGAGGGGCTCCGCGGCTGTCGTGGCGCTCGGCGGTCCGGGTTTGGGGTGTCCTTGGGCTTCTCTGGCCGCCGGGAAGGGCCGTGCAAGGCAGGGGGAGCGGGAGGAGGATAAGGAACTGCTTTGTGCTCTGCAGGCCCCGGCTTGGCTGATCTGACCGCGGCACTGGAGGGGGATAAGGGCTGGTGGCCTTGGGTGTCCCCAGCGTGGACCTTGGGTAAAAGGGATCAAGTCGTCCTTAGGTTCCTAAGTACAGCAGTGATGAGATAATGACTGCGGGATAGCGAGGCAGGCTTGGGGGAGACTTTGGAGTCCCCTTAGGGCATACAGAGGCTCCAGGAGATGAGAAAAAGATTTTTGACAAGAGCCTGAAGTGACAGGAAAAGCGGGAATGGCTTCCCAGTGCCAGAGGGCAGGGATGGATGGGATATTGGGAATGGGGAATTGTTCCCTGGCAGGGTGGGCAGGCCCTGGCACAGGGTGCCCATCCTGGATCCCTGGCAGTGCCCAAGGCCAGGCTGGACATTGGAGCAGCCTGGGACAGTGGGAGGTGTCCCTGTCCATGGCAGGGGTGGCACTGGATGGGCTTTAAGATCTGTTCCAACCCATTCCATGATTGTTCTGTGCATCTCTTATATGCAGGAGCAGAACTGCCCTCTTCAGTGCAGGTGGGAATTCAAGGCAGTGTCTCTGGGCCACTAATCCAGAGCAGAACAGGGGAAGGAGAATCTCTGCAGCTCCCTCCCTGTCCAGATTAGAGGCCAGGAGCTCCCATGTGCATCCCTGTCTGCCCCAGATCCACTACAGGACTCCATCACCACCTCCCCACTAGGATAATTTGCATTTTGGATTCTCTTATCCAAACCCCACTAGAAGCTGCCTAAAATTGATTTTTTTTTCTCCTTGTTTTGCATGCAGAAACTGTGGAAACACATCAAGCACAAGTATGAGAACTGAGCAGCTCAGCAGCAGGAGCCAGCCTGGGGTGGCAACAGGCACTGCAGGGATGGATTCAGCCTCCTGAAACTGGGCATGGATTCCCGATGGAATAACCCCGAGCCACCAACTGATACCATGTGAAGCCAGATGGACTCAAGGAGTTCTGCTGTACTCCCCTTACTGTGTTCAAATAAAACTCTTGGTCCTCTCTTGTCTGTGTGTTCACCTCACTCATCCTTTGTCCTCTCTGTACCTCCTCCTTCTCTGGGAGGTGGAGAATCTTTAAAACCAGCCCTGTGCCTGAGTTCCAAGGCACTGTCAGGAATCACAACATCTTAAAATGGGCTTGAAAGCACTTAGATGAGGCTCATGACAACCCTTGTCTGCTTCTCCTGGTCTGTGCACAGAAAAGGGGCTCAGAATCACTCACAGCACCTTGTGTAGCTCAGCTCTGGTGGAATTCCTGCCCTGGGGCCTCTCAGAGCTGCAGGTGCTGCTGCAGCCCTACCTGGCAGGAGTGTGCTGAGAGGGGATCAGCTGCAGCTTGCAGAGGTGCTGTGGATCCTTCCCTGATGATCCCTGCACCACCTGGCTGCTCCCATGGCTGCAGGAGCAAAAGTGATGCCAGGTTTGTGTCACAGCTGCCTCCATCCCCAGTGACCCAAGAGAAGGGGCTGGGAAGGGAGAGGGATCACTCAGTTCCACCAGGGGCTGGCTCAGGAGTCATGGAATGGTTTGGATGGGAAGGGACCCTAAAGATTGTCCAGTTCCTCCACCCTGTGCAGTCATTCCCTTCTCCCTGAAGAGCCCAGCCCTGCCTGGCCCTGTCAAACACTTTCTACATGAGAAGGGATTTGGGCACTTCCTGAGGTAATGACTGAGTTAATTCCTCAGCTCTCAGGTGCCTGTAGGGAGATGTGGCTGAGTGACTCCTCCTGGTCCCACTTTCCCAGTCCAGCAGCCCCAGCTCCCCCTCCTCCATCCATTTTCACTAGGCAGGAGCAATTCCAGCCCAGGCTGAGGCAGACAGTGCTCACAATCAGTGCTCACAGCAGCTTTGTTGGGTTTGCAAACGAGCACCAGGGGGGTAAAACATTTACTCTGAGAACACAACGAGCACTTAAACACTTGTGCTTGTTTTTGGAGCCAAACCCAACTGCAGCTGTCCCAGTCCCAGCTGTGCTTTATGGAGATGGTTGAGAGAAAGGTTTAAACCTTCCTAGGACAGCCCCATCTGAGTGAGTGCCAGCTCCCTGAGCTCTGCTGCTGCTCCACACCAGGCTGAGCAGGCTCAGAGCAGCTGAACCAAAGCTGAATACAGGATGAGGGGACAGCACTGCAGTGGGCAGCAGGGAGGAGCTGAAGCCATCGGTGCAGAGAGCAGGAGCTGCAGGAGAGCAGCATTATCCCAGCAGGAGATTTTCCTGGATACAGCATTTGGGGATTCTGGTAAATCTATTCCTTTTTTCCATGCCTGGCATTGGGAGGTTTGGGCAGCACTGATAGGCAATGAAAAATCTCCCTGGAGCATTCAGGGCTTCCCCTCATTTCATGGCAGTGGCTGTTCTGCTGCATTTCTGCTGCTCTGCACACAGCCCCAGTCACACTCCTGCCCCCTGCACAACACCAGGCACCAAGGTGTGGACCTTACTACCACCCTACTAGCCCTGGGATTGCCCTGGAGCACAACCCAGGGCTGATTTTGCCCCTGTGGGGGTGACAGCCACAGGCATTGCTGCAGTGCAACAAAATACAGCGTGGTGGGGAGAGGGCACTCAGGGCACATTAACCAGCAAATTAACCAAGCAAAGCCTGTTTGGATACCAGGAAGTTCATCAATACTGTGTAAGGGTCTTAAAAAGCCAGCTAAGACATCTACATCTTTTATTTGCACCATCTGTTTTCACAGGCCTCACTTGAGGGACAGAAATCCATAAGGTCTGACTCACCTGGACCCCTGTGGGTCTGCTGGCAGTGGGAACAGCCTGAGCCTTTCTCTGCCAGCTCAGAGCTGTGCTGGGAGGTTTAGGTGGAGCTCAGGGCAAGGTTCTGCCCCCAGAGGGTGCTGGCACTGCCCAGGCTGCCCAGGGAATGGGCACGGCCCCGAGGCTGCCAGAGCTCCAGGAGCCTTTGGGCAGCACTGCCAGGGATGGACAGGGTGGGGTTGGTGTGGGTCTGGGCAGGGACAGGAGTGGGACTGGATGATCCTGTGGGTCCCTTCCAAGCTGGGATAATTTATAACTCAAGTTCAGGATAAGGCATTTCCATGGAAGCCGTGCTCTCGGAGCTGCCCACTCCAGTATGAAAATAAAACTCTGAATTATAAATAGTACAAAAGGGCAGGAATGGCTGCTGCAGCCTGTCCCGTGTATTGGCTGCAGCCACTGGCACACACAGAGGGCAGGAACTGCACTCCCCCAGGGAATGCAGCTCCGGGTGAGCCCAGCTGCCGGGTATTGCACACAACATCCATCCCCAGCAAGGGAACGCCAGGAACGGGAGCCTCCTCCTGGGCAGGGCCCGGCACGGTGCAGCCCCGCCCCGGAGCTGCTCAGGACGGGATCATGCCCTTGCTGCGCTTCCTGTCGGCCATGGCCCGCCGGTTGTGGTTGGCTCGGGTGCTTTTGTTGGCTTCCTTCTTCCTCCGCTCCTGCAGCGTCTCCCGGCTCTGCCCGTGGCCCTTGGCGCTGCCAACCACGGCAGAGCCGTCGTGCTTGTGCCTGGAGGACACAGAGCAAGGACATCACAACAGGCACGCTGCACTCCTGGGGTGAAATCCACATCCCCACAAACACTGAGGTGTGAGGGGTTCAGCTCAGGGCTCTACGGCAGCCCAGGAGCAGCATCAGCCACACCACCACTGTGTCCTTCCACACACTGAGCCCATCAGCTGAAACCAGCTATCAAACTGTCCCAAAATCCCGGTGGGAGCTGTTGGAGCTCTGGGAGTTGTACTCTCCAAGAGCCTGTCTTGCACAGGGTTCTGCTGCTTGGAGTGACAGGACAAGGGGGAATGGCTTTATGCTGAAAAAGGGGAGGTTTAGATTGGCTATTAGAAGGAATTGTTCCCTGGGAGGGTGGGCAGGCCCTGGCACAGGGTGGATCCCTGGATCCCTGGCAGTGCCCAAGGCCAGGTGGGATGGGGCTTGGAGCAGCCTGGGACAGTTCCTGTCCCTGCCCATGGCAGGGGGTGGAACAAGATGCTCTTAAGGTCCCTTCCCACCCAAACCACTCCATGATTCTGTGCCATGCCTACCCCTATTCAAAGGGATAAAACAACCAGCAGTGAAATAAAGGGTAAGTGAGGAATTCACCCCACTGTGGCAGGACCCTGACACAGGAATGCCAAGGAACACCCCAACAACTCCAGTCAGCAGCAGAAGAGCTGCAGAGGCAGAGCGAGAGCCTTGCTTACCCCTTCCTGGCGAGGAACGCCTGGCGCCTGGCCTCGGCCCTCTCCCGCAGGACTGCGGGGTCCTGCACAAAGTGGTCCTGAAGGAGGCAAGGAACAGGTCAGGAGACCCATCAGCACCAAGGGAACAGGTCAGGAGACACATCAGCACCAAGGGAACAGCTCAGGAGACACATCAGCCCCAAGGGAACAGGTCAGGAGACACATCAGCACCAAGGGAACGGGTCAGGAAAGCACGACAATCAGCACCAGAACGCTAGGAACCAGCGGAACCTCAGGAGACCCACGTCAGCACCAGAGGGAACGGGATCAGGAAGCCCAATCAGCACCAAGGGAACAGGTCAGGAGACCCATCAGCACCAAGGGAACGGGTCAGGAAACAGCCGCTTGTCATTCACCATCAGCACCACGCAACAGAGAGGAGAGAGGATTCTGTTTGGAACCGAGTCAATTCCTGGTTCATTACCTCAGGACCAGTGGGATTGGTGTCAGGGACTCTAAACACAACACCTGGCACAAAACCTGCCTGAAAACCTTCCCAGCCCATGGCTGCTCCCAGCACAGCCATGGAAACAGAGTGCCAGTGACCCTCAGAGTGCTCTGCTGGCTCTGTCTGTCTCTGGGCAAAGCAGATTAAAGCTCCCCACGGAGGAAGTGTCAGTGCTCCAGCACAGTCAGGGCAGGAAGATGTGGAGAGCTGTCCTTGGGGACACATCACAGCCCAGCAGCCACTGAACAGCAGCTCAGTCCCTGCTGCTGCTCTAAGATTCCCTCTCTGAAACAGGAAATCTGCTCCACATCACCTGCAGGTGAAGCAGGGAAGAAATATGGTAAATTTGAATGCAACTCCAGCTAAATGTCACCTTTGTTCTTTCCTTTTCAGCTTCCTCCTCCTCCTCTTCATCTTCTTCCTCTGTCTCCTGTCCTTCTTCATGTCCTTTAGGTCTCAAGACCTGAGGAATTGTGAATGGCCTAGGAAATAAGATACAAATAGTTAGAAAAGAAAATAGCACAGCCACAAACATTTCTCTGAACAGCACATCCTTTGTGGTTTGCATTATGTCTTTAAAAAGATGAGACTCTACAGATTTCATGGACTTCATTTTCCTGAACAAAAAACAACAGGAGACCCAGGAGTTAATACCACATTCCTATGGGCAATTAGCAAACACACAGTCTCCACTGGGGAATGTTCACTATGAAATTGTCACTGAAAATAATAATAATAGTTATATAAAACCCCAACCCTGAAACCTCACAAGGAATTTCTCCACAGAAACAACAGCTTCCTTTGGGAAATGGGCATCCAGACACAGCCACAATATTAAGGAGCATCCTTTGCTACAGCAGACAGGGAGCATGTGCTGTAGCAGGCAAATTTGGACAGAACCATTCCTGCTCAGGCAGTGCTGTGCTCCAAACCCTCTGACTGCTCAGGGCTACCCAGGCAGCCCCAGTTCCATTGCTGTGCTCCAGTTTCCTACAGGGGGAAAACCCTGGAGAAATTCATCAGGCTTTATGAATCACTCTGGACATGCAGAGCAAAGGGCCTGGGGGTGGAGGAAGAATTTACACATGCCTATAACTCTTCTTTAACATAAATATGTGTCTGCATTTGAATTCCATTGGAATTCAGACCCACCATTCCACTGCCAAAGAAATAAATGCAGAACCAGAAAAGCCTCTGTTATGTCAAACCAACAGATCCAGTTTTCAGCAGTGACATCTACTAATTGTTTCTAGGGGCACTGAGACCTGAAAGAGGGAAAAACACCTGGGTGCCACATTCTTACAGGCAGAACACAAAAAGGATTTAAACTGAAGCTTCTCAACACTTTAGGAGAGGGAAAAAAGGGACAAAGAGCCTCAAAGCTTCCATTTGGTTTGAGGTTAGGAACGGTGACATCTTCACAATACATCAGAATTCAAAAGGCCACTTTCAGAAATGTTAAAGCAGGTTTTAAACCACACACTTTCCAAAATAAATATTCTCCAGCCTCCATCCCCATTAACCCTTTGTTTCCCAAAAGCTAATTGTGTGCAGTTGTCAGTCATGGTGCAGAGTGCTGTGCAGCTCATCAGGGACTCAATTCCAGCTGTCAGCACTCATAGGGGATTGGCAGGGAAAAGTCTGGTTGTAAAATTCCCCAAATTTTGAGGTTTTCCTTTGCTAATCAGCCATTTTAGGTTGCCCAGCTCCACCGATTTTCCAAGGCATTTTTCCCTGCTGCAGGGTAGTTTCTCCAAGGAGAGGCACTGCTGAGTACAAATTTCCACACATGGCAAATTCCCCTCTTGGATTTGCTGACTAATTGAGGCAATGGCCCAGTGGAAGCTGGAGAACATCCTGGGCACACCCTGTGCTCATTTGCAACCCATTCCTGAAGTTTAGGAATGGTCTGGCTAGGAATTTGGTTTGTATTTATGCACAGCCACTCTTCAATGAGGTTCTTTGCCTCAAGAGTGCCATCACTTTGTGTTCAAGGAATAGCCTGCTGTAGGGGGATAGAACATAAGTAAATATGACTTATAAATATGTCTTTCTATAGGTAGTATAGAAAGTCACCTCACCCACTAAAGAGTTGCAGCTGAGCCAATTATAAAGGATTAGGAGCAGGCCTGATGTTAACAGGCAGCTGTAGCCAGTAAGAAGAGTGTTATAAAAGAGTGGGTTGGCTGGTTGAGGGAACTGGAATCAGGTGGCTGCTGTGAGGACAAGGAAGAGTCAGGGCTAGAACATCAAGGAGGTACAAAACTCCAGCAGTATGGAACCTTTGCAATGTAATGACAATAGAACACTCCCTATCCACAGGAGAAGGGAGACCCAAACCTCCCTCCTTGCACATCACAGTGAAAACAGAGAAAAGGCTGCTTTGAAGCCCTCGTGGAGGAACAGAGCCCAAAGCAGCGTTTCCCAGGTTTGTGGGAGCCAGGGAATTCCGTGCCTCCCTCCTTCCCCCTCCCCTCAGCATTCACCTCCTGGCGATGAGCTCGTCATCCGAGTCAGCGTCGTTAGCGCCCACTTGGTTCCCATCGTAGGTGTCGTCGTACTCGTCCTCGTAGTCGCCAAAGCCCAGGGCGGCGGCGGGCGGCAGGGGCAGCTCCTCCAGCACCACGCTGTACTGGCTGTAGCGCTGCCGCTGCTCCGCCACCAGCCGCTTGTCGTTCACCAGGCTCCGCGTCGTGTCCTTCTCCCTCCTGCCCGGGAGTGGGAGGAAAAGGGTTAAATCCTGCCCCTGAAGCTGCTTTTTGTCCTGTTAGTGGAGTGTGTAGCAGTGCAAGCCTCGTCCCCAGTGCCACAGGCTCTCCTGACCCCCCACCTATCGGCCTGCTGCTTTATGGGATTGTGGGATGGTTTGGGCAGGAAGGGATCTTAAAGCTTATTTTATTCCATCCTCACACCTTCCACTAGCTCAGGATGCTCTGAGCCCTGTCCAGCCTGGCCCTGGACACTGAGGGATCCAGGGGCAGCCACAGTTTCTTTGGGCACTCTGTGCCAGGGTCTCTCCACCCTCCCAGGGAACAATTCCTGCCCAATATTCCCTCCATGCCTGCCCTGTGGCAGTGGGAAGCCTTTTCCTGTCACTCCAAGCCCTGTCCAGCCTGGCCTTGGACACTTCCAGGGATCCAGGGGGAGCCACAGCTTCTTTGGGCACCCTGTGCCAGGGTCTCTCCACCCTCCCAATTTGTTCCCAATATTCCCTCCATCCCTGCCCTCTGGTAGTGGGAAGCCATTCCCCCTTTTCCTGTCACTCCAAGCCCTGTCCAGCCTGGCCTTAGACACTGCCAGGGATCCAGGGGCAGCCCCAGCTGCTTTGGGCACCCTGTGCCAGGGTCTCTCCACCCTCCCAGGGAACAATTCCTGCCCAATATTCCCTCTATCCCTGCCCTGTGGCAGTGGGAAGCCATTCCCCCTTTTCCTGTCACTCCAAGCCCTGTCCAGCCTGGCCTTGGGCACTGCCAGGGATCCAGGGGCAGCCACAGCTGCTCTGGGCACCCTGTGCCAGGGTCTCTCCACCCTTCCAATTCCTTCCCAATACTCCCTCCACCCCTGCCCTCTGGTAATGGAAGCCATTCCCCCTTTTCCTGTCACTCCAAGCCCTTGCAAACAGTCTCTCTTCCATCTTTCTTCTCAGCCCCTTCAGGTCCTGGAAGGCCACAATTAGGTCATCTCAGTGCTTTCTCTTCAGGCTGAACAATCCTAATTCTCCTAATTTTCCACACAGCAGAGCTGCTCCATCCCTCTGCTCATCCTGGAGCCTCCTCTGGTGTCACTCCAGCAGCTCCAGCTCCTTCCTGTGCTGAGCCCAGGGCTGGATGGAGTGATCCAGGGTGACTCATTTGTCCCAGGGCTGTTTGGCCACTAAAAAAGAGCAGGAATTGGAGACCACCACCAGCACTTCAGGCAGAGAGGAAGCTCTCACAGGAGGCCAAACGCAATCCTATTGCAGATGAAACTTGGCCAAGGTGCATGGAGCACAAATGTGAGGGGAAAAGGACAAATGTAGACAGGGAGATCCAAAAAATAACCAGGTGAGAATGAGAATAAACACAATTCCCAAGGCAAAGAACAAAACAGTGGAGAGTGACTGTGATTCAGCCTCTCAGAGCACTGCAAGGGCTTGTTCTTTAAATTTAGAAGGCAAGTAAATTATAGTCATTTTATAGAAGGGAAGACCAAGAAACAGAGGGTTTAAAAAGCAGCTGCTGAGTGTCTCAAGCTGCACAAGCATAATCTCTCAAGTGCCATTTTTCAGACCAGCTAAGAACATATTTACAGCAAAGCAACAAGGGATTCCACTGGCCAGCATTCCCAGGAGAACTTGCAGCCCAGGATATAATCCCAGCAGCGGATTTTATCAGAGAAAGGACCTGTCCAAAGCAGTGACAGTGACTCAGGAAGGGACAGAGTGAGGGGATGTGATCCAGCAGCCCGGATTTTCATTTGGAATCTCAAAACAAAGGAAGTTTGCAGCTGGAGGTGTTCCCTGTCTGCCATGACTCACTGGTGGCACAATGCCCTCCCAAGCACGTGCCCAGGATCCCTGGGATAACAGCTCCTGTGGGAATTCAGCTGAGCCTGAACCCTGCCCCTGCTAATTGCTTCCTGTCAGCTGGTCTGGTGGCTGCACAGGAGCTGCATGAAATGGTCTGGGCACCAATCCCAGGAAAAAACAGTGGGGTAGCTCCTCATGGAGCTCAGGACATGCTGTGGCTCCAGGAGACACATTCAGCTGGCAGCCAGGCTGGACAGGCACAGACAAGTGCCATCACTTTTCAGCATCAGCAGAGTCTGTGCTGGCACATTCATTTCCTTGTGTTTGATTCCCTCCACGTCCTGGCTGGATTTGTCTTTCTCAAGGACAGTCCCTGCCCCAAACTGCTGATGCTGAGAGTGGCCAGGACAACCTGCTCTGGCTCTTTAGTGCTATGGTGACACCAGGCTTAGCAACAGCTCCCTGAACACAAGAGAATTTGGTGAGCAAAAGGTATTTAGAAGGAGGAAAAAAAACTTAAATATTTGATACAATTCAAATCCAAAGCAGATCTCAGACTAAGCTTGGAGAGCTCTGTTACCCCAAAACTGGGGTGAACCATCAGTGCTGAATAATAAATCCTGGAGACAAGGTACTGCAGCTTTTCCTTGGATTCAGCTGGATATCTTTGGGCACTGCTGATCTCCAGGTTTTAGACTACTCAAACTACAATTAATGTCTGGAGTCCTGCAGATTCTTCCCAAATGTTCTGAAATGAAGGCAGGCAAATGACAGCAGCAAGAGGATAATCCCAAGGGGTCACATAACTACAGCAGGAGAGAGGAGAACTTCTCCAAGAGTGCTGGTGCCCCTGGGGGCAGTGCCATGGGAGCAGCTCCCAGAGCCCAGCTCAGGGATGATTTACGGCCTCCAAAGCTCTCCAAGTGATCTGCAGAGGGAGCTCTGGATATTCCAGCCACTGCATGCTCTGTGCTGAACCCGGTGCTCTCTGGCCTTGACCAGCTGCTGTTGCAGGGCTTTGGGAAACAGGGATAACCCAGCACACCTGTGCAAGGCTTTGGGAATGAGGGATAACCCAGCACACCTGTGCAAGGCTTTGGGAATGAGGGATAACCCAGCACACCTGTACAATGCACCTGTCTCACAGGAGGAGAAAGGTTCCATCTCTGAATTTTCAGCTATGGACACAACAAAAGTCATGGCCTTGGCCAGAGAGAAAGGAAATTCCTTTCTTGCTCAGCCGAGACAGGATCAGCACTGTGGCACTGCTCTGAGGAGCTGGGCCACTGGGCTTGGGAACAAAAGTGGTTTTTTTCCTAGAGTTTGATGCAACTTGGCAACCAAAACCTTAACTGGGTGCTCTCAGGTCAGTGGCTCCAACTCCAGCCAGACTTTTAGTTATCTGCTGTGTAAATAGATCCCAACATTAGGATCACCCTTGGATGCTTAGAGGAGGTGTTTAAAGTCCAGTGCAAGGTGTCCCTGCCCAAGGCAGGGGGTGGAACGAGATGAGCTTTGAAGTTCCTTCCAACCCGAACCATTCCGTGATCCTGTGATCTGTTTTAAAAGAATCTGGAACAAAGGAACCACACCATAGAGCTGACATCAGTGGGAGCCAGCACCACACACCCAGTGAGGCAGAAAGCAAAGTGAAAACTGGTGGGGGTTTGCAGAAATCTCTGTTCCTGCCAGGGGGATCCCTGCTCAGAGCAGGCAGATTGACTAAATAACCTTTAAAGGTCCCTCCCAACCCAAACTACTCCACAAGCCCAAGTGCCCTTCTGCAGGAAGCTTCACAGCAGCAGGGACACACAAGCAGTCTAAGGCACTGAATGTTATCAGATGTTGAAGTAGATGGATATTGAATCTTCCCTTGGCTCCAGATCAAATCATTAGTTATTCTCAGCTCTGAGTCACAATCCCAGGCTCAGGGATGGGTCTTTTCAAGGTTTGTTGTTCAGTGCAAGTTTAACATTAAGCCCAAGGAGGAAGAGCCTGACATTACAAATGAGCTTGGCAGAGCAATCTCCAGCAGCAGACACAGGAAAGCCAATTAGGAAAAACACTAAGTGAAACCAACCCCCTCATAATATTTCACTTCACTTTCCCAGACAAACAGGTGGGAAACATTTTTGATAAGCCTTTCCCCTTGCCAAAACATTCCTGCAGGAGCTCTTCAGGAGAGATAAATGTGCAGGATCCCAGGTGTTTGTTCCTCCTGACAGGCAGAGCTAATGACTGGGTGCCAACACTCACCTCTTGCCTTTCTGGATCCGAGACACATCCACTGCATCCCTGCTGAAAACATCAAACTCATCATTCTGGAAAACGTTACAGCGAGAGCTGACCAGAGGGGTAGGGTCTGGCTTCAGCTGCCTGTTAAAAAACAAACAGAGAATAAAAACAAAAGTGAAGTGAGGAAGAGAAATCCTCTCCCTTCCCTAAGCCCTTGCTTTATCCTTTATCAGTCCCAAAATATCCTGAGCAAAAGATCCTGAGCACACCAAGAGGTGCTGGCTGAGTCACAGGGCACAACCCCTTCCCTTCCCAGAGCTTGGATTTGAGGGGAAACCAAAGTAACTCACAGAAAGCCAAGAGAAAATTCTTCTGTTCATTTCAGAGTCTACCAAACCATGCAGGACAACAGAATATTCAACAGACTGCCTGGTCTCAACACAGTGACTCAGTGAAGACAAACACTAAGTGTGATGAATTACAGGCTGGAAAAAATTCCAATAATTTGTTGCTGCTGATTTCAAGATATTTATCTCCCTTGTTAAATCTTTCCCAGGGTTCCAGGTTTATGTTTGTTCAACTTGTAAGTCAAAAGACTGTACTTTTGACATTCATTTTGGTGGTGCAGGCAGCTCAGCTGGGCAGCTGCAAATGCTGCTGTGCTCCCCTATAAATCAGCAGGGGTCACAATTCGACATTTCCTATCGAACCAGCAGCTTTGTTTCAAGATGCAAAAGGCAGGAAGAAAAAAAATGCAGCTCTATCTTGTGGAACTGCTGGCTTTGCAGAAAAAGCAATCCTTCCTAAAGCCTGTCCTGCACCAGTTGTGCCAAAGTCAGCAGATCTGATGGTGGGAACACAAAGACTGTTGCAAAACTCAGATTTTTTTACATCATTTTTCCGATAAAGATGCTTTCCTTTAATGCAACAGTGAGACAGTCTGCCCATAACTCCATGAAATGTGAACAAACAGCACATTCACATCCTGATGCTCTGTCAGGAACTGCTGGTGCAGCACAAACACACACTCACAGCTGCAGACAAACTCCAACAGCTCAATCCTGCCACCAGCTATAAACCCTCCATCCCCTGCCCGACCCAGGAAAGCAGCACAAGCCTGGCAAGTTTGTCAGAGGGAATATAAAAATGGATCTGAATTGTTCTATCTTCACTCACAAAGCAGCAGCCTGTTAAATAACCATATTTGACCCTGTGGGTTGAATTCAGCTGAATTGGGTCCTCTGAAGATGCCCTTTCCTGCAGGACAGCTGGGATATTCACAGCTGTGACAACAAATGCTGCAGCAAAATAACTTTTGAAGGCAATATATTCTGTTGCCCAGCATTCTAGTCTAGTCTAGTTTAGTCTAGCATTTCATGTACTAGTGGTTTTGTCCCCTGTCACAAAACACAACCCTGCACCTGCTCTAACACTGAGCAGCAAAGGTCCCACTCCTCTGCAGGGACACAAGGAGGGCACAAAACTGGTGACAGGTAACAATGAGAAGCCTTCACTTCTGTTCTCTATCCCAAATATGCAAATTCTCAGAGTTCTACAAGTGTTGAGCCTCCAGTGAGAGCAATTAAGTGAGACAGAAACAACCAGAGCTTGTCCCACACCTTTGCATCCTTCGGTCCAGCTTATCCAGGTATGGCACCAGCTTCTCCTCCAGGATGTTGTTGATCACCTGCTCTGTGTCGTATCCATACTCCTCCAGGCAGGCCAGGATGAATCCCTCTCCAAGATCTGGCAGCAGATCCTTCACTTGGGAGATCAGGGAGTCCAGCTCCACGCCGGACACGGCGGCGACGGGCGCGGCCGCAGCGCCGGCACACTGGGGACACCAAACACACCTGGTGGCACTGGGCAGGGACACGGCTGAGGGCAGGCAGTGGGCACAGGAACACAGGGCAAGCAGCACTCTGGGCTCTCAGGGTTTACACACACAGATCCAAGAGTGGAGCTGTTGCGGTGTGTTGTAATGTCCTGTTTTAGGTTTCCAGGTCACCTCCCAGGTGTGGCAATACCCGTTCCCCTTCCCCCTCGCCCCTTGCTGAGTGAGTCCTGTCAATCAGGCTTAACATTCCAACAAGGCATCGTGTGGTTGGTCAAATTCAAAGGATGCCCCTCAGGCCAGGGGGTCATTGGCCTGTCTAGGTGTCCCTTGCCCCTCCCACCTGGTTGGTGGCTCACCTGTCCCCTCCCCTCCCGACCCCCCTGAGCTTAAAAGGTGAGTCTGGCCATGTGCTCGGGATTCTGTTGGAGGTCTCCCGAAGATTCAGACCTCTGTAACCATGGAATAAACCACTGCATATAACCCTCCGGCAGAATCCCTCCTTTTTTTCTCTTCACCTTTGCCTGAAGTCTCTTCCTAAGGTAAATGGAGTTCCTAACAAGCCTGGACTTGTTTAGTGCCCAGCTGAAACCACCAGCAAGCTAAAGGTGTCTCTGGGGTGAAGCACCACAGAAGCCGCCTTTGGCTCAGCAGCGAGGCTCAGACTGGCCCAGGCACAATCTAACTGGTGATATTGGGATTCATATTCCAATATGGAGCCAAAAGAGAAACCAGCTGTTTAAACTACACGAGGTTTCCAGCACAGATTTGGGCACACAGCTCCTTTTGCCAGTCCCCGAGTCAGCAAGGACACCCTGGAGAATCCCTTCCTCAAATAACAGGCGAGCTCTGCATTTCAAAAATATGCACATGAGCTGCAGGGATGAAACAGAGTATTTGAATAATCTCCAGCAAGGGAAAACCCAAGCCATGAGAGCTGGAAGCAATTTGCTCAGAGATAACTCAGGATTCAGGTGTAGCTTCATGTCTCATTTCCCAAGGCTGCATGGAGATCCAGCAAAGGTCAGAAATTACACCACATCTCATGTTGTCCCCAAAGCTGAGCAAACCAAGCCTGTGCTCACAGACAGAGGAAGGCCAGGAAGAGCAGAGCCCCCAGGAAGAGCAGAGCCCAGTCCCACACGGAGCTGTACCCACCTCATCCTCCAGGGCACACGCAGCCCCCGCATCCTCCCTGTCCTCAGGGCTGCTCTCCACTATGGCTGAAGCCCTGTTGGATGCTGCTGGAGCTTTAACAGCTTGTCCTTTTCTCCTGTCTACTCCTTCCCAGGCACTTTCCACTGCTTGGAGGATGTAGGCTGTCCTGGTCTCATCTCTAAGAGCACAGGATTAAGGACATTTCTGGATGCACATGTTCAGGGATCATCCTGAAGTAACTACGGGATTGTCAGCAATGTACAAATTTGTGCCTGCACCAACACTCACAAAACCACGGAATGGTTTGGGTGGGAAGGGACCTTAAAGCTCATCTTGTCCCACCCCCTGCCATGGGCAAGGACAGCTTCCATTACACCAGGTTGCTCCAAGCTTTGGACACTTGCAGGGATGGGGCAGCCTCAGCTTCTCTAGGCAACAATTCCCCCCTGTCCTTTTTTTATTGTTAAGGGAAAACTTTCCAGTGCTCCTTGCCAGTCATGCAGCTTAACCAGAGGCAGAAATGTCACTGGTGTGAAGGAATCCAAGTGCAGAGCCCAAGGATACAGTGCAGAGGATGCCTGCTGGAGCAGACTCACATCATCCTCAACAGGGAACAGCTCGTCGTAGTCACGGAGAAATCTGAAAACACAGGAGCAAGTTTAATCAGTGGAGCTCAATTAATTAGCACTACTGTGCCTCTCTGACTGCCTCAGTGCTCAGGTAGGAACAGAAAACCTCTCACTCAATGCTGGATTCCAGCCATGCCTGATTTTGGTCCCACTACACCACAGCAACACTCCTCAGGTGTGAGGGCTGGAACCCAGTGCTGCATTACAGGGAAAATCTGCTTTACCATGTGAATGTGCTCAGAATGCCAGCATGGGCAGGAGGACAAGATGGAATTCCCAGTTCTGCCACTTCCTTTGCATCTCCAGCATTCATGTTTAATATTTTTCTGGTCTGGTCAGCCCAGCTGGAAAGCACAGATCAGTAATAACAGCCTAACTTGTCAAGGCAGCTAATGGCTAAATTGCTCTTCTCTTCTTTGTGAGGCTGGATTAAAGGGAGTGAAGAATTGCATTTCTCAGTGCCAGGGTCTGTGCTGCAGGCTGAAATCCTCTCACTGCACTTCTCCCAGCTACTTACAAGATTTCTGACTCCCAAATGCCTCGTAATGCTGCCTCAGGCAATTCTGCTGTGAAGAATGGCAGAGGAAGGAGCTGAGCCCCTCAGGCCTCCTGCCAGCCAGACTCACCTCCTCTCCTGGAGCACCGAGGTGAAGATCTGCAGAAATTCCTCAATAAATGGCTGAATATTCTCACAGCTGCAGGAAAACAGCACAGTGAACACTCAGACACAAGTCTGCCAAGCCCACCACTCACATTTACACACCAAGGGAAAGCCCCATTGCAAGAGAGATTTCAGGCCACATTTGGCTTTCACAGGAGCAAAGAGTCAAATGGAAGCAAGTGGTTTTTAAGGCTTCAGCAAACATTTCAGCACTTTGATCTCAAGCTGTATCACACCTAGAATTACAAGTTTTCAGACAGACTATATAAATAGTTTGATGCCTCAGACTTGCAGTGAGCAGAAAATGGTGTGCACAGCTTTTGTAATTGTGCCTCTATGATGGCTTGGGATTACACCAGTGAATTTTCCAGAAAGTTGGTGCTCACCTGAGCAAGAACACCTGCCAAGCCAACACCCACTGCAACCTCAGTGCCCAAGCCCTGGGTGCTGCTGAGGCTCCAAGCCTTGTTCCAAGGCACCTTTGGGTGGGAAGGGACCTTAAAGCCCACCCAGTGCCACCCCTGCCATGGGCAGGGACACCTTCCACTAGCACAGGGTGCTCCAAACCCATCCAACCTTGCCCTGGATGCTTCCAGGGATGCCCAGCTGCTCTGGGCACCCTGTGCCAGGGCCTGCCCACCCTGCCAGGGAACAATTCCTAATTCCCAATATCCCATGTAACCCTGCCCTCTGGCAGTGGGAAGCCATTCCCCCTCATCCTGTCACTCCAAGCCCCTGTAAACAGCCTCTCTCCATCTGCAGTGTTGGATCTCCAGGTCCTGGAAGGTCACAATCAGGTCTCAAGGTGTTACACATGACCAAACTTTGCACGAGCCACACACTGGGGTCAGAAAGCTCATTGGACCCAGCTCAGCACAGAGATTCTGGACCAACCAGCTCCATCTGGAACATTCTGATACAGAGGACAACAGAATTTGACCTTAGCCAAGCCTTTGGCTACGATCCCAACACAAATAGCAGTTTCTGTTCATTTTCTCCAGTAAATTTGTAAATGAGAAGCAATTTCTCCCAGGCAGCAATCAAGTAATTGGTGAGTAGCACAGAGCCAAGTGCCAATACCTGCTCTCTAGGATGGGCTGCAGACAGACTTGGTTTACTAGGATGTGAAAAACCTCTATCATCTTCTTTCTGGAGTGTGAAATCCTCCTCCACAAATCAGCAAAAACACTTCAGAGAGAGCAAAAGACATTGTTGGTGTCAGCACCAGAATCTGTAACACACCTTTATGCCAGAGTTAATCCTCTAGAAGAAGAATTTCATTAGGATGATCATCTCCTTGCTGCAAAGACCAGATATTAGACACATTTCATGGTCATTAAGGAAAATCCATGCCTTAAATAAAGCTTTCAATCCCAATTGTCCTGGCAGCTCCCCACATGAGACCCCTGCTGTACCAGCACAGCCTGTGCCTCACAGTGAGACTGAGCTACACAGAGATATCATTCATGTTCTCACACTTTGTAACAATTTACATGCACCTCCCATCAAATTCCTTCTTACACAGCACTAAAAATGATTCGTCACCCCAGTGCCCAGGAAAATTTGCTATTACAGAAGTCATCTCTTCAGAGCCCTTTGAAGCAGCAGAAAAAAAGCCAGGCTCCTCAGGGATGGGTAAAGCAGCATGAAGTGAATTCTTAACTAAGCCCAGGGAAGTCTCACTGAAGATCCAAAGGAAACCTTTGCAGGAATTCTCACCTGTTATCTTCATAATGCCTCTTCTTGATTGCAGATTCCAGCTCAGGAATTGCCAGTTCATAAAATGAAGCCAATCTGTACAGAGGGGAACAAACCTGTACCTGTCAGCTGAGGTTGCAAAAGTCATTTGCTAAAAGGCAGAACAAATGGCTGATTCCATGAAACCCTCCTCACCAGCAGCACCCATGAGCATCACCTCATTTTGGTATTTTTGCCCCAGAACACAAGCAAACACAGCACAGAAAAAAGAGCAGCACTCTAAGGAAATCACAGGGAGGTCTTTGAAGGGGTAAGAAAGAAGAGCGTTTGAGAAGCATCCTGGTGCTGATCAGAACCATCTGCTCAACCCAGAAAAACCCCAACACAGATCTGCAGCCTGAAAAGACCCAACACTCTCAGAATCACAGAAACCTTCATGTTGGAAAAGCCCCCTGAGAGCACTGAGTCCAACCATTCCCCAGCACTGCCAAGGCACCACAGACCATGTCCCCAAGTGCCACATCCAGCTGGTAAATCCCTGCAGGGATGGGGACTCCAGCACTGCCCTGGGCAGCTGTGCCAGGGCTGGACATCCCTTTCCATGAAGAAATATTCCCTAACACCCAAGCTGAACCTCCCTGGCACAGCTTGAGGCTGTTCTCTTGCCACTCTCTCCCAGCCACTCAGCTTTTGCCAAACCTCACTGATATTCTCTAGCATAAAACTTGGGCATAACATCAAAGGCATTTGTTTTCAGATCTTGAAGAACTATTTCTCTGAAATACTTTCTGCTTCCCTTGCTTTGGGTCCTACAGCATGAAGTTCCTTTTGTCCATAACTGGTCCCTCCCCACCTTTCCCAGAGCACACCCAGTACTGTTCAGCTGACTGGAAATGGTCTCATGGATGCCTGGCTCTAGGATCACTCCTAAATAACAACAGACATAGAACAGAAAATCCACACATCCCTATCTCCATGTATTTATTATGCTGCATTCCTGCCAGAGAGACCCCAGCAGCCTCTGCACCAAATCTGTCTCCTCATCTAACAATGGGACAGGACACAGTGGCACATTCAGTATTTCTACACGGCCAGGACAAACTTTGCACTCCAAGACATACCTGTAACAAAACTCGTGTTTTTGGAAGGTCTGGCAAGCCAAGGGAAAGACATCAAGAAAGGCCCAGAGAGTTGTGCAGGTGTCACATAAATACAGCACAATGTCCTTCAGCTCCTGGGAGGGAAAGAGCAGCTGCTGAGGGAAGGGCCAGGCAAGGCTTCCCAGCAGGGACACAGAATATTGGGGCCAGGTCCCTTCCTAACTGCAGAGTCTGAATCAACCCCAAAAACCCCCAGGGCCTGGGAACAGAGACAACATTTCTGCCAGAACTCCTAATGTTTGTTTAAATATCTATAATGCAATCCCAACTGTCTGCTTTCATTAAAGAACCTGGGAGATTGTAAGAACCCTCATCAGGTCCTGTTCTGGAAGGTGGCTTTGCCCTCAATACACCCTCCACATATGGAATTCTTCCCCAATGCTTCTTTTCATGAAGCATTGCACAGCAGAAACATGGGAATCAAAGGGAACATGGGAATCAAAAGGAACACGGGAAATGTGGGAATCAAAGGGAACATGGGAACCAAAGGGAACATGGAAAACATGGGAACATGGGAAACATGGGAATCAAAAGGAACATGAGAAACATGGGAACCAAAGGGAAATGGGAAACATGGGAACCAAAAGGAACATGGGAAATGTGGGAACCAAAAGGAACATGGGAATCCACAGGAACATGGGAAACATGGGAACCAAAGGGAACATGGGAAACATGGGAACCAAAAGGAACATGGGAACCAAAAGGAACATGGGAACCATGGGAATCAAAGGAATGTTTTCAGCAGTCTGCTCCAGTGCAAGCTGCATTTCCAAGGCAGCTGACACAAACTGAATGACATTAAATGACAGTTTCAAACCAGCACTTATCAATAAATCATAGTTTGAACTGATAATTTGATCCCACACACAAACTGAAAGACTAAGGTTTTTCAGAGGACCACATTTACTGTCTTTGTACAGCGCCCAGCACATAAACCCCTCTTAATTATCTGCAGTTAAATGACACTGCTGTTAAAACACACATTTCTGAAGGAAAAAAACCCAGCTCTTATGACCTCCAGGGTTAGGTGGAGACTTTTGTCAGATTTTGTTACATTATTTATAAGCTGGTTAAGCAAAAAAAGTTGCCAGGTTAAAAACTATCCATGTTCCAAAGGATATGGTTGAAAGGAATCAGCTCATGGTGGAAAGGTTTTATCACCATGTCCCAGGACAAAGAGTGCAACAATGGCACAGAACCACGAGCTGTGGGAGCTTTGGGAACAGAAGGATCCTCTGTGGCCTGCTCAGAGTACAGAGAGCTCACTCCTACCTGGAGGGGCATGTTCCCTGCAGTCACACTGACTTTCTCTTCCAGTTTCTGGGGCTCAGCAGAGGCCCCTTCACACTGCAAACCACACTTGTGCAAAATATTGTTGAACACCTAAAAGAGGAGAGCAGGGCAGTGTTAACAGACAGGAGCCAGCAGTGGGACACAGCAGAGAAGGCAGGAGCTGAAGGAGGGTGGGAGGGAAGTGTAATCAAGTAATAATTTTAGATAAAGTTCAAAACCTCCCTGACACACATTAACAAACTAGGGAAAGGGAGAAACAGCAAAGTCAGGGGAGGCTTAGGCTGGATATTAGGGAAAGTTCTTCCTCCAGAGGGTGGTGAGAGCTCAAGGAGTGTTTGGACAATGAGTGGGATTGTTGGGATATCTGTGCAGGGCTTGATGATTCTTGGGTCCCTTCCAACTCAGGATATTCCTCATGAAACACATTCTGCCCACCTACAGTGTTCCCTTCCCACTCTCCAAGCTATGGCACCTTTCCAGATGAAATCCCAGCAGGAAAGCAGTACCTGGAGGATAGTGGGCAGAGTTTCATCGAGGTCACTGAAGTAACTGGGCTGCTGAGTGAAGATGTTTCCTGAAAAGGGAAAGGAGAGCATTTCCATCAGTTCAGACATTGATGTCAATGAGCAAATTAGCATCAGAAAATGGTACTTGTGTTATTGCTGACACCCCAGACACACCTAGGGACCACGTGGGACACAGCCCACCCTGACTCCTCAGCTCATGCACTCCCTGCTCCCAAAAAGCTGCTCCATCAGCTCCCAGTGCCCCTGGAGATCCAGCAATGGGAATATGCTCATCAGAGCAGAGCAAATGAGATGTCAGATGATTCACGCTCCAGGGGCTGAATCAATGAATAATGCAAATACTATCACTGAACAACCCCAGATCCTTTATTTGACAACTGGAGTTGACTTTTAATTACTGATAACAGCTCAGCACACACCAGGAGATGTGCTGCCGAATATTTCTTAAAGGTAATGAGGCTTTAGTAACACCTGCTATTATTTTACTAGGACTCCATTATCTTTACAAAATACTCCACTGAGTAATGCCACACCATAAATCCTCACCAAGCAAGCACCAAGGCTCCTATTTTCCTGGGAATTACTGTTCAGATTATGACAATTAAGAGTTCTCCAGCAAGGACAGAGCTGTGAGACAAGTTTCAGATAAAGTTATACCCTAAGAACCTCAAGTTTCTGAAGTTATGAATTACACACCAGAACTGCTCATGCCATTACTGTCCCAACATAGTGAAATAATCAGGTGAGCAAATATTTGGTCACTTGCATGCAGCATGACTGGGTGGCACTCCAGAGCATAATTCAAAGGAGCTTTCATTACTTAGGTCTCTTTTGGGATATTTTAAGACCCAGATAATCTGAGCTTCCCATCTGAAAGGGAAGCATCTGTCTTGCCATGCCTGCTTTCCATCTCTGAGGCACAACAGAGGAATTTAGAGTAGAAGCTACTGAAAAAGGATAAAAAGATTAAAAATGCAAAGGTTTATCTAAGATTTTCGGGCTGGAAATCTGTCTACACCACATGATCTAACTAACACTTCTCATGTGAGCAAAGCTGGAAATGAGACAAAAATAACTACCAAAGAAATGGAAAACCTTCATCCCATGAGCTGCAGACAAAGTGGGTCAGAATTCAGGAAGAGCTGGCTTAATCCAAGGGCAGATATTCTTGCACTCAGGTGATGTTAAAGATCAAGATAAAGAGAGCAGCTAAATCAACGTGCTCCATCTTCACTGCTCAGCCCCCATGGCTGGATGTTCCTCCCTGGGCACTCACCACCAGGGCCATGTGCACAGAAACCCAGGGATAAGCACAGCTTGAGCAAGGCTCTGAAGTGTTTACAGAGCCCCACATTCCTCCTACAAGGGCTGATGGCATTCAATTGGCACAGGAAACAACTGAGCCTAGGTTTATGTCTAACAACATGAGCCTAGCTCAGGGCAGCAAAGCAGGACATGGTGCACATAGAAAAAGAAAAGCACAATCTGATCTAGAAATGACAGATCTTAGGTGCTACTGAACAATTAATTTTCAGAGCAGTTCCACTGGTATAAACCCCACTAAGTCACTTGTCGTATAAGCAAAAACCTAAATGTAGCAAGATGTTCCTTGGCTTTTACTGACCAATCATCTTCTGGAGCAGGAGCCCATTTCCTTTCCCAAAAAGGACACAGAGATCCAGAATCTTGGGGATATCAAACAGGAAGTTGTTGTAAATAATTTTTCCAAAGACAGAAGGAGTGATAAAATGATCCTACAAAGACAGAAAAAAAAAGGAATTTAAAGGGTAATCTATACCTAACTCCAGCATTATAATGGCACCTGTAAAAACGTCTCTCAAAGGTGTATTAAGGAATTTATTTCATAGAAGGGAGCAACTCTTCTTGAAATAGCTTCTGTGGAGCCATCTATTCCCACATTCCTGTCCTGCCACACCAGGCACCCCACTGAACAGCAGCTGAATTAATCTAACCTACCTAAAAGTTTTACAAAAAATCTCCCTGCAGGTCCCCAGTTCCCAGCCTGACACCAGAAGAGCTCAGGAGCAGGAATGAACAACCAGGCACAGGGACAGCCTGAGGTTCTTGCACCCTGGAGAGCAGAACCCAGCACCAGAGACCACAGAATCAGGGACAGGCAGGGAGAAACCCCAGAGCTGCAGCTCTACATGCTGATTGCTGAACACTGGGCCAAAAACCCATCACACTGAAGGCATTTCTTACAGAATTTTGGATGAGAAAAATCCCATTGTCTGACACTGAGAAACAGGCAGCTGAAATGTGATTTTGGATTTTCAGAAGCCCGGTTTGCCTGTGACAGCAAATGTTTTCAATCCCAGTGAAAGGCAGGGCACACTGTCCCTGCTGAGGCAGAGGGATGGGGCTCAGTGCTGGCCAGGTTCCCTTTCCAGAACTCCTGCTGACTCCTGCATGACAATGGACTATTCATCCCCTGCAGATCACTCAACTAGAAAATGGTTTCAAATGCTCGCCTGCCCCTGGAGTGGTGAGGTTTAATCAGATCCTGCAATGAAAGACAGCACAGAGGTGTCAGGTACTTCTGCTGAAGTGGTGCCAGCTGCAGGCTCCAGCATTCCTTCATCCTGCTCCTGTCCCACTCCTCCACCCCCAGGCCCTTCCCTCAAAACATCCTGAACCTCAGCACTGTGATGAGCAAGAGAATCAACACAGCCCCAGCCCATGATGAACCCGTGAGGAGATCAGTGATTGCTGCAGCACCAGGGGCCTCCCTCACCCTGCCCAAAGGTGAAAATCCCAGAGCTCCACATGGGAGCTGCACTCACACAATTAGTGATGAGGGTGTCTTTAATTATAGAATCTCAGAATGGGTTGGGTGGGAAGGGACCTTAAAGCCCTCCTAGTGCCATCCCCTGCTCTGAACAGGGACACCTCCCACTGTCCCAGGCTGCTCCAGCCCCAGTGCCCAGCCTGGCCTTGGGCACTGCCAGGGATCCAGGATGGGCACCCTGTGCCAGGGCCTGCCCACCCTGCCAGGGAACAATTCCCAATTCCCAATATCCCATCCATCCCTGCCCTCTGGCACTGGGAGCCATTCCCCCTTGTCCTGTCCCTCCATCCCTTGTCCCTCTCCAGCTCTTCTGAAGCCCCTCTGGGCACTGGAAAGGGCTGTGAGGTGTCTCTGCAGCCTTCTCCTCTCCAGGCTGAATGCTTGATGATGCCAAGATAACTGTAATTTAGAGAGATTTCACTCTATGTCCAAAATCTGGGGCAAGTTCATGGAGACACAGGTATTAGAAGGAATTTTGTGGCCCTGATGGAGTAACCACTCAGGAACTGGTGGCCCGAAGAGCCTGCTCCATGTGGCCACACAAAGGCCCACGTGCTCTCTCTCCTCTTCCCATGGCATATCCAACCACTGCACATGGATAACCTGCTATTACTCAGGAAGGAGATGCAGGCAATCAGCCAAGGAAGCACTGCATAGTTTGGATACTTCAGCTCTGAGTGTTATCACCTCCACTCTGAGAACCCAGCTGATAAAATCATCAGCGAGAGGAATGTCGTGCCAGAAGGAAAATGACTCATTTCTCTCTTTTCTCCTAAGTCACACAGCCTGGAGCACCTGCAAGGCATGGGAACATTCACCTTGGACTCCTTGTGGGTGGACATCCTGAGGAAGGTGAGGAAGACACTGCGATGGAGGCATTTCTGCAGCTCCTGCACCTCGGGGTGGCAATCCCACAGCACGTCGAACTTGCGAGGGGCAGAGCGCAGGTAGGAATCCAAACACTTCTGCAGGCTCTCATCAAATATCACCTGGCACAAGGAAAGGCAGGAAAATGGAAGGAGGGAATGTCACTCCTTCATAGGTCGTGCTCCTGAGCAGCCCAGTTAAATTTAAAGCAATCAAAAACACTCAGACACACAAAAAGGATTCCTATATCCATCAAATACAAGCCAATTATTAAAATCCCCAATGGAAAATCCTTAGGGAAATCATTTCTTTGCATTCTAAGGTGCAGTAATGGAAATTAAATGTTTCCTGCATGACACAATAAGCATAAACAAATCTTTATGAAAATGATGTAAGGCTCATGGCTTTTACAAGCACCTGGATGTTTATGTTGTATCTCCAGATAAAAAGCAATGATTACCTGGCACCAGAATTTGTCATGAGGCAGAGCCAGAAGCCAGTTCAGGTCATCTGCAATGAATTTGGCTCGTTCCAGGAATTCCTCCACCAGAGCAGGGTCTCTGATGGCAGGAGGGGGCTTGTACAGCACGAACGACCGATCTGCTTTAATTTCTGGGTGCTGCAGGAAGCCAAAAAAACACTGTATTAGAACTCTGTATTAGAACTCTGTATTAGAACCACTGTATTAGAACCACTGTATTAGAACCACTGTATTAGAACCACTGTATTAGAACCACTGTATTAGAACCACTGTATTAGAACCACTGTATTAGAACTCTGTATTAGAACCACTGTATTAGAACCACTGTATTAGAACTCCAGACCAAGTGACAGCAATGTCACCATCTGCTCACTGAATTCTAGGAAACACAAAGATACCTTTTAATACAACTTGATATTATCAAATCACAGAATGGTTTGTGTGGGAAGGGACCTTAAAGCTCATCCAGTTCCACCCCTGTCACAGGCAGGGGCACCTTCCACTGTCCCCAAGCCCCATCCAGCCTGGCCTTGGGCACTGCCAGGGATCCAGGGGCAGCCCCAGCTGCTCTGGGCACTCTGTGCCAGAACCTCCCCACCTTCACAGGGAACATTTCCTTCCCAATATCTAATCTAAACTTCAGTTTCAACCAATTACTCCTTGTCTTGTCACTACAGTCCTGATGACAGGAACATTCCCTCCCCTGGTAACTTCTCATTTTCTACCCTTTCGAGGCAGTGGGTTTGTATCCTTCTTTATGAGCAACATTTTCAGACCTTGATAATTTGGCAGCTGTTGCTCCTTGCTTTCTCTTAACCAAAGCCTGACAAAGCAATCCTCCCACACCATCAAAACAAAGAGCAGGAGTTTCCTGGCATGCCTTTGAACTCTCTCTTTTTCCTCTGAACTGGTTCTTGCACAATATTCCATGAACTCAAACTGACACAACCATCAAAGACACAAACACTTTGCTACCTTTCCCAAAGGTTACTGAACAGGCTTTGCCCAAATACACCCACCCTAAAAGGAGAATTGAGTGAGCAGCAGGTTTGGGCTCTGCCTCATCCCAGGTGTCCTCAGGAGTGAGCTGCACTGACAGTGCCACTCCTGCAACACACCCAAAAGGCTCTCTCCAGACCTTATTTCTGGGAAAATATGGTTTCTGTGGGTTGAATTGTCTGGTTTCATCCAGCTGAAGGCACAAGGGATGAACCCCAGTGCCACAGCTCACAGCTAAACCTGAGGCAGAGCTTGCAAAAACTCCCAGAGCATCCCTGCACTGCAGCAGAGGTTACAGACACAAGAGAGGGAGCTGTGCTGTAAACACAGTTTACTCCAGACATTGAACACAGCAAGTCTGGGTCCCATGTTTTGGGTCTCATGTTTTTTCTTATGGTGGTAAATGAAATCTCAACTATCTGAACACATTAAAAAAATTATTTAACAAGCAGGCTGAACAAATTTCACAGAATCTCCTGAGCTGGAAGGGACCCACAGGGACAATCCCAGCCCTGTCCCTGCCCAGACCCCCAACAACCCCACCCTGTCCATCCCTGGCAGTGCTGCCCAAAGGCTCCTGGAGCTCTGGCAGCCTCGGGGCCGTGCCCATTCCCTGGGCAGTGCCAGCACCCTCTGGGGGAAGAGCCTTGCCCTGATCTCCACCTGAACCTCCCAGCACAGCCCCAGCCATTCCTGTCACACACCCCAGACAAGCCCCAGTGTAAGACAATGATTTACTGAAGGTCTGTTTGGCTCTCAGGAACACCAGAGCTCACCAGAGCTGGCAGAGTTCTCAGCTTCCCTGTCTGGGGATCCCTTTCTGTCAGCTGGAGCTCGTCCAGAGGCAGTGCTGGCATCCTGGTGGCTTCTTCCTGTCCCAAACAAACAAAAGCAGCACAGGATGCACTTCACAAGGTCAGTCAGGCAGGAGCAGAACAAAAGAGGCTCAGCCCTGCTGTAACACACACAGGGAACACATTTATACCCCACCAAAATGCCAAATTCTGGGGGAACCTGGAGATGTATCAGAGGAAATCTGGAATGTGGTGCTCAACTTTTATCTCTGTTCCTTACTGAAAGGCCACAGATATCTTCCAGGACAACAAAATACATTTGGGGACACTGTTTAATATAGAAATTGGATATTTAAATGGGGTTGCTGAAGAGCTGTGCTGAACTCTGGCCTTTGCAGCCTCTTTCAACACTTTCAGTGTCTCTCCTGACAGCACAAACTGCAGAAACAACCCAAACACAGTGCTGTGCTTTAAAACAACCCAAACACTGCCTTGCCTGTGCTTTAAAAGTGCATTTTTGGTGCCTGTGTGTGGAATCTCACAGCACTCAGCCAGACAAGGGACACAGGCTGAGCCTACAAAAGCCTTCCCCACCCACTCCTGCCAATTCCCATGTGCTCACAAAACCTCAGCTTCACCTTCAGCAGCATCTGTGGGCTCAGAAATGTTTCAATTAACTTTCTGAAATTAACTATAAGGCAAATATTGGAGTAACTCAATAGAAAGAATATTATGGACACTGTTAAAAAAAGTTCAGACTTACAAAAAATGAAAGTTGCAGGATAAAAGAGCTTTTGAATTCTTCAGGGGGTTATGAGTTCTGCAAAATGGTACTAAAAAGTTATGTTTGTATTAAGAAAGTCAGACATCTCCTCAGATGCATGTTTAATTGCAGTCACATTGCCTGGGCTGAAAAACAATTAAAACAAGAGCAGTGTCTCTAAAGCTGAAAAACTCTGACTCAGGAGTGGGGTCATGGTTTAGGCAGCAAGTGAAAAAATAACATTTTTCATTTCATAAATTTGTCACCTATGGATTTAGGCAAAAATTCTGTAATCTAACATTTTAGAGCTCAATCAAATTAATACAGCAGAGCAACAGCAATACCCACTGTTTAGAAAACAAATAATAATTCTGTCTTTTCAGAATAATTTAAAAATTAAAATGTTGACAGGAGCAACTATTATTTTATGATGAACAATTTCTTTGGGGAAAAAAAAAGAAACCACCAAAACTTTTTAGCAGAATAAGCCAAGCTGGCTTTTAGTTCAGTTTCATCATATATTTAATTCGGCTCTTAAAACTTTTAGAGTCATTCTGAAAGTTGCACATAGAAATGTGTGTTTGTAACACAGAAAAACATGTCAGGTGTCTCATTTCAAGCCTGGAAGGCACCAAAGTCTCCAGTCCAAGTCAAAAACATTCTGGAAGAGACAGAAGCCTAGAGAAGAGAATAAACCTGAGTATGGGATAACCTCAACAGAGAATCATTCCTGATCACTCTCAGAAGCTTTTCCCTCCATAGAGAAATTTGGTCTAAACCACAAGCCCACGATTAATCTGTCATGCCCTGTGATTTCAGGTGCAGTGGAAGAGCCAAACATGATGAACCAGGGAAACTTATTTTCCCAGGGAAATTTATTTTCCCAGTGCCAGGAATGTTCCCTGCCCTGCAATTCCCACTGATGAGCACATCCATGGAGACACCCAGGGTGAGGTGACACTGCTGAGGATGAGGCAGCCAGCCCAGCACAGCTGGCACAGGGAATGGTGCAGGATGGATTCATGGAAGGGTTTATGTTGGAAAGGACCTTAAATTCCACCCTTCACCATGGGCAGGGATTATCCCAGGCTGCTCCCAGCCCCAGTGTCCAGCCTGCCCTTGGGCACTGCCAGGGATCCAGGATGGGCACCCTGTGCCAGGGCCTGCCCACCCTCACAGGGAACAATTCCCCATTCCCAATATCCCATCCATGCCTGCCCTCTGGCAGTGGGAGCCATTCCCTGTGTCCTGTCCCTGTGTCCAGCTGCTTGAGGCCCTTGTCCCAAGTCCTTCTCCAGCTGTTTTGGAGCCCTTTGGGCACTGGAAAGGGCTCTGAGCTCTCCCTGGAGCCTTCTCCTCTCCAGGTGAGCACCCCCAGCTCTGTCACCTCGGCCCTACCCATGGCCAGACATCCCCGGTTAACCCAACACCGCCGGTTAACCCGGGCCCCGCCGCTCCCGCTGTCCCCGCGGCCCCGTCCCCTGCCCGGTCCCTGTCCCTGTCGCACCGGGCCCTGCCCAGCCGCTGCCGCCCAGCCCCGCCTCAGCTGCCCCAGCCCGGTACCGGCACTCGCGTCCCACCAGCCCCGCGACGCTTCCGTGGCCCAGCGCTGCTTCCGGCCCCGAGCGGAACTACCGGGCCGGGCTGGGCGGGGCCCGGGCTGGCTCCGCCCCGGCGGCGGCACCGGCCCTGCTCCGGCTCCGGCTGTGGGCGGCAGGGGCGGCACCGGGGCCGGGTGTGGATCGGGGATGGGAGCCGGGCTCGGGCCGTGCTGCAGGGACCAACCGGGCGGGATTCGCCCCAAAGCCTCGCCCGCAGCCGCGGGGCCGGGGCACTCACAGTCCGTGGGTTGTCCGGGGAGGGGAAGGAGCCTGCAGCTCTTCTTCCTTTGAAGGAAACCAGCTGGTTCAATAAATCATCTTTGTGAAGGAGACCTTTTTAAGTTAACTGCGCTGCCCCATCCAGCGTCGCAGTGGGGCAGGGAAGGGGTTCTGCGGGGACAGGGACCTGTCACAGCCGGCGACACTCCCAGCCCAGACACTGCTTTCCTTGGCTGGGGCTTCTCCCTGCTCCTCGGGGATGTGTGTGTGCATTACACTCGGACAGAGCACGAAAAGGGCAATTCTGTCAATTCATACGAGCACCGATAGTGAGAACCCGTTACATCAGTCACATTTACCCCGCACCGAAACTCAGAGAACCGGGCAGCCACAGCTGCTCTGGGCACCCTGTGCCAGGGCCTGCCCACCCTCCCAGGGGACAATTCCTTCCCAAAATCCCATCCATCCCTGCCCTCTGGCAGTGGGAAGCCATTCCCTGTGTCCAGTTGCTTCCCAGCCTGCATGCAGGGTGACACGGGCACATCCAGCCGTCACCAATCTCCGAAGGGTTTCGGTTCTCCTCCTCGTCCACAGGGAACTCCTCCTAAGCTTAGCCCGGAGTCCGGCTTTAGATGGCAAAGTGGCCTAAAATAGAAAGCACGCCCTGCGCTGTGTCGTGTGCTCCTGAGGGACGGGCTGGACCGAGTCCCGCTCTCGGTGCCCTCCGTGCCCGCCCGCTGCGGACAAACCCAGCGGGGCTCTGCTGCCCGCCGTGCGGCTGTGCTGGCACCGCGGTGCCCGTGAACCCCCAGCCAGCAGCACAGCCGGGCTCTGCTCCCCTCGCACAGAGCTGGCTGCTAGGGATTCACGCTGCAAATGTCACCGCGGGCTGTCTGGAACCTGCCGTCTCCCCCATTCTGTTGAATTAGTAATTTTTTAAATGAAATATTCATTGTTTCTATTTCTCAAACATCAGTGCACCTGTCAGAGCTTGGAGCTGGAGTCCCAGCACCAACACGCTGTGCAGAACAGCCTACCAGAACCAAACCCCAGTGATGATGTCGGCCCAAGGTTTGCTCCAGTTCTTTTTCCTGGAGGAGAACACTTGGCAACTGAAATATGATTCCCTTGCAAAGGCATCTGTTTATGTCCCCTCCTGTGCCAACCCTCCTCAGAGCAGTGCTGGTGAGATGCCAGGTGACTCAGTGGGCTCTGAATGTGTCATCGAGCTGTTTTGAGTCACTATTCCTCTTTTTGGGGTGTTTTTTGTAACCTTACCAACTGTGTATTCCCTATTTGATTTCCTAAAGCACCATGAGCTGTTGGAGCCCTTGCCCAAAACTGGAGATATTAACTCTACTTGCATAACCCAGTTAAATAATTATAAGCAGACACACTATTTGTATGGATTTATCTGGCAAAAAAACCCTGCATCTGTTCACCTGCAACGTGCCAGAGACCTTCAAGACTTCATGATGGTAAAATTTAAATCTGAAATCTTAATGGAAATCACAGCTTTCTGTGGGAAACCGCCGATGTGTCTTGCACAGATAAGGCAAAGCACTAAAGTCAGCTGGCTGCTGGTTCTGCTGAAATTCCATTTCTCAAGGATCAGTCCAGAGCCATCTGAAGGTACAGGGTAAGCAGGCTTCAGATCAGATGTGGAGGAGCAGAATTTCTCCACGAAAAAATCTTTGGAAAATGCGCTTTTATTGAAATGCTCCTTCCCGGGGGTGATCCGTGGGCATGAGGAAGTTGCTCAGCACTGAAGGTGAGGGTGAGGATGGTCAGATGTCACAGGACGAGTGCCCTGTTCCTGTGACAGCTCCCCAGGGATCCCCTCCTGGCTCTGGCTGTGTGGGGAGGCTGCTCCTGCTCAGAGGGTGACAAGACACAACAGCAGCTTTTTCATTTTGAGCCACACAAAAAGCACCAGGAGGAGAACAGGAAGGCTGGAGCAGCCCCGGGGCTGTGCTGCTGGAGGTCAGTGTGTTTTCCTTGCTGGCTGTCATGGACACTGCAGTCCAGCTTTCCAAACAGCACCAAGGCTTCCACAGCTCCTGGCTTTGCTCAAATCCCACCTCAAAGTCCCAAATGACAGCTGGGGCTGGGGACAGGATCTGCTTTGTTGTCCCACTCACACAGGAGTCAGCCCACACCCAAACCAGGTGAGGTCCCCTGCTTTTCCAAGGGACACCAAAGAGGGTTTAATGCTGCTCACACACAGGTCAGAGGGGCCAGGGAACCCTGAACGACCAGCACTCTTAAAGATACTTAAAAAATAGAATAAAATGAAAGAGTAATAAGATGGCTGAGGAAAATGTCAGCATAATCAAAAAAAAAGAGACCTGCAATACTAAATTGCAAAGTTGTAGAAATTGGCCATTAAATGTTCAAAGCAGCTGAAATGCAATTACAGTAATAGGCATGAATCAGGATAACCCAGGGCTTTGCAATATTTCAATCCAGCTCTACTTTTTCCTTTTTTTCCTTTTATCTTAACGATATACACATTAACTTATCAAGGACTAATGGAAGTTACAAACCTTGGAATCACAGAATCACAGAATCATGCAGATTGGAAAAGCCCTCCAAGTCTGACCAAATATCCCATTGGCAACCAGACCAGCCACTAAGTGCACATCCATGCATTTTCTGAACTCTCCCAGAGATGGGAACCCCACCACTGCCCTGGGCAGCCTGGTCCAAGTCTTTACTACCCTTTAATGAAGAAATTATCTCAAAATCCAGCCTGAATCTCCCCTGGCCCAGCCTGAGGCCGTTCCCTCTGCTCCTGTCCCTGTTCCTCCCGGCTGTCCCCTCCTGGCAGGAGCTGTGCAGAGCCACAAGGGCCCCCTGAGCCTCCTTTGCTCCAGGCTGAGCCCCTGCCCAGCTCCCTCAGCCTCTCCTGGGGCTCCAGCCCCTTCCCAGCTCCGTTCCCTGCCCTGGACACGCTCCAGCCCCTCAATGACAATGACACCTTCCACAGCACATCCCTGACAGCCACAGAGCCAAAGGTGTCCGTGTTAAACTCTTGACCTGATGGATGCCACAGTAATTTATTAACTCTGTCTCTGATTTTCCATCAGGCTCCAATTGACCTCCTCTAAGTTTATTCTTAGCCTAAAGGTTTATTGTAGGATAATTTTTATTTTGGTCACTAATGAAAGTCACCAGAGGTGACCCAAGGTGCTTCTCCCTTGATGCCCTGGTGGCACTGCAGCACCAACAGGAACACCAGTTCCCATTGCTCCAGGAGGCTGCAGCTGCCACATCCACCTGGCCAAAGGAACCAAGAACTGCTCAGCTTTGGAGTTTTAATGGAGCAAGTTCCTGTGGGTGGGAATTCCCAGCAGGCACAGCCCTGAGCAGGTTACCAGGCTGTGTCTACAGGAAGGAATTATCACTGCAGATATCCAGCTAAAAAAAAAATTCATTTTCTAATGATACTTCAAGCAGCTCCTCCAATCCAACAGCTTCTTGCCCTCTCTTTGCCTGCTGTTTCTCTAATTATCCAACCTCAGGAGGAAGGTGATTAAGTGCTTATTAAGGAAAATAGATATGGTTTATTATGAAAAGCATTTTTTTCAGGCAGCTTTGTTGTAGCAACACAGCACATGACACAGGTTAGAGTTGTGCCAGTTTGCTTTTCCAGAGAAAAGACAGGTTCAGCAGAAAATGCTTTCAACCTTTCCCTTTTTATCTCATGAAGCAAAAAATGTCATGGGATGGTTTGAGTGGGAAAGGACTTTAAGGTTCACCCTATTCCCACCCTCCTTTCACTATCCAAGGGTGTTCCAAGCCCCAGTGTCCAGCCTGGCCTTGGGCACTGCCAGGGATCCAGGGGCAGCCCCAGCTGCTCTGGGCACCCTGTGCCAGGGCCTGCCCACCCTGCCAGGGAACAATTCCCAATATCCCATCCATCCCTGCCCTCTGGCACTGGGAGCCATTCCCTGTGTCCTGTCCCTCCATCCCTTGTCCCCAGTCCCTCTCCAGCTCTCCTGGAGCCCCTTCAGGCCCTGCCAGGGGCTCTGAGCTCTCCCTGGAGCCTTCTCCTCTCCAGCTAACCCAAATCTCCCAGCCTGGATCCATAGGAGAAAATGATGAGTCTAACATGAAGCTGTATTAATCTAATAATAATCTCATATGGATTATTAGTCTGTTAAAGAAAATAATATAAGCACCCATAAACCAAGATTTCTGGACATTCTGCCCACACTGAGCTCCTGGCACATCCTCAACACCAATGGCTTCACAGAGCAGAGCCGGGCTCAGCCAGCTGTGCTCCTACCTGGAAACACCAAAGCCATTTCCAGTGTTTGCTCAAAAATGTTGTCTCTGTTCCACTGAATTTGAAGTTCTGAGTCCCCCAAGTGCTCCTGTTTGAGAAGTCCTGTGATAATCATCTTGATGGGCAGCCAAGGCAGCGTCCTCGTGCTGCCTCCCTGCAGCGAAGCGTCGCTAATGGCACATCTTGATGTGAAATGGGCTTATTACAAGACAAAAAAATCCTCAAATGAGGCTCTTGCAAAATGTTCTGACCAAAATGATATGTATGTAATAAAAATCTCATTATTTTCCAATTATTCATCTCCTTTGCAAGGGAATGAGTCAGAGCATCTGTTTTGGGGCCCCGTCAGGATGACTGGCAGTGCCTCTCTCCTGGCACGTTTGAATCAGGGGTGGCACTCACGCTGTGCTGACCCCAATGTCACCTGCTGCCACTTGGATTGAATGAACAATGGAACAGCACTGCTTGGGTGGGAGCAGGAAGAATGGAAACACCTACACATGGAGGAACACAGTGTAAATACTGTGGTCAGGGTCAGCATTCTTCTCAGGCATTCATCAAAAACCCAGGAGAGTAAAATGAATGAAACTTTTAAATGGAATAAAAAATATGAAAACCCAAACAAAATAGGAGAGATGGGATGAGGAGAGCTGGTTTTGGGTAACAAACTGACCAAGGGAGCCAGTTTGCAGCCCTGAGGAAGCAAAGTGCCCTGTGTTCTGTGCTCTGACTGCTCTTACTGAACCAGGACTCGGTGTGCTGTTTTTTTAAGACATATCTAACCCTGCCATCAGTTTTTCATCATAACAGAAACAGCCTGTAAATGCCAAGGTGGCTCTTGGGGCCACAGGAGGGAAGTGTATGAAAGGGCCCTGGGTGGTACCAGGGGCAGGAAAGGAGCTGGCACACCTTTGGTTCTGCTGTTTCTCCCTGTTCCAGGTGGGGATGGTACCAGGGGCAGGAAAGGAGCTGGCACACCTTAATTGCTGTTTCTCTTGATCCAGGTGGTGATGTAGGGACCTGGCACCTTTGGTTTTGCTGTTTCTCCTTGATCCAGGTGGGGATGGTACCAGGGACCTGGCACACTTTTGGTTCTGCTGTTTCTCCCTGTTCCATGTGGGGATGGTACCAGGGGCAGGAAAGGAGCTGGCACACCTTTGGTTCTGCTGTTTCTCCCTGTTCCAGGTGGGGATGGTACCAGGGGCAGGAAAGGAGCTGGCACACCTTTGGTTCTGCTGTTTCTCCCTGTTCCAGGTGGGGATGGTACCAGGGGCAGGAAAGGAGCTGGCACACCTTTGGTTCTGCTGTTTCTCCCTGTTCCAGGTGGGGATGGTAGCAGGGACCTGGCACACCTTTGGTTCTGCTGTTTCTCCCTGTTCCAGGTGGGGATGGTACAGGGACCGCACACTTTGTTTTGCTGTTTCTCCTGACCAGGGATGGTACAGGACTGGCACACCTTTGGTTTTGCAGTTTCTCCCTGTTCCAGGTGGGGATGGCTCCAGGACTGCAGCCCCTGTGCAGGATGGGCAGGGCAGCCTCTGGAAGGGGATCTGAGGGAGCAGGGTGGGGTGACCAGGACAGGATGCTCTCACCTCACCACCACGTGCAGATTTTGACACAGCCGATCACTCAGGTGACATTTGGCCTGCAACTGCAGCCCAAGGAATACCTTCCCACACCAGGCACCTCTTTCCTGTCCGTAAGGAGCCAGCTGGTGACTCCGTGGCTGTGCCCCAAATGGCAAGAACAGTTTGGAAAGCACTCACTGGGCTTTTAGGGTCAGCTGTTGGTGGCAATGGCATCAGGGGACAGCAGCTCTGGGAAGGATGAGCCAGAGCCTCGGGACTTGAGCTGCTGGAAGCTCTGGTGTTCTCATGTTTCAGCCCAGACTTCTCATGGCCATCGGATACTTGTTTTCTCCTACAGGAACATCACCCTTGCTCTTAAGGGAGATGTGTTTACTGCTGTGTTTACTCCATAAGTTTCACAAAAGAACAACTGTATCTTCTCTCAGCATTCAGGTTTTCTGGCTAAACAAATTATCTCAAGATCTTTGTATAAGAAAAAAAAAATCAGGATTAGCCTATAATTACTTTCCAGTCACATTTTAAGTTTGTGTCCCCTGATTAAAAGTGACCAGAGCTGCATGCAGAATTCCAGAGCAGGTTGCAGCAGAGGCTTCTATAGTGGCATTAACATTCCCTTCTCCTGGAAATCCCTCCATATGTGTGTGCTTTTTGTCAGATCTGCCTCAGATTGGGAGTTTGTCTTCATCTCAGGATCAACAAATACACCCAGATTTTTCCCTCCTTCTGTCATTTCCAACTGATGAGCTCCCAGCTTGCAGCAGAGATTCTTGTTAGCAATTCCCAAGGGCATGACCTTGTACTTTCCACTATTAAATTTCATCCCATTTCCAGTGTGCCAGCACTCCATGTTATCCAGCAGCACAGCTATTCCTGCTGCACAGCCAGTGCCTCCCAGCTTTGTGCCATCAGCAAATGCCATCAGCTCCCTCCTACCTTTTGTTCCAAGGCCTGTCTGAAAAATATTGTGCAAGAGCAAAAGCACACACGGGCCAGGCTGTGGACCTGGGATCCAGGGAGGTGAGGCTACATGGGGAAAACATGGGAATCCAGGCACTTTCTGCCCATTCTTCCCTTTGGAATCTCACAAATTCCCTTTGGCTGCTGTGCAAAAATTTGGCAAATTTCCCTGTGGCTGCTGGTGCATCCACAGCTGGTGCACGTTTGAGGTGACTTCCCTACCTTTTCCACATGGTTATCTTTTTTATGGACTTGCTTTCCACTAATTTACTGAATAAATTAATGCCTCTATTATATATCTGTGTCTAGGAAACAATTATCAAGGGTATAATCTTAATCTTAGTTAAAAGCAATCAATCTTTATGTATGTGTAAAGATACATCACATTTTTATTTTACATTTTTAAACTTACTTGCCTGTCCCCAACTTTTACCTTTTTACTTCATATTTTAGGTTTTAATGCTCTTGAGGTCTCACTAAGAGGTGTCTGAGAGGCTGGACTGCTTTACTTCCTCCAGCTTAAAACCAGCCAGTGCTTCAGGAGTTCCTCCACAATTCATTACCACCCTCCACCCCCAAATTAAAACTTCTGTATTGGATGAGTGAGGATTCACTGCAGGTCCTTCAGGATTCTGGGTTTGGGAACACCTCGTTCCCTGAGCTGTGTGTCAGGTTCTCACAGGCCTTGCTCTCCCTTTGGGTCCAGTAATTTCCATTTCCATAAAATAATTCTTATCCTTTGCTCTGATCATCATGGAAAATAGAAGTAAAAGTCATTTAACACTGAGCCATGTATTAAAAAATAGACTGGAACACAAGATACAGAGAGGTTTGGGACACAAGACATGGAATGACTCTGTGTACTGTGACCAGATTGGTAAAGACAAAATGTACAAATATAACAAGCAGCTGGAAGTGCCAGCTTTTCCTGTCACAGGGATGGCACTGCAGGATTTCCCCCTCTGTAAGGACCAGAAGCAGCACCCAGCAGGTTCTGCTGCACAGGAGCCCCAGGTCTCCAGGATCCAGCTTCCCAAAGTAGGTCACATTTGATCTCCCTCCAGGCACACTGCAAAAGGCAACATTTTACAGGAACTTCTCAAAATTCATATTTTGCTTGCTGATGCTGTCAACACACATCCTTTTCAGCTACAGCTCTACTGGCTCTACATATTTTCATTCCTTTTGGGTGCAAACAGGCCAGGAATCCTGTTTTTCCCTTCAGTTACCTGTATTTCTTCCAAAGTTCCTCTGAAAGTACGTATTGACATTCAGATCACATTTGCATTCAGATGATGGCTTGTTGTTGGAAAAAAATCCCTTCAGAGGGGGCTGATTAACTCCCTTTCCAATGTTTGCTGTCCCTGAGCAAGGGAGCCAAAGCAGAGCACAGCTCACTGCATGGCTCATATCTGAGTGTGAAGACACAGGCTGGTGCATTTTGCATTGCTCCCTCTGAACACTTGTGCTCCTTCCAGCTTAGACATGACCTAATGACAGACTGAAGTCCATCTGTTACAATGACTAGCCTTGGACTCAGAGGGAGAGTCCTGGGGATAATTTAGGAGTGCATTTTATAGCTACTTGCAAGCTTTTCATTTCAGATCAAGGCAAACACGAGGAGCAGGTGGAAATCTCCCGCAAAAGTACAACCTGACCTACATATGGTATTGTAAATGAAAGATATGTATAAAAATAAAACATTAACCATCCATCACAGTTGCAACAAAGCCCAGATATAAATCTTGCTGCTGGAAAGGAGCTCCATTGCACAAGGCTTAGCTAGAGCTTCATTTTGGAACCAGCAATGCTTCTGCCACCTCCAACACTGCTGCCACTCTCCAGCTTTCCTGTGTTTTCTGTAGCTCAGTGCTCACAGGCCTTTTGCTTTATCTCAGTCTCTCAGTTTCCATGTGGTTTTTGGCAGTCCAGCCTGGTGCTGGCTCCCAGCTCCGTTACCTCATGCTTTAGGAGCCACGGGCTGTGCAGGGTGGCTTGGACAGTGCATGGCCCGGTGGCGTGGGGCCACACATGTTCCCACAGCTGGGCTGAATGTCACCAAAGCAACGCTGCAAACATCGGCCAGGAGAGCTTGCTCACCAGAATGGCTTCTGGAGATCACAGAATACTCTGAGTTCAAAGGGACCCACGAGGATCATCAAGTCCAAGCCTTAAATGAATGGTCCTTACAGGGATTGAACCCTTTGTGTTAGCAGCACCGCCCTGACTAACTGAGCTAATCCCAGGTAATATCTGTTCAGTGGAACAGGGTTTTCTCCAGGGATTTTTGAGGATCCTGAGGAAGATGGATGGCAGTGAGGTGGGGGAACACACACCTCAGCCCCCCTCAGCACACACTTCCACTGTTACCTGACTCACAATACGAGATGGCTGCCAAACCTCTGCTGAGACCCTGCCTGCTCCACAGCCTCGCTCAGCCAGTGCCAGGCTTATGGACCTCACAGGGGGATAATGGGGAAGTTGGCTTCACAGAATCACAGAACCACAGAACCACAGAAAAGCTGGGACATCTGGAGATCATCCAGTCCAACCTGCTGGAGATGGTTACCTCGAGCAGGTGACACAGGAATGCGTCCAGGGTTTGGATTATTCCAGAGAGGGGGTCTCCATGCCTTCCCTGGGCAGCTGGTCCAGTGCTCTGCTCAATGGACAGCTCTTCCTCATGTTGAGGTAGAATTTCTTGTGTTTTAGTTTATGGCCATTGCTCCTTGTTCTGTCTCTGGGCACCACTGAAAACAATCTGGTACCATCCTCTGACACCCCTTGGAGATATTGGCACGGATTGATGAGATCCCCTCTGAGTTTTCCCTGCTCCAGACTAGCCAGGCCCGGCTCCGGCAGTGTGTGCTCCTCAGGGAGATGCTCAGTCCCTTACTCATCCCTGCCGGCCCTGCCTCCCATGCTCGGAGGGGCCGAGGGATGGCAGCCGCCTCCTGAGGGCACGGCCAGCGCTGAGGCCAGCGGGGCCGCCACGTTACAGATCAGAAAAAAATTTTCACCGTGCGGGCGGTCAGACCTCGGAAAGGGCTGCCCAGGGAGGTGGAGGGTGGTGGAGTCACCCTCTCTCGGAGCCTTCGAGAGGCGTCTGCGTCTGCCGCTGGGTGATGTGGGGTGGTGGTTTAGGGGTTACGGTGGCGGTGCTGGGCTGACGGTTGGAAGAGACGAAGTTAAACCAGTAGATGCCCTTAAACCAGTAGATGATCTCCCAACCCTGGTGGCGCCGCTATTCTATTCCGTGATTCCCTGATCGATTCCGTGACCCCGCGGTCCCCTCAGCGCGGGCCGAGGGCCGCCTCCCCTCCCGTTCCTCCCCTCCCCTCAGGGCAGGGGGCGGGAACGCCGCTCGCCGGTCCCGCCCCGCGGGGGGAGGAGGGAGGAGGCCGCGCGGCCGCCATGTTGTTGTGTCCGTGAGGCGGCGACGGCGGCCCCGAGCCCGCAGCGACCCCGGCCCCGGCAGGACGCCGCGCCCCGGCACGGGCGGGGGCTCCGCGCCATGCCCTGCCCAGCGGTAAGGACGCGCCGGGGTGCCCCTTGTCCTGCAGCGGGGAGGGCCGGCCCGCCGCGCCGGGGCCTGGCGGAGCGCGGCCGCGCTGTCACTGAGGGCCGCACACGCCCCCTCGGCTGCGGGTGAGGGGCGGCGGCGGGGCCGGCACGGCGCTCTCGGCCCCGCTCTGCTCCGCTCCATTCGGCACGGCCGGCAGGAGGAGGAGAAGGCGGCCCGGCTCCGCGGCCGCGGTGCGGCGGCCTCTCGTCCCCGGGCGATGCCGGGCGGCCCCGGGCCGGGCCCTGCGTGCCGGGTTCGGGCGGCCGGGGCAGGGTGGGCTCCCCGGGGCACAGCGGCTCCTGCTGCCCGAGGCCTGCGGGCCTCGCCCGCCGCTGCCGCCCCCCGGCCGGCCCGTTGGGGTGGCCGAGCCCGGCCGGGGATCGCTCCATGCCGCTGGCAGCCGCCGGCCCCTGCTCCGGCCGCTGGGGCTGTGGTGTCAGCAGTGTTCAGCTGCCCTTGTGCGTGCGGCCGAAATTGCTGTTCCTTTTCTAAGTGGGACTTGTTAAGACTTTTTGTTTATATGGTTTTGGGGCTTTAATTACGCCTCTTCCCCGTGTTCCTTTTAACAGTCCTGTTCTTTCGCTGGGATGTGAGCAGATGTTGCCCTTCCCCGGTAAGTGCTTTGCCCCCCAACGTGGAGTTGAAGTTTGTGCACTGAAGTTGTTCCTGCTGTTGCTCTTTTAGAGAATGTTTTCTTGATCAGCAGATGAGACCTGGTGTTTCTTCACAACTTTATACAGGAAACTGATTTCTTTCCTTTCTGTGCACACTTCCCTTGCTGTGGGAAGGTTGGGTGTGAGCTTGTAACTCTTGCAGACTTCAGGTCTTGTAGGCACTTTTCTGTGTGCTTCACCTGTTTGTTTTCTTGTGTGATGTAGCCATGTGCAATAAAGCTTTCTTTTAGAAGAAAAGAACTTGCCTAGTGAATCATGTCAGGTAGTGCTGAGTGGAAGCACAGCTTGGCTTTCTGGTGAATATAAAAGCATATTTATATTATTTATACTATAAAGGTGAGTCTGCTGGGAAGGGTTGGCAGCGTGACGGAAGTAGCTGTGACAGGTTTGTTGTAGTACCTGTCGTGCTCTGAGCTTCAGATAAAGAGCTGAGATGCCTTTTGTCTGCTGCTAAAGCATGTGGTATTAGGAAATGAACTTTTTTGGTGGAGATGAAGGAGGTTTTATGAAGGAGTGCTTGTAAACTGGAGGGGAGGAGGCTGACATCTGATACCTGCTTTGCTTCAGCTGTTACTGATTACAGTGGGCTTGAGAGATAGAAGTGGTGCTTTCTTTCCTAGCACAGGAAATACTGGGCTGGAAGTGTTGAAACTTTGTGCAGATAAGTGAAGGCGGGGCATGAGGTTCTGAAGTGTTTCAGTGACCAGGTTCTGTGCCTGCTTTGGAGCCTGGGGAAGGGCAGAGGTGCCCCAGCAGTGATCTGTCTCTGCACTGAAAGGTGCTCTTGTCCCACTTCAGGTTGTAGGGATGATAAATGGAGAGCCAGGCTGAATTCTCTCACTGGCAGTGCTGTAGGTGCCTGTCTGGGTACTGTTAGTGTCTAATGCATGAACTGGCTGCCCCAGCAATTATTAAAATATCAATGTTAACCTGCTCAAGGAACAAGCCATGCAACCCACAAATGACACCACAAAAGTGGAATAGGTCAGCTTGATAAGCTCTCATTTCATTTTATTTATTTATTTTCCATGAAAATGGCCATCTGCAGCTGGAGGAGACAGAAATGGAGCCTGCCCAGGCTTCTGAAATAGAGGATACAATATTTTATCTCAGATCTCATTCCACCTACATGCAAGCCAGGATGATGGAGAGAAGTGTGTTGTCAGCTTGCAGGAGTAGGAGGAACGTGGCTGTGCAGTGCTTTGCTGGCAAGTAACCTGGAAAAAAGGAGTAACTTGGGAGAAGGGGATCTTTGGGCTGCTGGAGGAGCCTGGCAGGGCTGAAGGGACAGGGAAGAGGAATTGTCTCTGTGGAGGAAGTGGCTCCAGCATGGAGCCTGAGATTGCTCACCTGCACAGCTCAAAGGGCTGTGAGGGCTCTTCCTGCCCTGGTGGCTTCCTGCTGGGAATTGTGATGGATTGGGCTCTCAGTCGGTGTGGATGGTGTCTGCAGAGCACGTGATCCAAACAGCCAGATTAGTGCTTATCAAATCCTGTGAGGCAGAATGAAACCCCAGATACTTCAATGTGTCAGTGTCTCGTAGTAGCTTTCACTGGCTGAATCAAAGTCATGTCATGTTTCTCTCAAAATAACCTGTTAGATGCTGAATTGCCTCAGAAATAACTGCAAGTGTTCTGCATTTGTCTCCAGCCTGAATAGCTGGTGGTGTACAGATCTGCCTTGAGATCCCATGTGGGTTTTAAACTCTGAGAAATGAGCTTCATGTCTTGGAACTACAGCCCTCTTCTAGATATTGGTGCTGTAACTTCCCAGTGCTGTCAGGAAAACTTCAGGGATATCCTTAGGGCTCATTTGTGCTGTAATTCCTGTGAAAAACTGGGTTGTTTAAAGGCAAGTATTTCTTTCTTCATGGTGCTTCAAAATTTCGGGGTGGCTGAGTGGTTTGTGTGAAAGACCTCAAAGTGAAGTTAGTGATAGAGTGAAGACCCAAAAGTGAAGTCAGTGGCAGTTGAGGAATTGGAAATAAAATTGACATTTTACTGGGGCTGTTTACTGTGCCCAGCAAAGAGCTGGAGCCCTCAGCTCCTGCTGCTTCCAGCCTCTACCTTGGATGCCTTAGCCCCAAACATTGCTGGGTGCATTGCAGACGTGTCAGCTGCCTGTGGGATGGGCAGAGGTCACAAACCACAGCCTCCTTTGGTGTCAGCTGGCCTTATTTGGAGGGCAGCTTTAGCAAAACAGCCCCAACTTTGGCCCTTTGCTTTGAGCACGTGAGAAGCACTGACAGAATGGACTTGATCCCACAGAAGGGTAAATGGAGTGTGAGTCTCCCCGACCTGTTGTTCCCCTCACCTGCTTCTGTAGTGGTGTCAGGGAGGTGACCCCCAGCTGGCTGTAGGTTTTCAGGGGCAGTGTGGCATCCCTTAAGGAAGGCCTTGAGTTCCTCCTCAAGGCAGGAACCAGCCTGTAGTAGCAGGGAAGAGATGCAGCACGATCTTGTTGCAAGCAGTGGTGTCTCTGACGTTCAGTGTGCTACAGGGTGTCAGGTTGTGCTGCTCTGAGCCTCAGGTGCTCTGCTCTCCCTCAGGAAGTGCCAGTGTGCACCTGGAAGTGAGGCTTGGGGCTGCACAGCCATGCAAAGTGAGCTGGGGAGGGAGGGAGGGGGGCAAACAGTGACTTTCTGGAATGTTGGTTGAAATGGCAAAGCTGTTTCTGGAGTCCTGGATGTCCAGCAGGAAGCACTGTTTGTAAAGGCTTCACCTAAAACACAGTTGCTGATGCCTGGCTTTGGTTTGTCTTCTGAAACTGCTCAGAGTTGGACTCTTCAGGTGAATCTGGAAAGCAGCAGTGGTTTTGGCTGTGAGTGTGGCTGCAGGTTCAGCTGGTGACTGGATGTGTGCTCTGTAGGGCTTCTGGGGCAGCTGGATCCTTCAGAGGTGCTGTTCCTCCTCTTTTTATTAATGCTGAAATAATTACAACAAGGTAACCATGGTAAGACCCATCTGGAAGTTTTTTTGGAATTTGTGTGTGCATATGCATGAGTGAGGCAGCTGATGGCATTGTAATAGCTGTCATGGTGGTGGTAGAATTTTTCCAAACTCTGATAAGGAAGGGGGGAAACCCCAGGCTCTACAAAAACTTCCTAAATGGGGTGTTCTTGGCCTTGCTTGGGGGAGCTGGATTTCAGACTTGAGCTGGTTGTTCCTTGTTCAGTGATATTGTGACTAAACTTATCCAAGCTGCTGTATTGAATTATTGCCGTTTCTGAAAAATTATTACCTTGAGCAAGACTGCAGTGGAAGTTGATTTTGGAGTAGTATATCCATTATTTTTCCTCTTGCTTAGGAATGCAGTGAGGGGCTGTAAAGCAGCATTGGTGGGCTGCCTTGGGGGCAGGCAGTTGTACATAACCACTCATGCCAGTAATGAAATGTCCCCAGTGACACAAGCAGATAGATCCTTAGCAGGATCAACCCTCTTTAAAGAGAAACTGAACCAAAATACTGAATGGTAAATACTTCAGAATGCAACGTGTTAGGTGAAGGAGGGCAGAACATCAAAGGAACTGAGGCTTGGAGGAGCCCTGGGAGGTGACAAGCAAAGCAAGTCGTTCTTTGCCTTGCTCAGCACATCTGGCTGTTTGCTGTGCTCATTGTGCTGGGCTGGCAAAGCACGGTGGGAGTGGGGCTGGGCTTGCTGCAGAGAGCTCATCCCAGGGCTGATGGGGCTGCTGCAGCCCCTGCCTCCTGTGCCATTGGTTGTTCACCCCTGATTCTGCAGCGTGCAGGGGGTCAGCTTCAGAGTTGATTGTGGATCTGGTGAAGCTTTAGGACTTGTGCTAGATGGGCTTAGCTGGGACAGTGACCCTGTCACCTGTGGGATCAGCTTGGAGCTGGAAAGAAATCAGAAGCTTGCTGTTGGTCCCTGGCCATTGGGAAGAGCTGGGCTTCCCAAAGGGCAGCCAGAGCAGAGCAGCTCCTGGCTGGGTGTGTTCTTCAGAGGGAGAGCCATAGCAGGGGGTGTTCAAATCTTCTGGGGCTGGACAGCAGGGAGGGCTCCATGGGGCTCAGAGCTTCCAGAACATGGCCTGGAAGGCAGTGAATATCCATGTGGGAAAGACTTGTATTCTGTTACTCTGATATTTAACTGTCCTTTTCCATCCTGTGTGTGTTGATCTCAAGCTGTGTGTTCTGTGCTCCCCTCATTTCAATTTTATTCCATAAACTCCTTCATCATGTGCACAGTGACCTCTTCTTGAGTGAATTTCAGAACTGAAGTTATTCTTTACTGGGCCCATCTCTAGCAGATATACCAGATTTAACCTCTCAGGTCCTGCTTGGTTCAGCCCTTACTGAGATAAGAACTGAAAAAGACTTTTCCCACTCTGATTTCTGCTGCCACTTTTCAAGAGGACATCACTGTCCTAGTAACTTTGCTTCCTGGATGTGTTTCTCCCTTCACACCAGCCCATGGCTAAAACTTCTACCAAAGGCTCTTATACCCTATTTTAAGAAAGATTTTCATCAGGGAAAACCAGTGAAAATGGTATAAATCTTTCTTTAACTGAGATTTCTGAAAGCAAAGTAGCATGAAATAAATCTCCAGGGTGCCTGTCTGTATGATGAAGTCTTTTGTATATACAAGTCTAATAGTCTCTAAGTATTTTGGATTGTTCTGGTGCTCTGAGGTTCAGTTTCTGGAACATGTAATCAGTATGGGGGGCAGTAACACACTTCAGGTTGAATTTGTGGAGGAAGGCTGCTGCATTGCCATAATTAAGTCTTTGTAGTTTTTCTTTCGAATACCAGAGATTTGTGCACTGGTATAGGCATTATTTATAGAAACACTGGTGGAACAGTTTTGTGTTGCCCTTTTGTGGGCCTCATTTGCTTCTCCAAGTTTGGGACTGCAAACCAGGGCTGTAATCAAAGCATTAATTCTGTGGTGTTACCTGAAAGGACAAATAAAAATAGTTCCTTTTTCCCTGTACTTTTAAAGGAGGGTTTTGACTTCTCTATCAGCCAGGAAAGGGCAGACTCCTGACAAAATGAGACTTGTTTTCTCCAGTGCTGCTTTTTCTGCTGCTGGAAGTGCCTGGGGGGAGCTGCTGCCAGGCACCTGAGGGAGGAGAGGGCAGAAATCCTGTCTGGGTAGGTTGATGTGGAGTCTGTGAAGACAAGATGCACTTGGTTGGCTTCCTGAGTGTCCTTGGAGAGCAGACAAAGGCAGGACTGGCTGCAGGGCATCTCCCCAGCTCACACAGGGCCCTGGTGCATCATGAGACTCCCTGTGAGTCTGACTCCTCAGCTCCTCTGAGCTTTGACTGTTCTGGGCACATAGGATTCTTATTTTTGGGGGGTTTCTGTACAGCTGGTGGCAGGATTTCAGAAAACAGATGGAAAATCAGATCTTCCCTTGAGTATCTTCCCTGTCGTGTAGAGTTTAGCACTGTCTGGGTCAAGGCTAGACTACCAGAATACTGATTTTTGGTTTTTCAGTTGCTAGGAATAGTAGTTAAAAGTATTGAAGGGTTGTGTGAAACTGAAGGGTGGATTAAAGAAACTGTAACAACAAGAGTGAGAGATAGAGATTAAGAATAATTTATTTAAACTGTCCTGGTGGAACTGTGGCTGTGGAGTCTTAGTACCTTCCACATCCTACACAGGATGCTGCCTGAATAAAGTAACTTCAGGTGCTTTTGAAGTGAGGCCTCAGTGTTGTACAGGAGATGTCAGAAGGATCCAGTCTAGGAGCTGACCCACCATTTAGCTCTGTCCTGTCACTCTCATGATATATCCATCAAAATGAGTCCATTTTGAGTCCAGCTGTGCCCATTCAAAATGAGTTTAAGTCCAAGGCTGCTCGTGGAAGTGGCTGCCATTAGGTGTGGAATTGGTGGAAAGTTCCCTTGGTATTTCTAGGCCTGGAGTTGGTGGAAAGCATTTCCCTGGCTGTGCTGTGCCATGGTTAGGAGGGACAGCAGCCTGGCTGTCCCTGGCAGTGGATGGGGACAGGAGGAGTTGGTGGCTGTGGCTGTCTGACCTCATCTCTCAGAGCCAGAATTGAGCTCAGGGTGTACCTGGGAGAGCTTTGCAGGTGTGAGATTGCTGTCATGGAGACTTCAGGCACACAGACCTGAGCTGCTGGGAGCTTGTGCTGGTTGATGCCTCCTGGTAGGGCTGGAGACCTTTGCTTGGAGACCTGTCCAGACCCGGTGCTGGATGTGCTGCAGCTGGAGCCTGTCTGGAGTTTTACCTGCATCCAACCTTTGGTGTCTTCTCCAACTAAAATCACTGTTTTCAAAGCTGATTTCTGCTATTCTGTGGGTCTCTGAGTTCAGGCTTCTCAAATACTTCTCTGTCTCCTGACAAAGAACTGATGAGCCAAAATGAGAGGCACTGAGAAGAAAACTCACCTGCCATATCACAGAGCAGCTTGGCTTGAAATTTAATGTGAGGACATTTCTCTGAACTCTCTGCAGCCAGCTTGCTGTGCTCTGACAGAGTAGAAACACCTCTCTTTTAAGAGTTCTGACCTGACAGCTTTGATTTTTTTATTGTTATATTTGATTTTTCTTTTTTTCCTTTTTGTTCACTTCTGAGAGCAAATACTTAGTGTAGCATAGGCATGGTTGAACTTTTGATCCAAGAAACCTGACTAAAATGTCTAAGCAGATTGCATTTCTAGATTATTTTGATTATTTTCCTTTAATAAATGGAAGCTTGAAAGCAAGTGAAGTGTACTTAATGTAAACTTGCAAATTTACTGCCATTGCCTGCAGAACTTTTCTTTCCATCTAAACACTGTGCATGGTTTTTTGAGAGTGGATAAGCTTTCCATCAAATTAATGACTAATCCTTATCAAACAAGTGTTCATCTTTACAATTAGAGAACAGGAATGCTTAATTGTGTGCTGATTGGTGAACATACTAGTCATGAGTACATTTGAGAATTCAGATTCTTAATTTTCTCTCACTGCTGGTAGCAGGAATTTGCTGTGAACAGGGCATTATATTCTGGTTGGATAGCCATTATAATTAAATTATCATCTTTGTCTATGTTCAGTGAACCTTTCTTTGAGTAACTTCCAAAAGAATGCACCTTTTTGCACTTTGGGAAAATCTGAACTCTCTGAGGAAAAAGGAGGAAGATGGAACAAGGTAAATATTTTGAGGTCTGCTCAGCTTTCCTTGTAGGTTTGGCTGGTGGATTATGGTCAAGGCACAGTTGTGTTCTAATGCACAGTACAATAGCTTGCTTGTTTGCTTTTACTTTGGGCTGGAATCTCTTAATCCCTTCAGACTCAAGCATGAGTCTCACATGATTTGGAGGTGTTTGGTTAGTGTGCTCCCTGCTGCAGAGCATCCCTGGACGTAACACATGAGTAACTTGGGGCTGCACAGAGAAGCCCCATGGAAATTTTCAGTTTTGGAGATCCATGGCCAAGGGTTTGGTATTTTGGGCTGGGTTGTGTTCTGGCAAAGGCATCTGGTCAGTTGGACTTGTCAGTAAGGAAGGGGATCAGACACCTGCTCTAAAATTCCAAATTCAAAAGGATTCCAGCTTCAATGTACTGACACTGTACCCGAGTGTTCAGTACCCTGCAGTGCTCAAATCATTGCAGGGGAATTTGGGGCAAAACCTCCTGGCAGGGAAACTGTGGCACAGCTAATTGTGGGTCCTTCTTTTAGAGTCTGTGACCACACATGGGTGCAGAGCTGTGTAAGTAACACACAGAAACCCTTGTTAAAGTAAATGAATAATAAATATTCATTAACAGTGAATTTCAAAAAGCAGCAGCTCCCGGTATAGCTGTCTAATGGTACCAGTGTGCCTGCTCACTGTCCTGTTGCTTTCCCCCTTCAGTTCTGCAGGCTTTAGGAGCTGGAACCAAAATGCCTTGCACTTGTCAAACTGGAATTTTGGCTTTTAAATGACAGGCTGAGGGTGACTGCTAAACACTGACCTGGGGAGAGCACTGGGCAAGGGGTTTTCTAAAATAGCCTAGGATTCCCTAAAGTGCTGCAATATGGTAATGAACTGAGGATGGCAAAAAGATTCCAGTGAGTTAGAAAATGTTGGTTTTGCCTCTTGGTGCTGCTTTTGCAGAATTTGGTGTGTCAAGCACAAGATCAGGGCAGTGGCTTCAGCCCCTGGTTCCACCTGCAGCTGGAGCCAGCTGCCTCCCCAGGTGTTCCACCAGCATCAGGAGCATTGCAGAGCTAAGTGGGCCACTGGAATCGTGGTGACTCTATACTTAGCTCATTACTCCAGGCAAATTATCCTTTCCTTCTCCAGTGGTGACTGGCAGGCTGCAGAGCTGTCTCGCTTTCCATTGCCGGGGCATTGCAGCTCCTCTGCGCTGTTCTCATGGCACAGGCACTTCTTCCTGTGGACTCTTGAAGGGCTGGCAGGAACTGAGCAGCACCAGGCTCTGAGGGTGAGTTCTGGAGCAATTCACTGAGGAGTCAGCAGTGCCAAACCCGCTGTTGCAATCAGCAGGGAGTAGGAAGCAGTCTGGAAACCTGCTTGGTGCTCTGCTTACCTGGAGAGGGTGGTTGGATTCATCAGTGCCTCTGCTGATGCCTGAGCTGGGTGGGTCTGGTGGAGTCACCCTGGGGAGTTGTGGCCAAAGAGTTTTGCTTCATTTGACAGGTGTAAGACAGGTAGAGCAGAGACAATAAGAGCTGTTTCTTGCTTTCTCTGTGGATTTTTCCGGCGCTGTTTGTGCCCGGCCCGGTTGTGCTCCCCGGCTTGCAGGTCCCGCCCAGAGAGCAGCCCCATTAACGCTAATGGCGCTGTTGCATCACGTCCCGCCCGCCGTGCCCCATTCAGCACTCAGGTATGAGACTTTTCCTCTTGCATAAGGCACCTTGGCTTGCCTGGGTCGGGGAGGAAGCTCTTGGCAGCTCCCTAAAGAGTAACTTACAAGCTGCTGTGCCCTGTAGCTTATTTTTCTAAACATGAGGATTTCAATTATTGTCCAGCTTTCTAAACTGTACCAGTGCCTGAGGCTGGAGCACTGCTCACCGAGGCAGGGATTGATTACCTGAGCAGCCCTTGCTGGGTGCAGATCCTTTCCTGCTTCTAGCATGCTTCTCTCTCCTAGACCCAAATTATTTGCTATTCAAAGCAGAGACCTAGTAGGGCTAAGCCTCATGTATTTGAACATATTTCAAGATCTCAGGATTGCAATATGGCTTAATCTACTTTGTCTCCTTTCAATTTCTAAGTATTTCTAACTACTGTTATGGTTTTTTTCTGGTTCTTCCAACAAAATTCAGCTTTTAGTCTCACTGTCTACCCTTACTGCCATGTGTCAATCCCAGCAGATCAAATTGTGTACTAGTTAAGAAATTATTTTTCTGTAAATATGCTATAGGTCTAGTAATGTATATTGAGTTAAAGTGGCTTCATGAAGGCAGGGAGTGGTCCATTAAAACATGCCTTGTCCAAAGAAATTGGTCTGAACTGACTCAGATCCTGAAAAGGACAAGAAAGGACGGAATGATTTGGTGCAAGAAGTGAGCAGAGAGGGGCTAGGGAGAATCTGCTTTAGCTTACAGCTTAAAGAAAGGCCTAATGCCAAAACCTGATCTCTGTGCTTCAGTTCCACAATTTTTATGCTGCTTCTTGCCAAGACAATTAAAGAATTCCTCGAGCTGATCTGAATTTCCAGGCTGGGTTTGGAAGGCTTTAGGCACTTCTGCAGGTGCAGAGAACACTCCAGTCTGATCAGGTAGGCTGAGGAGTCTTGGTGGTTTCACTGCTGCCAGGTTTGATTTTCAGGAGCCTGGAGATGGGACTGTGGAGCACATTTGTGGTGCACTTGCAGGTGTAGCCAGCTGGTGTTTTGCTGCTTGTGAAAGGTCAACTTTTAAGCTTCCATGGATTGATTAACAGTAAACTTTAAACTGTTTTCTAGAGCTTGGAAACTCCTGTTTGACTCTGGAAAACTTAGGAGGAAGAACTCAGGTCCCTGTGTGGGGTTGCTGTTCTTAAGATCTGCTTAACTATTTGTAAATAATTAAAATGTGGAAGGTGAAGGAATACCCTGGGGTGAGTTCAGAGAGGGTTTGTGCAAAGATAACTTTGGTAGGAGAACCCCATGCATCCATGGTGCCTTCAAAAGAAAACACAACCAGCACCTTGCCTGAGTAGCAATTAGTCAGGTTGTGCCACTGTGTTCTCCCCTGGGTCACCCTTTGGTGAGTGCTGTTGAAAGACTTGACTTAGCAGAGTTTGTACATGTTGAAACAAATTTGATGGCTTGAAACTTGTCTGAAGAATCTGTTGCTTGTTAGGTCACTCCCAAAGGGCCGTGACCCCTAAAAATCATCACTTGGTTACTTTGATTTTTTTTTTTCTTTTTAATAACATTTTAACCAGAGTTCAGAGATTAAACAGAAACTGGGAGTTTATTGTTTATAAGAATGTGAAAGAGAAAGTGTGAGCCTTCCTGTGGAGCTGGGAATCCATAGATCATGCTGGGTGAGTGACAGCTCAGCCTCTACACAGAATTCAGAGCATCTTTGCCATGTTATAAAAAGCTTGTTGCCTGGTTCTGTTCCTCCAACACTGAGCTTTTTGTAACCTTTAAACTCCAGGTATAGGATAAGAATTTATCCTGTTAAAACCTGCATTTGTTTGAAGAGTTAACTCCTGCTTGTTCACCTCTGTCCTACATCTCAAGATCTCAGTTATTTAAATACCAAGGTGTGTGTCACTCCAAACCTACCTACCCAGTGAGTTCTTCTTTACCAGAAAAGTAAATGAGACCTGGGGTGAACAGGCAGCTGTGCCTGTCTTGCTGCACCTTTCTCATTTTTCAGTTTTGCTTATGGAACTGCTAAATCAGGATTTAGGAGTTGGTCTGCTGGTGAGTTTCTGTGAAATTCTAGAAATTTCTTGAAATATTTCAAATTAGTGTCTATCACTTATCTTGAAGTGATATATTTTACATTGTATCTGATGGCAATTCGACAGCTGTGCTTCTTGGGGAGGAATGGGGAAAAGTCCTTACTCATTTCTCATCTCCACAAAATAGCTGGGTGAATGCTCTGCCAGATGCTGGAATATCTTAAAAATGAAGTAGGTTGGATGGAAGTATCTGAAAGCTTCAACTCTGAAGTAAGGAATGAATCTTTTACTTTGTCTAGTTAGGTGTGCCCTGCTTTGAAGCCTCACTGAATTTTCAAGTGGAGAAGTAGCAGATTGGTTTGGTGTTACACAGTAGGATTGAATTATATCCTTTTTTTATACTTTGAGGTAGTTTAGTGCAAACCTTTCACAGAACTGCTGCTCTAACTGAGCTGCTGGAGGGGTGTTGAGTTCATCACAATTCCAGAGTTGTTCTTTCTCTTCCTTCCAGTGCTTTACCCCTTGTCACAGGTGCCAGAGTGCCCGTGCTCCTTGCAGAGCCATTCGAGGTGCAAATGTGCAGCTCCACCTGTGTTGTGCCATTGCCTGTTCAGAGTTTACCAAGCACTCTTAGTGCTGTGCTCAGCATGGCTACACTGATACTCTGAAGGGTTTTAACCCTTAACCAGGCTTGCTGCAAGTGAAACATTTCACAAGTGTGAAATTTTTGCAGTTCTTTGCTGTGTTTCTGTGGTAAAAGGGTACCTGTGCTGATGGTGCTGGCTTAGCACAGCCTTCACTTGGCACAGAGCTGTGGAGGATTTCAAATTATCCTTCAAAAATGCAGCCCTGAAATTGTTGTGTATCTGAGATATTGCTTTAGATGTACTTGAGGTTTATGTAGGAAGTGGAAGCAGATGCATTCCTTTTCCTCAGAGCTTGTATTAATTGTTAACTGGAGTAGTTGAATTGCTGGGTTTTATTTGATATGTTGTTTGATAAATGTTCATGTGTTTTTGCACAGATTGTGCTCACTCCTTGTGGTTTTTGGAGTAGTGGGCTGTTGGATTTGTGGATTTAAGATGCTTATGTGTTTAATTCAGCAGGGAGAACTAATGCACTGAAACTTCATCCTGGAGAGTTACTTAGTAACGGTGTTTGTCCCTGAGCTGCAAAAAATAACGCTGAGGAAATTAGCGAGGTTAAATGGAAATTATACAAAACACAAATGTATCTATTTGCTAGAGATAGTAAAGCCTTCGGTGCTTGCTGTGCTCAGGCACAGACTCCTCTTCCCCTGTGCAATCGGGACTTGCAGTTCTTATCTCTGAGTTCCACTGGAGCTGGGCTGTGAGCAGGGATTGCTGTGAGCTCCCATCAGCTCCGAGGTGTGATGGTCCCCAGAGCTGTCCCGGGAGGGCAGAGCAGGGCTGCCCGTGCTGCCCGTGCTGCCAGTGCTGCCAGTGCTGCCAGTGCTGCCCGTGCTGCCCGTGCTGCCTGTGCTGCCAGTGCTGTCTGTGCTGCCCGAGCTGCCAGTGCTGCCAGTGCTGCCAGTGCTGCCAGTGCTGCCCGTGCTGCCCGTGCTGCCCGTGCTGCCCGGGCTGCCCGTGCTGCCCGTGCTGCCCGTGCTGCCCGTGCTGCCAGTGCTGCCAGTGCTGCCCGTGCTGCCCGTGCTGCCCGTGCTGCCCGTGCTGCCCGTGCTGCCCGAGCTGCCCGTGCTGCCCGAGCTGCCCGTGCTGCCCGTGCTGCCCGTGCTGCCCGAGCTGCCTGAGCTGCCTGTGCTGCCCGTGCTGCCCGTGCTGCCAGTGCTGCCCGTGCTGCCCGTGCTGCCAGTGCTGCCCGTGCTGCCCGAGCTGCCCGTGCTGCCAGTGCTGCCCGTGCTGCCCGTGCTGCCCGTGCTGCCCGAGCTGCCCGTGCTGCCCGAGCTGCCCGTGCTGCCCGTGCTGCCCGTGCTGCCCGTGCTGCCCGAGCTGCCTGTGCTGCCAGTGCTGCCAGTGCTGCCATGCTGCAGTGCTGCCAGGCTGCCAGTGCTGCCCGGCTGCCGTGCTGCCCGTGCTGCCGTGCTGCCCGTGCTGCCCGTGCTGCCCGTGCTGCCAGTGCTGCCAGTGCTGCCCGTGCTGCCGTGCTGCCTTGAGCTGCCCGAGCTGCCCGTGCTGCCAGTGCTGCCTTGAGCTGCCCGAGCTGCCAGGGCTGCCAGTGCTGCCCGAGCTGCAGTGCTGCCTTGAGCTGCCGAGCTGCCCGAGCTGCCCGTGCTGCCTTGAGCTGCCCGAGCTGCCAGGGCTGCCAGTGCTGCCAGTGCTGCCTTGTGCTGCCAGTGCTGCCCGAGCTGCCAGTGCTGCCAGTGCTGCCCGTGCTGCCTTGAGCTGCCAGTGCTGCCCGTGCTGCCCGTGCTGCCAGTGCTGCCAGTGCTGCCAGTGCTGCCTTGAGCTGCCTTGAGCTGCCTTGTGCTGCCTTGTGCTGCCCGTGCTGCCTTGTGCTGCCTTGTGCTGCCTTGTGCTGCCTTGTGCTGCCTTGTGCTGCCCGTGCTGCCCGTGCTGCCCGTGCTGCCCGTGCTGCCCGTGCTGCCCGTGCTGCCCGTGCTGCCCGTGCTGCCCGTGCTGCCCGTGCTGCCCGTGCTGCCCGTGCTGCCTTGTGCTGCCTTGTGCTGCCTTGTGCTGCCTTGTGCTGCCTTGTGCTGCCTTGTGCTGCCTTGTGCTGCCTTGTGCTGCCTTGTGCTGCCCGAGCTGCCAGTGCTGCCCGTGCTGCCAGTGCTGCCCGTGCTGCCTTGAGCTGCCCGTGCTGCCCGTGCTGCCCGAGCTGCCCGTGCTGCCCGTGCTGCCCTGTGCTGCCCTGTGCTGCCCTGTGCTGCCCTGTGCTGCCCGTGCTGCCCGTGCTGCCCGTGCTGCCCGAGCTGCCCGTGCTGCCTTGTGCTGCCAGTGCTGCCAGTGCTGCCAGTGCTGCCAGTGCTGCCCGGGGGCTGCTGCAGAGCCCTCTCCCCTGCCCTGGGATTACAGATCCGCCTGCGAGGTGAGGCCGCTCTGCCAGCACACTTAATCTCGTTTTGATTTGTCAGGATCTCAAAGGCACAAACAAAAAGCACTTTGTCCTGCCTGCTCTGGAGGACTGACACTTGAATGGCTCTTTGCATTGTCCATTCAGTGGTGCTGGAGCACTGCTCTGCAGTGAGCACATTGTTGTGGGGCAGTCGCTCCTCTGGGCAGTTCGCAGCTTTCCTGGGCATCTCCAGCAGCAGCTCCACATGAGCCACTTGTTTGAGCAGCTCCAGGTCAGCCTCAGGAGGCTCCCATGGCAACTGGTGGCCCTTGAGCACAGCCAGCCTGTGCCAGGGCTCACTGCTGCCTTCATCCCCCCGCTCCAGGGAGAGCACACTGTCACTGCAGGTACCTTTGCATCACTGCTCCAGAGCGTCTCTGCAGGTGTGGTGGTCTCTCCAGAGAATCATTTGTGCTTATTTATGCTTTATTACTGGAATAATATGACAAAATATTCTGGAAATATTGCTATCTATGGTCTAGTGTTTTTTTTTTTTTAAATATTATAATAAACCTTTATTCAGAGCTTATTCCAAGTGTCAAGATACAGGACAAAAGCCTGAGTCTTTACATCACTGTATAGTTTTCCTGTGGCCATTTTCTGAAGCTGTGATTGTCAGGGCTTTTAATTTTTCATATTAAAAGTATGAGAGCTGTGTGAGAATTTCCCTAATACTTGCAGGTGATCATGAAGTATTTGGTTTTTCTTTACTTAGCTGAGCTTGGTTTCCTGCTATTTATTCAATGCTGTTTAGATTTCTGTTTGCATTTACCTCAGTTAAACAATAATAATTAACTCAAAGCATTGAACTGATGCAGTTATCATATTGGGAGAACAAACCAGTAACCATAATGCAATAAGCATTATTGCAACTTCCTGGTAATGAAAATTCCAGTAGCAGAGTACTTGATGTAATTTTTAAGCTTTGAGAAAATACTGGTTGTGATTAAATGACTTTATAACTGACTTTCACTTAGGGAGTTGCTTAGTGCTAGAGAAAAGCTTGGGGTGTGAGGGAGAGCTGTGGTGGGTTTTAATGTCTGAGCTCTTGCTCACATTTGAACCCCTGCAGTGTGTGCAGTTATATTTTTAAATGACTGATGCTTCCCCAGACAGGCTGCATGACATTGTTTATCCCTTCTAGTGAGTCTTGAGTGTTTTTAAGGTGGAAGCTGTGGAGTTAAAGGCACTTGGATATTGCTGCCCTGTTCTCCCACCAGACCATGCAGCTGAATCAAGTGTGTGGTGACAATAGGTAAGAGGGATAGAATGAGGGACTGCTGAGAAGGGGCAATGTCTGACAGACAATGTGCCTGTTGGTGAGGAGAATCTGCCCCAAGGTCCCGGGGCAGTTTGTGTGGGCACTGCTGTGGGCACGCACTGAGGGTGCTTCCAGGGGACACCAGTCCCTCCTGCTGTGCTGGCAGGAGAGGCTGGAGGAGCAGCCCAGCTGAGGAGCAGCTCAGCTGCAGCCTCTGAAGGGCCTGAGCAGCCCTGGGGAGCGTGGCTGTGTTGTGTAAGGACAGCTGTGACTCAGTGGGGAATGCAGGCACGTGGTTCAGTCCAGCAGTGTCAGTGTGCAGGGCAGAATGAGAGCTCCAGCCTCAGCAGGGAGGGCAGCATTCAGTCCCATTGCCCTCTGAGGTGGCAGCACAGCTCAGAAACGTGGCTCTGCCTCCTTCTGTGCTGCTGGGCCCTGATTGTTGGGTGCTCTGCTGAGGGCTGAGTGGGCACTGCTGCTGGGGGAGCTCCTCAGGCTGGCCCAGAGGCCATTCCTGCACACAGATGCTCCTCACAGGGCCACGCTGCTCCACACCAGCTCAGAAGCTTCTCACATGACAGAAAGTTGCTCCAGAGTCAGCTTTTCATAGTTTCTGGCTGAATTTTCTATGGGTTTTACAGATGCTGCCATGAGATTCGTATCTTAAGTATTGGTGTTTTGAGCAGTTATTGAAGAATTGAAGTTGAGTGCTTGTGGAAGAACAGTGGGTTTGCAGGCTGGGATATATTCCCAGTACCATGGAATTGAACTATAGCATTAACAGAGCCTTCTAAATATACTGCAGCATTGCAGTCCTGCCAGTGATTGTGATGCCAGCCTGGACTATGAATACATCCTCCCTGTGCACACTCATGTGAGAATGACAGGACAGCACGTGCTAGGTTTGAAGATAGTGTTTCTTTCCATTTGATAAGGGGTTGGCAGGATTGTCCTTTGCTTCTGAGTGTTACACACACTCTGTGCTCTGGGGCTGTGTGAGCAGCAGGGTGTGGGAAACTCTTTCCCTTGAATGAGAATTTCTGCAGTCCATGCAGAGAAATCTGCCTCTGTTGGCTATGACATGTTAGGGATATAATTCTGGTTTTCCATCTGCATGAGAAATTTATCTTCTAGCTTTGGTCTCCCATGCTTTCCAGTTTTTCTTCTTGCTTAGGTTTTTACCTAGCTTGTGCAGTAGTTTATTCCTCATTGGGCAGGTTGTTAGAGTGGAACACCTGGTAAATAATACTTGTAGGCTCTGTAATGAATTGGTGTGAGCTGTTCAGATGTCTGCTGCTTCCTTACTCCTGCCTGCTGCTCCTAGTGTGAAGGAAGGAACGTGTGTCCTGAGAGCCACACTATCCACAGGGCACTGCCAGACACAGCTGCCCTGACAGCAGTGAGGAAATCAATAAAATGCCAGCTCTGAACACTTTCTGAAGCTGTCTGGTCTTTTAAACATGCAAACTCTTCAGGCAATCTAGAGCTGGTTTGTTATTGCAGGCAAATGGAGACCTGAAGGACCCTTTGCTCTCTGTTGGAGTTGTTCTCCTCCCTAGCTGCACTAGCAGGAGATTTGTGTTTTCCACAGAGCAGTGAACATTTACTGGTAACCACAATGCATCAAGTTCTGTAGTGAAAAGTGTTGTTTGAACTAAAAGTGAGACTGAGGCAGCCTGGAATGCCAAAAGATGGGATTGCCAGAGACTGATGAAGGATCTATACCTTGCTTCAGACTTCCCTTTCAGTAGGTCCTGGGGTTTGATGGAGTTTAATAGACAGGTTGACTTAGTAGCAGAGACAAATGGTGACTTGCAGTGGGGTTGACACTGTCAAAGAGGAAATGTGAAGAGCTGACATGCTCTTACTGCCCTGACTGCCATACCTGTGCAAGGCCTGTGCATTAAATGTGAGCTGCTGGAAACCTCTCCCTTCTGTGGCAGCAGTGACAGCCTCAGCTCCTCACTGCTGCTGCTTGAATTCCTGCTCTCTCCTGGGCAGCCTCAGCTCCTCACTGCTGCTCTTGAATTCCTGCTCTCTCCTGGGGCAGCTCTGGGAACAGCCCTGCTGTAGCAGTTGAGTGAGCACTGGAAGCCTCAGTAAGTACCACTGGCTGTTTCTCAAGTCTGACATCACATCCAAGACTTAGATGGCTCTCTCTCACCATGGGGATAATGAAATAATTCCTGCTGTGTTATTCATTAACTCCCATTTCATTCAGTGGCTCCTGAGAGGATAACGAGTACGTTAGAGGTGAACTTGCAGAAGACTTGTGACATCCTTTTGATAAGTTAAGTAAGAGTTAAAGCTGTGGCAGACAGAGTGTGGCACTGGGGCCTCACTGAGGCAGGTGGGCTGTGCTGTGTTACACAAACTGACTTGTGAGCTAATTGAGTGGCTTTTTTGTCAATGTTTCAAGAAAAGAGCCTGCTCTGAAGTTGCTGCAGCAATAACTGGTGCCCAGAGCTGGGCTCCCTGCTGCCAATGGCTGTGGCTGCTGCTGAAGCTCCCATGCCAACTGGGAGTGCTGGTCTGTTCTGAAGGCTTGCCAGGGGTTTGTCTGGGCTGTGCAATTGAGCCAATAAACTAATATAAATAAAGATTAGGCTGTTTGTGGGAGGAATGGTGATTGGATATTCAGGTGTCTAACAATCTGTCTGATCTTTTGAGTGTTGCTGTGAGTGTGCTGACATCAGTAGTTCATCCCCACAGGTAATAACTGAGGTAATCCTAAACAGAGGCTGCAGTAGGATGGGACACCTGAAAAAATGCAGAATTTCCAGGTGGCCCAATAAGATTTTAAATTACCTGGTATTTGTAGAAGCACTGGGTGAGGTGGTTTATCTGGGAAGAAGTTGTAGGTGATGGTCTGGTGAGTCAGGCTGGTGCCATCCTGGGGAGGCAGGTGTGTCCCTGCCTGGCTGTGGGCTGTGGTCCTGCCTAGGAAGTTGCTGGGAACGTTCCAGGTGGGTGCAGAGTGATGGTTTGGGTGCTGAGTACACAGCTCCACCTGAGTGCCCAGCTCTGCTGCTCACACCCCTGGTAGTGGAGTTGTATTTCCCAAACACAGAGCAGAAATACTATAAAACCTGGGAGTATTCTATAAACTGAGCTCTGGATATCTGTTCTGGGCACAGAAGATCCTTCTGATGGCTTGAACTCCTTTGTTTTCCAGCCTTTTAAAAGTCCATGAACACACAGAGCAGCGTGGGAGCTCTGTGGGTGCTGTGGGTCCTTAGCAGGAGAGGGGCCATAAAAGGGGCAGTGCAAGAAGGACTGACCTGCAGGGCTCCACACTGACTGCAGGGCTCAGGAAAGGGACTCTGTGAAAAGTTCTGGGTTCAGGGAGTTTTGTCCCCTCCAGAACACTGGGTGAGGGTTTATGGGCAGAAGAGGATGGAGAATTAGGGAAGGGAATTAAGGATCATACATTTTCCAAGGGAGGCTGAGCAGAAGCTTCACAGGTGATCCCAGTGCTTGCATTTCCTAATGTGTAACCCTTCACTGCATGGGTTTTCTGTAGGGCTGCTTTAGGCTGCAATTGCAAGCTGATTTCCATGTAGTGTATGAGCAGTGAAATACCTGCTGGGTCATTAATGCAGGGCTTGGGCTCTCAGCTTTGCCTCCCTTGTTTACTCCCTGTGCAATTCCTGCAACAGCTTAGGCCAAACATGCAGCACTGAGCCTGTCAGCCTGTCAGTCCCTTCCCTTACAGCAGCACTTCCACACCAGTGCTCTGACTTCTGAAATGTGTGAAATAATAAAATACCAGACCAGGCCACTCTGTCCTACCTGTTCTTGCAGGATCTGATTTTCAGCACCCAACTCAGTAGGAACTGGAGAAGAGAAATCTTTAGTTCAAGCCTCAAGTTGTTGAGGCTGAAGATGGAAGTTTGGCTGTAGGTGCTGGTTCATGGTGGCATTTTGGTTTTGGAGGCCTCTCCCATGAGGGGATTCCTGTGGAGCAGTTCTGGCAGCTGGAGCTGATGCAGAGATGTCACATCTCCAAGCAATGACACACAAGTGGTACTTTAATAAACATACAGACCATGCATCCTTGTTCTTCCTTGACAGACTCATCTGAGCTTCCAGCTAAGCTTTCCTGCATAAAGATGTAATCTTCCATCCAGGAGAGGAGTTGGGCTATTTTTTGGCATTTGAATCTAAATGAGCAAAATTGTGCAGGCTCTGAAATACAAGACCTGAATGCTGAGGTTGTTCCTGCAGCGAGCTGTTATTTATCTAAATTACAGATGCTTTTTCATCTCAGCTCTGAGCATTTGCTTCTAGATTTGTCTTCACATGTAGATTTGTGTTACATCAGCTGCATAACCTTCTGAAATAAAGGCTTACAGTAAAAGCAAGGCACACTTAAGTATTCTGAGCATTGTTCTTGCCCTTGTTGTTTTTGCTCAGAGCATGAAGGTTTCCTGTGCCTTTGAGTATTTCTCTGAATTTGGTCTCAGATTCCAGCTTTAATACTGGAATTGATTGTCAGGAAAGGATGTGCCTGGTGATCCTCAAACCTCATCTGGATGAGTCCAAAGAACAACTGGATGTAATGGGACTGTGCCAGTGGGGGCTTGCATTCCCTGGTGTGCTGCTCTCCACTCCTTCCAATTGTTCTGCTTTTTTTTTTTGTATATTGATCTTGGTTCTTTGTACATTCCCATTTGCACTCAGAGGGGCAGAAGTAACTTCTGTTGTTCTGTAATTGGATATTCAGCCTTGTTTCTGTGACATAAATCTGGTGAGGAGTTGGTGTCTCTGAAGGAAAGCTTTCTGGGAAGTTCAAGCCCTGGATCTGATGGCAAGTGTTGTGCAGGCAGCCTGGAGAGTTACGGGAAGGGGAGGAATTCCTGCCCTCTCTTGGTTTGGATTTTGACCAGAGATTGCACCTCATAAGATGTTTAAGGAGCTCCTTGAGTACCTGAGCAAACAGAGGCTCAGGATGTGTTTGTTCATTTGCAGCAGCTCCATCCTGTGTGTGCAGCACGAGCCAGGTGTCAGCTCAGGTCACGAGGGGCTTTTGCTTTCATTTCAGCAGAGGAAAGGCACTGAGGCAGGACCCAAACCCCAACATTCACTGCTCCTTATTTATGTTGGAACTACTTTGTTAAACCAAAATTTGCCAGATTTACTTTTTCACTCCAAGCAAATGCACCTTGAATATTTTATTCTCATGGGTTTAATGCAGATTTCTCAGAGTTCATGTTTAGTAAGTACAGACTTGGTTTTGATACTCAGGTGGATATCAGAGGGTGCTTCAAATGGAATGATGGAGACCAAAAATAGATTGATTTAGTTGATCTTAATTTTACTGTGGAGTGCCACTTGGGTGTATTTAATTGAAACTTGAGATCTGCAAGTCACAGGTAAGAACTGCAGTCTTACAAATGCGACTTGTGCTATTTTCACTTCTTTAGGAAAGCTTGTGGATTAATGCACACGTGCTCTTGTGTGTTTTTAATGCACACATTAATGCACACATGCTCTTGTGTGTTTTTAGTGCAGACATTAATGCACACATGCTCTTGTGTGTTTTTAGTGCAGACATTAATGCACACATGCTCTTGTGTGTTTAATGCACACATTAATGCACACATACTCTTGTGTGTTTTTAGTGCACACATTAATGCACACATGCTCTTATGTGTTTTTAATGCACGCATACTCTTGTTTGTTTAATGCACACATTAATGCACACGTGCTCTTGTATATTTTTAATGCACACATTAATGCACACATACTCTTGTGTGTTTTTAATGCACACATTAATGCACACATACTCTTGTGTGTTTTTAGTGCACACATTAATGCACACACGCTCTTGTGTGTTTAATGCACACATTAATGCACACATGCTCTTGTGTGTTTTTAATGCACACATTAATGCACACGTGCTCTTGTGTGTTTTTAATGCACACATTAATGCACACATGCTCTTGTGTGTTTTTAATGCACACATACTCTTGTGTGTTTTTAATGCACACATTAATGCACACGTACTCTTGTGTGTTTTTCTAACATGCAATTTAAAGGGGACATGGTAAACTTACTGTAAGGATGGTTATAAATCTGTATATTCTTTAAAGAAAGGTTAAGTCTTGCTGGCTGATAATGATTTAAATGCAAAAATTGAAGTGGATAGCTGCAGTCTTGCATATATGGCATACATATTTTTTAGAATCTGGAATGAAATGAAAATTACCTTCCCTGGTGCATCAATAACAGAGTGAGCTGTGAACTGCTCTGACTTCTGCAATGCCTGTGGGAGAGATGGGGATGTGTTGTGTTTGGGTAATGTGATGAAGAGCCCAAACCTTTGTTTCTTTAAAATGATGATTTATCTCTTAATTGCAACCAAGTCTTTCTTAGTAAATTAGGTTTGTTTTGAGTCACACAGGGAAGGAGTGAATGTTCTCTAAAGGATAAAACATTTAAATGACTACTTACATTCCTTGCACTATTATTCTTCCTTCTCAGGGTTTGTTGTATCTACCAAAAGGAATGAGTTTCTGTAGGGAAAATAATTGAGAGAGGTTTTAAATAAGTGTCTGTATATACTAATTTGTTGTGCTTTTGGAAAGGTCTTTTAGTAAAAAATAGGATACTGGAGGAATATCTCTTTTAGATAAAAACTGATCTGCTGCAGAGAACTTGGTGTGGTCTGATTTAAGTGAGCAGGTAGGAAGGGAAATCTTCCTGTTCCCCAGAGAAGCTCATTCCTGTTGGAATCGCTGTGTGCATGGCAGGATTGGCCAAAGGAGATACAGGTACCCCATAGAATTAATTCCCTTTTCCACATCTGCTGGTACCCTGGATAGAAAATTGGACTTCAATGGATTTTAACTTTGAATAAGAGAAGGGTGAGACTGTGGCTGTTAACAGGAGCTCTGGCAAACCTTGTTTCACTGTCAGAGCTGCAGAACTCCATTTCATTTCCAGCTGAACTCTGTGTTTTGATACACATCCGTGCCTCAAGCAACCACCAACCCTTCTTTGGTGTCTCTGCAATGCCTAAATGTATTTAACTTTGACTTTGTGCTGTTTAGTTTTTAGAATAAGCATATTCTGTTAATCCAAGTGAATTCCTTCCTGGCACTGAAGGGCTTCAGTGTAAGGGAACAAGGCTTTCAATACTATGGAGGTTGTTGTGCAGAAAGTATTTTGGGGTCTTGTCCTGAACTCAGCCTCCCTGGGCAGCCTGGAGACAGGACTTTAGAAACTGGAATTGTTCTTGCCTTTGACACATTCAAGGTTTGAACATTGCAGAGCATCTAACTTGATTTAGTTGATGGAAGGCTATTGGGCTTAAAGATCCATAACAGTACAAAAATATGTGTTCGAGTCAACTGGTTCTGAGGCAGCCCTGTTGTGTCTCTGGAGGAATGCATAGTGCAGTGTGACAAAATTAACTGCTCTATTAAAGACCTCAGTAGTTCACAGCAGATACTGCTAATGTGTGTAATTGATCTTCCAAACCAGCCACGGCGATTGAAGCCCATTAAAACATTCCTTGAGGCACCACAGGAGCTGCGAGACTCCTCCATGGGCTCCTCCCACATCCAAGGGCTCTGCTGCCTCAGTCCCTGCTGCCTGCTCTGCTGAGGCTCTCGCTGAGATGCAGATTCATGGATCCTCACACAGCCGTGTCCCTTTCCCATGTGCTTCATGCACAGCACCCTTTGGAGATTCTTTTTCTTTGCCTGCTGTTTGTTTGAGTTGAGGTCTGTCTCCAGCTCTTATTTAAGTGCAGCTTGTGAATGGAAAGTAATATTTTACTGTTACATTTCCTGCTTCTGAAATTAACTGTGACTTTCCACAAGTGGAAAAAGATAGGAATAAACAACTGTCTTAATACTTGGAAGATACTGATGAGGGGATTTAACTACAGGAGGGGAAGTATTTGCTTTTCCTCCTTTTTATTTTGCTTTAGTGAGCTGAGGAGTTCTAAGGCCAGGCTTGGAGCACCCTGGGACAGTGGGAGGTGTCCCTGCCCATGGCACAGGGTGGCACTGGGTGGGCTTTGAGGGCCCTTCCAACCCAAAGCATTCCATGGTTCTGTGGATCAGCTGAGCAGGGAAAGGCCAGGAAGCAGCAGGTTTGCTGGAGGCAGAGGGCTGCTCATTATCCAAACCAGTTTGTCCCTTGTGATCTCAGTGCAGGAATTAACAGGAGAAGCCCTCAGAGTCCTGAGTGTGTCTGAATTCCTGTGGGGAGCCTGAGCTCTTCCCTGCTGTGCCTGGTTGAGGGCAGAGTCACTGGGAATCTTCTCCCTTTGTAGGGAGCTGCAGAAAGCTTGGAGAAGCTGGAACTGGGCTGATGGGAATGCCTGGTGGTTTCCCTGGAAGGAGCTGCTCTGTTCTGGTAAATCCTGGGTGTGCCTGGAGCCTGCTGGGTGAACAGGGCCCAGCAAAAGCTCTGTGCAGTGCCTGGAGCTGCTGGGCTTTCCTGGCACAGCTCTTGCTGTCCCCTTATCATGGACCAGCACCCTTGGCTTTATCTCCTCCACATTTGCCTGCTGCAGTATTTGCACACACGGAGCCTCTGGTGAATGGTGAGTGCTCTCGGTGGCTTGGCAGCCTCGTGGGTGATGGACTGCTCTCCAGGGAACAGCTTCTTGTGAGCCTAGAAAAGCTACTCTGATCCTTGATGAGTTCCTGAAATGTGCAATTTAGGGGTCACTTCATCAAAAGGGGTTGCTTGTAGCTAAATAAAGCTGTCTCTCAGCTTGGGTCAGCTCTTTCAATGTGGTTATTTTATTCTGTTCAGGTTTGCTTTGTATGGGCTAAGAAGGGAATACCTGAACTCAAAGCTTTTCTTGGTTTGAGTTAATTACTATTTTATACTGTAAATAATGCTGTGATCAAACATACTTGTCCCCTGCCATGGTGGTTGAAGGGAAGGGCTCTTCATTCTCAGGTTCCCAGATTCTGGCAGAAATACATCAATTACTCCTAACAGCCCCTTCAGTCCCTTCAGTGCAGAATGCAGTCGTGTGCTTGACAGCTCTGAAGTGGATCAGGGCTTTGGGAGGGTGCTTGGTGTCTGAACTGCAAACTCTGCCATTCAAACTGAAACCACTTGAATATTTCACAAAGAAGTGAGCAGGCTAAGAGATGAAGGAGCTAATTGATTAGTTCTGTGAAGAAATGTCATTTCTGCAGGAGCTGAAGGGATTCTTAAGCTGTCTCCAATTCTAGGAATCTGAAATGCCTTGCAGTTTTTCAGGCTGTGCTGCTCTGGAAGCAAACAACATCTCCAGCACTGCAGGGTGGTGGTTCCAGGATCTGCTCTCTGGGTTAGTTCTGTGTTGTGTTGAGGAGTTGGAATTTGCCATGATGGGTCTGAAATGCCAGAGTTGTGTGAAATAAGGAAGGGGGTGTTTTGTTTGGGGGCAGTGTGGGAGCAGTGCCTTTCTGCTGGCTCACTGGTGTTTTAAAGCAACACCACCTTAATACCACATCAAACAAGGCCCTTTTGGAGTGTGCCACAATGTTACCAAGTGCTGGCTTAGTTTGAAATATGAACTTGCAGTGGTGTAAGGTGATCCAGTGTGAGCCTGGAGCACAGAGCCTCCCAATGGCTGCTGTTCCTCGATGGAGGCAGTGAGGGTGGCTCTGTGCATCTGCCAGGGCCTCCTTGACAGCACAGGGCTTTTCAGTGCCACTGAAGAATGAATGGATTAAAGCTTTACCCATAATTACATTGTGCAAGGTGTGCAAGCAGAAGAAGGGATGTCTTGTTCCAGGTGTTGATAACAGCAAAGAGATTTTTGTGTGCTGCCTGTCCCAGGCTGTGCAGCACAGCAGAGCTGGAGAGGGGATTTGTCAGAGTGTGGAGGGACAGCACACAGGGAATGGCTCCCAGTGCCAGAGGGCAGGGCTGGATGGGATATTGGGAATGGGGAATTGTTCCCTGGCAGGGTGGGCAGGCCCTGGCACAGGGTGCCCATCCTGGATCCCTGGCAGTGCCCAAGGCCAGGCTGGACATTGGAGCAGCCTGGGACAGTGGGAGGTGTCCCTGCCATGGCAGGGGTGGCACTGGGTGGGTTTGAGGTCCCTTCCACCCCAAACCATTCCATGGTTGCTGGGCCTTTGTGGGGACCAAGGTCCCCATTAGGAGCACCTTGCAATACCTTAGGCATGTATTTCTCAGAGCGTGAATAGATTATTAATAACAGGTATTTGCTATTTCAAAAAATTCTTACAACAAAAGCATCAAGTGATGTTTTGTTAAAGAGATCTCCAAAGTTTTATGCCAGAAAAAGTGTTGTGAAAATGAGATCAGCTGAGGAGCTGAGAGCTGTGTGTGTTGTCCTGAGGAAGTTCAGGTTGGGAGAAAAGTCTCATGGGAGTGTATCTTGAAACTCCAGAGGAGCTTCCAAATCACAGATTCTTCCTATTTTCAAACCTTTCTTGCTGTTGTTTATTCCTTGGTGGTGTCTGTGGTGTTGTCAGGAGGTGGCAGCAGGTGAGGAGCTGCCCTGGGCAGTGTGGGAGCTCCTCTGGGAGCGGCTGCTGCCCCTGAGGCCCTGCAGGAGGCTCTGAGCTGCAGCAGGATGTGCCTGCAGGAGGGAGGGGATGAAGGAGTGTTTGGGGAGGATGAGTAAAACCTTGGAGACTTTGATCAGCAGCCACTTCTCCTTGTGTGCTGCCTTCCCTCTGGACAGGCAGAGGAGGGGAGGGAGGTGACTCACGGCAAATGGGCTGTGAGGGCCTTCTGGAAAATGGGAACTGTGAGGAGCAAATGATTCCTTCTTTCTCCATTATGCCTTTTCAAATGGAAACTTCTGCTGCCTGCTCTAACCTTGCTGCTTGTTTCATAACTCCAGTCTGATATTTCCCTGCATTTCATGGCTCTTTGGTTACCTGTTGGCATAAATCCCCTTCCCAACACACCTTTCCAGCCCAGAACCTCCACAAATCCTCTGGGTCTGTGTCCTGTCAGCTTCCAGAAATCCACATTCACTTCCCTTCCTTCCAGGTTTCTCCACAGTTCTGATCTGTGTGGCTGTTGGTCCTTGGTAGCTGTTCCTCCTCTGACATGCACAGAAAATGGAGGAGGATGGAGTAATTGAAATAAAAGGAAAATTATAGACATGGTACAGAAGATCTGTGATGGGTAAATTGTATCCTGGTTATGTGTGAATAATTGCAGCTTTTGGATCCCGGGGTTTTATCCAAATGAAAAAGGAATTAAAAGAAAAGAGAGCCTGAAATTTTGTAAGAGAAAATGACATTTTGTTGTGGGTTTTGGTTTCGAGCTTGCTGTGGTCCTTTGACCTGGGTTGTTTTGAGACCAGTGAAGGAAAATACTCATGTAGAGTCTTTTATTTGTGAGCAATTTCCTAAAAGGCCTCTTTTCTGGGAATAATTAATGCTGTTATCCCAGCTAAACATTGATTTTTATTCTAGACATCAATTATGGAAAAAATGGATCTTTCTTAGTGCAAAATCAATTTTTCTGTACTATCTGTTGCTATCAGACCCCCAGAAGTGTTTCTCTCCTTCCTCTGCCATTCCAAGTTCTGCTTTCCTTTCAAGATGTTTTTTTTTTGCTTTAACTTTGAACTGTTGCTTCTGCATGTAATTTCTGCAGAGTGCAAGAAATGATCTTTAACAAATCTGCAAAGATAATCAGCTTAATCAAACTGCTTTAAAGGCAGATTAATGCCACTTCCGAGTGGGAAGATGAAGGAACCCAAATGCCGACCTGCCATTAGTGCATGAGTCAGTGCAGTGACAGATGTTGACAAAACTTTTTGGATGCTTTGGACTCTTCTAATTAATTTTATTCTTCACTCATAAAAGCAGAGAGAACAGAAAGGGGAACGAGATCTTTGCACAATGCTGTGGTGCAGGGCAGTTCCATGGGTGCTGTGGGAATGTGGGGTGTTCCCTGTGGCTCTCCCTGTCAGGTGTTTGAGTGTGGCTGTGTGCACACCTTCAGATGCAGCTGGAGTGTTGGCATTTCCTTCAGGGGAGGGGATGATGGACAAGATGGAGAGAGCTGGGGTTGTTCAGCCTGGAGCAAAGGAGGCTCAGGGGGCCCTTGTGGCTCTGCACAGCTCCTGCCAGGAGGGGACAGCCGGGAGGAACAGGGACAGGAGCAGAGGGAACGGCCTCAGGCTGGGCCAGGGGAGATTCAGGGTTCATATTAGGGAACATTTCTCATGACTGAAAGGATGGTCAGGCACTGGCACAGCTGCCCAGGGCAGTGGGAGAGTTCCCACCCCTGCAGGGATTTAACAGCTGTGTGGATGTGGCACCTGGGGACAGGGGACAGTGGTGGCCTTGGCAGTCTTACGTTCCTAGACTTAGGGGAACATTTGGACTTGATGCTCTAAGGGGGTTTTAAGACACACCTGGAACATGGAGGGATCAGACCCTACGTGTGTCCCCTCCTCCACACCTTTGGTGCTTTTCCCACTGAAGGCAGGGAGGGCTCAGGGTCCTGTCCCCCCAAATTCCTGGCTGTGCTTCCATCTCACGTGTTCAAAACTGGGATCAGCTCTGGGACCCTCCTGACAGGAGAGCCCTGGAGGGGCTGGAGCGTGTCCAGGGCAGGGAACGGAGCTGGGCAGGGGCTGGAGCCCCAGGAGAGGCTGAGGGAGCTGGGCAGGGGCTCAGCCTGGAGCAAAGGAGGCTCAGGGGGCCCTTGTGGCTCTGCACAGCTCCTGCCAGGAGGGGACAGCCGGGGGGAACAGGGACAGGAGCAGAGGGAACGGCCTCAGGCTGGGCCAGGGCAGCCTCAGGGAGGATTTTGGGATAATTTCCTCATGGAAATGGCTGTCCAGCCCTGGCACAGCTGCTCAGGGCAGTGCTGGTGTTCCCATCCCTGCAGAGATTTAACAGCACTGTGAGTGTGGCTCCTGGGGACAATGGTGCCAAATCAGTGGCCTCAAAGGTCTTTTTCAGCTTTAAAGGTTCTGTGACACGTGGCACTAAAAACCAGAAGATGCCTCCCTGAGGATCAGCATTCCTCCTTCTCCTTGTGCACCATTTCAGACTTTCTATGAAGGATCAGCCTGGGAGTGGCTGCTGCCACCCCTCCGTGCTTCCAGCTGGCCACATCCCCCAGCTGCTGGGCAGCCGATAGCAGCTCTGTGTTCCTGCTTGGGTAAAAATAGCAGGAAAGGAGGCTCAAATCCACCAGGAAGAGCAGAAAAAGGAGAGAGGAGGAGAAGAACAACCTGTGAGTTAAGTGAGCGGCCAAACACAGAGGTGATGAAAGAAATGGGGGCTGTGTGGTAATGCTGTGCAAGAGAAGGTTCCCCCCATGGCAGAGCTGGGGTGAGCTGCTTTTGAGAAGTTCAGAATGCAAACAGGAATGCAGAACTTCTCATCAAAAACCACACTTGCATCATGTCAGGTTGGGACATGGTGTGGCACAACCGGTGTGGAAATGCCATATTTTGGCAAAGGGAGGGGAAAATGCATCTTCAAAATAGTCACTTAGTAGGAAAAAAGCTTCATTTGCTTGTGTTTGTTTACATCTTGATGAGGATAACTGGCAGCTAGAGAAAATCTGGATTTGTTTTTCTCCTCAGTTATTTTTCCCTTGTGCCATTTCCATGCTTATCAAATCATGGCTCTCCTGCTTTGGCTGATAGAGCCTTTCAGCAAAGAAACTGTAGAGACAACTTTCCAGTCACCTAATTAAACAAACATGTTGATTGAAACTTCTCCAGAGTGCTTTTCCTAGCAATTTGCCAATGTTTTATTAAAATAAATGTCAAGAAAAACACTGTCACAGGCTCAAATAATTTAGATTTTGGAGTTCCTGTAGTCCACACTGCTCAGAATAGGGCTGGCTTTGATGTTGGATTGGGTAGCCCTTGGAATCCCAGGGTTGGGGATGAAAGTTTTACAGTTTGGAAACAATTATTTGGAATTTCCCCCTCCAGCTGTGCTATTACTTGTGTTACACTGTGTGATTGATATGCAGTACAAATACTCTACTTCTCCATGATGTCTTCCAAGAAAAAAGGAAGATCTCTCTCTCTGGAGGTGAGACCTTTGTGCTGAGTGTTCACCCAATGCCCAGGATCCCAGAACAGGCACCAGAGCAGGATCTGAGGGGGTGACTTGAAGGAAGAGTGAAGAGTTCCTGTTCCCATCCCCTTCACCTGTGACGTGTTTGAGTTGGGCAGGGACAGGATGTCCTTGGGCACCTGTGCTGGGGGCAGGGGAGGGGATTGTGAGACCCCACCTGCAGAGCTGCCCCAGCCCTGGGCACAGCACAGGAGGGACCTGGAGCTGCTGGGGAGAGCCCAGAGGAGGCCCCAGAGATGCTGCAAGGGCTGGAGCCAGGCTGGGAGAGCTGGGGGTGCTCACCTGGAGAGGAGAAGGCTCCAGGGAGAGCTCAGAGCCCCTGGCAGGGCCTGAAGGGGCTCCAGGAGAGCTGGAGAGGGACTGGGGACAAGGGATGGAGGGACAGGACACAGGGAATGGCTCCCAGTGCCAGAGGGCAGGGATGGATGGGATATTGGGAATTGGGAATTGTTCCCTGGCAGGGTGGGCAGGCCCTGGCACAGGGTGCCCATCCTGGATCCCTGGCAGTGCCCAAGGCCAGGCTGGACATTGGGGCAGCCTGGGACAGTGGGAGGTGTCCCTGCCATGGCAGTGGAAGAGCTTTAAGATCTCCTCCAACCCAAACCATTCTGTGCTTAAACCAAACCAGCTCTGAGGGTGTGACAGCCCAATAAAGGTGCTGCAAAGCCCATTTTTAAATGACACACTTGACTCAGGATTCAGTGAAAGGATCCTGTCCCTTTTCCATCTCCTCCCCTTGGCTTCCCTGATGGTGCTGATCCCTTGTGAGGCTCCACAGCTGAGGAGCTGCAGAGGAAGGGGTGGGAGCCCCTGATTTGGGGTTCAGCTCCCTGGGATGTGTTCATCAAACAGCTGCTCCCCACACCAGGAATTGGTGCTTTGGACCAGCAGAACTCACAGCAACGTTTCTTCTTGCAGGCAGCTTTCCCCCTTATTTTGGCAGGAGTTGTTGACTGAGGAAGTGATAACAGAGGAGGTTCTTATCAGAGCCCAGCAGCCCTGCAGCAGGAATGCTGATGAGCGTTCAGGGGCTGCCTCAGCCCTGGCAGCGAGCAAGCGGAATTGTTAATGCTTATATTGGAACGTTTCTGTCCTGTTTTTAAACTTCTTGACAAAACTCTTGAGATTTGGTGGCTTCTTCCAAGCCTCATTAAAATCAATAAAAAGCTTGTTGCAGATTTTGTGAAGGGTTTGTTTTTTTTTTTCTCTCATTTGGACTGAAACCACACGAAGTCAGTCCAGCTCCTGCACCCGAAATGTGTCTCTTGCCTTTTGCAAAGCAAATACGTGGCCAGAGCAGTGTCCCTGAGGAGTCATTCTGGGGTTGTATAGTCTGCCTTCAGAGCTTTTTTGTGTGTGTTTAATGAACTTGCTCCATATTCCTCTCAAAGGTGACTTTGTATCAACAGGCAGCTGTGAATTTGAACTTGTTGCATGCTCAGGCTGGTACCTCACAGTCCAACTGTGCCCATTCCCACCTGGGTGCTGGGATTGATTATCAACCCATAAAATTATTGGGATTGGTGTTTGACTCGTTGGCTGAGAGAGATTTTTTTAAAACAAAAACAAAGTTGACCTCTGTTGCAGGTAATGAAATGTTGCTTTTAGAAAACTGTTTTATGAAATGGTAAATCAAAGTTTAGCTGAGGTTTTGGACAGCTGGCATTGACACAGGGGCTTTCTGTTAGAGCACATCCTCAGCTCCCTGTTTGTGTAAATACTGAGATTCCATGAGATTCCCTGAGGTGTCCGTCATGTGAGATGGTAGAATTCCTTCTGGTGCATATCCATTTGTGTTAGAACCTTGGAATCATGAAAACCCTGCGTGGGAAGGGACCCACAGGGATCATTGATCCAGACCCCCAGCAATCCCACCCTGTCCATCCCTGGCAGCTCCCCTCAGTCTCCTCAGCTCCAGCTGAACATTCCAAGTGCCCTCAGCCCCTCCAGACCCCTCCCCATCCTTGTGCCCCTCCTTTGCTCCATCTCCAGCAGCTTCAGGTCCTGCTGACATTGTGGTGAAACTGTGCCAGCCCTGAGGAGAGGCCACCCCAGAGCAGGGCTGGACAATCCCCTCCCTCACCCAGCTGGGCACAACTCCCTGAAATGCACAATTTTTGATGCACAACTTCCTAAACTTTCTTTCCACTCCATCAGTCCTAAAATTAATCTCATTTTTCTGCGTATTACCTCTTCTCCTTGTCACAATGAACTCAAAATACAAAAGCGTTTTATTTCACTTACCAGAATGTGAAAATTATCAGTAGTTGTGGCATATCAAAGCACAGGCAAACTATTCCCAGCAGCAGGATTGTGTGGTGGAGAAGTTGGACTTTCCAGGCATATCCAGGTGCAGAGTGCTGCTGGGAGAGTGTCCAAGCTCCTGTCAGGAGCAAACCTTTGGGCACAAGGGAGTGGTGTCCCAGCAGTTTGGCTGCTTGTGTGCTTTAGGAGCAATGGGAATTAGTCTGGAACTTCCAATTTTAGTGCTTGGTATTTTAGCATTAAGCTTTATGTCCTTCTGATGCCACAGGAGGTGTCTGTTGGTCCTGTTGGAGTGACTGTAGCAATGAAGCTGATCAGATATTTTCTCCATCTGATTTTTGATAAATGTGTATTTCTGGCACACTCCCTCATTTTTGATGCAGTGAGTGTTTTGTAGAGCACTTGAGAATGCAAAGGAAAGGGCTTGGCAGGAGTGGCCTGGTGAGCATTGCTGCTCCCTGGATTTTTGCACCTCTGCACCAAAGCACATGGGCAGCAGCTGTTTGGGGCTCTGCATTGGCTTTCTTGGGGCCAGAAATTCCAGTGCAGTGTCAAATCAAACCCACTTTGAAGATCAATATAAACCCAGTGGGGTCTTGTATAAAACTCTCTCCTGTAGCTGGTATTGTGAAGTAATTTAGGCTTTGTTTGCTCATTTATGAAAACCCTGAATTGCTTTGTGGCCACAATTTCAGAAGTGTTCCTTGCCTTACCCACAGGTATCCACCAGAATCCAGTCCTGGAATTCCCTCTCTGGGCATGTTTAGCTCTTGTTACAACTCCAAGGCACTCAAATTTTCTCTTTTTCCCCTTGAATTAATCCAGGCTCCCCCCAGAGTGGAGTGTCCTGTCTAGGATGCAGGTTCAAAAGTGGTTTTTGAAGGGAAGTTCATGTTTTAAAGTGCTGTCCTTGTGTTTGCAGCTGCCAATGTGAAGTATCAGAAGAGAAGAGTTGGAACTTTCTGGGACAAGAGAGGACTGTTCATTCTCTCATTCTTTGGTAAGATCAGCTGCTTGTTTGTGGCTTCTGTGCTCATCATTGATTGTTCTCTTAATTAAATCAAATGTTTTCCAAGATCTTAGATAAAAATGAGTATTTCACTGAGATGGAGTTTGCAGCCTTTAATTACTGAAAAGGAAGGTTCCTGACTCTTAGTTGTGCCCAAACTTCCAACAGAATTCTCTGTCCTGCTCCTATTCCTGACCAGTCTGTGTTGTCAGCTGCTCTCCCAGTAAATCCTGGGAGAGCTGCTCAGTCCTGTGGTGTCAGGGAAGAGGAGAAAGCTCCCTGTCAGGCACTGAGAGCAGGGAAACTGAGTATTTGTCCTTATCTCAGACATTTCCTTCCACTGCCAAAGGGGAGAAGTATTTTCAGCTTGCTACAGAAGCATCTTTTGCTCAAGGTACAGCACATTCCTGAATGTTCAATTCTCAAATTTTCTAATGCTCCTTTGCCAAAAAATTTGCATTCCAAACTCAGAGGGCAGCTGTGCCACTGTGTGTAAACAGCTCAGTCTGATTTTGATATTAAAATACATGGAATTCAATCTGGATGGGGAAGGTAAGGGAATAAATGCTTGGATTCTTCCTTTTTCCTTTTTTCCCTCCAGTTTTTCTTGCTGAAAGTCCAACTGTGTTTAAATATATGTGAATCTAAATGATCCCTTATTTAGCTAATCCTTTTTGTTTAGATTCACTGGCAAACAGATGGTTATTGCAACTCTTAATTATGCACATAATTTAAAGCAGAAGGTGCATCTGAAACAAAAGGTAATTAAGATGTTCCCAGAGAGGCTGAGCAGAGGCTGAGGTTACAACCTTTGCTCATCATTTATCCTTTCAAGCAGAACACAAGGATGGAGAATTAACAAGACCATTCTCTTTTTTGACATAATTTAACACTCATGGAATTGCAGGTAAAAGGGCAGACAGTAAATTGATAGCATCACCTTTTTTTTGGCCTCAGGCCTGACCAAACCCAATATTTGTACCAATAAAACCAAGTTTTATTTCAGTGCTCTGTGTATAAGCTGGCTGCTATTTTTATGTGATGCTGTTGATAAGGAGGAGCCTGAGTTAAGGCTGCTTTCCTGGCCAGGTTTTTAACTGAGCTGGGTTTGTACCTTTCCATTTCACTTCTGGAAAATGGCTTGTACTGTCAGGGCAGAGCTGCAGTTGAACAAAATGAGAATTCTCCTTCCATTCTGCAGTCCTAATGCAAATTAGTATTTCACTAATTTGTGCAATACTAATACTGCTGCTCCTTTTCCCTCTGTATTTGCATTTCACTGTCCTTGCTGTCTTTTAGAGCCTGTCTTTTTCACAACTTTCTCAAAACCCTCTTATTTTATAGATTCCAGCAGTGTGGATGAGCCTGAGCTTGGGTTTGTGCAGGGTTTGCTGCTTTGTCCCCAGCTGTCCCTCAGGAGCAGGGTGGGGAATGATGGAGGGAGGGTTCAGGAGTGCTTGCTGGAGCTGATGGTGTGAAGAATGAGCCAGAAATGCCCTCATGGGGTGGCAGCAGTCACTGGGATCCTCCTTGTGTTCCCATGGGGAGAGGTTGGTGAGCTGGGGCTGGGTTAGAAAGCCTTGGGATAGGGAGAAGAGTGGGTTCAGGGTGCCTTGGGCTGCCCTGAGCTCCCAGAGCTCTTCCCTTTCCCTTTTGCTCAGCCCAGGGACCTTGAGCTGCTGCAGGGAGCGGGCTCAGCTCGTGGATGTGATGGGAAAGGAAGGATTTCTCACCAAATATTCCCTGTCCAGCAGCTCAGAGAGCCTCAGTGTAACAATTCAGCCTTTTTGCTATTTCTGTCAGCAATTTTCAGCATTCCTTTGGTGGCAGGGAAGTTGCTGCAGCGTTTCACTGCTGCCCAGCAGCAGCCAGAGCAAAGTGTTTGCTTTAGAACAGTCCTATAACTCCTTGTACCATTTATCTTGGCAGCATCACCCTTTGCATCTGATGGTCCTGATCCAAACTGAAACAGGCAGATTTCTTTTCCACACAGCTTTCCCAAAATTCACCTTAAAAAGGAGAATTCTCACATGGAAAAAGCCACACTGTCACAGTAGAAGCTGTTCTGCACTGATTGCAGGAGTTACACTGAAACTTGGGATTTTGGGCAGTCTCTGCTGGAGGTTTGTGCTGGATTTTAGGAGCACAGCTGTAAGATATTTAAAAAGACTCAATTTTCTAGGCTAATACTGCTTTTATTAATATGTAGATGGTTATATAATAAACTTATAAATTACATATATCTAATCAAACTGAAGTATGAAAGAATTTTTCCAGCATAGTGCCTATTAAATTAAAACTTTTCCTCAGAAGATACTAAGCAAACTTCAAATTCGTAATAAAGCAGATTGTTCAAATTAAGTTGGTTTTTTGCTGATAATTGTGTGTGAAGCTGAAGGAGTTTCTTGAAATAACAAGGTGTTTTTTATATCATACTGTCCTGGAATGGTTTGGATGGGAAGGGACCTTAAATGATCTATTTTCATTTGTAAGTTTTGTGTGCCACACTCTGCAAACCCCATAAATACCTGAGTGAATCCTGGTTGGGTAGAACAGGGAGGAACCTACCTGGATTAAAAAAGCTGAGTGTAAAATCAACCTCAAACTCAAATTGTAACTCCTGTAGTCACTTCAGTCATTGAGTTCTTAACTGGGTGATTTGTAAAACCTCAGGGCTGTGTTAATATTCCCAGAAAATTTGCAGATGATCAAACCTGGGGGATTGTTGGGTAGTGGAGAGGGCAAGTCCCAGTGTAGTGATCTGGAACTCTTGGAAATGTCAGTGCAGAAATGGATATTTTGGTGCATCCATGGATATCCAAAACCAGCTGTAAGTATAAAATGAGGATTTTTATCCTGATAAGAACTGCAGTTCATGTGCCACAGCTGAAACAAGCTTGTTCCAGGAGGATCCAAAGCCAGATCAGCCCCAGCAATCCCTTTGGGTTTGTATCCCACGGATTTCTGATTCACCATCTGCAGGCAACTTGGGAGAAAATTCCAGGGTATCCAGAAAAATGAACATGTTTTAATTTAAATTATATAAACACTGGTCTAATTGCTGCCTTCAGACAGGTGTTCTCCCAGCAGCACATCCAAAGGTAATTTTTCAGGAGGAACAGAAGGAACCAGACACATTTTGAAACAATTTTGGCTCTCAGGAGAGGGAGCTTCTATAGATTTCATCTTTTCATAATTACTGTTTGCTCTCAGTTTTCTAACAGCTACATTCACAGTCTTTAAAAGTTAATTTGTATTTATTTGCTAAAAGAAAATGAATCTTATTTCATCATTATACTTCCCTTATTTTCTAGGTTTTAGTAAGTGAAGAGCTCCAAGAATTGCAAGTGAAGACGAGGATTGCTCCTCCTGCCCAGGGCCTGTCATGGTAAGCAAAGGGGCTTTGGAGGGCCTGGGACAGAGCAGGAGAGTTTGAAATGGGAAAAACGTGAGGGAATGAATGTTTACATGTGGGGTTGCTGAGTTTGAGGCATAGTGCTAATGCTTTTTTCCTAATGCTGCTATAAATTTTGCAGCATTTAATGACTTTATTCATCAGGCTGTGGGAAGGAAACTGGTTGCTAACACCACATTGTTGTCTGAGGGCCCATGTTGGAGAGTTTGGAAACTTCAGTGAGTTTCTGCTCCTGGAATTCTCTGGACACTTCACCCTGTGGGAGCTTTTCCTTGGCTGTGGGTGGCTGGGGAAGGTGGCAGCAGGTGCCAGTGCTGAGGGTGACTGGCACACTTTGTTCCTCAGGATGAAGAGACTCAGCACAGCCTTGAATGCATCCAGGCTAATCAGATTTTTCCCAGGAAGCAGCTGATCCGAGAGGATGAGAACCTTCAGGTAATGACCACACTGCTCCTGCTCAAATCTCACTGCCTCCACTTGGTTATGGATTCTCTGGCCTCTCCTCTAGAATTTTAATTCACAGTTAGCACAGAAACTCATTTGCTCTGTTGGTAGGACAGAGAACTTGGACATTTTGTTACAAGAAATTCCTTCAAGTGTCTGAAAAATATCACTGCTACCTGTGCACTTATTCCAAGGGTAGGGATTTATTCCATAGTTTAGAAATCTGTTGTTTTGGAAAAGCAGCACTAAGCTGATTAAACACTGCCTTGGCACCTGGCTGTTATGAAGCCAAAAGTCTTCTGTTGCACAAAAAGAGATATTTTAAAATTTCTTTATTTTCCAATGTCCTTTTGCAATCAGTTTAGTTCAAATTATTTACCATAGAATCATGGAATAGTTTGGGTTGAAAAGGACTTTAAAGCCCACCCAGTGCCACCCCTGCCATGGCAGGGTCCCCTCCCACTGTCCCAGGCTGGCCTTGGGCACTGCCAGGGATCCAGGATGGGCACCCTGTGCCAGGGCCTGCCCACCCTGCCAGGGAACAATTCCCAATTCCCAATATCCCATCCATCCCTGCCCTCTGGCACTGGGAGCCATTCCCTGTGTCCTGTCCCTCCATCCCTTGTCCCCAGTCCCTCTCCAGCTCTCCTGGAGCCCCTTCAGGCCCTGCCAGGGGCTCTGAGCTCTCCCTGGAGCCTTCTCCTCTCCAGCTCTCCCAGCCTGGCTCTCCATGCAGACACTCTTGCATCATCTGAAGAGTTTCACTGTAATACAAAGTATTTTTATTTGATTGAAGCTGCTTTGGTCTAAACCAGATCACTTTCAATTCAAGTTGGGTATTTTCACTTCCCACCAGCTCAGCTAAACTGTGCTTAAGTCACATTTTAATTCACCAGTGACAATATCCATGTGTGGTGTAATGAAGTGCAGGTTTCTGACTTTATAAAACAGCAGCTTCTTGTGCATTTTCATATTTACTGTGAGAAATAGGGAGCAAAAAGCTTGGTTTGTCCAAGCTCAGCTTTGTAGCATTTAGGGACCCAGCCTGGGCTGGTTACCTGAGCTTGCTGGGTGAGCAGTGGGGAAATAGCAGGGAACATTATTCATCCTGGATGTTGTGCCTACTTTAGGATGAATTTAATAACATTATGGAAATGCCACTCTCCATTAAGTAAGGAGTGAGAGCATAAATCAAGGGCTTTGTCAGCCTGCTTGCCAAAATGTGAGGATATTTTTCATAAAAATTCATTGCTTTCCCTGACCAGGCACTTACCACTCAGGAAAAGTAACATAAAATAAGGGATCATTTAAGAAAAAGGCTGCAATTAACCTCAGAGCCAACCTTACCTGATGTTCCTCCTCAGCAGCAATAACAGGGCTGAGTTCTCAGCAGGCTTGGTTTGATTTCTTGTGCTGCAGGAGGGGCAGGTGTTGGGAAGTGGTGTCTGAAATGAGATTTTTGCTGCCCCTGTGCAGGTGCCCTTCATTGAGCTGCACGGGGAGAGCACGGAGTACGTGGGACGAGCAGAGGATGCCATCATTGCCCTCTCCAACTACAGGCTCCACATCAAATTCAAGGAATCTGTTGTCAATGTAAGTGTTCTGGTCTCAATGGAAACAACAGAAATTGGAATGAGAGTACAGTGATCCTCCCTTTTAACAATGAAAAATCCTTTTCTGATGTTCAAATGGATTTTTCAGCAATAAATGTGTATTTAGGCACCAAAGGGGGACTCAGCAGCTCTGAAAATCAGATGTCATAAGGAAATGTCACATCCCTCAACCTTCCCAGCTGGCTGTGTCAGCCACCTGCTGTCCCCAAGCTCAGTGGGGAGGAACAGTCAGTCTTGCCAGGGGCTCTTGGAGCACCTAAACCTGATTTGTGCTTGCTTGGAGCTTCAGAACTGGGAGTGGGCCCTGCTGCTGAGGCTGGGCCAGGTGCTGAGTGGTTTGAGTGCAGTGTTTGATCTAACAGGGACCTCACCTTCAATGCATTTCTCGAGGGAGTTTTATTGCTGGGTCCATTCCTGGAAATGGTTCCATCTGCACCTCCCCTGGCAGCAAACACACTTCAATGGTGTTGGCCAGTCCTGGGCAGTGCTTGGTGCTCACACAGACCAGTGCCACCAGCTGGGGACACTTCCAGGCTGCAAATCAGGAGTCCTGAGGAATGCCAGGGAATGATGGAGTTGGTTTATTACAGAAACCATGAACTGCACTTCTGTCCTTAGGACAATTAGGGATATTGCTTTCTAGGGGTTTTCAATTCAGTATTTTTGAGCATAGCAGGAATTGATGTTTTTTCAAATCACGTTCCTTGATTGTGTTCAGGGAAGAGTCCACAGAAGCTTGTGAATATTCCCATGTTGATTTTTCTTCCCTGACTTTCACATGCAGTGTTCTGCCCTCTCATTCTGTGTGATATCTCATTATCATCAGCATCATTAACCAGAAATAACCAGACTATGAGGCAGAGCAGAATATAAATAATTCTTTGTAACCATATATGACTGTCACTAATAGCTTCCTATGAACTCTGCTGAAATCCAGGGCAGGGAGGGCTTGGGATGTCTTTCAAGATAAAACATTCTTCAGTAATTAAGAACCATATTTAATTCATTAATTTTGGCAGTAGTAATTATTTTGGTTAGTGTTGACCAAAATTCTCATTCAGATGGTGATTTTCTAACTCAAATTTTCACTGAGTAGTTTTTGATTGAGTTCATCTCGATTCTTTCCTGCTGTTTTTATGTCATCACAGCTGTTCTGCAAATACCTGTAAGAGATTCTTCATTCCTGGGCTGTGGCTTTTGCCTCCTGTTTGGTTCCAGTTCCCTGGCTGTGAAAATGGTGCTGTGACACCTCAGTGAGCAGCACAGAGCTCCAGATCACCTGGGCTGGGCCACAAATCCATTCCAAGTTGTTAATATTCCCATTGCAACAGTGCAGAAAGGGGCTGTGTGTGGAGATCTTTCCCATGGATCATTTCCTAGATCTCACTGCTAATAGGAACATGGTGTTTCAAATGCAAAAACAAAAGGTGCCACAGACCATGCATAAATTGGGGGATTAGGACATTCAGGGCTGTTGACTTACATTTATCCATGGGATAAAAGTGCAGACTCAACAGGGATCTCCTGGTGCATGAGGGAGGTTTGGTTCCCAGGCCCAGCTCTATTGATTCCTTAAGAAAATGTCAGACTTTGCAGCTGCTGAGTGTTTCTGTGTCATCACTTTCCTCCCTGGAAGCTAATTGCATTGATGGGAGAATGAACATTTTGGTGGAGTTTGTGGAAGCATGGATTGCATGTAATCTCTGCCAGTGGTGGATTTTGGACACAGTACCAAAGGAAAGTCATGATGGGGGGACTTTGATGAGGAGCTGAGTTTTAGTGTGAGCTTCCCCTTGCTTGGAAGAGTGGTTGGATTGGGATATTCCTCATGTCCATCCCTGCTGGGGAGTGGCATAATCCTTGTCTTGTGCTCAGGCCCTGCTGCCCAAATTCTTCACACTCAGAGCACAATTGTGAGACAAGGGAGGGCTCAGAGGTGGCCTTCAAGGCAAATCCAAAGTGTCATCAGCTGTAATTAAAAGCAAAATTTACTTCAGACACTCCTTGTGGGTTCCATGAACTGGGGGGGGATTCAGCTCCCTCAGAGCTGTCCTTGCACCCTCAGTGCCCCCCTGTGCCACCTCCTCCCCTGCTCCAGCACACCCAGCCCTGGCCTTGCCATAACCCTGACATTGTTCAGCTCTGAGCTGGGAAAACCAGGAGGAAATCCCAATTCCTGCTCCTGGGTGCCATGGGAGGTCCTGGGGAGGTTTGGGCACAGCAGGGTCTGTGTCAGGGCCCCTGTGCTGGCAGCAGCCTGGCTGTGCCCCACTGCACCCACGGGGAATTGTGGGCACAGATTGGCCTGGGGGGTTGGTACAGCACTGAAAATGCAACTTGTGCTTTTTCTAACTACAGGGCTGTAATTCTCTAAATATATCTTGTACTGCTCTTAGATAACAGACAGCTCCAGTCATCAAAATAATTTTAAAAACTCCTCAAAAATAAAAAGTTGGGAGTTGTAGAATGTTGCTGTTACTTAAAATGAGATAATTTTAAATAAGAGACAGTGGGGAGGTACTGCAAGAGCAGGATGCTCCTGTACTCCCTATAATGGGATGTAATTTGCCTCAGATAACAATGCATGTTTATTCTTATAAAAGCAGAAATGATTGCTTTCCCTGCCTGGTTCCCCTGCCATTATGAGAGGGAAGTGCCTGCAGACAGAATTGATGGCTCTTCCAGGAATGGGCTCTGGGTGTTGCACTGGCACAGCCTGGAGGATGAGCAGGGGGAGGGAAGGTTATCAGGGAGGCAATGACAGCAGATAATTCCTCTGAGCTTTGCTGGGGGAAGAATAATGGCCAGGAAGGAGATTGAAAACAAGAGGACCACAGGACAGATTTTTATGGCTGGGAAGGAAAATTAAAAAGATTAATGGGAAGGTTGTCCTGAAGAAAAAGCTGCAGATTGTGAGGGAATCACAGGTGGGCTGGGGGAGGGAATGGATGCTGGGGAGCAGAGGGCACAGGGAAAGGGCAGGGGACAGGGAGTGAATTTGGGAAAAGGAAATGAAAAATAATGCAGGAGGGGAAGAATTAGTTTGTCATTACAATTAGTTTGTCATTACAATTAGTTTGTCATTAGAGTGCAGACAGAAAGAAAAGGAGCCACAAGCAGAATGCCAGAAGGAGGGAAAAGGTGGAGAACTGCTTAAATGAAGATGGACATGAGAAAAAATGGAATATAACAGGGCTTGGGGAATAAAAAAATAACAGACAAAGCAGCAATGGACTCAAAAAGCAAGACTGGAATCTTGACTCAGCTGGGAAGGATGCTTTACCTTCCATGTTGGTGCCATTTAACTCAGTGGTAGATTTAAATAAGTTATTTTAGAACCATTTAAGTTGGAAAAGCCCTCCCAGGCTATCCAGTCCATCCTGTGCCCAGTGCCCACCTTGTCCCCAGCCCAGAGCTCTGAGTGCCACATCCAGCCCTTCCTTGGGCACCTGCAGGGATGGGCACTCCAGACCTCCCTGGGCAGCTCCTGCCAGGGCCTGAGCCGCCTTTTCCATGCAGGAATTCCTGCTGGGAATTGTTAGTGGGGCTGTGTGGGGCTGTCCAGTCATGAAGACAGGCTGGAAGATTCCCTGAGCTCCATTGCTGTCCATTGATCACACAGAACTCTGACATTCACCTGCCTGGCAGGCTGGGGTCGGGCAGGAGGAGGCTGGCAAGGAATGAGCAGTGAAGGGAGGGATGAGCTGTGGGACAGAGCAGTGCTGAGGTCGGTGCTGCCCTCCAGTCCTGCTGCTCTGGGGGTCACCCAGGCAGGCTGAGCCTGGGGAGGGGCTCTCACAGGAGGGATTCCTCATTTCCTGCCCCTTCATGTCGCTGGTTCTGTCACAGATCTCAGCCAGTGACAGTGCTGAAAACATGGACAGAAATTCAGGTTCCAGCTTTATTTAAAATCCAGATTTCAAAACACAAACTACTGGGCTGTGGAGTCAGACACCCTCTTGCCAAGTCTGTCCGTGGGTTTTCTGTCATTTGATGTCCAGTTGGAGCAGAAGGAGCAGAGTCACTGCCCTGTCCCAGCCTGGCTGGGCACAGCAGGGCAGGGTGGGAGCCTCCAGAGCTGCCTCTGCCTCTGTCTGACCTGGGCAAGGGAAAGGCTGAGCATTAACAAATCCCTGCCTGTTGTAGCTGGGTGTGGGAACCCAGAGCATCCTCTGGCTGTCCAGGATGGCCAGGACCCTGCCAGGGGGCTCAGGGACCCTGGCACAGAGCCCAGAACACCTGGGGGTTTGATTATGACCCATGGAGCAAATTACCAACCTTGTATGAAGATCAGCAAGCCATGACAAATTTAGTGAAGTTATCACGGGGTGGAAAAGTAGATTTTGGGGTTTTGGTATGGGGGTTCAGGAGGCAAGATGGAGGGAACTGGGTGTGTCCAGCCTTTCTCCTTCTTCTTCTTGGCCTCCATCTCCTGCTGTGATGTTGGCACTCACAGATTGGTTTAGAGTAGAAGCTCAGTGTCTAACATAGGTGATGGGTATTGGGAAGGAATTGTAAACATTGTACAAGTAGTTTTTAGTATAAAGACATAACCCTGCCCTGGGGCAGGCAGAGTGCCTGGAACTGTCCTGCTGCATGGACCTGGGCAGGGCAGGAGAAAATTTTTTATAGATAAGAAACAATGAACAACCTTGAGAGCGAGAAATGAAGAGCCCTGACTGCTTCTTTGAGCACCAGGCTGGGAAAAGAGACTTTGGAACTTTTCTTGGGGTCACTGTGAGCAGCCCCAGATCCCGACAGCTGGGGGCTGTGAGCTCTGTCAGGGATCTGGGCGCTCTCTGGGCTCTGTCTGGGTGCTGCCCTGAGCTGTGCCTGCCCCCCAGAGCCAGCAGAGCTCCCACCCCTCTCCTGGGCTCAGCATCTGCCTGAGCACCTCCCTGCTTGGCGGAGGCTTTCCCTTGCTTTTGAGATATCTCTTTTCCTTGCCTGCTGGTTTTAGTTCATTTCCTTGTTTTCATTCCACCTAAATGAGGGGCAGTTTGAGCTGTGTTGACTGAGAAGATGCTGTCTGGATTCCTGATCCTGAAGCTTTGATTGGAGGTGACCTTCAAGGGTTTGCCCAAGCATATGAAGAGGCCCTGGCTCTTCCAGCCACATCTTGTGGGCCCCCAGCCAGACCTTAAACTGCTCATCTTAGTGCTGTGATGGCAAAAATCAGAGTCTTGGAACGTTACTAAAGAATAGCAGAGCTTTTATTGCCTTGTGCAATGTCCATATAATCTACTAAACAATTCAAACAGCTTTGTGCTTCACATTAATTACAGGTATTAGCTGAATTTACACAGTTATTTATGACTTCTGTTCATTTAAAGCAATAATGAACATTTACCCATCTTGGGTAAAGTTCCAAAAGTAATACTGAAAATTGATATTTTCATCTTGGGGCTTTTCTCATCTTTCAAGGTACTTGCATTTGCTCTCATGTGTTTCCTGACCAACTTGCTGCTGGTTACACATGCCAGGAAACAGAAGTGTCTATAACTGCACTTGAACTGGGAGAGATTCAGCATTATCACTCTAAATTTGGCTGCTTCCATTACAAGTGTTGCTCTAAACAGGCCAAAGGGTTTTTCCCCGAGGAGGAAATATTGGATATTGCCATAGAAAAACATCCAGACTGCAGCAATCTGTTAAGGGGATCTTGCTTAGCAGTTCTTTTTCAACACCATCAACTAAAAATATATTAAGATTCCTAAATTTAGACCTATAAGAGGGGAAACTGCTTCCATGAGAGAGGAGCTGGAGTTTCTGCTGCCTTTCCTGCAGCCTTCTCAGGTGCTCCCATGGGATCCCACAGGGCTGGAGCTGGAATGTGAATACCTGGTACCAAAGCTCAGAACTGCTGAAGTAATTCCTCATGGACTCATTTGTTTTCCTCTCTTCAGACTCCATGTAGCCTGCAATAAATCCTTGTTAGATATGCAAAGAAATTGCTGTTAGTGCTGCAGAAGTGCAATAATCTGGTGTGTTTAATTGCAGGTTCCATTGCAGCTCATTGAGAGTGTGGAGTGCCGGGATATATTCCAGCTTCATTTGACTTGCAAGGACTGCAAGGTTATCAGGTAGGAGAGGCTCAGAGTTAAAGGGGGGAATTCACTTTCCATGTGCCATGGGCAGCTGGGATGGTTCAAGGAAATGGGGTTCCTGGATTTCCCTCAGAAGCTTTTTATTTTGTCTGATTTTTATACAAGGAGGGCTGTGTATAAATCTCATTGTTGTGATTCAGCACAGCAGCAAACCTTGCTCTGAGCCCACATGGCTGATCTTGGCTTTGTTCTGAAATTAATTTCAGTCTCACTGTGTTGTCCCTGCTTTGCAATCAGTTAGAATACATTGCTTCAGTGTATTATAGTTATATCAGTATTTCCATATCAATAGGTACAGAAGTAGATAAAGGCACTGATACACACATTGCAAATGAGTTTTATCAAGATTTGGGGTTGGGAGGCTTCATGCACTCTGCATTCTCAACACCTTTGAGAGTACACTCACTCTCCTTGAGGCATGGTAACCTCCTGGAGAGGAAAATGAGGGAAGAGGAAGTGAAGGGAGGTGGTGAATCCAGGTGTGCAGTGACTCCTGCCTGTCCTTCCCCAGCTCCAGGGCTCTCTGAGTGCCCAGCCTGAGCTCCTCATTGATGGGGTTTTTTTTAAAAAAACTTTTCTGCTGCAGAAATTAATTTTGATCTATGAACTTTAATTAAGAAGAATGGAACATTTCTTTTTGATTAAATGTTTGCTGGCTGTACCTTTTGTGTAATGAAAGGAGCCCCAGCCATCTCTGAGCACTCAGAATGTTTAACAGGTCAGCTGCTTCCTGAAAGGCTGTTTTTTCACCAGGACTGATTTTACTTTAGAGGTAATATTTAGTTTAATTTGAATTCAATGTTTAACTTCCTCCTCACTTGTAGCTCTTGACATTTAAGAAAGTCACCCTTCTTCCCTACATTAATTTGTTTTTTCCCTTCAATTGTAGAATGAATACAAATTATTTGTATTTTGCCATCCTTGTCAATTTTCTTTCAAAATTGCATCTCCAAGACTGAGGGCTTGGTGATGGTTGGGAGATGGTGAAGTTTGGGACTGTGACAGAAGAGTTAGAATGTATTGTTCTTTTTCATGAGCAAACTTTGTATTTTGAGACTAGAATTCAAGTGGAGATAATACTTGTTATTTACACCACTAACTTCAAAAGAATTAGAAGGAATTTAGGGTGAGATGTATCTTGTCTGAGTGTGGATGTTTAATAGAGAATTATCCTGTCTCAGTGAGTAGTCTGGGCTTGCTTTACAGTCAGTGAAGGGAAATAAATAAACACCTGAGGCTGCAGTTGCTGCCAGCTCCTGGGAGATGTTGGACATGGCTTTTCCCTTCCACACTCTGGCTCTGAGCTATTTGCAGGTAGGGGAGATAAATCTGCCCTGAGGGAATGCAGATGCCATCATTAACCAGGACTGAGCAGAATGGAAATACTTGGGCAATATTTAATAACTATAAAATCTTAAAGAAAAACGTCAGAGCAAAATAAATCATGGTTTATTTCCACCCTTTTACTCTAAGAGTCCAGGAATCCTCTTTGAAAAGAAAAGCTAATGTAATTTTAATGCACTGCTTTGAAGATTGGTTTCTCCTGTGCAGGGAATATTCTCTCTGTTTGTTGTTAGTCTGTAACATTGGGCAAAGCTCAGGCAGTGCTTCCCAACAAAGGCAGAAAGAGAAGGGTTTGCAAAGAACCTTAAATCCCATCTCATTCCACCATGGGCACCATGGTCACCAGCCCACATTGTTCCAGTCCCTGTCCAGCCTGGCCTTGGGCACTGCCAGGGATCCAGGGTGGGCACCCTGTGCCAGGGCCTGCCCACCCTGCCAGGGAACAATTCCCAATTCCCAATATCCCATCCATCCCTGCCCTCTGGCACTGGGAGCCATTCCCTGTGTCCTGTCCCTCCATCCCTTGTCCCCAGTCCCTCTGCAGCTCTCCTGGAGCCCCTTCAGGCCCTGCCAGGGGCTCTGAGCTCTCCCTGGAGCCTTCTCCTCTCCAGGTGAGCACCCCCAGCTCTCCCAGCCTGGTCTTGTTTACAGGGCTGTGGTTACAGTTCTGTTATGTAGATTATAATGTGTGGGGCAGTTTTCTGAGTTTCCCCCAGCCCAGAAGGGGCTGTAACACATTCCTGGCTTTGACCTGAATGATCTTCCCTTGCTTTTATAGGTAACACATGGAGAAATGTCCCCCTTATTCCTGGCAGGGCACACCCTGCTCATTCCCAGTCACAGAATGTTGCTGCCTAGTCAGTCCTGACTCCTTAAGTGTTTCTTTACTCATTCCACAGGTTTCATTTTACTTCTCATTAGAGTGCACATGGAAGCAGAACTAAGTTGTCAATAAGGTGTTTATCCTCACTTTGTGCTCTCACAGAGCTTTTCATGCTCAGCCTGTCACCTTCTAGAGTGGCTTCTCCTACTGAAAGTCACCCATGGGATGTTTGTCTCTGGGCCAGGTGTCAGTTCTCCACCTTTGAGCAGTGTCAGGACTGGCTGAAGAGGCTCAACAACGCCATCCGCCCCCCGTCCAAGATAGAGGACCTGTTCTCCTTCGCCTACCACGCCTGGTGCATGGAGGTTTATGCCAGTGAGAAGGAGCAGCACGGGGACCTGTGTCGGCCAGGTACGTGGGAACAGCCTTGGGGTCACCAGAGCAGCACCTGATAGCCCAGGGAATTATGGGGTGGCTTGGATTCACTCAGTCAGGTGTGGAACCAACAGCATTTTGCTCACATGGAAGCAGACTTCAGTCTAAACCATTGTGCCAGACATTTTTTGTCTGGCACACTGATCTCCAGGATGGACACTGGGGAGGAGAAGGCAGCCCCTGAGCTGTTGTAATCTTCACAGCAGTGTTGTTGTCACTTCTTATCCGGGCTCCTCTCCGGCCCTCTCTGAATGCCACACCCCCTTTCATCCCAGCTACCTCCATGGGCTGCAGTGCTGCCCAAGCAAGGACATCCCAGCTGCAGCCCATTTACAATAACCAGGATCAGGGCAATACAATACAGACATCACTGCCATACATGTATGTACAGTACATATATTTGCTCTACTCCTGGGTTCATTCACAGCCACAGGCAGTGATCTGCTTCTGTGGAATACCATCCTTGCTGCAGGGGTTTTGAAGCCCACAAGTAAATAAAAGCTCAAGCTTGGCATGCTGGTGGTTGTAGCACTTGGTTGAGTATAAGAAATCTGATTTCAGGCACTGTGTGATGTCCTGTCAGTCACAATCACCTGTGTCTGCCAGGTATGTGGGAACAGCCTTGGGGTCACCAGAGCAGCACCTGATACCCCAGGGAATTACTGGGGTGGGTTTGAGTCACTCAGTCAGGTGTGGAACCAACAGCATTTTGCTCACCACAGCAGCAGATTTCAGTCTAAACCATTCTGGGTTGGCTGCCACATTTTTTTGATCTCCAGGATGGATGTTGGGGAGGAGGAAGGAGCCCCTGAGCTGCTCCTGGGTTCTTTCACAGCCACAGGCAGTGATCTGCTTCTGTGGAATACCATCCTTGCTGCAGGGGTTTTGAAGCCCACAAGTAAATAGAAGCTCAAGCTTGGCATGCTGGTGGTTGTAGCACTTGGTTGAGTATAAGAAATCTGATTTCAGCACTCTCTGATCTCCTGTCAGTCACAATTCACTGCCTCAGGGAAGTGTCCCAGTTACCAGGCTGAGAGATGTGCCTGGGATTGTGTCCTTGCTCTGAAGCTGCTCTGGAGCCTGGCACAGTCTGTGGTGTCTGGGGAGGAGCAGGGATCACTCAGTGCCAGGAGGGGCTCCCTGGCCCTGTTCCTCTTCACACACTTCATTAGCAGCTTCTGGAAAATGCCAAAAATCTCCTCAGAGCAGAGCTTCACACCCAGGGCTTTTCCCTCTTTACTGAATTTGGGAGATGGGAGCTGGCAGACCTGTGGAAGTCTTGCTGAGTCTCCTCTTCCTCACTGAAACAGAGAGACTTCAGCCTGATGCTGGCTTGGGATAATCATGGAATCATGGAATGGTTTGGGTTGGAAGGGACCTTAAAGCCCATCCCATCCCATCCCACCCTTTGCCATGGGCAGGGACATCTTCCCCTAGACCAGGTTGTTCCAGCCTGGCCTTGGACATTTCCAGGGACAAGAAGCAACATTTACCATTTTATTAATTTTTATCAATCGATTTTTTTTCTATCAAATAATTTTCTTTAATATAACTTTATCTCCCTGTAGCTGCCTGTGGCTGGGGGTAGATGTTCTCCTTCAAAGAGCTGAATTATAGCTGAAATAAATCAGTGTGAATGTGGCTGTAGAAGTCAATCCAAAGACATTGCCATTTCTCTTCTATATCCAAGGAGCCCATTATTTGGTAGATACAGACAAAAGTACTAAAGTGCTTCAAAATCCATCCAAGTGTCAACAGAACACATTTTCTGGGAAAAATATGTTAGCAGTGTGTGTAGTAGAGATCCAGGCTGTGGCTCACAGGGTCAGCTTTAATTGGAAGCACAAGCCCACAAAATACCCAGCTTGCTTTTCCTGGGATTTTGAGAGTGGCTTGGGATGCTTCTCAACATTATCAATGTTGGCTCAAAGTGCCTCTTAAGGAAAAATGGACTAAATATTAAGGTTGGGGTTTTGTTTCCAGGAGAAAAACCTGTGGCTGCACAGTAGCTAAAAATTAAGAGGGAAAAATCAAACAGAATATAAGATTTTCATGTAGCTTTATGTTTGTCTTAAAACCCACCAGGCTGAGCAGCATTGATTGGGATATTTGCAATGTTCTCATTTGCTATCCAAAAACATCCTTAAGGATGTAGCACAAGTTTTAAGGAGCAGTGATGGGGAAGCCCATTCTTGTGGTGCTCCAGTGAAAGAATTTGTGGGATTTTTAAATTCAAAAAGTCACTGCTAAGGACAAATCTGGCAGAGGTTGTTGCCTGGCTGGAATGTGTTGTCCAATTCCACCTCTGCTCTTGACAAAGGATCTTTATAACACTGTAGTTAATTAAGTCCTGTAATTAGGCTGCTGTCTATATTCTTAATTTACCTATTTATATTTATTTCTAACTGTTCTGTAACATGGCATTAAAAATCATTTCAGACATGTGCATTTACATCTTGGGGTTTAAACATGTATCTCCAGATATCTGGGGGATTGAAAGACTTTAAGGGTTTTCTAAAATATTTAATGGAAAGATGTAATACTTAAAGCATTAATTTTTCAGCAGATTTTTCCCCCCTTGGGTGCTGCTCTGCCTCAGGATTTAATGCTCCAGTAATTTAAAGAGACAAGCAATGGATGGACCTTCAGAATCACTTATCTAGTGCTGCTCACATGCTCATTAAATTTAGCACTTCTCTTAGCCCTGGAAACCTGGAAATTTTGTCTCATTTTCCAGACTTTCTGTCTTCTTATTCTTTATTGCCATTGTATATTTTTCAATTGTATTTTGAGACTTTAAAACAAAAGTGTCTAGGAAATAAATGGGGCTCATTCCACTTCCTTTAATGTTTTAATCCAGGAGTTTGTGAGGCTCTTGTGATTGATATTTGTGTCAAACAATCATTTATGTGTTTTACCTCTCTATCTCCACCTGACTCACGGAAGGATAATGTCCAATTTATGATGGAGAGCTGAGCTGCAGGATAAATGCCAGCACTTGCCTCCAGCCATACAGGAAACCTGGGGCTGGAAATGCATATTCAGAGCATTGCCCACGTTCCAGGGCACATTCCAGGTCTTCCCCTTTTTCACCAGAGCCTCACATTCTTCTCCTTGATAGAAAATTGTTCTGAACTTCCAACCATCCCACTTGGATTGCTGATGGAGCTCAGTTCCTTTGCTGATGTCCTTGGTTCTGGTTTGCAGCATTGTTTTTTTAGATGAATTTCCAGAAGTTGATCATTTCAGGGTAAAACTCCTTGTTGGACTCTGGCATTTCTGGGGAGTTGGCCAGGGCCAGATGTCAGTGCCAATGGCAGAATGAGGCTGTGAAATGCAGCTTTGGGCTGAGGGATGTGCTGCTTTTCTCTGTTCTGCAAAGCAGGAATGCTCATTCCTTATTTCCATTCATTTCCCTGTGCTCTTGGTCCCCAGGAGAACATGTCACTTCCAGGTTTAAGAACGAGGTGGAGCGGATGGGGTTTGATATGAACAATGCCTGGAGGATTTCCAACATCAATGAGAAGTACAAGTGAGTGCTGGGGCTGCTGCTCCACAGCCAGACTGCATCTCAGAACACTCAGTTACTGAAACTTCTTTCAACTTCTGCAGTTCCCAAGAAGCGACAATTAGAATTATTAATTTTTTTGTTGGTTTATAGAAAAAATGTACTTTAAATTATTTAATGTTTTATTAACTGCTGGAGTTTTTTAAGCTTGGAAATACCAGGTTTTGATGTGGCTTATTAGAGAATAAGCATTCTAAGGGAGATCTTAAGTGAGCAAAGAGTGGAGTTTGAACTTTTGAAGACTTTTTTTTGTTTCTTTTTATCTAACTTATTACAAAGATACGTGTTTAAAACTTTAAAAAACCCAAGCAGGTTTGGAAGAGTTAATTTTGTAGATGAATAAGTAAGAGGAAACACTTTAGAGTGCAGACAAAAGGCTCTTTGGGCTCTGGGGCAGAGGAGGGTGCTCTGTGAGCCCCAGCTGGGGGCACAGGCTGTTCTGGCTGAGCCTGCTCCTGCTCAGAGCAAACCCAGCTGGAGCTCTGTGTGGTGGAGCAGTTGGAGAGCTCTGCCTGTGCAGGATAATGACTCCCAGCTGGGGGCTGCTGTCCCTGCAGGAGCAATCTCTGCTTTGGCCTCTGCACGGAGAAAAATCCCTCTCTCCATATTTAATGCTGGCCAAAGGGAGTTTATTGACATCCAGGGAAGCAGGAATTAGCAAAGGGCTGTGAGGCTCCTCCAGTGCTGCCTGGGCACTGTGGGAGCCTGGAGCTGCTCCCTGGGCCTGACTGTGCTCCCTTTCCCCAGGCTGTGTGGCAGCTACCCCCAGGAGATCATCGTCCCTGCCTGGATCACGGACAAGGAGCTGGAGAGCGTGGCCAGCTTCCGCTCCTGGAAGCGCATCCCCGCCGTGGTGTACAGGTGAGCAGCAGCTGGGCAGCCCTCCCCAGCTGGGAACAGGCAGTGCTGGCAGGGAGCAGCTGCAGGAACCCACAGCTGGGAGTTCTGGGGGTGCTCAGGCTGCTCTGGGTAAGGCAGGCGCTCCACGTGCGCTCGGAGTGGCAATAACGGGCTGTGTTTGGAATTCCAAGCACACGCTGGAGGAGCACTCAGCATTTGCATCTCCTGCAAATCATTCCTGGGGCAGTCACCCCAGTTAAGATTGATTTTTAACTTTTCTTAAGATGAAAATGAAAAAATGGGAAATGAAGACATCAGAGGAGAGCTGATAAATGGCCTCCCTGGCTGGGTACTCCTTTGGCTTTTCCCTGACTCATCTGGCTGAGTCTCAGACTGCAGGATAAACAAGGACAAATACCAAAATTACTTGAAGGAGATCTAAAACTCACATTAAAAATTAATGTGCAGTTTAGCTCTATCTCCATATTTTAGATAGTTTTAATTACACAGACCCTTCCTTAGACTGAGTCCAGCAATTCTTCATAATAAAACTGCCTGTCTGAGAGAATGGGTTTTGGCAGCTTCTTTAATAAGAAACACATTATTAAAGAATTATTTGTTTTTTATTAAAGAATTATTAAATTCTAAATTATTAAAGAATTATTTGTTTTTTCAAAATATTTTGAATTTTGTGGATACTTGGTGGCTGCCCCATCCCTGGAAGTGTCCAAGGCCAGGTTGGACAGGGCTTGGAGCATCCTGGAATAGTGGAAGGGGATGGAATGGAATGAGCTTTAAGGTCTGTTCCCCCCAAACCATTCCATAATCCTATAAACCTGTCACTTGGTACCATGGCCCCTTCCCTGCATGGTTATCCTCCCATAAATCTTTAAAATCTTTTTAAAACATCAGAGGACAAAGGGATTAAAAAGATAATGAATACTGATATTCCCTAAGCCTGGGCACCCATTCCTGATGAACACGGAGCAGGAAAGCTGGCAGGTGCTTGGAGCTTGTGTCAGAGGAGCCAAGGGCAGGAGAGCTGTAGGCTACAAAACTCTATTTGCTGAGCTTAAGGGTTCTTGTTCAGTGAAGGAAGAACAAATTGGCTCATGGCAGCAAACCATTACCTTTAAATCCTCCTGTCTTTCCTCCCAAACAACAAAGGGGTTTAGTGTGGTCTCTTTTGGAATGGTGAAGGGGTTGTTCTCTCCTCTGATCAGCCCTGGGAAGGGGAAAATGTTTTCCAGCATATGCTAACACTTTGAAAACTGTGTGTTTTATTATTACAGTACTAAATGTGTGTGTGTATATATATTATATATATGTATAAATGAGAATAATATGATTTATGTGTGGGTTTCGGTTCAGCTTTTGGGCCTTTTCTGCAGTTGTCACAAAATTAGGGGACACCTCACCTGCAAACACACTTCCCCAGGGCAGCATTCCCCCTGCTGCCATCACTGCACAGAAGGAAAACACTTTGTTCCCATTCCTGGGAACACCTTGCATTCCAGGGGTTTATAGAAGAGCAATTGAAAAGTCAAAGGACCACAGAGACTGAAATTGTTCTGTCCCCATGTTCAATTTTCATCAGTTCTGCTGAGGCTCTGGGTGGTAAACCACACATGGGGATTCATTGTTGAGCTTCAAATCAGCGAGAGAAAAGTGTTGCTCTTTTTTGATTTTTTTTTTTTCTTATCTTGACATTTGGTAATAGATTTTTCAAGACATCCAGTTCATCACTCTGAGCTCTAATAGAGCTCACAGCAGTGAGGGCAGGAGAATTTCTGAGTTTGACTGGGCTTGGAGCATCCTGGTCTAGGGGAAGGTGTCCCTGCCTGTGGCAAGGAGTGGAACAGGATGAGTTTTAAGGTCCTTTCTTTTCCTCCCAAATAATTCTATGATTGGGATTCCATATACTATATATATATATATATATATACACACACACACACATAAAGCTAGGTTTTTTTCAGTAAGGGGCAAGAGCTTACTCAACATTTCTTATCCACTGAAATTATTTTGGGGCTTAACGATTTTAGTTTCAGTCTTGATCACATTACTAAAAAACTTTTTGCTTTACTTCATGGGAAAAAGAAGTAATCTGGATTTTTTAAAATAAGTCCAATCACTTGTCTCAGTTACAGATCACTGGGACAGAGAGCAGAAACACAGCCTGGCAGCAGGAGATGCATTGGCCCTGTGCAGCAGTCCAGGCTGAAAAGCCCAGCAGGCTGATCTGGAGACAAGCTCAGGAATGCTCTGTGGGGATTGGACTGGCAGGAGCGTTGCTTCCATTCTATGATCAGATTTCTAAAGAAATCTCACACCAAACCCTGCAGTTTTTATTTCTGTTTCAAATTTTTTCAGCCTATTCACATATTTCATAGAGTCACAGAAAGGCAGATGGGCTTGGAAGGGAACTTAAAGCTCATCTGATTCCACCCTGTGCCATGGGCAGGGACACCTTTCACTATTCCAGGTTGTTCCATGCCCTGTCCAACCTGGCCTTGGACACTTCAGGGATCCAGGGGCAGCCACAGCCTCAGCCTCTCTGGGAACAATAATTTGTGTAGATAAATCTGGCCCCAGAAAATCAATGTTATGGAGAATACTCTTAGGATTTTTTGGGAAGACAACAGCAAGGGTTTCCTCCTACCTTGTAGAAGCAGCATCATGAGAGCCTCCCTGAAGGTTCTCTGTGTGGAAGTGTTCTTTGGCCTTGCACTGCTGAGGGTGAGCCCCCAGGCCCAGGGATCCTGGGCACACAAATTCTGTTCCTGCTGTGAGTTACATCCCTGAACTGCAATAAAGGGATTTCCATTCTGCTGCTGCTGGTTCAGAAATGCAGCACAGGGAGCAGTTCACCCTTCCCTGCTCCTCACTGCTCTGTTACAAGGACTTGGGGGATTTATTGTTGTACTCCAGCATGGTTTGGACATGGGAGAATGAAGCCTGTGCAGAGGTGTACATGTGTCCTGCAGCTGTACAACAGCTTGTAAAGGGCTTTACAGTTACCTAATGCTGATTTACTCTTGGTTTCTGCAGGAGGCTGCAGGATTTTTGTCCCTAGGGAGTTTTCCATGGAGCTTTTGCTTTAAGTTTTTTGAATCATTTTGTTCCTGAGCTCTGAGTGATGCCCTCTTATCCCAGCTCTGTCCCTGGGGATCTCAGCATCACACTGGCTGCTCTTTATCCCTGTGGCCAGTCCAGCTGGAATGAGTGGAATTCTCCAGCCCTCCAGCATGCCCCTAACTAGAATTGTGTGCTGATGTCTGGTACCTCTGAACATGGCAGATTTGTGCAGGGCACTGCTGGGGCTGCACAGCCACCAACGAGCTCATCTCCCAGCCTAATGATTCTTCATTATTTGTATAATGCGAGGCAAGGACCTGGAGAGGAAAATATAACTCTTTATGAACCTATGAAAATTATTCTGCAGCAGGTAGTAATGAAATCTGGGAGAACATATGGAAAAATAAATGAGCTGCTCTGTTCAAAATAGATTTCTTACACATATAATGATGTTTTATTTTCTTTTATTTGTGCAAGCGTGGCGGGGAACTGGGTGGCCTTTCAGTGATTGGCACGTATTTTTTCCTGAACTAATTTGCTGTGGGTAGAGCTGTTTGTGGAAGGCCATTAATTCCAGCAGAAATCCATTTCCCTGTGCCTGCAGTCGGCTGGCACCTGGTGTAAGAGCCGTGGCTCCGCATCGCTTTTCCTTTGCCTCGCTTAACGCAGCGTGTCACTGCTTCCTCTCACTGAAGGGATTTTATATGAAACAATTATAAAAGAGCTATGAGAAGTACTTCAAACCCAGATCCCAGCCTGTTTGATGGCTTGGAGGCTGAGCAGCACGGAGCCTGTGCCTGTTTGCTGTTGGATGAGGAGCAGGAGGCGGCGGCGCCCACGCGGTGCCCGCGGGGAGGCTGCGGAGGAGGTGCTGCAGCACCCGGGGGTGACAGCTCTGACAGCACAGCACAAACCAGCCTGTCACACCTCCACAAACATCCATCACGCTGCTCAGAGCCAGAAAGTCTACACTGGTTGCTTTGGGTGGGCTGGTTTCCTGTTCAGGGCTGTTAAGATTTGCTTAAGGGTTAGACTGACCCTCAGCACTCTGGGGTCCCTGCTTAGAGGGAAGTGAACAGCTCCAGGCTGCCCTGGAGCTGAGGTGGGCAGTTGGTTTGCAGGAAGGTTCTAAAATCTTTTCCTGCATCATAACGTACAGGAATTGTAATTGGCAGGTGCACACTGGAAATCCAGGGTTCTGGGGGGACTCCTGGGTGAGGAAAGCATTGCCCAGAGGCACCTCTGCTTGAAAAGCTGTGATTCCCAGAAATGCACCCTTGCCCTGGGCTGATCCAGCAGTGTGGGCAGAAGGGAAAGGGAGAATTCTGCCCTGCCCTGCCCAGAGTGCTCCAGCCCTGGGCACAGCACAGGAGGGACCTGGAGCTGCTGGAGAGAGCCCAGAGGAGGCACCAGAGATGCTGCAGGGGCTGGAGCCAGGCTGGGAGAGCTGGGGGTGCTCACCTGGAGAGGAGAAGGCTCCAGGGAGAGCTCAGAGCCCCTGGCAGGGCCTGAAGGGGCTCCAGGAGAGCTGGAGAGGGACTGGGGACAAGGGATGGAGGGACAGGACACAGGGAATGGCTCCCAGTGCCAGAGGGCAGGGATGGATGGGATATTGGGAATTGTTCCCTGGCAGGGTGGGCAGGCCCTGGCACAGGGTGCCCATCCTGGATCCCTGGCAGTGCCCAAGGCCAGGCTGGACATTGGGGCTGGAGCAGCCTGGGACAGTGGGAGGTGTCCCTGCCATGGCAGGGGTGGCACTGGATGAACCTTAGGACTCTTCACAACCCAAACTGTTCTGTGATCCATTGACTTAAACAGAGAAGAGCCATGTGGATGAGTGCTGAGATGTCCCAGCTGGGACATGAGGCAGGGATTAAATGTTCTGAGATGCCCCAGAAGTTGTGTGTGCTGCTCTGGCCCCTCCCCCTGCAGCTCTCTGCACCCACAGCTGGGCCTCCTTTCGCCAGGCTGAGCTCCCTGAGTCCCGGGTGCTGCTGGGCAAGGTCAGGGAGGAGTTTGTTCCTTCCAGTGGCTGGTGAGTCCAGAGCTGGTGGCAGCAGGGGGATGTGCCAGCAGAAAGGCAGCGAGTGGAATTACTGTGATAATACATTTCAGTCCTCTTTTTATAATAGATTAGAGGAGAAAGTTTTCATATCTCTTTCAGAGCATGTTTGCAATGGTTCAGTAAGCTTTAATTATTCCAGGTCTGTTCTTTTTGCGTAGTACAAGAAGCCAGGTCAGATTTAAGGAAATAACTACTAACTCTTCCAATGTGTGAAACAAAAATTTTGTTTTGAATGTCACCTCCCAGGAGATGAGAGCCGTGTCCAGGTTAGGGTGTTCTCAGTAATCCCCTGTCCATGTTGAATTCCTCTCTCATGCCTCACCTGCTGTTCCACAGCACTCCCCAGCCTTCACAGGCCAACAGGCCAAAATGCTGAGCAGGAAGATGCTCTGTTTTCTCTTCCTGACCTTGCTTTGACTTCCACCTGTCAGTGACTGTGGTCACAGCCATCATTCTGCAGGGAAGCTGGATCCCAGGTTGGGGACAACTGCTGAGTGATGGTCCGTGCTGGGAATGAAGCTACTGCAGCACTGCACTGACCTGTGTGTGCCCTGTGTGCTGTGCGTGCTGACTGTGGCTGTGTCCCTGTGTGCAGGCACCAGAGCAATGGGGCAGTGATCTCCCGCTGCGGGCAGCCCGAGGTGAGCTGGTGGGGCTGGAGGAACGCCGACGATGAGCACCTGGTGCAGTCCGTGGCCAAAGCCTGTGCCTCAGACTCCAGGTCCAACAGTAACAAGTTAATGAATGGGAATTGCTCCAGAGATCTGCCCAACGGAGGGGACCTCTCTGATGTGGAATTTGGTAAGGCTGTCACCATTGCTTTCTGTTGAGGGCAGAGCTTTGTGTGAAAGTTCCATCTCTGATGCTGTAACAGAGGGAATCTGTTGTATTCAGCCCCCATGGTGCAGTGCCTGTGCATGGTGGGGCTGAGGGAATTGTGCTGTAACAATGTCAGAGGGATCCTCTGAGCTCATCACCCCTTTCCTCCTCCCCAGACTCCTCCATCTCCAACGCCTCAGGAGCAGAGAGTTTGGCAATCCAGCCTCAGAAGCTGCTGATCCTGGACGCGCGATCTTACGCGGCAGCCGTGGCCAACAGAGCCAAGGGGGGAGGCTGTGAGTGCCCAGGTGAGCCAGGGTTGGCTGTGGCTGTGAGTGCCCAGGTGAGCCAAAGGGGTGGCTGTGAGTGCCCAGGTGAGCCAGGGTTGGTGTGGGTGCCCAGGTGAGCCAGGGGTGGCTGTGGCTGTGAGTGCCCAGGTGTGGCTGTGGCTGTGAGTGCCCAGGTGAGCCAGGGGTGGCTGTGAGTGCCCAGGTGAGCCAGGATGGCTGTGAGTGCCCAGGTGAGCCAGGGTGGCTGTGAGTGCCCAGGTGAGCCAGGGTTGGTGTGAGTGCCCAGGTGAGCCAGGGGTGGCTGTGAGTGCCCAGGTGAGCCAGGGGTGGTGTGAGTGCCCAGGTGTGCCAGGGGTGGCTGTGAGTGCCCAGGTGAGCCAGGGGTGGTGTGAGTGCCCAGGTGTGCCAGGATGGCTGTGAGTGCCCAGGTGTGCCAGGGGTGGCTGTGGCTGTGAGTGCCCAGGTGTGCCAGGGGGGATGTGAGTGCCCAGGTGAGCCAGGGGAGGCTGTGAGTGCCCAGGTGAGCCAGGGTGGCTGTGAGTGCCCAGGTGTGCCAGGGTGGCTGTGAGTGCCCAGGTGAGCAGCATTCCTCCTCAGCTTTCCAGGCAATCAAAGGGATTTGCTGCAGTGTGATTCCCCAACACCCTTCAGCACTGTGTGCACACTGCTCATCCCTCTGAAGGCTCTGGATCATGGCAGCCCCACAGCCCTTCAGAGGGCAGTTGAGCTGTTCATTGGTCTGTTCTCAGGCCAGGAGCCCAGCTGGCAGCAGTGCTCAGTGAATGCTGAACCCTGTGGAATCTGCTGAAGAGCTCTCCCTTGCTGAGTCAGATGTATCAGCTAGAGAGAGACAAAGGTGTCCAGTGTGCTCATGTCTAAAACCCCTGTACATGTAAATCCCACTGGCTGTAGAGGAGAAGAATGTTCTAGAATGGCTGTGCAAAATACAGCTTCTCAGCAATTTCCCTAAAGCTGAAGCATTTTTCAGTATTTGTATCATAGCAACTGCAACCCTGCCTCACCTTGCATGTGTAATACAGTTGCAACACCACATTCTGTGTTCTTTGGCACTTGTGAATTGGTGGTTTTATAAACAAGGTATTATTTATGGTCACTGTTGGGTATTAATGCAGCCTGTTAAAATTCCATGGGTGGAGAGGCTGGAAAAAAATCCCAGACAGAAAAACTGGAGATAAGATAACGAAAGCTCTTTTGACCTTTTCTTTTGGTCTTTGCTGCAATAGCTGCATTTTGATTCTTAACCACCAGTTTAAAAAAAATTAGAGGTTTTCATTTAACACCTCAAAACCACTAAATAATTCTTCATCAAAGTGTAAAATTTCAAACCAGAAAAGCACAGTATACAGGAAGTTTGATTTTCTTCCTGTATATTGGCTTTTTAATTCTGTGGAGAAGCTTTTCAGACAGTGTGTCACCTTCAGTAAAACCTGTTTTGCTTTTTGCTGCTAACTTTTCTGCAGGTATTGCCAGGTCTGCTTCATTCTCTGTATAAAAATAGCTCCTCTATGCTGTACTTTAGATATAATTGAGTAAAAATACAAAAAAAAACTCTGAAGGTGTCTGATACTGTCTGAGGCTGCTCCTGGAGTTGCAGTCCCTCATTGTGTTTGGCCCAGCACTTGTTGGGCTGATAAAGAGTTGGGAAATCAAATGATACAAAACATCACAGACTCCTGAATTTTCTTGTGCAAGCTCTCATTATCCCAGATCCTGAATCCTGATTATTTTTCTCCTGTAGAAATGGCCATTTTAGTTACTGTGTGATCATTGTGCAGCCTGAAGCATCACAGCAGAGGGAAGACTAAATCTTGGGAAAGCTACTGAGCTGGGATTTCCTGGCTCACTTCAGGTGCCCCTGAGCACTGGCCCTGTCTGTTCAGGCCTCCAGTGTTGCTTGAGCACATCCAAAGTAATTCCTTGTATTTTGTTTCCCTGAGCTCCTGGTATTTCTCACATGTGTGATGCTTCCTCGTACAATTCCCCTCAGAAGAAAGCAGTGGATGAAGAAACCTTTCAGCCTTTTTGAGTGCTTAGGAACAGGAATCTGAAATCTAACTTAAATCCATAAATTACCAATTAAATATTATTTATGTTTCATATCTTTTGATGTTTGTCAGTCTTTTTACAAACATTCTGGGACCTGGAGCTCAGGAATTCCCAGAGGTCTACACTCTGCTTTTTGTAACCTGAAATGAAACATTTGAAATAAATACAGCAGGACTTTGCTAAATGCTTCCTGTTTTGCTGGGCTGTCATGTCTGGAATACCCAGCGAGCTCCAAGGACTTACAGAATCTTTGTAAACAAATTATTTCATCTGTCCACGGCAACAGGGGTTTGTTTGGATGAAAAAAATCCTCTTTTAGAGAGGTGGTTGTTATTTTCTTCCCTCTGTCTTGCCCTTTCCCTGCAGAATATTACCCCAACTGTGAAGTGGTGTTCATGGGGATGGCAAACATCCACTCCATCCGCAAGAGCTTCCAGTCGCTGCGTCTGCTCTGCACACAAATGCCAGACCCAGGAAAGTAAGTGGAAGTTTGGGGGCTTGGGCCCTTGGTTCCCTGTTTCTGCAGCCACATTCTTCTGCTGATGATTTTTTAATTGAAATTCAGTGGATTTTCCCTTGGTAATAGCGCTAAGCTGTGTTTTTCCATTTTCGTGGAAGTCATTGGTTTATTCTGATTGAAGTGAACATAGCAAATTAGTTCTGAAATTAGAGTGGAGCCTTGAATATTGATACCAGAGTGCTGTTTCTTCTGGTGGGCTTGTGAGCACTCACACTTAGGCTGATCTGCTATTCCCAGCTTTTTATTAATCCTCACTGTTGGCTCACATCTGGAAAATTGTGGTGGTGTTCCATGTACTTCACTCATTTATAATGTCATTTCAGGAGAATATTTATAACCCTCCAGTGCTGTGGGGTAACTGTCCTGTCATGGGGGTCCTCACTGGAGTTACCCCAGTCCTGTTTTCCCTCCCACTCCCCTGTTTGGAATTTGCTGCTGAAGCCTTCCATGGTCTCAAAGTAGATGCAAACCTTCAGCTCATCCCAGATTGTGGCAGTTCCTTGGGTTGGCTTGGTGGCTTTGCTGCTTCCACCTCTGGGAAAGCGTTAACAAGACACAAGTGAGAAATGCTACAGACTGACACTCACAGCTTATTAAAACAGCAGCTTTGCCGTGATAAACTCAGACATCCCAACCTGAAGGCATTTTAAAAGAGCAAAAACTGTCTTGCCTGCTTTCCCTCTAGTTGGCTGTCAGCTCTGGAGAGCACCAAGTGGCTGCAGCACCTGTCGGTGCTCCTCAAGTCGGCGCTGCTGGTGGTGCACGCCGTGGACCGCGACCAGCGGCCCGTGCTGGTTCACTGCTCCGACGGCTGGGACCGCACGCCCCAGATCGTGGCCCTGGCCAAGCTCCTGCTGGACCCCTACTACAGGACCACAGAGGTGGGCAAAGCAGGGTCTCTGCAGGGAGTCTGGCTGGGAGTTACTGCGGGTTTCTCCCCTGGCAAAGGCGCTGAAGCTGGCAGGAGTTTGTCACCTCTAGCCTGCAGTTACTCCCAGGTGTAGGTATTACAGCGACCTTAGACGGTCACTGTGGTGAGAGAAGGACGAGAATCTTGTTTCTTGATCAGAAGGCTGATTTATTCATATAAGATATATAATACATTATAACTATACTAAAAGGAAGAAAAAGAGAGGTTACAGAGAGCAGCTATGCTAAGAATAGAATAGAAAGAAAGAATAACAAAGTTCTGTGTCCAGGGAATCTGTCCCTGAGCTGCTCCTGTGATTGGCCTTCAATGGTACACAAGGAAGATGAGCCAATCACAGGGACACCTGCTACATTTCACAACAGCTGATAACAATTGTTTACATTCTTCTTCTGGGGCCCTTTGCTTCCCAGAAGAAGGAGAAATCCCAAAGAAAGGATTTCTATGAAGAAATGTCTGTGACATGTAGGTGTGTGTGTTACTCAGGAGTAGCTCACATTGCCTCTGCTGTAACTGCACAGGCATGGTCTGTGCTTCCCCATATTTAATTTAGGAATATGGAGTACAAAGTGCTGCAGTTGCAGCTTCTGCTGCACCCCTGCAGGTTCTCAGCCAAGCACTGATAGAGAGCCTTCCTCTTTGGTGCATTTCCCAGCTGCATGGTTTTCCAGTTTTGCATTTCCATTCCCCTCTGTCAGTTATATTTCTCCTGCTTTTCCCCTCTTCCATCACTTTCCAGCACTGTGGGTCGTGTGCTGGCTGGCTTCCATCTGCCAGCCCACGGGCAAGATGCCTTTGTTGTCCAGAACAGAACTCAGTGTCTGAACACTGCTGTGATACAGCCTCACACACACTTGGACCAGGGGCTGGAGCTGCCTTTTGGATGGAAGTGTGAAAACTTCCTGGATCCTTTTCCACATGGATTCTAGAAGCTGGCATCCATCAGGCAAAACGTGCTGCCCTGGTCTGGGCACAGGATCTGCTCCTGGTCCTCCACAGGGTGCTGTCCTTGCTGCCTGGGGAGCAGAGCTGTGCTGTGCACACTCTGAGCCTTCTCTGTCACCCAGAGCAAACCATAAACTGTAACTGTCTGTACCAGGATTAGAAACATTGAGGAGAATGAGTTTTCAGTGCTGTCAGATTTAAAGCTTTTCAGCTGCCAGCCATTATTTTGGCTCTAATCACAGCCATTATTTTGGCTCTAATCACAGCCTTCGACTCCATAAACATTCTCTACAATTTTTCTTTCCACTAAGAACCAAAACCTGCCTGCCCTGTGATGGATTTCAGGTCCTGTGAGACAAGGTGTGACATTCAGCTGCTCGCCCAGGCACTGCTTGGGAATGTTCTTTGCCCTTTTCATGAAAAATCACTCAAGTGAACCTTTAATCAACCTTGTGACTGCTGTACACACAGACAAGCACCTGCTCCCCCTGAGCTTGGATGTCCTGTTGTGGATGGATGGTTTTCTTTCCTCACAAGTGGATCTGACCATCATTTTCAAGAAAAGTTTTTATATAACTTGTCCAAAGACTGGATACCATGATCCAGAAGCTTTGGCAATGTGAAGTTCCTACTTTTCACTGCCTGGATGAGATAGGGCTCATATCAGGATCGTCCCTGCCAGTCACTGAGGGCTTAACCTGCCTTATTCCCTTTCGTGTTCATGTAGTTTGGGAATCCTTATCTGCCCTAATTCCATTTCAGAGCACAGAGGCATTAGGGAAAGCAGTAAAGAGAGCTAATGAGCCCAGTGCTGAGGGGAAATAGGAGAGAGGACACAGCGATTCCCACAAGTCTCAGACCATCTCAGAAAACTGAACCAAAGAAAAATAGGAATCCTTCATCTCTCCTCTCCTCCCTGCAGGGTTTCCAGGTGCTGGTGGAGACGGAGTGGTTGGATTTTGGCCACAAGTTTGCAGATCGCTGCGGCCACGGGGAGAATTCGGACGACCTGAACGAGCGCTGCCCGGTGTTTCTGCAGTGGCTGGACTGTGTCCATCAGCTCCAGAGGCAGTTCCCCTGCTCCTTCGAGTTTAACGAAGCATTCCTTGTGAGTGTGGAGCCTGCTGAGCACTGCTGGAGAGCCTGGGGGCAGATTTTGCCACCTTTGTGTGATGTTCTGTGTCCAAGGCCAGGTTGGACAGGAGTTGGAACAACGTGGGACAGTGAAAGGTCCCCGGGGGTGGAACTGGATGGGCTTTAAAGGCCCCTTCCCACCCAAATAATTCCATTATTTTAGATACATGTGAATATATTCTATATATGCTCTCACCTGATAAAGGGAGCAGGACAGCTGCCCAGATACAGGGGACAAAAGCACTTGTGTAACCCACAGGGTCTGTTCACTCTCAAAAGCAAGATCCTCGAGGACTTCTTTTAGACTTTACAGAAATAAATTCTATTAATTGAATAGTCTCACCTAGGAGGTGTAAAACATCCACACAGCCTGAAAAAAAAACCTTCTTACTTCAATACAAACTCCCCCCTGCTTGGATCTTGTTTTGACTTGAATACTCCTCCTCTGAAAACAACCTGCTCCATTCATTTTTTTCAGTTTCTTCACTGAAAATGTGTAGGATATAGGAGCTGTGCTTACCTTCTTTAGAAGCAGACAGCATTCCTATTAGGAATTCAGCCAGGATGGTCCAAGTCAGTTCTCAGATCTCTGGGGAAGTGGCAGTCATGGACTGCAGGACCAGTAGTCTGAAGAGTAGAAGTTTTTATGAAGTGTCTGATCCACTAAGAGATTTAAGGCACATTCCTGTGATTGTGGCTGACTGGAATTACCACTTGCCAGCTCAGCCATGTAACTGAGCCCGTGTACAGTCCCAGAGTAGCTCAGTTGTGAAATGAGATACAACAGGTAGTAACTGGCTTCACAGCACACTGCTAATCTCCACGGGCTCAGGGAGAACATACCCATGGTGTGCTGGCCTTTGTAGAGTGAACCCCTAATTTATTACAATATTGAACCACTTGTCTTCATTTAAACATCTGAGTAGTCCCAAGGAAGTCATTGATATGCCTGAAGTTAAGCTGGCATTTGTTAGGCTGGGCCCAGCATGGAGTGATTAATGATCAGCATTTCTGTGCTGCAGGAATGTTTTGTAGCAGAGGAATCATGATTCTGCTTTGCCTGGCCTGCAGGGCAGTGAGTTTGTATCAACATGACTTGATTAGGAACAAATATTTTGTCTTTCTATGTGATGTTTTTTCCTGAATTTGTTCAGTTCTGATTTTAAGATTCCTCTCCCGTTGCATTCCTGTGCAATTGGTTTGTGGGGAAGTATGTGAGAAATGCCGGGGTTGCTGGGGCTGCCCTGGGGCGGGGTTTGCTCCGGGAAGGGAAGGGAAGGGAAGGGAAGGGAAGGGAAGGGAAGGGAAGGGAAGGGAAGGGAAGGGAAGGGAAGGGAAGGGAAGGGAAGGGAAGGGAAGGGAAGGGAAGGGAAGGGAAGGGAAGGGAAGGGAAGGGAAGGGAAGGGAAGGGAAGGGAAGGGAAGGGAAGGGAAGGGAAGGGGAGGGAAGGGAAGGGAAGGGAAGGGAAGGGAAGGGAAGCCGAGCCCTTGTCCAGCTGACCCTGTGTGTGTGTGTGTGGCTCTGTGCAGGTGAAGTTGGTGCAGCACACCTACTCCTGCCTCTTTGGAACATTCCTGTGCAACAATGCGAAAGAGAGAGGAGAGAAACACACTCAGGAACGGACCTGCTCCGTCTGGTCTTTGCTGCGGGCAGCAAACAAAGCCTTCAAAAACCTGCTCTACTCCTCCCAGTCGGAATCTGTATGTACCCCAATCCCCTCCTGGGGGAGAGCTGCCCCAAAGAGCATCCTGCAAATGGGGGGATGAGAAACACCCCAGCGGTGGGACCTGGTGCCCTGGGGTTCCAGCACAGCTGCCCCATCCCTGGAGGTGTCCATGGTGTCCTGGATGGGGCTGGGAGCAACCCAGGGTAGTGGGAGGTGTCCCTGCCATGGCAGGGCTGGCACTGGGTGGGTTTTAAGGTCCCTTCCAACCCAAACCCTTGTGTGGTTCTCTGAGCTGTCACCACGGACAGAGAGGGGATTCCAGACCAGCTCAGCTCCCTCTGACATTCACCTTGGAACACCCAGCTCAGGCTGGTGTTTGAAGTCTTGGGTTAATTTTGCTGATATTTGGGGAATGTCAAATGCCACCTCAGAAATTTCTCTGTGCTGGAAAGGTGCTTTCTGTGACTAAATGTTTTATTGTTTGTAATGGAAAACATTTCAGGGTTTGATAAATAGACCTCTCTGGAGAACTGAGCTGTGTCAGAGCAGTGACACAAAATTGCCTGCAAACCTAGACACTGTGTCTAAATTCATTTTAAATCTGAACAGAAAAAGTGGCTCAGATTATTTAGTGTATCTTTGTTTCTCTTGATAAAAAGAAAACCTTCAGGTTTTTGGTTTGGCTCCTCCATGTAGGAGCTCACTGAAGGCTCTGGGAAGGGGCTCAGTTGTGTGTTTGGTACAAGGTCAGGTGAGGGATTCAGGGGTGCAGAGCATGGGCAAGAGAGCAAACACCAAATGACATCATGGTTAGGACTGCAAGGACTTGCATAAATATTTAAACCCTTTTTATTTCTCAAAGTATCAGATGTCATAAACTGAACTGCAAGGACTGTGCAGTGGCTTTGTGTATGACAGATGTGGCTTTCAGTTGTTTCTTAGAGCAAAACTCAACCCTGAGTAAGCAGCAAGGAGTTTTATGCCCACAGTGGTTGTAAAGAGATGAATTTTCTGCTCCCCTGAGCCCTCCTTGGCTGAGTGTGCCCTGGCTCTGGGCTGTCACTGCAGTGAGCCCCTGGAGCCTTCCCACCTGACACCCCTGGGGAGGTTTGTGAGGCAGAGCAGACATAGCCTGGGGGGATCTTTAAGCTGTGGATGCTTCTGGATTTCCATGAAAATGCCAGGAGGAGCATAGAGAGGGCTCTCACAGTGACTGTGTGGACAGGTCTGTCCTTGGGCTGCCCTTCTGTGCTCTCTCCCACTTGGCCCCTGTTCTCAGGAAATACTCACAAGGACACTCCTTCTGCCCGTGGGAGTTTGGGTAATTTCCTGGTTTGGGTTGGTTTTCTTGTGGTTTTGCTTCAGGCTGTAAAAGGTGCTTGTGGTGCAACTGCATCTCTTACAGAGCCAGTTACTTAGGAGCAGCAGCCCCCCCTGCTCAGTGCCAGGGAAGCAGAGTGTTCAGAGAATCACAGAATATCCTCATTTAGGAAGAGACCCACCAGGATCATACAGTCCAACTCCTGAGAGCATTGACAAATGCTCCTGGAGCTCTGGCAGCCTTGGGGCTGTGCCCATTCCCTGGGAAGCCTGGGCAGTGCCTGTCTGGTGGAGCCAGCTGTTCCTCTGCCATTGCCTGCTTTTCCATGGGAAAGTTGCTTGGAAAAGAGTGGAATTACTAAAATTGTTTTTAAAGTGAAAGTGTTTTTAAAGTGAAGCAGAAAGATGTTTTTAAAGTGAAGCAGAAAGCAGATTTCACAATCAAGGAATCCCTTTTAAGAGCAAGCTGCCTCTTCAAAGAACTGAATAGGTACCCATGTAGTGAGTGTGTGCCCACGAGTGCCTCCTGTGGAGCCAGGCTGGGCTGGGGCGGATTGGGGTCCATGGGGTGAGTTCAGCTCCCTCTGGCACGGTGCAACACAACACACAAGGGAACATCAGCACTCACACTGAGCCACTGAATTCCATGAGTTGTGAAGTGTAGGTTCACAGAGACCTCACTGCAGGAGTTCATCCAGGAGGAGCTGAAGGCTGGCATTTTTCTGCCTCTGACAGAAAAAGTCATTCTAGCCCCAAGTGTGACTGACAAAAAGCCATCCCCCAGCTGAGACCTGCCCAGTGATCTGCCCCCCTCAGAGCTGCATTTCTGCTGCTGGAGGCAGCAGCTGACCCTTGCCCTGTGCCCCCCTGGCAGGTGCTGTATCCCGTGTGCCATGTGCGGAACTTGATGCTCTGGAGCGCCGTTTACCTGCCCTGCTCCTCGCCCTCCACGCCCGCCGACGACACCTGTGCCCCCTACCCTGTGCCAGGCTCTAGCCCCGAAGAGCAGCCTCTGGGCAGGTGAGCCTAGAGCCCAGAAATCCCATCCTGTAAAGTAAGATCAACAGAGAATATTGGGGATACGGAAGGAGAATGGTTGGGTGGGAGGGCAGGATTTCTCCTGGGTGTATTGGTGGAACTGTGGGACTGAGCTGGCCAAGCAGAGCCTGTCTGTGGGGTGGGTTTGGGAGCTGCCACATTGCAGGGCTGACAGCGTGGCAGAGAGAAGCTGGGCAAATAGAGTTCAACTCTGGGTGTCACATAACCACAGAGAATTCCTTCTGTCCTTGTGGGATATAAGCTTTCACTGGTTATCTTGAATTTGAGTTCTTTTTCAGTGTTGCATAACCATTTCTTTGCTTGTTGTACAGTGGCTCTGAGCACATGTTAATTAGGAGGTGTGACCAGGCTGTAAGCATTGGGGCTTGCTGGTAGAGGGATTAATCTGGGAATGTTTGAAGTCTGGTTTAACATATTTTCCTCATGGCAAACAAAGTACTGAAGCAGCTCTGCACTACAGATGGTCGGAATGTGCTCCTGGATGATATTTCCCACAAGTCCATTAGCTGGCAGATTGTTACTGTCCTACCTGGGGGGCTGGTTTTGAACCACAGCAGCTCAGTGTTACAAAAACATCCTCTGACTCGGGGGTGGGATTGTTTATCCCTTTGCAGGCTACCAAAGACAAGATCCTTTGACAATCTGACGACAGCCTGTGACAGCAGCGTGCCTACAGCCAACCGCCGCAGCAGCGACCCCAGCCTCAACGAGAAGTGGCAGGAGCACCGGCGCTCCCTGGAGCTCAGCAGCCTGGGCCCCCCTGGGGACGACCCCTTCGAGGGGGACGGGCTGGGCAGGCAGGGCAGGGCCCCCGTGGGCGCAGAGCTCTCTGTGGCAGCCGGGGTGGCAGAGGGACAGATGGAGAACATTCTGCAGGAGGCCACTAAAGATGATGTTGGGCTGGAGGAGCACTTGAGGGGTGGCCTGGAGGCAGCAGGGAAAGGGGATGAGGTTGGCCTGGATAAGGAGAAGAGAGCTGACAATCTGTGTGGGGAAAAGGCCGAGGTGGATACAGGTACCGTAACGAACAATCCCACAGCCAACCCACACCCAGCCTCACATGGTGCTGCAGAGCTCAAAGGACAGCAGGACGAGCTCAGTGACCCCAGCTGCGCTCTCCAGAAGGCACCTCAGGGGAGAGGACTGCAGGCTGCTCCTTCTGAGGGCTCCGGAAACAGAGATGCTCCAAACAACACGGAGGAGGAAGGTCTTGGGAAAGGTGACGGAGAAGCAGAGAGTCCGTGTGGCACAGCCCAGGCCAGCCTTGCCTTCCCTCTGACAGCCCTGCTGGAGGAAAGGACATCCAACATCGAAAGCTCCACAGAAACCTTAACAGAGCCCGAAGCGAAGCCCGAGCTCACGGCCAGGGCCCCGTGCCACCGACGTCACCCCTTCGACAACAGCGCTGACGAGCTGTCCCGAACCCTGCACAGCAGGCCGGAGGGGGAGTGCATGATAGAGCTCCAAAAACTGGGATCAAGAGTGCACAGGACTTCTGGTAGCAGCACCGCTCACCTCCCGATGCCTTCCCCTTGTGCCTTGCCTCTAGCAGACCGCAAAGACGAGCTGGTGTATAATGGGGAGCTGGAGCTGGAGAACAAACTGGTGGAGAAACCCGCGGGATTCGCGGCCCCCAAATTCCCCGCCACCAACGGACACTGCGTCAACGGCGACGACGGGCGCATCAAGGCCTCGCTGAGCCGGCAGGTGTCCGCGGCCAGCTGCAGCTCTGCCCAGCTCCACCTGAGGAACTTGCACCACAAATGGATGTTCGGCCAGCTGGGGAAGCAGCCGGCCAGCAGCCCCGACCAGCCGGCCCGCAGCCACCTGGACGATGACGGCATGCCCGTCTACAGCGACGTCATCCAGCAGCGCCTGCGCCAGATCGAGACGGGCCATCAGCAGGAGGTGGAGACCCTCAAGAAGCAGGTGCAGGAGCTGAAGAGCCGCCTGGAGAGCCAGCTCCTCAACAGCTCCCTGCGCCTCAATGGCGACTACGGCGACGAAGTGGTGAGTGAGCATCGCTGCGCTGAGCTCACCCAGCCCTCAGCTCGGGGCCTGGCTTTGGGCTCTGACCGACCTCTCCAGGTCATCCTGAGGAGGGCAGACACTGCCCAAGTGCCTGATAGTGGCAGATGCTGGTGACTGATACTGTCACCAAAGTTCAGATTGAGCAGAAGGGTTTATTTCCAGATGGGTGTTGCACAGCAGCTCACACACCCCTGGCCATACCTAAACACCTTCCCTGGCCTCGGTGAAACCAACCAAACCCCTGGTTTACCAAACCTCAATAAAACCAACCAAACCTCAATAAAACCAACCAAACCCCTGGTTTACCAAACCTCAATAAAACCAACCAAACCTCAATAAAACCAACCAAACCCCTGGTTTACCAAACCTCAATAAAACCAACCAAACCTCAATAAAACCAGCCAAACCCCTGGTTTGCTGCTGTCTTCACGTCGGGCAGAGTTATTTTCCTGTGCAGTTTTTGGCACAGGAGCATAGGATGATCCCTTGGTTCTCTGCAGGCAAGCTCTGTGAGCTCAAACCCATCAGGGTCACACCATCCCTTTCAGGTGCTCCAGGCTCAATGACTGGAATAAATTTCTAGAATTCTAAATTAACTGGAATAAATTACCTGAGCTTTTGTGGCAGCTGTATTTCAACAAGGGTTTTTCTCTCAATTAAGGATTTTAAGGGAGCTTTTAAACCATTTGCACTTTTATTTTGAAATGTTTAAATTTGTAAAAGTAGAGACTTCTGTAGAGAATTGTGCTTTCCTGTGGGTTTGAGCACTTGCCTGTAATTCCTGAGGCTGTCGCAACACCCATCAGAAATTTCCCTTTCCTACATGGTTTATATGCCTGCAAAATTGAAAAAAAAATACTTGTAAGAGGTTTCCAGCTTCTGTTTGTTGAATTCAGTGTTTAGAAGTGGCAGAGGTGCTGGATAGTCCCAGGTACGTTTGTTGTGAAAAATCCTTGGAGCCTTTTTGGCTCTTCCCATTGGAGATGCAGCACAAGGTGCTCATTGGGCTCAGTGTCACTGCTAAAAGTTTGAATTCCTTGGAGAAATTGGGTGCTTTGCCTTAATGGATTCTGCTCCCATTTTTTAAGGGCCTTCAGAAGCTGCAGTGTAGGGCTGGCAGTGCCTCCAGAAAATTCCCCATTCTTAAGGATCTGATCTCTACCTTCTGTTTGTGCCTCATCTTGGGAGTTGCAGGTTTTCCTCTGGAGCTCCAGGATTGCCCATTCCTCAGGCACCAAGATATTTTAACTCAAGATTTCTTGCTATTTTGCTATATTTTAAGGGCTGGCTGAGTTTTAAGTGAATTAAAATCCACCTCTACCTGGATGGGCTATATTGAGGAAGCATTATTCCCAGAACCTATACATAGAATATACATGGCTCAAATTCTGAGTTTTCCCATATGCAATTTGGCTTGTATTTTCCAGAATCTTTGCCAGCAAAAGGATTATCTGTATTACTAATTATAGTTTTGAAAGTGAAACACCCTTGGAAAGGAATCAGGACCTGGAATTGGAGCCACAGGGAGCAGGTTTTGGTTAATTACCCAAAGCCTTCCCAGAACTGTGCAGCAGAAGCTGGATCCTAAATCCACTCTGCCTCCCATCATCCCATCAGCAGAGGGTCCAGGCCTGCCCTGTTGGGGTTTCTGGGTGTTGTTTGTGTGCACAGGGATCCGGGGGGCTCCGTTCAGCTCTGTTTGTTTGCCAACAGACGTCTATTCCCGACTCGGAAAGCAATCTGGATCAGAACTGCTTGTCTCGCTGCAGCACAGAGATTTTCTCTGAAGCCAGCTGGGAGCAGGTGGATAAACAGGATACAGAGGTACAGACTAAATCCCTGTAAATTGCTCACTTTGGGATAATCCTGATTCAAATTATCCTCTGGCCTTTGGTCGTGTGCCACTTCTTGGGAACTCTTCTCCTTGCTGACATACAGTACCTGTGCCTATGAGCCCTCTGCTGCACCAGCTCTGGGACTGGGGAGGGCTCAGCCCAGGAGTGCTGGCACTGCCCTGTCCCTGATGTCACTGGCTGTCCCCACAGGTGACACGGTGGCTCCCGGACCACCTGGCCGCGCACTGCTACGGCTGCGACAGCGCCTTCTGGCTCGCCAGTCGGAAACACCACTGCAGGTAACTGGGGGGGACTGGGATGGGACTGGGGGGGCTGGGGCTGGAGCTGGGACTGGGACTGGGACTGAGATTGGGACTGAGACTGGGACTGGAGCTGGGACTGGGACTGGGACTGGGGCTGGGACTGGGACTGGGACTGGGACTGGGACTGGGACTGGGACTGGGACTGGAGCTGGGACTGGGGCTGGGACTGGGACTGGGACTGGGACTGGGACTGGGACTGGGACTGAGACTGGGACTGAGACTGGGACTGGGACTGGGACTGGGACTGGGACTGGGACTGGGACTGGGACTGAGATTGGGACTGAGACTGGGACTGGGACTGGGACTGGGACTGGGACTGGGACTGGGACTGGGACTGGGACTGGGACTGGGACTGGGACTGACACTGACACTGACACTGACACTGACACTGGGGCTGCTCTGCCCTGGCACCAGCACGGACACAGCCCTGCCAGGGCTGCTGAGGGAGCAGGGCAGCTCCTGCTGCTCAGCTCAGCCCGTGCAGGGAGATGTTTAAAAGCCACGTTTGGTGTCTGCTCCACTCCAGCCAAAACAGATCCCACCTTTCTTTCCTCAGCCTGGGTTTGGAGGCAGTTTAGATTTATGCACAATAGAGCTTTGTCCTCTTAGCATTCAGAAATTCATATATGAGTTACATGAAATACAGGAATGGCATCTTCTTCCAATTGCTGGTTGGAAACCTGCTCCTTTCCTTCTCTAACCTTTCTCCCCTTTTATTAACTTGCTCCTACAGAATCTGAATGGAACACCTGAGTGAGGTCAAGGTTTTCTGGATTATTCTTTGCTAGACCTGTTGCCACAGAGGCTGCAGCATCTCAGGCAGCAGCAGGGGCTTGATGAAGAGCCAGAGGCAGAGACCACATGGCTCAATATGCTGGAGTTAAAGCCAGAGAATCTCCAGTTTCCAGTTCTGTTTCAAATAAATTCCTATTCCTGGTTTCTGCACATGCAAAAACTATTACAGGAACCATCATTTAAATAAATCTCAGTTACCACATTTCGAAGCTCTCCTGCTTTTTGAAGTTGCAAAGAGTTATGAACATAGTTTTGAGTTTGTGTCTGGTTTATCTTTTGCTCCATTTAGTCTTATAAAGTTAACCAAACCCAGGGAAGAAGGAGAAAAATCGGAATTTATTTTTTTTTTACCATGCCCACTGCGTTTGTGCAAATTTAGGGCTCAGTTCCCTAAACCTGAGCTTGGGACAACTCCCAGAGCCTGGATACACACAGGTCAGAATGGACTCAGGGTTTCAGGTCTGGCTCAAATCTCCCTGTAGGGTCTTTGCTCCTTCAGCTTCCATACATGCAGTGGCCCAGCTGTTGGTGAGACCAACACCATGAGTATCTCTGTAGTAAACATTCACACCCCTCCCTGGGAGTGGAAATGAGTTGAACCCCACAGTGTAAGGCCTTGAGCAGAGTAAAACCTTCCAGCTTCCTTGGTTCCAATGTTTGCTCCCTCTGCCTGTAGCCCTGAGCTCTCTCTCCTCCTGCAGGGACACTGACCGAGTTGATCAGCTCTGGTGAGCATTTCCAGCAGCTCTGTCCGTTGTCTGTCAGCATTCCCTGGGTGACTCCTCCCAACTAACTCAGCTCTTCTCCCTCTTTGTTTCTCACTTGCCTGGAAATCACCAGAACTAAGCTGGGGGTGGCCAGCACGAGCTGCTGGGGTTGGATCTGTGTGAGCAGCCCTCTCTCCTCACAGAAAAGCTTTTAGGACTTGGCTTTTGGGAGCTTAACTGGGATGTGGCTCAGACTAACACTCACTGTCAGTCCATGTGTGTACTGCTCACTGACAGGAGACTGTCCTGCAAGTTTTATGCATTTATTTTTGATCATTTCCCTTTTTCCCCATGTTTTTGGGAGAGGGCCACATGTTACCAAACAATTCCAGTATTGCTGTGCAGGGTGTTGGCAAAAACCTGGCACTTGTTTTAGAAGGACTGAAAATCCCATGGCTGGAACAGGTGCCACAGAGCTGGTGGAGGGTTAGGATAACCAAAACCCAATGAATATCTGTGATTTGGGATGAGGAGTGTGGCTTTCAGCCCCCCTATCTCAAACGAGCAGCATCCCTTTTCCAGCCTGTTTTTAATGTCTCATTTTAATCTCTGAAGCAAAGCAGGGACCACCAGCATAGAAGGATGAGCTGTCCAGAGCTTTCCAAAGCAGTGTCAGAGCACCATTGTCTAGGATAAAACAACAAAAACCCCAGCATATGTTAGGAATGGTGAGCTCCAACAAAGAGATCCTTGTTCTAATCCCTCTGGTTGGCTTTCCCCTCATCCATCAGCGAGCTACTCTGGGATAATCATTCCCTGAGCAGGGAGATGGGGCTGTGGGAGCTCTGTGGCCCCTCCCAGGGCTGTTCTGGCAGGGGTTCCAGCAGGGCCCTGCAGTCTCCAGAGCCTCTGCAGAGCTTGGTCCCTGTTGGCCTTCCCGTGCCAGGGTTCCAGCTCCGAGGCCCAGAGCGTTGTGTGGAACTGAGGAAATGAGCCCACTGAAGTGGGAAATGGGATTTCTCTGCTGTTTCTCTCCCCATCAGTGACCAGCAGCTGGAAATCTCCTTTCTTGGCAAGGAAGGATTAATCAAAGCTGCTGGGTGTCAGCAGAATTCCCTGGCAGTGTTGGCAGCAGCAAATCTCCAGTGCGGAACAGCAACAGCCCCAAATCCTGATGCCAGAGAGTTAATGGAGAGGGCAAACCCCAGGCCCCTGGAGTGCTGCTCCCAGCTCCATGTAGGAATTGAGGAGGTCAGGGCACACAGGGCTCCCAGGATTTGGGGGGTTTGCAGAAGGTAATTAATGACTGAGCAGTAACGAGGTGCATGTGCCGGTGCGGCTCCGCCAGTGCCGGGAATGCTGCGCGTGCCCACCTGTGCATGGAGCACCTGCCTGCCCAGCCCGGGCTTTGCATGTTCCTCCGTGCCTCAGTTTCCTGCGTGCAGGAGTGTGGCACTTCTGGGGTGGCTGTGGGGGCACTGGGAGGATGGCAGCGACCGAGGGCTTTGACATTTCCATGTTTAAACCTTTCCAGCTCTGAGCAGCGTCCGGCCTGCTCCCAGCACTGCCCCATCCCTCCTGTGAGCCAGGGCTGGATCAGCTGTGTGAGCAGGGCCTGACCCCCCATTCCCAGTGCTCCCCACATTCCCCTGGCCTGGCTCAGAAGGGCCCGTGGTGGCTCCGCTTCAGCCCCTCAGCCCTGAGCCCCACCTGCTGTAGCCCCTTGGCAGCACATCCAGCCTGGCAGTGCCCAGGGCCAGGCTGGACACTGGGGCTGGAGCAGCCTGGGACAGGGGAAGGTGTCCCTGCCATGGCACTGGGTGAGCTTTAAGGTCCCTTCTCACCCAACCCATTCCATGGTGAATGGCAGAGAGCTCTGTGTGACAGAGGGCACAGCCTGTCCAGCCTGGCTCGGGCAGTGCTGAACAGAGGCTGCAGTTCCACACTGGCCCTGGCTCCCTGCTCCTTCCTGTGCCCATTCCCTGGACCTCTGCTCCATCCATAGGAGGGAGGAGCACAGATGTTGGAGCTGTCCCTGTCCGTGCCCTGGCCTGTGGGGAGGAATCTCCCCCATCCCAGCACTGGGAGTATCTCATTTTACACCTGATGTAACTTTGTGAAACTCCTTCTGATCTTTTCTTTTCCATTTCTCCTCTGTTCCTGATGCAAGGAATTGCGGCAACGTGTTCTGCTCCAGTTGCTGTAACCAGAAGGTGCCGGTTCCCAGCCAGCAGCTCTTCGAGCCCAGCAGAGTCTGCAAATCCTGCTACAGCAGCCTCCACCCCGGCAGCTCCAGCCTGGACCTCGAACTGGACAAGCCCATCACTGCCACGTCCAACTGAATCGCTGGCCTGGGAGCGGCGGGGGCGCAGCCGGGCCGAGCCCCGCCCAGGACAGAGCCGGATCCGGGCCCGGGAGGCTGCGCTGGAGCTGGAGCTGGAGCTGGGGCCGTGGGCAGAGCTCGAGGACGGGATCCTGTGGGATTCTCCTTGCCCAGCTCCTCCCCCTTTCCTGCCTGTCCTGTCTGTGTGTCCGTGTCCCCGCGCGTGCGTGTGTGTGTATATAATAATATATCTGTTTGTTTGCGGGAGGGTCCTGGAGGTGGGGAGGGAGCTGCTGAGAGCCAGGATCCCTGGGGTATTTATCTGTCCCACTGCAGAACTGCTGCAGAACGAGGATTCTGGGGAGCAGGGAGCAGAGGGAGCCGGGCCGGCCGGAGTGCAGAGCCTGAATAGCTGCAGCCTCCAGTGCTTTCAATCACTCCTGTTATTCCAAACCCGAAACTGCTGTTTGGGAACCTGTTGCTGCTAGAAGAGATGGGAATCTCCTTGCCCAGAGACCTTTTCCCTCTCTGTTCTCACAGTGGCTGCCCGAGGGGCTCTCAGTCAGGTTCCTGGCTCTGTACCTGCACACACAATCCGTGAGCTCTGAGCCCCCGCAGCAGGAACACCTGGAATGCTGGCTCGGGAATGCGCGAGCTGTGGTGAGAGCCGAGCCAGGCGTCTGACCCTGCAATTCCTGCCTCAGTCCAGCAGGACAGGAGCAGAGCTCTGCCTTGTCCCTGCCCCATCCGTGTGGGTCCCTCTGGGAGCAGAGCACTGCCATGGCCAGGCCTGGCTGCTCACTCGCACTTTACTGGACGATCCAAACTGGCGGAAGGCGGCCGGGGCTCGGCCTGTGAGCATTGTGCTGGTGCCGGGCACCCTCCTGGGATGCTCCTCCTTTCCCAGGCTGTGTTCAGTGAACTCCAGATAGGAAAAGCTGCCTGAGGAGCTTAAAACAATCCCAAATACATTATGGATTCCCCTTCCTCCTGTCCCAATCAGACTCACCTCACTGAAGGGTGAAACTCCCAAATATCCGTTTGTAACCAACTGGTAGGTGCTCATCCCTTTCCCTTCCCATAGATCCTGCTTAGTGCAATCCAGCAAGGAGGAAGAGTAGATCCTGCTCACGGTGCATTCCCTAGGCACAATCCCAAATTCTCTATGGTACTCCAAGAATCCTGCTGGAGTATTTGAGAGTTCTAGATCCAACAGCTCAAATTCCAAGAAACCTTGGGAAAGGAGCATTTCCCTTCCCTGGAATGTCACAATCACATCATCCAAAGGGGGGGTCACGTGGAGAAACCATCTGGCAGAGCTCAGAGCTCTCTTGGGGAGACACTGAGGTGGTTGGAGTGTTCCCTTCCCACCCTGCCAGGATCCCTGCACTGCTGTGAATGCCCAGGAAGGAGGAGGCTGCGTCCTTGTGGCAACGGGCTCTGGGAACGGACGGAGCATCTTGGGATCTCCCTGGCACAGGTGTAGGGAAAGAGACGCTGGAAGTGGAGTGAAGGATGGGCTCTGCAGCCCAGGCAGGTGCAGGCTCTGTGGGGCTGAAGGGAGGCACAGGCAGGGCTGTGCTGCAGAGCAGGACGAGGCGGCAGGGCCGGGCTGGGGACACCCCAACCCCAGGAGTGGCTTTGGGGGTGCAGATCAGCCGGAGCCTCCGCACGTGCCAAGAGGGGCCGGGCTGGGATGTACAGTGTGAATAAAAGCTTGCAGCTCTTTAGGCTTTTTTGGATCGATGAAGCACTTTTTTTATTAATATTATTTTTTCTTTGTATGTAAAGGAGGAAGCCGTCTCTCCGTAGCTGTGTACAGAAATAACCCTTCTCTCCGCAAGAGAGTAAAGTGCTCCTATATTTTTCATTTTTGTCAAAAGCGAGAAGTAAATACTTTAGAATTGTTAAATATATAAATAAAAGTGAATAAAGTTTAGACTTTTGCATGGGAGCATTTGCTAACACACTTCCTAATTTCTTATTTTCCTTCCCTGTCCCTTGGGGGGATGTACTGGAGGCTCAGCAGCAGCACCAAGGCCTTGGAAAAGGAGGCTGCAGCTGCTGCCCTTGGCTTTCTGTGCTGTGCCTTTCCAAGGAACTACAAACTGCCACTCCTAAACTCAAGACAAAAAATTAAATCTTGGGCTTGGTTTTCCTGGTGCAGCAGTCCCAGGAAGGGGAAGCACAGCACACACCCTGCCAGGTTCTGTTGGCACAATCAGCACGGTTTTCCCAGGATGGAGAAAGGTGCCTGTCTCAGTTTCCTCCATAGTGTGTTTTTCTTTTTCTCCTTGACCAACCACGGTGTTTCAGTCTGGTGATGTTACCCAAATGTGGGATCAGCCCTGATCCCCAGGGAATTGCCCTGTGGGGTTTGGCAGTGGAGGCTCCATTCCCACCTTAGGCTGATGCTGGATGGTGGAGCTGTGCCTCTTTGGGAGCAAACCAAACTCACTCAGCTTTAAGATGTTTTTGTCCCAGAAGTTGGAGAACTCAACTGATGTTGGTCCTGCACAAGGGTTATTCCCATTTTCCAAGCACTCATTCCAGCTGTGCACAGTCTTGTCCCCTCATGCCCCCCACCATAATTTATTTCTTCTCTTACATATTTGAGGATTTGCCCTGAATTCTTGGGGGTCTGAGCAGCTGGGAGGGACCTTGAGCACAATCCCTCTGTGATTCGATGGTGTTCATTAAATCAAAATAAACCAGGTTGGGGTAGAGCTGCTGATGGAATCTGGAGCAGAAAAAAACAGGAATCACATTTGATGCAGTGTTTCAGATACACCTCACAGTGGGATTTCCTGGAGCTCCTCTCACCCTTGAGTTTCTCCTGAGGGCTCTCTCAGGAGCTCGCTGTCCTGCAGATGTTGGGAGCCCCGGGCACAGGGAAGTTTCTGCTCTGGGAAGTGCCGAGTGCGGGTCTGTGCCCCGCAGAGGGATCAGGGGAGTTCTGAGCTCCCCCACGGTGCAGAGGGGGACACGGCTCAAGGTGTCAAAGCTCATTTCCCCGTGATCAATTCCTGCTAAGGAGCCTCCTTCCCTCTCTCCTTTGTCCCAGCTCCCGGGCCGCCCCCGAGCCTGTCGGGACCCCGCGCTGCTGTCGCGATAGGCGGCGTCAGTGCTGCCCCCGGGCTGTGGAGCCTCCTGAGCCGGGATCTCAAACGGGCTCAGGAATCCCTGGGAGCTGAGGGCCCCTCATGCCCTGGGGGGCGGCTCGGGGGGCACCGGGAGGGCTCCGCGCTCAGAGCGGGCGCTGCGGGCGGGGCGGGGCAGGGGCAGGGTGGGAACCAAGGGCTCTGCTGGGAAGGAGCTGTTTGGGAGCTGCTCCAGCCTGGGCAAGGCTGCAGGAGCGGGAGGAGCCCTGGGAGGGGTTCCGAGGTGCTGGGAGGCTGCAAAGGGAAATCAATAACCCTCAGGAAGCTGAGCAGGTTCAGGGCCTATCAAACAGAGAGTCCTGGAATTACCCAGGACGAGGTTTGGAGTCAGCCCCGAGCAAAGGGCAGCTCTGCCGGCCTGGCCCAGGTGTTCCCCATCCCTTCCCACAGTGCAGCTGCCATTGCTGCATTCTGGCATTTCAGCTCACCCTTCCTTGCACTTGGATATTTTATAAACGCCCCTAAAGTTTGACTTTATTATTTAACAAATCTGGGTTTTAAACTAATTTCCCGTCGTGCTGTCACAAAATGATTTTCAGAGCTTGCAGTGGCAGCAGGTGATGGGTTTGATTGTCCTCTTTTTGGGTGGGATTTATATTAAAATGACATCTGAAGTCTCAATTACTTGAAGCACATGAAGTATTTGAAACCATGCCAAGCTCTGAGGACAGAGCTGTTCAGCAGCACTGGAAGTGTCAGACCCTCGTGTGTAACAGCCTTTATTCCTCTGCAGCCTCAGAGTGAATATTTAGATCTCAATAAATCTATCATTTTCCTACACAGTGATGAGTTCATAGTCCCTTGTTCTCTGAGCTCCCAGTTCGAGGGGCTTATTTTAGGCAAATTACAGCTCATGTATGAGGAAAAATTAATCCTGGTGTTCAGAAATGTAAAATAGGCTGGGAAAGGGGAACCCTGGACTGGCAGCAGTTGGAGATGAGCCCTGAGGGAGAGCAGGGGATCCCAGGTGCTGATCAGCCCTGCAAACACTCCCAGCCCGTGGCCTTTCCCTGCTGGGCCACATCCACATCCTGCTGTTTGTTGGAGCCAGGGGCACATCTGGGGCTGGATGTGCTGCTGTGCTCACTCCGAGCCTGCCCTGCTCCCTGAGCTCCCGGGGCACAGCAGCTCCTGGCACCGACCCTGTGGCATCTCTGGCACCCAAGTGCAGGGACAGAGTCCTGGTGCCAGCACACAGGGAATGGCTCCCAGTGCCAGAGGGCAGAATGGATGGGATATTGGGAATGGGGAATTGTTCCCTGGCAGGGTGGGCAGGCCCTGGCACAGGGTGCCCATCCTGGATCCCTGGCAGTGCCCAAGGCCAGGCTGGACATTGGGGCTGGAGCAGCCTGGGACAGTGGGAGGTGTCCCTGCCATGGCAGGGGTGGCACTGGGTGGGCTCTAAGGTCCCTTCCCACCCAAACCATTCCATAATTCCATGATTCCATGATGTAGGAGATTCTCCAAACCCAAATGTTCTTTATTCCCTGCAATGCACAGACAACAGAAGCCCTTTGCTGCTGGTTCATGGCATTTGGGGGGTTTCAGGGAAGCTGTGCCTGGCTCAGGCTGTGATCCCAGTGCCAGGACACAGGGAGCCCATGGAGCCTCCCCTGCTGTTGGGATTGCTCCACTCTGCTCCTCCCCAGGGCCTCCCTTTGTGTCCTCCTGGCTCTGCCATCTCTGAAACTCTGGATGACTCCAATCTCACACACAGCTCCTTCCCCCTCTTCCCACTCAGTGTCTGGCTGCTGCAGCATTTCCCAGCCATAAATTCCAGCTGTCTTCAGTCTATTAGTGCCTTTCTTCTTCTATTAGCAACTTCTTAATTAAAAACTTGTAGCCAGCAGGGCAGTACCAAGCAGGTCGACTGATGGGCTGAGGGGAAGGAGAGGCCCACAGCCAGTGCTTAGGTGGAGAATTACTGGATTTCAGTCCAAAACTTATGTAGAATTTATGTCAGGATGGATTGCAGCATCATTAGGACACGTGCATAGGGAATTAATCAACTTTCTGGAGGCCAGAGAGAATAAAAATCCCTTTTATCTTCAGAAAGCTGCAGTTCCTGAGGAGGTCAACGTTCCCAGCCACAGTGGGTGGAAAGGCTGCCCCTGGAGCAAACCCCACCCCGGGGTGGAAGTCTGTGGTCAGCACTGCAAAGCAGGAAGGTGAACAGAGAAAAATTGTGGATTTCTGGATTTAATCAGCTTCAGATAACTTTCAGTTTGGTTTTGGTTGGTTTTCTTAAAAAAATAAGAATGTTGGCACTTAAGAGCTGCTGCTTCCAGCTCTTGTCTGGCATTTATCACTGTGGCTTTGCCTAGAGCACTGTGAGAACATTCCAGCACCTTGCAGTGACCCTCAGGGCTGTGTCTGCTCTAGGAAACCTCAAAGCCGTGAATTTCAGCCCGGGGCAGGTGGGGGTCACTCCTGAATGATTTCTGTGGCCCCTTGTGGAACGGGACATCCCACCACACCTGGAACCTGCAGGCACCCGAGGATTTGGGGGATGGTTTGGACTGTTTGGGTTGTTTGGGTTGCAGCCCACCTGGTGTCGGTGCTCAGAGCCGGCTGCTCCCGAACACCAGGGTGCTGTCCTGCACCACGGCCTTGTCCCCGTAGCTGCCCCTCGCTGACTCCGCGGCCACCGGGCACAGCTCCTGGTGGCACCACCTGCAAGGAGAGAGCGCTGGGCTGTGCCGGCCCTGCCCCCCGCCCGGGGCCGGTGCCAACCCGAGCCGTGCCCAGGGGGATCCTGCCCGTCAGGGAATGGAGACACCGAGCGGGAAAAGCCCCGGGGCTGAGAGCAGCCCCTGCTCGTTCCCAGCTGTGGGTCTGGCCGGGCTTGGATCGCTCCGGGGGCGGAGCAAAGCCTGGCAGTGCCCATGGAATCCTCCAGAACACTCGGGGCGCTCGGGGCTGTGCCTACCTCAGGGCAGCGCAGGTGTCTGTGGGGGAAGCGCCGGGCCGAGCCGCGTGTTCCATGAGGAGAGCTCCTGCGGGGAGGAGGAGGTGTCGGCATCCCCAGCCCAGGGCTCAGGAACACAGGCTGGTGGTTTCTGCTCAGCAGTGCCTGAAGGCTGAGCTGCTTCAGTGTGAAAGGGGGGGATCGAGCTTCAGAGCTCCACCCTTGACCCAGGTGTGCATCAGGTGCCTGTGGCTGATCCCCAGCCCTTTCCTGGTCTGAAATCCATCAGCACAGGAGGGACCTGGAGCTGCTGGAGAGAGCCCAGAGGAGGCACCAGAGATGCTGCAAGGGCTGGAGCCAGGCTGGGAGAGCTGGGGGTGCTCACCTGGAGAGGAGAAGGCTCCAGGGAGAGCTCAGAGCCCCTGGCAGGGCCTGAAGGGGCTCCAGGAGAGCTGGAGAGGGACTGGGGACAAGGGATGGAGGGACAGGACAAGGGGGAATGGCTCCCAGTGCCAGAGGGCAGGGATGGATGGGATATTGGGAATTGGGAATTGTTCCCTGGCAGGGTGGGCAGGCCCTGGCACAGGGTGCCCATCCTGGATCCCTGGCAGTGCCCAAGGCCAGGCTGGACATTGGGGCTGGGAGCAGCCTGGGACAGTGGGAGGTGTCCCTGCCATGGCAGGGGTGGCACTGGATGGGTTTGAGGTCCCTTCCCACCCAGCCCATGCCACGGCTCTGTGGTTCCCGTGTTGCCCTGCCTGTGTAGATCCGTGCCAGGCTGTAGGAGAAGTCCCTGGCTGCCAGCTCCATGCTCAGTGCCCGCCCTATGCCCATGTTTGTCATGAACTGCTGGAGGCTCCCGATGGCTTCCTGTGCCCTCTGTGCCGCTGGGGACAGCTCCTTAATGCCTGAAGCCAGCTCCAGCTTTTTCTGCAGAGAGAACAAGCACAGGAAAAATTCCAGTGTATCTGCCTTGTGCCAGGGAAGGGGCTGCAGGGACCCTGGGCACACCCAGCTGCTGACAACAGCTCCAGGTGGCTGCCCTGGCACAGGGGGAGCAGCCAGGGAAGGGGATGTGCCCAAAGGAAGCTCCCAGCCTTGCCCTGGGGAGGGAGAATTCCCTGAGAGCAGAGCCAGCACGTTGCTGTTTCCATTCTGGCTTCCCAGCTGCACCTGGGACCAGCTCTCATCCCGAGTTCTCTCTACCTCTATACCTGTATCAGGGCTAATTCTTTCAGGATTATATAATAACTTGCACAAATATGCTCCAGCTGTGTCCAGGCAGGAAAATTCACATTTAAAGGAGCTTTCCTCTCCAAATTGTGTCAGTGGGAAAGGCCCCAGGACAAGAGGAAAGGGCTTCAAGCCCCACTGGGAGAAGTTCCAGTTGGATATTAGAGAAAATTTCCTCACTGAAAGGGTGGTCAGGCACTGGCACAGCTGCCCAGGACAGTGCTGGAGTCCCCATTCCTGCAGGGATGTAAAAGTCATGTGGATGTGGCACTTGGGGACATGGGGCAGTGGTGGCCTTGGCAGTGCTGGGGAATGGCTGGATTTGATCTCAGAGGGTTTTTCCAACCTAAAGGACTCTGTGATTCTGATGAAGATTGGGAATTTAACTGTGCCAGCAGCACTGCCTGAACCCTCCCTTGGCTGAGCTGAGCTTCTGTTCTGCCACATCCCAAATCCCTTGTGAAAGCACCAGGATACCCTGCTGAGAGTCTGGAATTGTTCTTTGGGCATTCCCACACTCCTCATCCCGTGCTGTTCCCCGTTGGCAGGGATGGGACACTGCCTGTGCTGGGGGCTGTGGTCCCACCTTCCCTCACTCCAGCCCCTCTCTCTGCAGCAGGACTGAGGGATCAGCCTGGAGAGCTTCCCCAAAGGCTGCATGTGAGCAGCTCAGCGTGCTGGGAGGTGCTGTTCATTAATTAGCTCCATCAATAACCTGCAGACGAGACTGAAGCCTGTGAGCAGCAGCTACACAGGAGGAATTTTTTATGTTTCTGAGGCTTTCAGTGCTGCAGCTCCTCTTACTGGGCCAGCGATTCCATCTGGGCTGGGCTGAGCCCACGTTTGCTCTGTGTGTTCTGAGGGCTCACACCCCAACACTTCCACAATTCCACACTTCCACACTTCCCAGTGCTGCTGCTCCAGGCTCCAGGGGCAGAAACACCCCCAGCATGTGCTGGTCAAACACAACAATTCCAGTGCCAACATAAATCCCACACACCTCCAAGGCCATGGAATACCAATGAGGTGCTCTGAATAGCCCAGAGGTTGTTGCTAATGAGGATCACAGATCCCAGAGGCATCAGCTCCCACAGGTTGGGTGGGAGCCAGCACAGCTCCAGCCAAGCATGGGGACAACACAAACACCTGCTGTTTGTGGCTGGGACAGACACACTGCCACAGCTGGAGGATGAACACCTGGAAATGTGGATCAGGAATGGAAAAGCATCATTTGTCCTCAAGGGATAAAAAAGAACTTGTATTTTCTTTGCTGGCCAATAATATTTTTTTTTTTCCCAATTGCACTTATTCCTTTCCTAACCAAAAGCCCTGGGTTTTCTGGAAGGTTTTTCCATGCTCTCTCTGCACTTGGGATGGAGAGGCTGGGAGCTGCTCCAGGGCAATGCTCGAGGCAGGAGCAGCTCCTGTTCTCTGCTGGTTGCTGTGCTCCAGCTCAGGGAGGAGGCACCCACAGCACCACTGCCCCACCACCCCTCACTGCCTCAAAGGATCAGCAAAGGAGCTGCAGAGCTCAATGGTTCTGATTCCCTCTGTTCTCATGGAGGCATCTTAAGATGCTGCTTGTTTGTTTGCTCTCACTGGCTCCCAAGCCATGTGGCCAGAGTGGTTTTTACTTACAAGATTAATCATGACTATCTGAAAATACAGTGACAGGAGGAACATCCCAACCAGGGCTAAAAGCACAATTTTGTGTCAGTGCTTGGAGCGAACACATGGCCCCACATCAATAACCTCCATTTGTTTTCTGCTGCCTGAAAATTGGGGTTGTGGTCTGAAAAGGACCTGAAAACACTGTCATATGTCTGAGATTGCAGGGCTGATTTACAGCCTGAGTTGCAGCCTGAATTACAGCCCCACACAGAAATTCTTGAGGCAAGAGTTGATTCTGAGCCTGCACGACACGTGCAGGGCTGGTGCTGAGACCCTGTCCTGGGATGTGCCCAAATTTCACCTGCAGTGACTCAAATGCAACAATCAACAAACTGCCCTGAGCTATTTTAGAGGCACTTCTCAGGTTGTAATTGAATTTGAAAGTACACCCAGGGCTCTGGCTCAAAATTCCAGCTAATAAAATTTTAGTAGAACACGAACTGACTGGCCCTGTGCTGTATCCACCTGGAATTCTCACCACAGCAGAGCTGGAAGCCAGGATGTGTCCTGGACTGATCCCAAACCATGGGCAGCAGGGAGGGGGGATTCTGCCCCTCTGCCCTGCCCAGGTGAGACCCCACCTGCAGAGCTGCCCCAGCCCTGGGCACAGCACAGGAGGGACCTGGAGCTGCTGGGGAGAGCCCAGAGGAGGCACCAGAGATGCTGCAAGGGCTGGAGCCAGGCTGGGAGAGCTGGGGGTGCTCACCTGGAGAGGAGAAGGCTCCAGGGAGAGCTCAGAGCCCCTGGCAGGGCCTGAAGGGGCTCCAGGAGAGCTGGAGAGGGACTGGGGACAAGGGATGGAGGGACAGCACACAGGGAATGGCTCCCAGTGCCAGAGGGCAGGGATGGATGGGATATTGGGAATTGGGAATTGTTCCCTGGCAGGGTGGGCAGGCCCTGGCACAGGGTGCCCATCCTGGATCCCTGGCAGTGCCCAAGGCCAGGCTGGACATTGGGGCTGGAGCAGCCTGGGACAGTGGGAAGTGGCAGGGGTGGGATGAGAGGTGTTTTTAGGTCCCTTCCACCCCAAACCATTCCATGGTTCCATCCCTGTCTCTCACACTCACTCTTCTCCCCAGGATTTCCAGACTCATAACCTCTAGACAATGTGGTTTGTCACAAACTCACTTGTGTATTAAAAACCCTAAAAATTCACCTTCTCATAGTCACACTGTGCAAGGATGGGGAAGTTCTCTGTATTTCCCTTTTCCTGATGATAATTACAACCCTTGGTTCCTGCTCCTGATCACAGCCCCAGCAGCACTGGGCATCTCACCATCAGCAGAGACAACTGATAGAGGATAGAAGCAAAACCTGGAGCTACCCTTGAAATGACTTGCAGAAAACCAAGAGCTGTACAGGAACTAATGTTGCTTTCTGCAGAGCCTCTGACAATGGGCACAAGTCCTGCACACTGAGAACCCTGATGGACAAACATAAAATGAATTGTACTCGGTTTGTGTGCATCAATAAAAAGGAAATGGATTGGGGCAGTAAAAACCCCTTTACGATGGGTTAAATTATTTCCTCAGTAGACAGGATTGGGAGGGATGTTTCAAAATGAACCAGACTCCCAGACTGAAAGAATTTGGATACCAGGAGCTCAGAAAGATGTTGTTTATCACCTGTGAGTGAAAACCTGATTCTGGTGTAGAAACTCAAGCACGTTCCTGCAGAACCCTGCAGACAGAAACCCCTCCCAGGCTGCCTCTCCAGCACCTGGCTGCCCGAGGCATAAAGGAACAGCTTGAACTGGCCAGGTCTGATTCTCTCCAGAGCTGGAGCACCCTCACTGCTGAGCTCAGGACGTGCAGCAGCCTCAGAGTGACAGGGACAGGGAAGGCAGGGGCATTCCTGGAATGTGGAGACCTTGAAGGCAGCACTCCCCCTCCCCTGCAGCCTTGCCCACAGCGTGATTGATGGCAGCACTGAGGAGCTCGTTAATTAATGAATCTCAGCGCTCCTGTTTCTGCTCTGCAGGTCCCTGCTCTGCACCACAGCTGTGCTCACCAATGCTCCCCAGTGCTCCCTGATTATCCAGATGTTGAGCAGCTGGAGGGGCCCTCCCAGCTGCACCAGGGAGCTGCTCCAGGGTGCAGCACAGCACCTTTGTGGGCTGTTTGTTTAAATCAGTCTAAGACTGTGGAGGCTGCTTCTTTCCAAATTATTTTAGAGCCCACCCACAGCTCCTTTACTTCCCCATCCATTACCTGCAGTGTCAGCCTAAGCAGCTGTTTGCCAACAGCTGGATTTGCCCCCAGCAGATGTGCTCAGTGCTGCTCCTGAGCAGGTCTGGCTTCTTGTGTGGCGCTCAAATCATTGGAGGTATTTCTGCCTTCCCAGAAGTTGTGTGAGAGGGTGGCAGGGGGCCCTCACCCCTGGAGGGCACAGAGTGCTGTGCCCAGAGCTCAGCTCAGCTGGGGGTGGCATGGGACACAAGCTGCCAGCTGCAGCCACTGTGAGAGCTGCTCTGGACTGCTCTGTCCAGTGCCCAGTGCTGGAGGACAGCACTGTCCCAGACTCTTCCCTTCTCATGGCGAAGGTGAAGGCTGCACAACACCAAATCCAGATGCCCAGGATTCCCCTGCTGTGCCTGGGCTGACAAGATTTGGGTTGCTGTGTCTGGATTAATAATGTCACCTCCGAGACAGCACCCTCTGATCCTGCCTCCTGTCTCCCTTTTTGGGATGCACCAAGCCAGATGCTCCTTCACCTTCATGAAACTGAGCTGCTTTGGACTCCTGTCACTCTTTAAAAGTGGAGCCAGAGAATAGCAAATCCAAAGAGGCAGAAATGGAATTCCTTTGGCTCTTTCCATCTTTTCAGGGAATAAAAATAGAAAGTCATAATGCAGTAGATAGCCCTAGTGAGGTTCAATATTCAGCAGTCCTGTGGTGATTTTCCAGTTAAGACACAACACCACAAAATTATTTTGGATTCAGGAAGGTGAGTCACATTAAAAATACACTTATTTTGGTACCTGTGTTGAGGAACTCTGACAGTGCCAAGCTCCCCACTGCTGAGCTGAAAGCACACAAGCATCCCAGGATTAGCACTGCCTGCATCCTGCTTTTGGAAGAGCTATTTAAGGAGCACAATTGTGAGACACAATCCCAATTGTTGGAATACTTGTCTAAAGCTTCAGTTTGGGCCTGTTCCCTGCCAGCCTCAGGCAGGAGCACAAACCCCAGAGAAGGTGAGGCTGAGCAGGGCTGGGGCTCACCTTCACTGTGGACAGGAACACAGCCATCACCTGCCCTTGGCTCTTGGCCAGGGACCGCAGCACATCCAGGGACAGGACATTGGTGGTTCCCTCCCATATGGACAGCACCTGTGTGGGAGAGCAGCAGGAGCCTTTGCAGAGACTGCAGCAGAGAAGGGGAGTGGGAGGGAACAGACACAGGGATATCAAGGATATCTCCAGAGATGTCTGGTCTCACAACAAGTGGAAGGGAGCAGCGAGCCCAGCTCCATTGCTGTGCTAGGAGCAGCCTCAGCACCAGGAACACCTCCTGTCCTTCCCTGGGCTCAGCAGGCAGGCAGAGGGAGGAGCTGGCACACCTGGAGTGAGCCTGGGAGGGCTCTGTTCTCCCTTGGGTGTGTCTTTAGCAGGGAACCAGAGTGCAGTGCAGGGGACTTGGTGGCACACAGGACCTTGTCCTGCCACCCTCTTACCAGAGCATCCCGGAGTATGACTGGCAAGCCTGTGTCCTCCATGTAACCCTGGCCCCCAAAACTCTCCATTGCCTCAATAGCCACGGCAGAAGCCTGCAAAATGCAGAGAGCTGGCATGATCCACAGAGCCTGAGGGGAAAATCCAACCTCCCACAGCACACAGCAGCTCCTGCTGGATGGGCTGACTGGGTCCTGCTCATCTCCTGAGGCAGGTTGGTCATTACCTGCAGGAGGAGCAGATGGGAGTTGTTGCATTGTCATTTCAGGGTTTACCTCGGGTCCCTCCCCTGATAATTCCCTCCCAGGTGTGTCAGTCACCTCTCCTTTCCCCTCCCAGCACTGTCTGTCAGTCCTGGCATTCCAGAAGGGCCTCGAGTGACTGGCAGATCCAAAGGATGCCCTCTACCCCTGGGGGGCATTGGGCCATCCAGGTGTCCTTTGTCCCTTTGTCCCTCCCCTCCTGTCCCTGCTTGGTGGCTCCCTGCCCCTTCCCTGCCCCTCTCCCCGGGGTTAAAGGAGCAGCAACCACGGGCTCAGGGAGTTCTGCTGGAGCTGGTGCTGCATTCAGAGGCCTGTGGGCCAGAATAAAGCTCTGGATCCAAACTCTCCACAGAACCGACTCCTTCCTTCACCATCCCCTTAAAGCTCCTCCACAGAGGAAACCTGAGGAGCAGCCCCTGTTATGGGGGGAAGCTCCATCCCAGCACCGCCAGAGCTCCTGCAGGCCTGGCCTTGTCCCCATGGGCCCAGTGCAACACCCAGGCAGCCAAAGTGTCTGTGGGGTGAAACACACACACCCACAGCAAAGTGTCTGTGGGGTGAAACACCACACACCCACCAGCCAAAGTGTCTGTGGGGTCAAACACCACACACCCACCAGCCCAAAGTGTCTGTGGGGTGAAACACCACAGCTGGTTCAGCACCAAGGACCAGACAAGCTCAGGCACCTCCTGTCCAGCTGTACTGGTAATTATTCCAACAGGGAATGAAGCCTGAGTGACACAGAGAGGGGACCTGCAGGAGCAGCAGGCTCCAGAGCAGGAACTGCTGCAGGTCCTGCAGGTGTCCCCTGCTCTCCCTGCTCTGTCACTCACTCCTCCTCCCAGCTCTGTGCTTGCCAGCATTCCACACTGGGCTAATCAATGTGCTCCATACCTGCTTCCCTGTGTACAGCTTGGCCACTGGGATGAGCAGCCTCAGCAGCAGCTGCTCCTGCTCACTGGCCAGGTTGGTTTCAGTCAGGCCCAGCAGGCGAACGATGTCCATGAGCAGCAGGAACGCCCCTCTCACCTGCACCTGTGAGCACAGGACAGATCCCTGGCAGGGGTCTGGGACTCTGCTGACTCCAGGGGAAAATGCCACCCCTGCCTGCTCAGACCCACAGCTTCAGGGACTCTGAGCAGCCAAGGCACAAAGGATGGAATATCAAAGGTTCTCTGCCACTCTTGGACACTGTGATGCAGTAAAGGGGGAGTGCACTACATCAGGCCTACTTGAGCCTTAACAAAGCTCCTAAAAGGCATCCAGGCCCCAAATCTGCATGTTTTCAAAAGGTAAGGGATGTGAGATGATGGTCAGCCTCTGAGCACCTGGAGCTGCAAAGTCTGTGACAGATTTCTGCCTGAGCAGGTTACTTCCTTGGCAAGTTTTGATTTGGGAAGCATCAGGGTACAGAGCTGTGTGATGTGGGACAAGGTAGGACCTGCCCTTCCATTCAGAGAGGGAGTTCTGCCACAGACAATGAGATGCTGGAGCCTGAAGTCATGTTTGACAGATGTTGACCACCTTCCCCCACCTTGCAAGAGAATTTTTAAATACTGTTTACAGCCCATCTCCTGGGACAGCATCTCCCAGGGAAGCTGGATGAGCCCATACCAGTCTTGGACAAGAGTCAGGTGACTGTGGTGTCAGGCTTGGACTCTGAGGCCAACACCCAACCTCAGAGGTCATGGCTTATCATAGTAAGGGCACTCCTTTCTCCCAGGGAAACTCCCAGGTAATTGTTAGGACAACCTGAAGTCCAGCAGAGGAGTTAGGTCTGTTATCAGATCCCACTAGAGTAAAACCATTCCCTTGCTGCATCCACTTTGCTGTAGCAGGAATGGCCTCCTAAATCTGAGTGCAGGCTGGCTGTGCTCACTCACAGCACAGAATCTCTGCCCTCTTTCCCTCCCAACAGGTCCAGCTTGGCTCCCAGAAGCCTCACCTCCATCCGGGCCATTGTCTGCACGTGCAGGGGATGGTTCTTGAGCAGCTTCCCGAAGGCCACGCGCTTGCAGGCGTAGTCCCTGCTCAGACTGATCATCCTGGAGGGTGGGAACAGCACAGGGAACAGCTACACCAGCAGCTTTCCACTTCTGAGCATTCCCTTCCAGCCCCCTCCACCACAAGAGCCCTGCTCAGCTGTACCACACCTGTACAGGTCACCCACCCACAGGTCACCCTCCTCCTGCAGCACTGCTGGCTCCAGGCCTGGCCCACAAAGGGGACACTTGGCTCGATGCCACGCACTGCAAAGTGCCCTTGTCCTGCTCCTTCAGCCCTGGGGGCATCTGTGCTGCCTTCCTTCACCTTCTCATGGCAGCCACTGCCCCAATGACGTTGTGGATCCGAGTGATGTTCAGCATGTTGGAGATGGCAGCCACTCCCCGGCCCTCTGCAGAGATCTGCAAGGAACAAGGGCTGACATGAGCCTTTCCTTGGATAGGGATGGATATGGGAATGGAAATGGTGTTAACATACACATAGACATGGCTGTCCACTCTGCCCCTGCCTGCCCTCAGGCACTCAGAGACCTGCTTGCTTTCAAATACATTTGTCTCATTTTAGCCAAGTCTGTGGTGTGATGTGGTTCCCTTGGAAGTGTCCCAGACCAGGCTGGATGGGACTTGGAGCAGCCTGGTCTGGTGGAAGGTGTCCCTGCCCATGGCAAGGGTTGGAATAAGATGAGCTTTAAGGTCCCTTCCTACCCTGGGATTCTGTTTTTATGACCAGAGAAGTGGCTTTTGGAGACCGTGTCAGCATGATCAGTTCTGGTTCCTGCTTCTTGCTCCCACCTGCACACTACACAAACTGTCCCTCTGCTGGCTCAGGACCAGGATTAGAGAAATGACCAGCCTAAAATAACATATTTATATTTTTTTGTTGTCTTCTCTCACATCTTTTCCTGAACTCTTCTCAGCTCTGCCTCACACGGAGCCCCACCAGTGATTTGTTCTGTGATGTGGACAGCCAAGCCACAGAGGTGGAAGAGAGGAAGTTTTCCAGTTGGGATCTCTGCTAAAAGCCCCAGGAGTGAGTGCCATGCCAGGGCAGGGGAACTCTTACACACCAGCTCTGCTCTGGCTCCTTGCAGCCACAGCTCTGCTGTTGCCATCTGCCTCGTGCCCAGCTTGTCCTTCAGCCTTTGCACCTGGATGTTGTTCAGCTTCCCCTGCTCATCCCGAACCCTCAGGAAGAACAAGGACAGGCCTCTGGAGCCCTGGGTACACTGCAAGGCACAGAGAGGATTCTATTACAATGCAACAAGGAAGAAAAAGAATGCCCCTGCTCCTTCCCCTGGCTCCCCAGCCAACAGAACTGGTTTACCTGTCCTTCAGCATCTGCTATCCTGGCCAGGGTCAGTGCCATGTCAGAATCAGCTGCTGATGTGAACCACTTAAACCCATACAGACGATAGGAGCCATCCGGCTGCTTCCTGGCCACGGTCTCAGTGCCATTTGCTGAAAAAGAGGAGAAAATTTCCTGGTCTTGTGGGAGCGTCTGTGTCAATCAATGCTGATTTTACAGCATAAGCAGCACAAAGTGCCCTTTAAGGCACTTCTTGCTATGAAGATGGAGCATGGGTTAGCTGTTAATCTCTTTCATTGACCCTCGATAAGAAATCCAGTGTGTATAATCCAGTTCTTCAGGAGTTACCTCAGCCAAGAACACAAAGGGCTCTGTGTGCACAAGAGGACAGAGATTGGGTCTTTTGTTGGTTAAAAAGCAGAGCTGTGCAGAGGATTTGCATGATTTCTGCTGAAGTCCTAAAGCTCCCTGGCTTTTTAGGTTCCCCACATCCTTTGTGTTCTGTCCTCACTGCCACCCCTGCTCCCACCCCACAGCACGTACCGACATCGGAGCCACCCCTTCGCTCCGTCATCCACTGGCCAGAGGTCCAGAACATCTCAGGGTCACGGGATGTCAGACGGTTAAAGGCATTTTTCAGAGACCCAGGAATCCCCAGTGACTGTTTGAGGGGAGAGAAAATAAACTGAGATGCTCATAACACAATAGTTGACGTTACCCAGTTGCCTTAACTGCTGTGTTCAGGGCTCAGCCAGGTGGGTGGAAGCCAGGTGGGTGTCCTGCACTGCAGAGGATCTGCAGGTGCTGCTGAGAGCCTGGGAGCCAGCACAGCTCCCACCAGCTGCTGCAGCACTGTGCAGACAAGGAGCAGGCTGTGTTACAACACAAAGTGCTGAGCATCCCTATCCCCTTGGATTTCTGGGGAGAGAGGTCTCAAACAGCCCATGTGCCAGGTTCATGTATGCTGGATGTCACCAGCACCCAGAGACATCAGGGAAGAGGGAACTGCCTCGTGCTGCTTTAAGTTATTGTGAATTTAAATGCCCAGGGTTGGCTACCTAAAGGATATTTTCCTCTCAATCCTACATAGCCACTGAGGCAATGCAAGGGGGGGTCACTAAGATGCAGAGCCAAACATTATTGGTAAAGTCTTGGTGGTTTGGTGAATTTACACGAGGTATGGGTCTGGCCTATTACACTTAACTGCCACTCCACACAAATATGGGAAAACAAATTGTCTTGTAGTAAAAATGTATTCATAGGATGATAGAAAAACAGAATGGTTTGGGTTGCAAGGGGTCTTAAAGCTCACCCAGTCCCACCCCCTGCCATGGCAGAGACACCTCCTTCTATCCCAGGTTGCTCCAAGCCCTGTCCAACCCAGCCTTGGACACTTCCACTTGGGACACCTTTCCAGCTACCTGCAGTGCCACAGGTGCCATGTGCAGCAAAGGTTTTATTGAACACAGTGCTGTCAGTGAATATAAAAGTTGGCATGGGCACAGAGGCTTTGTACCTCATGGAGAAGGGCAGTGGGAGACAGAGCTGAGTCACAGAGCAAGGAAGGGCAGTGCCCAGAACCAGATGGATCGGTGCTCCTGCCTCTAACCTGCAGTGCCAGGACGTGGGCTGTGCCCTCAGGGACCAGCCAAGCTCATACCTCAATGACTTTGGCTGCCCCATCAGTCATGGCCAGTGGACAGCTGAAACCTCCAGAGGAGCTTGAGAACAAGTACAGTTTGACAGCCTGGTACAGGCGGCTGGGAGAGGGAGAGACAGAGGGAAAACAGATGGGTTACACAGCAGTGCAACAGCACGAGGATAAAATACCTTGACTGGGAAGAGAGGAAAAATTACAGCCAGAACCAGTGAGGATCAGACCACTCATTTCTGAGAGGGCAAAATCTGTTCCAGCCAGGAAGAGGGAAGAGGAGCAGCAGAGTTTCTCAGTCCCAGTGGGACAGCCAGCACCAGGCCAGCTTGTGCAGTTTTTAACAATAAGAAATGTGGGTCTGTCTCCATGGTCTGGAATACAAAACACCTGTGAGTAAAATCCCACATCTTCAGCTGCATTACAACTAACACTCACAAAGCTGGAGTGGTGCAGGGAACTGCCAGGCCCCACAATCAGGAAGGTGACATCAAAGAATATTATGATCAAGTGTGGGCCATTAGTTATGGCTTATCATTGGTGAGGTGGAACATTGCAGTGGACAGACAGAGCTGCTGGGGACAGCAGGAGGTGTGCTGGTGTCCGTGCAGCATCTGCTACTGGTTACACAACCAGCTCAGTCCTGCAAAATGCTGAATAAACCTTGCTAAGAACAATCAGGAAGGCCCTGAGTCATTCCCAATTTGCCCCAGTTACCTCCAGTGGGTGTATCTTCTCTCATAGGCCTCAGCAATCAGCCCTTCTTCCGCTGAAATCTCCTTCATCCTCCTCCACGCCAAGCAGGTGTGGATGTGATCCACGCGCCGCCCCCAGGCGTCGAACTGCCGGAACACGGGGGGGTTCAGCTCACATTCCCAGCCCAGAGGCTGGATCTCGTTCAGCAGCCGCTTTCCAAACCTCTCCAGGTTCTGATGCATCTCCTCCAGGACCTGTGGGGCAGCAAGGAGAGCCCTTCAGCACATCCCAGCCCCAGACCCAGCGGGAAGGGCAGAGGACTGACCATGCTGCCCTGCAGTGCCAGTGGTCTCCTGCCACTTGGCCCTTCCATGCATTCCATAACACAGCACGACAGCTCCCTCAGCCTCTGCTGGCACAGCTGTGCTCTGCTGTCACTTTTTCTCTATTTTCCCTCAAAATCACTTTTTCAAGTTACTTTTGGCAGCGTGTCTGGATTCCACAAAAGACAGAAGCGCTTTAGTGTCAAGGCTGAGAATGACACAGATGCACTCGAGCAGGGGGGTTGGATGAGACGGTCTCCAGAGGTCCCTCAGCCACTCCGAGATTTACTGCTGGAGAGGAATGCCAGGGGAAAGGCTGCCAAAACCAGAATGCCTTCATCTGTGCAGGAAAACTTCCACTGGGCTCAGCAGCTACCTGCCTGTCAGATGAGAAAAGGAGGGATGGAGCAGCCTTTTCAGCTTCAGCCTGGCACACAACATGTCTAGATTCAAATTCCCACCCCGCACCCAGGGATCCTTCCTGAAGGGTTCATTCCCTCCTGAGGGATTCATGTGCCCTCGTTTCTGCTGGGCTTGGCTGACCTGCATGGAGTAATGTGTCTGTAGTTAATGGAGGGAAACCAGCACTCACAGAGGAGTGATTGATTCCAGCCCCCTCAGATCCCTATTTCAGGGTGACAGGAATTGCCTTTTGCAAGTTCCCTTTCATGCCCAGGAGTAAAGCCAAGTGAAGTTACCTAGATTTTAAAACCTGAATATTACATTACTAAAATCAGGCAGGAGGACCCAACCTCCAGCCCTGTTGCACCTCATTGGCCTAAACACATCCAAGACTGTGTTGGGGGTCAAAGAATCACCTGATTTGCTTCCATGAGAGGAATATTTTTTGCTGTTCTCTGTCTCTCAAGAGATGCTCATTCCCTCCTCAATAAAATAATAAAGGAGTTGAATGCCATAATTGCTGTACTGAAAATCGTGCAATAATAAACCCTTATTAATTTTCTGTTGATGAAGTACAAACATGGCTTTTTCCTTTCCCTGCCTGTCCCTGTATTGACCTTCCATTAATCCACACCCTGTGTGATTGATTCCTTCCTCCCTCTGCCATTCCATGTGCATGATGAGGTTCAAACACACATTCTCCAGGTGCCACTCTGGAAGTCTCCATCCTCAGACCAGCCAGTTTTCCTTCAGCAGAGCAACAAAACAGTGTTAAAAATCACAAAACAAGCCAAACCATGCACGAGAGCCTGTCAGCTGCTCCAGCTCATGCCACACCCATATTTACCATGGGCAACCTCTAATCTTTATCACTGACAACAATTTGAAGGTTGTTTCCGAGGCATAACCCAGGAATCCAAAGTTCATGGGCTTTGCTGAAGCACAAGACTCTTTGAACTGTTGACCTGGTGGGTTTTTGCAGGCAGAAGAACATGAGTCTGCCAAGCAGATCTCTTGGTCTGGGTTCATGCAAGGAATTCATACAACAATCCCTTCGCCATCATCCATATTTCCTAAAACCTCCCAACTGCTTCACTGGGAGCTCACCACACACAGCCTGCCAAACCACCAAATTACCCAAAAAAATGTGTTTATTTCCAAGGTGAAGGAACGAACCCAAAACTCCTACACTTGTGACTGCTGAATGTCACACACAGCAGCCTTGGTGCTCCAAAGAAAGGACACTGGGATGTGGAGAGGACAAAATCATTTGGGTCAGGGCTGAGGCTGCTGGGTGATATCATTCACCCTAATCTGTCCTTTGATGTCCCAGGCATGAAGATATGGGAAATGTAAAAATTAATGCACATTAGGAGTGCCAATAGATATCCTTTATATTAAAGGATGTGTTTTCAGGGCAGCAAAGCCTGATAGATCCCTCTTCACAACAACACCCAGAAAAAGCAGATGCTTAATTCAGTCCTCTCCTTAAATCACCTCCAAACAGAGAAAGAAAATTTTTGTGCCATTTCAAGAAAATTTCTGTGTTAGCCGTGGAATAGCACAACAGGAGTTCGGTGGGACAGCCAAAGCTTCAGGGGTTGCTGCTGTTCTGGAGAGGAAGGTGTTCCCATGGAGAGCAGGCTCCGTGCTGCAGGGCTCTCCTTTCCTGCAGTGAGGCAACACTGCCCCGCTGGGACTGAGTGAAGAAACGAAAGGAAAATCTGCTCCCGGTTCTCTGGGAGGTTTTGGAGGAAGGAGTGGAAGCAGCCTCGTTGTTCTGATCCTTTTATTCTCTGGGAAACCTGAATCATGCTTCTTCCAAAGGTGCAGATTAGAGCAGGACCTTCATGGTTACCCAAAGGCATTGTCCATTCTTGTCTTTTTTGCCAAGAAGGCCATGGTGGTGCTTAGGGAGGCCTCACTCCTCTCTTTTGGGATGGCTGTGACAAGCCCCCAGCACTGCCACCTCACTCTTCCCACACTGTGACTGCCAGGCCTCACAGACCTGGAGAGCAAGCAGGGGAAGTGGGAGCCTCACTGACAGCCAAGTCCCCTCCCCTCTGATCATGTGGTGGCTTTAGGAGTCATGGCATTGCTTCTGCTGGAATAAAGCATGGAGAGAGGTCACACTCTGCTCCATGAAAAGCGGGAAGCACTTGTGGCCCTTGGGGTGATGGCAGAGGCCAGCCAGAGAGGTGAGCTTCTTCCCAGGGCTTCCTGTAGGACTGGAGCCCACAGCACCGACATCCAGAGCCTGGGGCCTCACACCCCCATCTGCACCCCTGACATCCATACAGAGCCTTTCCTGGCTGAAAAAATGAACCCAGAAATGCCACCAACCTGTGCTGGGAGCAAGCAAGCCCCGAGGGGCCTTTCCACCTTCTTGAGTACTTGGCTGAGAACAGCCCAGTCCTTACGAATTTTCTTTAAATTCCCTCTTTCCCCAGAAAGAGAGGTGGAAGAACAAATCAGAGTTTGCAAGCATCTTAGTCTGATTCCTCTCTCAGAAATTCCTTCCTCTACATAACCAGACAGCAAATGCCCACACTGACAGTCCCAAAAGAGCACTGCAACACCCAGCCCAGTCGCAGGAGCCCACTGAGCCACTGCTGTGTGTGTCCTGGCAGTGTTTGTCACCCCTGCCCTCAAACACAACAGGTTTTAAGGAATGCTGATAAATTCCCTCCAGTTAAACACTCAAAGGCACAAAAAGGCTCAGACAAATGTTCAATTCAGAGTCTGAGGCAGGGGCTCAGCTGGGTACACGCAGGAACACAAACTGACCTTGAGAGGAAGGTGTGTTTTCAAGTAACTCTGAAGCAAAGTGTCTTCCAAGTACGGGTTCCCAGTCTTAGGCTGCTCTTGGAAGAGGGCCTCTGCGTCTCTCCTTGTGAGGTGCATTTCCGAATCTTCTAACATTTGTTTTTCCTTCATGCCGGCCTGTTGCTCCTGCCCCACAGTCGTGTTGACTCCTTTAACAGTCAGCATTTGGCAGCTGCCCCAAGGCACAAAGTGACCTGATTGCCACGACTTGCAGGTGACACTGGATCTCCACCAGGGCAAACGACAGGCAAACATGATCCAGCACAGCCCTGGGGGTCACGCACACAGCTCTTGTTTGCAGACACCCTTCCTCGCCCGGCAGCAGCACAGTCCTGGTTTGTTTGTGTGTTGTGAAATTATTCTTGTAAAATCAATGAGGTCTTCTCTCCTCCCTCAGGGAGGAGCTTTCCAGCAGCTGTTGTTAACTGTTAACTGTTGTTAACAGCTGTTTCAACTGTTTCAACTGCTAACTGAGGTTAGCAGCTGAAAAGGTCTTGGGAAAGAGATCAGAAAAGGGTCTGGAAAAACACAAGTGTGTTTGCTGTCCTGTCAGCTGGGGAAACCATCATAACTCGACAGACTGGAATTTCCAGAGCTGGGGGACCTGGGAAGGGAGGAGTGTGCTCTCACGAGCATCCCCCTGAATTGCTTGGAGTAGAAATGAAAAGGAAAAAAAATAGGTTTCGTTTTCTGAAGGGTAACAAATTGCCTGGAGACGGGAAGAATCGGTATAGGCAGATTATTCTGTACATAAGATACAAGTGAAACAGAACCCATCGTCCTTGCCTAGATTTGACACTGGCTCCAAAACACTCTGCTCTTTGTGAAGTTCCTGATGCCTTTGAGTTGGGATGATACCAAGTCTCCCTTTCCCTAGAAAAATACCAGAGTATTCTAAGAATGTGGATTTGAGCAACTTCAAACTGCACCTCCTTTGGGGTTATATGCTGCTAATAAACCCAGTATTTTACTCTAAAGTGATTTTAAGCAGGTAAGATACCACACCACTGCCCCTGCCATGGTTGTGCTTTTGCAGGACTTTGTCCTGCCCGAATTCCTGGGACAGAGCAGCAGGGATAGGGACAGGAGCAGATACAGAAGCAAGGACAAAACAGAGACATGGCCAGGGATAGGGACGGAGATAGGGACAGATAGAGGGGCAGAGCAAGGGCAGGCATAGCCATGAGAACAGGGACAAGCGACAAGCCGCGAACAGAGGCAGGTGCAGAGCAGGGTCGGGTCAAGCCTCCGCCTCAAGGCTTGGGCCGCCCCCGCCGCCTCCTGCCCTCAGCACCGCCCACGCCCGGGGCTCCGGCGGCGCCGTGGCTGAAGGAGCCCGCGGAGGGCGGTACAGGTAGGGGAACCGCCTGGCCGGACAAGGCTGCACTTTAGGGCAGCCCTCAGCACTCTACGGGCTCCCGTGCCCCAGGAGGGTCCCCCATTGTCCTTTAGGGGCTCCTCAGGGAGCTCCTTACGGGGCGCCTCACGGGGTCCGGAGCTCCTGAGGGACCCCTCCGTGTCTGAGGTCCGCCTGTGCCTCATAGCGCTTCCCAGCACCTCAGGGACCCCAAACACCTCAGGGACCCCAAACACCTTAGGGAGCCGCTCCCCTCGGGAGCCCCTCTCCGTCTCTGGGGCTTTCCCCGCTCCCGCAGCGCTCCCTCAGCGCCTCACGGCTCCCGCGCCTCAGCCCCGCCGCCCCTCGGGTCTCAGGGGTTCCTCACGGTGCTGCTGTGTGAGGGGCAGGACCCAGCCCCCTGTGCACCCCGACCGGGCCTGGGCTTCCGCTCATAAAACCCCTCAGAAACCTCTCAAAAAAATGAGTAAAACCCATTTTCGGAGCCATGGCTGCTTTTTTAAGGGCTGTGGTTCCTCACCTTTCCAACAGCAGGCACAAGGGGCAGAGTGAGGGGTGCAGGGCTGAGGGTGTCACCGAGCAGTGCGTTCCTGAAGATGCAATTTATCTTTTCCCTTTCAGTACTAATTTGCTGATATTCAGTGATAAGGTGACTGCAGAGTGGGGGAGCATTGGAGTTCCAGGGCAAGTTCTGTCCTTCCAGCCCTGGTGAGACACTGATGCCAAAATCTTGTATCTTGTACCTGAACGGCTGGGTTGTAATGGGTCAGCATGGTCTCAGAGATGTTTCCTCCTCAGAAAATCAATATAAATATTGTATGGTTCATAAAACATGTTTTCTCACATCTTTGTCTCACCTAAATCAGCTTTATTTAGTTAATAACCTCACGTTGTAATTACAACACCTTTGTCTGCTTTGATTGCATTCCAGTCCTGCTCACAGTGCCTAGGTAAAAAAAAAAAAAAAATCTACTTTGCTAAAATATTTAACACGTTAAAAATTTTGCAGGTGTGTATTTGTTTAAATATACTTTTATAGCTGTAATCTGTCCTCATTACTAAATGAAGCGCTAAATTTAGCATAAAAGCTGTCACCGTGTTCAGATCAACATGTCTTAATGACTGCCAACAAATGGAAACGAGCCTTCCACAGGAGAAAAAAAAAGGCACAAAAGGTGCAAATGCAGAACAAGGTTTGATCAGCTGAGTTAATAAAAGGCTGCATTAGGTCAGGAGTTAAATCACCCTGCCGTGTTTGTGCTATTACTTTAATTGTTACTGGGGAAGTTGAGTAGCTGCGGACACAGCACCGTCCCTCTGGGACCTGTTGGTGGTGTTTCCTTTCATTAACATCCCCCATTTACAATGAGATGTGGAGATCTCCCAGCAAGTCATTTTTCAAACCAGTTAACGCAGGGCTTGTTAATTCCAGCTAATGGAAGTTTTTAATCAGGATTGTCAGATGGTGCTAAATCAAGCACCTCACTCAAGTGAGAAACATGGAATATCCAGTGTTATTGCCTGTACCAATCAGCTCTCCATTCTGGTAAAATGAGTATTTTCTTCTTCAATCCAAGCTTGTCTAACTGAAACAATTGGGACTCTCCCTTTTTTCTTTCTTTTTTTTTTTTTACCTTTCAAGGTGTCCCAGAAGAATTATTCCCTTATTCTGGCCAAGACTGATGTTAGCACGTTTCCTGCTTACCCTTGCTAAGTTATTAACTGCTATTGGCAGACCTCCAGTTCTTTCACATTCCCCCTTCACACTTTCTAATGGTTGTAGGAATTAACATTTGTGGTTTGGAATATGAGAAATGCATTCTGAAGTGGCACCGACTGACACCAGGTGCACTTGTGGCCCTGAATTTCAAATACTATTGATTGTTTACCAGTGAGCAGGAGTTTTCACACTCTGCAGGCTCAGTGCCATGGAGTACCCTTGGTTTGCTTTGCTTTACCTGTCCTTCCTGGCAATTAGCCTTCAAACTCTGAGGAATTTCATTCTTACTTTAATATAGATGAGAAATAGCAGTAACTGTGCTCTCTACGTGTCTCGTGCCTTCTTTATTTTTCAGGGTTTAGTTACAAGTGGAAGGCAGGTCTTTGAAACACAGGATGGCTGTTCAGCAGCTAGTCAAGCAAAAGAAAAAGCCCTCTAAGGTAAAAAATGAAAATATGGTGGTGCAGACAATATTAGCTCTCAGTTTGGGACCTGCAGAGGCAGGAAACCTTTCTGTTGTCTGCACTGTTTTTAGTTGGATTCATTCCAATTCAGTGAGAGGCAGAGTGGGGCTCTGACATGATTTGACTCAATAAATGTAGGCTCATTAGGTGTTCACAGAGCTTTATTAGCAGGAAGAACAGCAATAAAGTAACAGAAGAACTAAATTTAGTGCAGTGTCCACTGCATTGTTCGTGTTGGCATCATGCAGTGTGTATTTACTGTAGCTCCAGGTGCTGTTTTACAGCTTGGAGTTAAAATCACTCTGTTGGCAACTCAGGCTGCTGTCAGAGCACCACAGCAGCCTTTGGGCTTGTGTGACTCCCCAGTTAAAACTGCACACCTTTTTGAGGGGTGGCTCTCTGTTAGGTGCCAGCATTGGTGCAGTGGAGGGGGTGGGAATAAAGTGATAAAGGGGAGGGCACATCCAACCAGTGCACTCTGCATCTGGGCAATGATGTCAGATCTATTGATCTCTGCCCTTAAATCATTTAATCCACCCACCTCACACACGAGTCTTCCCTGCCTAGCTTAAACACCAGAGAAACCTTAAAATTTCGTGTTATATTTCCAAGTTACCCTCTTCCCACCTGCTGAGACTTGTTTCTAAATATAATCTGTGTTACTCTTAAGAAGGTGCTATTTGTGGCGTTGCTTTCGCAGGAGGCAGTGCTGTTCCCTGAGAGCATCACCACAGAGCAGCAGTCCCTGGTGCTGGTGAAAAGGCTCCTGGCCATCTCTGTGTCCTGCATTACCTACATGAGGGGGCTGTTCCCTGAGAGCTCCTACGGCACTCGCTATCTGGATGGTAACACCTGAGGGCTTCTTTCTACTCACTGCCTTTTATCTGTCATCTGCCTTATCTTCTGGCTGCACACGTGGGTGACTTCACTTTGGCTGCAGGTTCTCAAATCTTCTCAAGTCTGGGTGCAGACAGAATTTCTGACAGAGAGCATGGAAGACAACCTTGAGCTTCTGGCTTCTCTGTTGGTATTCCTCTAGGGTCATTCCTTGGCATTGCCAGCCCCATGAATCAGGCTTCTGAGCCAGGAGAGTGACTAAAAACACAGAAAGTTTTAAAAACTTACTCTTATTGGAATGTTTCATTTTCTTTTGGATCTTTGAACCCATGACGTTCACATTTTTAGTTTTCATTGGGAGGCTGAAATTAGATTTGTCCATTTTCATAGAATTGTGGAGTGGTTTGTGTTGGATGGGACCTTTTAAAGACCATCAAGTCCAACCCTCTGCCATGGGCAGGGACACCTTGCAGTAGATCAGGTTGCTCCAAGCCCCATCCAACCTGACCTTGAATATTTCCAGGAATGGAGCACCCACCTTCTCTGTGGGCAACCTGTGCCTGTATTTACCACCCACATTATAAAAACCTGACTTAGATCTAATCTAAATCATCCCTCCTTCAGTGTACAACTGTTTCATTGTTGAGATTTGGGGTTTATTTCCATGAAAACTATCTCATATCTGCTTTGGGAATCAGAACTTTTGAAGGATAAAAAAGAACTTTGAGAACCAAACTTCTGTCACACGATTCCAAGAATTAGTGATGCTTTGATTCATGAACATCTTTATGATCATTCAAGGTGTGAAATGTCCCCCTGCATTCCAGTCCATTTCTGTGTTGTCCCTTATGGCATTAGCTGCCCTGAAACATGTTCACATTTACTTTGTAGATTTGGTTGAGGGCACAGAAATCCCAAATTGGTTCTTGAACCCCTAACCCTGAAAAGCCACTGGTCAAATGTCAGGTCTGTCTATGCCTCTTTGATGAGGAGTGTTATTTAGCATCTGGCCTGCTCACATCTTCAAGGGCCCCTTGGTTGAATCCTAAGGTGTTATTAATGCCCCTTTTCACCTGCAGGACAGGTGTGCCTTTTGCCATTCTGAGTGCCTGGAAGCACAGGTAGAAGGAGCTGTGTGGAAAAGCTTCACAGAAAGTTTATTGTGAGCACAGTCCTTGGGGCATCGCTTCACATGGATCTTGGTGAAGTCTGAATGCAGAAGGGAAGGTGTTAGGGAATGGTCAGGGATGGAGTGGAGAAGGGGAGGGAGGAGAGGATGAAGCTGCTGGTGTAATTAAGAGGTGTAATAAAGCTGTAACTCCAGCCCTTCTTCTGGGAGAGCCCAGGGCTTCTGAGGAAAGCTCTGACATTTGCAAACCCAGCAATAAGTTTGTGTCAGCCCACCTGGTGAAAACCCAACATTTCCGTTCAGGAAGGACCTTCAGATAAAGCTTTTATCCAAAAAAGGGAGGATGGACTGGCTTAGTTTCAGTGTTTGCCCAAGACCTGTGATAAGGATTGTAACTCTGTGCTAAATCGGGTTTTGCAGACCTCTGTCTGAAAATTCTGCGAGAAGATAAAAGCTGTCTGGGATCATTGCAGATAGTCAAATGGTAAGTGAGTAACAGCGAAACCAAGACAAGATTGTGCTGAGTAGGAGACATCTGCCCCTGCATTCTTCTTCTTCCTGAGCTGGAAAACATCGTGCCCTGGTGCCAGGGGAGCTCCCACTGCAGCTGGGGGTGCTTGGCCCCTGTGTAAGCAGGACAGAATTCGTGAGTGAGATCATGTGAGTTCAAGGGCTGTGCAAGTGTTGGCTGCAGGGAGGTCATGGTCAGGCCCCAGAGCACATGTGGCAGCAGAGGTGCAGAGAGAGGGTAAAGACTGGCATGAGATCCTTTCTGTTGGGTTGAATTTTTTCTAGTTTCACTTTGATAGGGATTCTTGCACTTGTTTTTCAGTATGTACAATATTTTGTCTCCCTCTCTAAGAACCCCACAGTTTTCTTCAGGATGTATTTCACAGTTGGCATGTTCCCAACAAGCAGAAAAACTGTCCCTGATGTGCTGGGGAGATACCTTGCTGTACATCCTTTGACTCCAAGAGTAAATATCTGGCCATTGATGCTTCAAATAATATTTACTACTTGGAGAAAATCCATTGCTGTAAACTCTGCATCAGATAACAAAGATTTACAAGACCAGACATGTTCAGATTGAGCCGAGCCCTGTACAAGGCTGATGGGAAAAGAGCCATCAAAGCTCTGGCTGGGGAGCTGGAACAGAGCACTGAGCAGGGACACACTCAGAGCCAGCCTCTGGCCTCCAATCCTTGTCTTTGTCAGGATTCAAGCAGGCTCTGGGCTGACAGGATAATGCCCCAGAAGTGTAAACAGCACACAGATGCAGAAGGGAAAATGCTGCCTTTGGGACTGACCTGAAAAGGACTTCACAAGTCCCAAATGTTGTTGGTTGTGTTGACCTAATTCCAGAAAAAAATGCCCTTTAACCCACATCTAATGAGTGTGTTTACAGATCAGGAGATAAATATTGCTGGTTAGTATTAACATGTTTTTGGTTTTTTTCCCTGGCAGGATTCAAGGTTGTTTTGATGCTTTGGAGAAGCAGTATGTAAGTGTTTTTTTTACTTTTTATTAGAGTGTCCTATTTCTTCATAAAGTAAGGACAAAACTTTCCTTCCCTTCCTGCTCTATTTCTGTTGTGATCTTTGATGCACCCAACAACCTTTTCAGCTGTGGGACAGGGGAAAGACCCTGCCCTGAGTAGGAGATTTGGGATTTTATGCCTTGAGCTCAAATCCTGTCCACTTTCTCTGGGCTCTCCTGGCTCTCCATGGTGTGGGAACCAATTTGCAGCCTGCAATGGATTTTCCTTAATTTCGTGCTCTACATTTGTGTTCTCTTACATCTGATGGAGATCCTGCCAGGCAGATCTGAGATCTGGATCTCCTGCCTGTTTTTGTTTTCTTGAGAGAAGTTCTGTGCTTCTGCTGCCCTTCATCTCCTTTTCCCTAATCTTTCCCCTTCATCTCATGTTCTCTAACCCTCCTGGCTTTTCTCTCAGGCTCAGAATTTATCCCTTTTTTCCCCCCTTAATTCACCAAATAAAGTATGTAACTGTTTCCAGCACAAAACCAGCTAGCAAGTGCTCATATTCCTTGCTGATTTTCACATAAAAACTGCCCTGCACAGGCAAAAGCACAGTTGCTGTGTCTGTGTCTGCACTGTTCACCAGCCCAGCTCCTCCAGACCAGGTGGAGCACTGCTTGTTCTGGCACTGATGATCTGAGTGTTCCTCAGACATCAGTACAGCTGTCAGTGTGCACAATTAACAGTGTTGTGAACGCAGTTTAGTGCTTGCTGACAGCTCTAGGAGGTATTTAGCCCTTTGTTATTCATGAGAGACATAAATTAATTGTTTGACAAGGATTAAGGAAAAACTGAGGGATTTAATGCATGTTATAAGATTGTTTTTAAGGGCAGCCCCATGTGCAATTCCTTGATAGAGCATAAATTAAATACCTTTGGGGAATTTCCTAGCAGAAAGCAAATATTAACCTTGAGTAGGGATGGGTGCTCTTGTGAGGAGTTTTCAAGCAGTATTTGGGGATTTGTTTGAAAGGAGTCCCAGGGGGGATTACTGAGCTTGGAGCTGTTTTTTGGGAAACTGTGTCAAGCCCGGCAAACTGGCCACTAGGTGTTGCTGCTGCTGTGCTGGGAAGAATCTGCACAAAGGGTTTTAACTGCTGGTTTGTTGAGTGTATCTATTCCTTCTCCCTGTGTAGGCAGTCGGGGTTTGATAGGATTTGCTTTTCCTTGCCCGCTAAGGTTAGATGTTGATTCTGTGTTTTGTTTTGGTTTTCTCTCCTCAGCTACACGTGGCTGTCCTTGCAGTAAGTAAATGAATACAAAGTGGTTTTCTCTCCCCTCCCCTGCTTGAAAGAGATACAGAGTCAAGGTTGTGTCAACCCATTTGTGCCTTTTTTAAGGAGAAGCCAAAGTGTGTGTGATTTTTAATAGAGCTGTGACCTTTCTTAGATACAGTAAATGTAGAGTTCAAGGCTGCATGGAAATGTTTTTCTCAGCATGTCAGACTTCTGACTGTGGCCTTATTTGTCTCCTTAAACTCTGAGAGTGATTCCTATCATGGAAGCTGCCATGTGCTTCTCCATTTCCATTTTCCATTTTTCCATTTCTCCAGAATGGAGAGCACATGGCAGAGGGGTCCTCCTTATCAATCTGATCTGGAGAAACCACACTCTGGTGGTTCTCACTGTTGGCCCCAGCCCCCTGCAAAGCACCAGGAGCTTTGCTCACCATCCACCCTGAGCATCCTCTGAGCAGTTAAATGCATCAATAGCTGCCTGTGAGGGCTGGAATGGGAATGAACCTCATTCCTCCAGTGTTGCACGCATGAGTGTCCTCACCTGTCTTTGAAGTGGTAAGCATTGACTGCAGATAGAGGAAGGCTCTTTCCCAGCCATTCCTTTCTCTGATCCCACACTAAAGATAGCACAGTCTCTGCTGTAAACTGAAAAAATCCTTGTTAGTCACTGGTTCAAGTTGTCCCAGGGAGAAAATGTCCTCACTGTGCTTTCTTGTAACAGATTTACACCAATCCTGAGGTAAGAAAGAATCTTAATTAATCTTTGAGGCAGCTGAAGACATGGGTGAGTACATTTGTATTCAGAGTGGAGTGGAGGCTTAAGTCCTACCCTGACAGAGCTCCTTGGTGACCCCATTTCTGTCCCTGTGCCTCCCCTCCGGAGTGCCAGCTCAGTGAGCTGCACTGTGATCAAACACCCGGCTGAGGGCCCACCAGGGCCTCAGGCAGGGATGTTAGCAGGCAACTAATGGGCATGGTCACCGTTCTGTTTTCTTTCCACAAAGAGAAAAAAATGGGAAATTCAACATTACTCATTTGCAAACCACCTTTTTAACAGGCCTGATGAAAAGAGCTGGTTTGTCATGCAGAGCGGTGCAGGAATCAGGAATCCCTTCAGACCTGCATGGGTGTGTTGGGTGGTGCCTGTCCTCAGCCTCTCAGTGTTCCCTGTTGTGTTTCTGTTTGGTTTCACCTGGGGGTGTGATCCCGGAGTGAGGGTCTGCATCCACACTGGGGATCAGAGAACAGCTCCAGAGCCTTTGCATCTGAACCTGGTTCCATTCTGCTGTGTGGCACCCCAGAGTCTGGGACAGAGCAGGAGCAGAGCCATGCCAAGGCTGGATTTGCAAGGAGAGCTCCGAGTTAAGACCTCAGCTGAGCTCCTGCTAATCGACCTCATTGTCTCCAGAAAAAGTGAATTATAGGCATGGAATTGGTGTACAATAGACCCTTTCTCTTGGGGGGAAGCTGTCTGTTCTTCCTAATTGTTTTATTCTTTAATTCTTTTAAATGGAAAATCACCCACTATTTTTGCCTACCTCAAAAAGAGCCCGAGACCAGTGAAGTTCAGCTGTTTCCCATGCAATATTGTTTGGATTTCCCTGTGGGAAGAGTCCTCCAGGCCCTTGTCCCCACACAGAGCATGGGGCCAGGCTTCCTTGTGGCACTGGTCACCTGTGCAGCTTCCCAGTTTTCCTTTAGCAAGGGACACTGGGAGGACTGGCCAGCCCTGGAGCCTTGCTGGAGACTGAAGTAGGAGAGCCAGGCCCACAGAGGAAGTGGAAGGAGGAGGCAGGAAGTTTGTAATTTTTTGATTTTTTCAGTGCTAGGTAAGATGTAGCTGTTAAGAGAATTTACCAAAGCCTGTGCAAGCAATAATAGAGTTAAAATTATCAGCATGTCACTAAATTAATTCTGTGCTCTGGCAGAGAGTGTGAAAGGACTCTCCAAGCTCAGGACACATCTTGTTTCTCAAAGTGATCCATTTCTGTTTCTCTCTCTTGTTACATCTCTAGACAGTCACTGAAATGTATCAATTCAAATTCAAGTACAAAAACAAGGTGCCCCAGATGGACATCAGCAGGTAAGGACTTGGGTTCATTTCTCAAACTGTGTATTGAAGCATTAAGAAACTGCACTTTATGATTGCCCAGAGAAATTGTGGACTCCCCATCCCTGAAAGTGTCCAAAGCAAGGTTGGATGGAGAAACCTGGTTTAGTGGAAGGTGTCTGTGCAGATGGCAGGGTGGGGAGCAACATGAGCTTTAAAGTCATTCCAGCCCAAACCATCCTGTGATTCTGTGGTTTGAGCAGGTCCAAGCCATTAAGCAGCTGTAAATACCATCAGAGTTGAGGACATTCACCTTACAGGGTATGAACTGCTGGCTGGATGAGCTGAAATGCTCTTTGACAGCACCACGAGGCCCTCAGAGCACACCTGAGCCACGGACACTTGACAGAAGTGGTGCCTCACCAGGGAGGCCATGCAGAAACCAGCCCAGCTGTTGAGCTTGCTGCTGTCTCAGCTAACAGCAAGTGTTCTTGCACTGCCACCAGGCAGCCTCGTGCTTTCAGGTGAAACTTGCTCAGTTTGAGCCCTTTCACCATGGTCCTGTGCCCTGGATTTTTCCCCTTGAGCATTTGCATACGTGTGTTCTGCTTGAGCAGCCCTGCGTGGGTGACCTGAGAGAACTTTCACTCAAGGAGGCCTGAGCTGATGGTGCAGAATATGTGGCAGGAAGTAGCAGCTTTTTGCCTCTTTTTGGCACTCTCTGTTAGGTATTTAAAGCTGTGTTTAGTAGGCCATAATCCTGTGGAGCTTCAAATAAATGCTATCAAAGGCCATTTGCTATAACCAAAGCAAAGAAAATTAATTAACCTGTTTTTACTTTGTTCTGCAGTTGGCACTGGTGAAAGATGGATCTTGGAACCTGCCTGGACAGCAAGAGAGCTCTGCTGTCTTTTGTGCTCCTCAGGGAGCTCCTCCCCAGCACTCTTGGAGTGTGCCCTTAGCTGCTCTTTCTCTAAACACATCCAAATAACTTTTAACCATATGGCAAAATTATTTTCTTTTGGGCAAATCTGAATTATCTCTGGAATGACTTTTTGGCTGTGCCCTCCATTTCTGCTTTGAAGCTGCTGTCCAGTGTCCTCACATTAAAGGGAAGAGGTCTGGGATTTGAAGGATAATAGATAGTCCTTGAATACTTTGGGGTTTTAATCAGCCTTACTCATTAATTCCTAGAAATAAGCACAGTCCCCACATGGAGCTTGGGTGTCCTTTGTGTCATCCAGGAGAGGCCAAGCCTTTCCTGTCATGCTTGAATGTGCTCTGAGGCTCCAGAGCCTGTGGCACTGGATTCCTGGGCTCTGTTCCGTGGGGATTGGCAGTGCTGTGGCAGGCTCATGCGTGTCCCTGCAGTCTTTAATAATCCAGAGTTCTGGCACAGATCAGGGAATTGTGTCATCCTTGCTATCAGCTCCTTCAGCTGATAATGCTGCTGTTACACCTGCAGCAGCTGTGCTGTGCAAACTCAGAGTTAATCACTCTGGGACAGAGGTTTTGTGAGGCTGCAGCATCAATCCAAGGGGTAAGGGGAAACTTTCTCCTAAATGGTCCTTGCCTTATTCTAAATGGATTTTGCCACAGATCCCGCTCCTTCCAAGGTTCTGTTCCTTATCTTCTGCTTTTTGACTCCCTCCTGCATCAAATTCTCAGTGTTACTCCCATATTGAAGCAGTGCTTGACCTGTTAATGCTGTTAATTCCTATGGACATCTCATTTCTTTTTTTCTTATGAACTTTCCTTTTGCCATTTCTGATCTGCTAATCCCACAGTTTGTAATGGTGATGGATATTCCACCTTAGGCACTGCCAGCATTTTCCTCTCACTGTACATTTCTGAACATGCAGGATTTAATCAAGGACCACAGTGCACGTCTAATACCACAGAGTTTGGATTTCATGATCTTAGAGGTCTTTTCCAACCTAAATGAAGCTGTGATTCCATACCTTGGGGAGTCAAGCTGTTCCAAAGCCACCCCATTTTTGTGACCCAAAAAAGTTCAGCTGGGAGGGGGAATTGATCTTAATTTGTTCCTTTCTGAGGGTCAGTCAGTCAGCTTTGCTCTGGGATATTCTTGGGTTACTTTTTTACTGCTTTTGATGCAATTTGGGGTGATTGTGTTGGGCACCCTCCAGCCTACACATAGTGTCAGGGGTCTTCCAAAGACGTAATGAAGGAGCTACACATCTTTGTGACCCCTTCCATTGAAAGTTAGGAAGTTCAGGTCCCTTAGTCACACAGTGATTCATCTGAAGTTGGCTGGCTGCTCTGAGTTGCTCATCTCATCTACCTCAGTTTTAATCAAAGAGAAACAAACTCCTCTGGAGTGCCATTCATCCCACTCATGTCACCCATGGGTCTCTGTCTGGACTGCTGGCTTGGAGCAGCCAGCTGACATTTGGATGGGTGAAGGAGGTGAGAGGAATGCCCCTTTGTCACTGCTGAAAAATGTGCCTCTGAGCTGCTTTTTCTTACACGGAATTGAGTGAGAACATGCAATTCACTTCTCTTCAAAAACTGCAGAATGGACTTGAAAATAGCCCCTGTGATGAATCGGCTTTAGATGGGATCCTCAACTCATTCCTCTCATTCCTGAAATTGCTTAGGTGAAAGGCACTTGTTTTATGGTCCTTTGATCCAATTTAATCATGTTCAAACAAGTGAGTCATGGCATTTGTATAATGGCTGCCCAGCTCCGGAGTCTGTTCAAATGGAAATGCCAGGCCTCTGAGTTTGGAGGGTGTTCTGCAGATGCCACCCCATCCCTGGAGCCTGCTTCACTTCCCTGTTTATCTGGAAATCACATAAAGACATTGTAGCTTTGTCACTGGTGGTTTCAGACAAGTCACTGGGTGCTCTGTGTGTGTCATTGGATGGTGAATATTCATGACTGAGGATAACAAATCCATTCTTCTTCTTCCATGGCAGCAACCACAGGGAGTTTGTGGCCGGGCTGTGCAGCAAGGATGTCAAACATGCCAGCAGGCTCCTGCTCAGGACCCTGTACCTGCTCATGCAGGACCTGGGGCCACTGCCCAATGACATCACCCTGAGCATGAAACTCCTCTACTACAACCATGGTAGGTGGAGAGCAGGGTGTGCCCTGGGGAAGAGTTCCATCAGTAGAAGTGTGAGCCCTTATAAATAAAGCATAGAAAAGGTGAGATGGGAAAAGCTGTTGGCTGTTAGCACTGAAAAATGGTGTAACACAGTAAACTTTTCTGATGCAGAGGAATGGCAGATGTTTTTAGGAAAGGTTTGAAATCCATATAAGAAGTACAGCTATGTGGTGTGAAAAGGGAAAAATCCTTCTTCCCTGGTTGTTTTGGGTTTTTAGTTTTGTTTTTTTGGGTTTTGGGGGTTTTTTGAGTTTGTTTCCTTAAGGAACAAACAATGTCACGTTTTGCTCCAGCACTTTAATGGTATCTCAGCATCCTAAAGTAATTTTTTCTTTGAGCTTCCTGATAACATTTGCTCAGCTCACTTTACCATTTGCGTTCTATCCCTTCCTCCTAAACAAACCCCAAAAACCTCGAATAATCAGACTGAGGAGAGATGGAACTCAGTGTCCCTGACCTCATGGGGTTCCCTCTCCCTGTGCAGTCACTCCCAAGGATTACCAGCCCCCTGGCTTCAAGGAAGATGGCAGCCCTGGGGACCTCTTGTTTGCTGGGGATCCCATCAACCTGAAAGTGGGCTCAGTCTCCACTGATTTCCACCTCATGAAAATCAGAGTGACAACTGAGAAGAAGAGGGTGAAGAAGGCTGACAACACCCTGATCCAGAAGAATGGCCCTACTGAGATCTCCCACCAAGGGCTGGACTGTGAGGAAGATGAGGAGGAGAGCACAGAGGTATAGAAATAGCTCTACCTGATTCTCACCAGAATAGAATTTATCTAGCAAAAACCTCCTTAAAATAAACATTTCCTTACGGATTTACCACCTGGGTGTATTTTTTAGGTTATATTATTAAGACAAAACATCATTTGTTTTACAGAATCATCCTTGCCCTGTCAGAGCAGATTCAAATGAGCATGAAGGGGATATAAGTGGCACCCATCCAGGTAGAAAAACAGAAGCATCTTCTTTATGCCTTGAAGAGAAAGGTAAATGCCCAGCTTCAAAACTGAAGGAGCTTCTGCTCCTGGTTATATCCCATTGTATTCCACACAATGTCCTGGGTAAGGTCTTTCAGTGCTGTTAATATTAGAGAAAAAAATTGTTCCCTGGCAGGGTGGGCAGGCCCTGGCACAGGGTGCCCATCCTGGATCCCTGGCAGTGCCCAAGGCCAGGCTGGGCAGGGCTGGGAGCAGCCTGGGACAGTGGGAGGTGTCCCTGCCATGGCAGGGGTGGCACTGGATTGTTTTTAAGGTCCCTTTCCACCCAACCCATTCCATAATTCTGTGATTCTCTAATACTGAAGTTTTGGATGAGCAAAGTTTGTCAGGCTGTTTGTGTTGGGTCAGACTGAACTGTAACAAAGGGCTGGTTGATTATGCTTGGTTTGTTAACAGAAACATTTGATTTTGTATCAGTATCTTTGTACCTCTTTATCTCAGCAGTTTTTTTGAGATATGGAGGAAATGCCCAGATCATCAAAACTGAGTTACATTATCTCCATGTTCAACAAAGCTCTTTTCCTTTAGCTGTTCCAGTTAGACTTTTGCTAATAACTTCCATGTGGGAAAAGATACATTAAAATACATGAGAAAAAAGCCTTTTCTGTGCCTTTAATCAACCCAGCCTGTGCTATACCATGCTGTTTGACCTTCGAGGCTGGGATATAGCCTGTGGAACAATACCATCTAGTGACAAAATGGTAAATAGCATTCCTGGGATTGCCAGGCAGTGGGATAAAGCAGCTCCCCTGCCTGTGAAATCACCTTTGCAGGTCTTCTTCCTGCAGATTCCCTGATGACTAATAAGGAATTAACTCATCCTGCCATTTTTGTTGCTCTGGGGATTTTTACAGGATCCTCCTTCTCTAAACAGTTGCCTCATCTCATGCCACTGAGGCACTTTGGACACCCCCTCAAATTTTATTGAAACTGTCTGAAAGGTTAATAAATATTAACCAGGAGAGATCTCCCCTCCTTTCCCCCACCCCTCACACTTAGGGCATGTCTAGACATAAGTTTTGTTTTCTTAGATCCAGGTTAAAAGGGAGATTTTAATTGATAGAGCTACTGCAAGCTGATGTTCAGATGACACTTCATGCTGAAATTTCTCTTTCTAGGAATAAACTGCCACTGCTGGCAGTGTCTGAGAGCAAAGCTTACACAACTTCATGGGATTTCTGCCTTAGTGGTTTAGTCAGGCTTCCAGATTTATTTTTTTTTTTTAAATTAAGCACTTTGCAGCTAATTTTGCTTTGCTGTTTTGGTTGCAGGTAGCAAGAAGAGAGGAATCAAGGAGGAGACAAACAGGATGCCTTGCTCAAGGGCTTGTCAGGAGGTGAGGAAGCTTTAGTGGCTCTGAGATACTCCAGGCACAGGGATCATTGCATCATCAAAGATGACACAAAATTCACTAACATTAGCGGATTTACTCTGCAGGGTAACAATACACAGAGGCTACAGAGTAGCAGAGGGATGTAAACATAAACAGGAAGCATTTAGGAAGAAGCTTTCCATGATCAGTTTATTTCCTCTGCCCAGTACTGGAATTTAATTCTGTTCTCTGGAGTTGGTACCTCTGAGTAACACACACAGAGCCAATCTCTGTCCCAGCCAGGCTTGTTTACCTGTGGGTGGTTTTAGATTAAGAGTCTGAAATCACTAACCTATTTTAGGTTTGAAGGGTGTATTTTTTGCCTAATATGGTCTTCACCTCTCCCCTCTTGCTTCCAGACTTTCTTTACATGTGAGTCACAGGTACCTAATGATTCCTACCCCTTTTTGGTTACCCCTCTGGGCTAGGAAGAATTATCCCCTGGAGGTACTGATCTCTTTTTTGATGGTTGTTGGGGCAGCTCAAAGAATTAGCATAGACCAGGTAGGTTGTTTCAGATAAGTAAAAAATTAATCCCACCCTGAAGGCTGGCCAGCCAAACCCTGAGTCACCATCTGAGCCCAAATTCACATGCAGAGGTTTGTTCAGTGACATGGCAAATCTCTGAATACCACCAGACTTGCCACTTGATCCTCCTCCCATTCAAATTAGCTGGGAATCATGTGAGCTTGAATGGTCAGAAACTGCTCTTTACAGGATAAGTTAACGAGAGTAGGAAATTGCTACTAAAATTTTCCCCGCCTCTGTTGAAAAGAATCTAACCCAGACAGCAACTGCAGACTGCAGCTCACCCTGTCATTCTAAAGGCATCTGCGAGGTATTTGCCTTGACTCTGGATCTTAGAAGTGAACTTGTGTGCCTAGGCTGGTATTTTTCAAACTTTAACCACATTTTTTTTTCGTGTCACATCCTCCGCTTTCCTTCTGATCATTGTTTATTCTGTCGTCTGTGAAAACAGGAGCCTTTTTTGTTTGTGCCTCATGGTTGCCCCACTGATTCATGCTCTGACCTTCTTTTGGGGGCTGTCACCATGGCCAGCACAGCAGCAGACACCTCTCTCAGCATGTGCATTTCATTAGAATTCGGTAGCAGGAGTGAGAGTGTCTGAAGGTGGTGGAAACAGCATTAGTTGCTGAAAAATGGAAGAATCACTTTATCCATCATGTGCTTCCAAAGACTTTTAGAAAAATCCCAAGCCCTGGGAGATTCTTTTCTTAATGTATTCTTTGATGCTATTTTTAAAACCTCCTAGCTTAGAAACTGGCTAATATTTCACCCCGTTTAGGGAAAAACAAAGTCAAGCCAGTAGTTAGAATCATCACTGTAAAGCCTGCACTAATAAAAATTCGACACTTTTTTCCATATGAGAGAGACTTTCCCTTCTTTTCTGAAGGAAGTGGTTAAAACAAATGACCATTGTGTATTCCATGTGAATCAGGAAGCCAAGCTGGTGGCTGAAGTTTGTCCTAAAAAATGAGGAGAAGCTGGGGTGGAAGTCTGAGTTAGGTGTTGTCTGACAGGGTCAGGTGTGGGTGGGATGGGGAGGAGCAGACATGGTGGGGTGTGAATGTGAACACCTTGTTGCCATCCAGGCACTATTAATGGTGTTTTCCAGCTATTGGGTTGGGGTGGGAATGCCAAAATCTTCCAAATGCACCGGAACAATTTAGAGTGTCACAGAAAATTGCTGTCTGCACAAGGATTTGATATTCAAGAAGTTCTGAGTTCAAAACCATTACCCACAGTCACAAGTTGCTTTTGGAAATGTGGGTGAGCACATTTCTGCTCTTCAGCTGGAGTGAATCCTTCTGATTGCTTGGTTACCAGAAATAAAAACTGGAATTGAGTTTATTGGTCATTATCTTGCTGACCTAGAGCTCTTCAGGAAAACCAGGAATGAAAGTATTAAAGGTTTATTTTTGCCTAATTGACATCGGAGAGGGGAAAGGATGTGGATCTGCCAAAAGAGAAGCAGCTCTCCCTGCCCAGTGAGAGCTGGAGCTGGCCTTTAGCAGTGGTCACAGAGAGTCTCTGACAGAGGGCTTTGCAGGTTGGGGAAAAATTTTCATGTACTCCACTGGCTTCTTATCTGCCATCTCATGATTGATGAGCCTTGGGATCAAATGAGAGATTGCCCTTTCCCAGCAGAGCATCTCTGCACTTAATCATCCAGAGTTAGGCACCAGCATGTAAATTAGCTCACCTCTCCTGGCTTCAGGAGCCTTCTGATTGCATCAGCCAAAGGTTTGTCCTCTGTGCTATCTTTGTGCATCTTCCTTCTTTCCACTGGCATTTTGGGAGCTGTGAAGAGTTGGGGGAAATAGAGAATTGCTGCCCATTAGTTTAACTAATAGAACTCTGCTAGAATTGGGTCCTGCACTGAACTTGGGATTACTTCTGAGTTCTTCAGCAAACTCTTCTATCCTCTTGTAAAGAACATCCTTGAATGTCCTTGTCCTGAAAATTGATTTTGGTCAGCTTTGTCTTCGTGTAAGCAAACATGTTGCAGTGGAATGAGTTTGGAATGGAACAGAAGTAGAAGATGAGTAAAATCTGACCATGTGAACGCCTCTGCAGGCATTTATCTCCCATCAGGAAGCTGTGGGCTGAAGTTCTGGGGTGGTCCTTGGAGCACAGTCTCAGTGCACAGGGAGCCCTGGCTGGGAATGGTGTGGCTGGATCAGCACAGCACCCGGCAGCTCTGCCTCCCAAGTTTCTGCCTTCATCAGCTGCTGCCAGAGCCTGCTCCTGCTGCTGGGCTGGCCGTGCTTGTAGACTGCTGTGGGACATGAGGGAGACAAGTGTTGACACTTGGCATTGTGTGGGCATCCCAGTGGGACCAGGGATGGCTCAGGGCTTCTGCTCTGGGGCTCACTGGCTGCTGTAGGCAGGCTCCTGCCATGTGGATCAGCTCTCCTGACAGGAGCTGTCTGCAGCTGAGATGTCTGGGGAGAGCTTCATACCTAAGTGCTGTGGATCAGGGCTGCTGTGGGCCTCAGAGGACAGTCTGTCTGGCCTCCAGCTGCTGCTCCTTGTGCAGAAGGCTTGGCTACCTGGCCATGTGCTCCTTCTCCAAGGGACTGTGTGGACTTTCATGGATGGTGCAGTAAAACCTGTCCAGTGTGCCAGGGATCAGTGTCAGTTACCCTGATAGAGAGCTCAGAGCCCCTGCCAGTGCCCAAAGGGGCTCCAGGAGAGCTGGAGAGGGACTGGGGACAAGGGATGGAGGGACAGCACACAGGGAATGGCTCCCAGTGCCAGAGGGCAGGGATGGATGGGATATTGGGAATTGGGAATTGTTCCCTGGCAGGGTGGGCAGGGCCTGGCACAGGGTGCCCACCCTGGATCCCTGGCAGTGCCCAGGCTGGACATTGGGGCTTGGAACATCCTGGGACAGTGGAAGGGTCCCTGCCATGGCACTGGATGGGCTTTAAGGTCCCTTCCAGCCCAAACCATTGCACAGCTGCTGTGCCCTGCTGAGCTGCAGGGTTGTACACAGCTTCTTTCAGGCACTGAAGGTCAGCACAAGTGTGTTCAACTGCAGAACAGCAGCCTGGGGATCAGGACCTCTGTTGTCTGATTTTTCCCAGGCAAACCACGTTCAGAAGTGCCATGACAGAAGGCAGTTGAAGGATGAAACCTGCCATGTGCAGAGCAATAGGAAAGCATTTTTCTGTGGCAATGTCATTATCTTGAACTTTCACAGAAGAGAAAAAAAAAAGCGGCAAGGTTTATCTCTGTCTGTCTATCAGGAGAGTGTATCTGATGAGAAGTTCCCAGAACATTTTCTCCTCCAAACCAGCTGAAGCTACACAGGCCCAAGCAATGAAGAGAGAAAGATTCAGAGATGAGCTTGCCTCTCCTTCCTGTGAGCTCAGGCCATGCTGGGAGGAGTGAGACAGGGAGGTCAGGAAATTCCTGGCTTCTCTCAGTTCACGTCAGATCCTTAGCTGTATCTTGGGGCCATTCATCCCTTCCATGAGTTATCCCTGTCTAGTGTGCAGGGAACAGTTTCCTAGTGATCTCTGCATGCAGAGGTGAGGTCTGTCACCCACAGATCCAGGCAGATTGAACCCTTGCACCCTCAGATTCCCTGGCAGCTCCCACAGGGACATCTGTGGGAGCACATGGCGCTTCCGTGCTGGCTGCCACTCCACGTGTTCCTGCTGTGCATTCTAGCAGCCAGACCCTCTGGAGAAACCCACAGAAATTAAGGTTGGACACATCTAATATCCCAGGTGGGCCTGCTGGGTAGCAGCCTCATAGGCAGAAAGTGTCCATTGTCTTTTTGCCCTCAGTTACAGAGTTGGAATCAGGATTCTGGGAAGTGATTGTGATCCAGCAATGAGAATGTCCCTCATGGAAGTGGACAGTGTAATTGAGGGCCCTGGAGGAGATTAGCAGGAGAAATATTGGTAATTTTGTCTTCTAACAGAAATTTTTGAAGCTGGAATTTTGGAATTTTGGAAAGATCTGTTCATTAATCCTTTAAAAGCTACAAGATACACAAGATGCAGAATGGGGTGTGAGACAAAATAGTGGCACTGAATGACAAAGGTTTTATCAAGAGCTGAGGAAAAGGACTGGTGATAGTCAGTGATGTGTTGGAGTGGTTTCCTGGGCACAAAAACGTGGCAGCTTTCCCCAGCAGCACCACACTGAGGGTCCCTCATTGTTCCACCTGTGTAGGTTGGCTTTCACAGTAACCAGCGCGATCCTCCTGCACAGATGGAAATCAGGAGGGATTCCACTGATGTCACTGTGACCATGGCACTGGAAACTGATGGGAGCCCAGTGCTGGGGTTTAACCACAGAGCCACCCCTGCACAGCCACCGGGGTCAGCAGGGCCAACCAACCTGCTCAGAGCACAGGGAGAGGGTTCCTCAGGACCTGCTCCTCTCAGGTGGTGAGTAGCTGCAAGGAAGGGAGCTCCACAACCTCCCTGGCTGACTTTCACCACTACTTGGTTGCCCTCACAGTAAAAAAATTAAAAGTTTGTCCTTATGTTTAAATGGGATTTCTTGTATTTCCCTGGAAGTGCTCAATGCCAGGTTAGATGGGCTGTGGAGCAACCTGGCCTAGTGGAAAGTGTCCCTGCTCATGACAGGGGAGTGGGATGAGATGAGCTCTGAGATCCCTTCCAACACAAACCCTTCTGGGAATCTGTGATTCTGTGGTTTCAGTTTGTGTCCATCTCCTCTCATCCTTCCAGTGACACCATGATGTGTCCTGTGACCCTGGGATTTTGCTGTGCTTCAGAGCACGGAGCAGCCAGCTGTCAGTGAGCAGGCAGGAATTAGGTCCTAGGGGACCAATCTGAAGAGTCACCAGGTTGATTTTTGGAAGTGACAAGAGTTAGTTGTGCTGTTGAGTCAGTGGTAGCTGCAGCTGAAATCACAGGATGCCTCAGGTCACTCTGATTAAATCCCTGATGATGAGAGTCCTCCACACAAACTGTGATGTCCTGACACCTGAGGGTCACTCTGCCTTATTCCAGCAGCTCAGTCTTGTATCTCAGCCCTTATTCTTCCAGCTTGCTCGATGGAACTGCACTTCTTTTGACATTCATGTGCTTGTGAATTTGTGGGGATAGTTACAAGGTACCAAACAAAACCCTCCGTGTCCTGGACAAAGGGAACTCTTCTGAGGACATAAAATGTGCCAAGTGCCAAACCCCAGCATGGGGCAGCCCAGGGACAAAGAGGGACACAGCCGAATGCTCTTGTGCAATTTTAGCTGTTCTGCATAGGATGCCCTGGGAAGCAAAACACATGTCAGGAGAGCTCTAAATCTTCTTCAATTTATGCTGGGAATTTTTGGCTGGAATATGTTGGGACACTGGGGATTGCAAACTGGGTCCTGATTGTGTCTATCTAAGAATAGCAGTGTGGCTGTGGTCTGCTCGCTCTGCTTCGTCCACCAGTCTGCCTTGGGAAGGCTTTAATCTAAGTCTAATCTATTTTTAGCCTGATATCTTCTCCAGACAACTCGCAGCTGTCCTGTGAGTTTTGTGCCAGAAATTAGTAACACTTGTATGATTCACAAGTTAGCTGCAGTTCTACAGGAAAACTCCTGCGGCAAAATATTGCTTTTTTACACGTAGTAAAACAGGAGATTCACACTCACTGTGTGTTCATGGTATGACCCAGACCCTGAACTCTGCTTTGGACTCAGAGTCAGGAGGTCATGGAGCTGCTGCTGCCTTTGCTGCTTGCTCTGGGCTTGTCCCACCTGTTAGCATGGTCTCTTTTTGGGGTGAGGGTGCAAGGGGCTGCACCTTGTCCTACCTGCTTCTACAGCTCCTGGCTCGTCCGTGGGGCTGAGGTTGTGCATGAAGAAATGCAATATTCTCCCAGCCCAAGCTCTGACATCAGTTATTCAAGTGAAGCATCCCAGTACGTGGGAAAAAAATTAGAATTAATTAACTTTGGAGGCTTTGATTGTATGTTTAATCAATGGGAGGGATTTCCTGCTTCTCACCACACCGTTGAAGAGGTTTACTTTCTGCTTCAAGTCAAATAAGCACATGTCGGGTCTGACTTAATCCCCTTTAGAGCAGCATTTCTGGGGAAGAGGCTGGAGTGTTTGGTTAAGGATGGGAGCTGAAGTTGGGCTGGGGTCTGTTCCTGGTCCGAGCTCCTACGTGAGCTTGGGCAGGGACAGGCCAGGACACGCTGGCTGCAGTGAAATAGCTCTCACTGCTGACATCTGATTCATTGAATGGGTGAATAGTGCTTCTCTAGAGCCCTCCATGGCTTCCTTGCATGTTTTCATCCCTCATCTCAGGTTCCTGCGAGGTGCTCGTGCTGCCTGTGGTGAAGGGCAGGAGAACTGGGGGGAGCTGGAGTGCAAGCAGCTGCTCATCGTGGCCATTTCTCCACCTTACAAGTATCCCATCCATGCAGGAAATTCTGGAGGAGTAGCAAAGGGGTAAAACCTTCGCTGAGGAGCTTTCTGGGCTGTGCCAGATCCATTCCTCAGTAGAGGAAATTAAAGCAGCAGCTCTAGCTAGGTTTAAACAGAAGGAGAGCTGCCTCATCCAGGTGATGGGGCTGGGAGATTGGGAATTGTGTCCCTGCTTTGTTGTGTGTCCATCAGGACAGGGTACAAACCTGCAGCTGTGTTAGCACTGCAAGGTTTGGATGCAGCATTTCCTTCTCTGGGCCCTTCACTTCAAAAATAGGAGGAAGCAGACAGGTTAAAACGATGTTAGGGAGAGGAAAGTAAATAGCTGCCAAAAATGCCAGTTGGAGCAGCTGAATGTCAGGTGAGGAGCTGTAACACATGGCTCTGTCCTCAAGCAAACACACCTTGGGCAGCCTTGGAAAGCTCTGTCAGCCTGACTGTGCAGGGTGAGGGAGAGCCTGCCCAGCCCACTTTGGCACATTCTTGTTTTCTCTGCTTTTAGGGAAAGGAAATTGTACTTTTGCATTAAGCAACATTGTATGGCTCATAATGAAGAGGAGGGAAGAAAAACAAATTGAAACATGATAGAGAGGCGAAGGGAGGCTGTTGCAAAGTATTTTGCTGTTAATCCCTAATCAGAGCTGTTTCACACATTAGAAAGCCCATTGCTATGCAGAGATTGCCGAAGCCTCATCCCAAGGTCAGATGGAAAGCCAGCCTTGGTGACGTGAGTGGGGAATTCTATAATGACCACATCTTGTAATCTGGAGACCTTGTGCTCATCCCCGGGATGTGTTCTGGAGCAGCTCCTCATTAACTCCTTGTGCTTCCCCTGCTGCAGTTCCGGGGTGCCTGGTGCCGCGCAGTGACACTAGAGGGAGGTACTCCTGTTTGGGAGCAGCCGTTCCCTCAGCGCTCCTTTCCCTCGCTGGCATCCAAGTGAACTTTGTTTTGGAGGAGAAGCTCTGTGCTGTGCTGTGTCCCCTCAGCTCAGCTCCAGTGAGAGAGGCCACATTGCCAGACTGTGCTTTGTCCCTTCTGGGTGGGCGACAGCACACATTGCTCTCAGCAGCTCCAGATTATTATTGTAGAAATGCAAATATGTGACATGATAAGGAGGATAAGTGAGTTTGTCCCCTGGCACAGCCAACACTTCAGCTGTCGTCCTGGCTGTCCATCTCCCTGTGGTCTGTCTGAAGTGTCTGTTCCATTGACTCACTTATATTCTCACATATATTTATCTGTGTTTTTTAACCTCTTGGGTTGCTGGCTCAGAGTATTTCTGGGAGAGGTTTGTGTCTTTCTAGAGGGAAGTTAAGCCTTTTGGGGAAAAGTTTGCTTGGCTTAGTTATTTTTCACAGACTCACAGGTAGTTTTGAAGCCTGAGATTGACCAGCTCACACTGAATTCCTTGATTTACAGAGGGACTGTGTGTCTTCTCCTGAAAGGCTGTGACAAATTTCACCTAAGTGCCCCTTTCTTTTCCATATGTTATTATCTGAGGTTGGTGGAGAAACAAATGCCCTGTCAGCTATTATATTCCTCAAGGATCTCCTTGCTCCTGCCATTTTCTGTCAGTGATGGGGAGATGGGTTCTGTTCCCTTGCCACCAAATCCATTCCCTGTCCCTGAAGCTGAACCTGTTGCTTGCACAACTGTTACATTCCCAGCTCCATCCAGTACTCCAGTTTTGATTCCTTGCCTAATTGCTTTTCTGGAGAACAGGATCACACTGAGCAAAGCCAGGAGGATCCAGGCATACACATGACACTTTTGGAAGCTGTACTTTTTAACTCATGTTGCAGGAGCGTGCCCTGTGAGAATGATCCCTGTTTCTGATGGTTCTTGCAGATAAACCTCCTGAACCTTGCCTTCAGCCAGGAAGAGGTAATAGGACCTGAGAAGAAAAGGAAGGTCAGTGAACCAGAGAAGCTGCCTCTGAAAGCAGGAAATTATGTTCGTTCTGACACACAATACATTTGGAAGGTGTGAGTTTGCATTGTCATCTGACTGGTACAGACCAATGTTTAACTCTTCCCCATCCCACGTGTATTTCTGCATGTTTATTTGTCTCCTGAAAACTCTGGATTGCCAAGAGACAGCAAGCACCAGAGCTGCCATGGCATTGCCAGCCAGCTGCACTTGTTTGATGTTCTTAAGCTGAGAATTTATCATTCCACATGAGCGGTGTCTGTGTGCTTCTTTCTGCCTCTTTCCCTCACACCCCCTGCCCCTCACTGCCTAAGTCCCCTCCTCTGGGGCTGGACTGTCCTGCCACCCTGATTTAAGGCATTATTTCCAGATGAACTCTGAGGTATCAATGCCAGCAGGCAGTATGTCTCATGATCCACCACACTGTGCTTAACTTCATCCTTTCTGCTGTTTCCTGGAGCTTAGATTTTTTTTGCAAATAAGGGGTCTTATCTCTATTGAGTGCAGAGATAAACTAATCTGTACACATTTTCTGCTGGTGCTGGATATTTAGATTTTTCTTCTGACTCTGCAAGTAATGTTGCCATGACTGTATTATCAGCTTATTTCTAAGTCAGCACCCCACCATGTGCCGAGGGGCTCAGCAGTTGTGTGATATAAATTGTGTTGCAAAATACCCAGTTCAGAACCTGCTGTGAGAAAGGTACCTGGTGGCTGCAAATGCAGGTAAGGAGAACAGCACATGACAGGTATCTGATCCATAGAGTCTGGAGCTCTCATCTGCTCTGGCAGTATCCAAGACTGGCTGCAGACATCAGGGCCCTTCCTTCCTGCTGGAACAGTGATCTTCCCCTGCCTAAAGCTGCCCGGAGATGGGATTGATGCATCTCCCTTCTCTTTTGACTCTGCTTGGCCAGAAAGTTGAAAAGCCTGAGTTGAAAGCCAAGGCTGAAGCAGAGGTAATGCCCAGACTGAGCCCCCTGAGATGTTCTGCCACCCTCCTTCTCCAGGCAGTGCAGTGTTGGATTGCAGTCCTAAAGCCAATCCTGCAGATCACAGCAAACAGACCCTGCCTGTCCCTGAGCCCCCCACAGTGTCTAGCAGGTTCCATGGCCTGACACCTATTTCACAAAACCTGCAGAGCACCCACCAGAATTCTCCATTTTATCCTCACTTTCACTCCACATTCTCATTTTTGCACCTGTGGCCTAATAAGCCAGTTTGTTCACGTGCCAGAGCCAGCCAGAAACTTTCCTTCTGCCCGGGTTTTGTAGCAGTGTTTGCTCTCAGGGCTGCACATCCACGAGTGAGCCAGGCTCTGCACGTGGGCCTGCTGTCACCTCCCAGCTCTGCCCTGGCACTGCTGGGCTCTGAGGGCACATTCCTGCAGCCCTGACTGCACCCAAAGCCGTGTCACGCTGTTGGGTCACACACAGAGGTGAGAGTGAAGCATGGCTGTGATTATGGCAGCTCCAGCAAGGTGATCTCACTGCTCTCCATGGGATTCCCAAGGGACAGGGGCACATCAAGGGTTAGGGGGGTGCCAAGTGTCCCCCAGTGAAAGTGCACACGCAGCCACCACCAGGTCAATGCACTCCTTCACTGGCCTTATGGTGCCCTGGTCCCATAGCCAGGGCCAGAACTCACTGTCTCAGTTCACATGGGCTTCTAATCAGTTATTTTATGGTATGACTTTTAGTCATTTTCATTTCAGGCTTGGTTAGAAGTTGAGCAAGTGTTGATGAAGTGCCGCAGTAAGCATCTGATTTTTTTCCCCTCTTGTGGTTACCATCAATTTCTAAGAAAAGTCTTTCAACTGCAGATTGGAATCATCTAAGCCACTTACACATATCCTTTTATTTATTGGTGATTCTGCTTGGCTAGTTAAAGGTGAAAAACCCTTTTTCTTGTGTTTTGGTCGCATTTCTAGTTAATACTCATTAACTGACTTAATGTATGTTACACATGATCAACCTGATTCACTACTGACATAAAACAGAAGCGTTTCGTTAGTAACGGTCCCTTGCCAATTAGTGAACTAAATTACGTTTGAACAATTTTCTTCAAAGATTCTCCTCCACCCCTCATGCATCATTTGGCAAGTCCCCTGCATGCTTACAGTAATTGTGTGCGTGCAGTGAAAGGAGACTGTTACCTCCTCAACCAAAATAAATGAATATGTGATCCCGGTGCTAATGCAGCACTGAGTAATACAAAGAATCACGGCCATCCTCCCTTTGATCACCCAAAGATCTCAGCAGCAATTAAGATTAAAAACTGCTTAAAAAAACCCCAAAATATTAGGAACATTCTGTAAGGGGAAAGTGAATGCTCCCCAGGGTTTTTCAGAAAGCCAGAGAAGAAAGGGGACCTGTTCTCATTTATGGCGACCGCAGGCTCTTCAGTCGCTGGGGTGTGGATATCCTCAACCTGCCGAGCCACAGCCAGGTGAGTGGGGCTTCTGGAAATGCTTCCTTCTTTCTGGGACAGCGGTTAACAAGAAGAGCAGTCTTTTGGTTTCAAACTGAAGTCAAACAGAAACGCATCTTCTCAACCACATCCTTAAATAGCCGGTCCTCGACAGGAAAATTAACCCAGCCCCGGGGGCTGTGCGGGAAGCAGGTGGACAGGTATCGACATTTGGTTTTCACCTTAAACCAGAGGATTCTTTCGGGATTTCCACGGCTGTGTGTGATCTAGAAAGTCACCTAATCTGATCATTGCTGCTGCAGTTTCAGTTTTGGAGATGTGGCAGAGAGAAGAAACATGACCAGGAGGAGGAGAAACGAAAATGAGTTTATGCTAAAAACAAGAGAGTTCTGCCATTGATTTTAATGGGGCATGGAGGGGCCTCTATCCATGGTGGTGAAATAAAAATCACTGTCCCAGTGAGCTGAGCGCTCATGTTTTCCCTCCAGTGGATTTAGGAAGTGACCCCAGTGGAATGTCTTGGCTATAACTTGCTCTGAAGGTGTTTAGAAATCAACCAGTGTTTTCCTGAGTGTAATTCTAATCATCAATCTTTTACCTCAGGGGCTGTTCTGTGAGATTACCATCTCGGGATTTTGGCTGGAAGTTTAATTTTTGTAGGTTCTGCATTCTTCCCCTTGAGTCAGCAGGTAAGGTATGTGGCTGTGGCCTGCATTTGTCATGCCACAGGGCTGCCATTCTTGGGGGCCAAGGCCCTCGTGCCAAAAGCAATGTCACCCTGCTGGAATCCCACCCACGTGTGTCACCGGGCAAGGTCTTTTCTGTTAATGGATGAGTAAAATTTCACCAGGCTTCTGTTGTCATCACGAGGTAAGTAAGAGGGATTTGCATCTGAGCTGGCACATTTTCCAGAATCAGTTTCCAAGGCTAATTTAAGTCTGGTTGGCATGTAGATCTTTCCTTGAAGCGGAGGCTGAGATTCCGAAGGCTCACAGTTTTCCATAGGAAACGCCGCCCTGGGTGTCCGTGTGCCAGACAGGCCTGTTTGGCATTTCCCAGAGCATCAATGACCCACTGTTCTACTGCAGAATCCATTGGCTCATGCTGTGAATACCTGCCTGGGGAGCTGGCTGCACACTGGGAAAACAGGAATGCAAACACCCTGGCTGTGATCAGTGGATTCAGCACTCACATCCCTGGAGTGCCCACGGCCAGGTTGGACAGGGCTTGGAGCACCCTGGGGTAGTGCAAGGTGTCCCCATGGCAGGGGTGGGATGAGATGGGCTTTAAGGTCCCTTCTCATCCAAACTGTTCACAATTCTATGAATTAACGCCCTTCAGGACGGTTTGTGGCTGTTCATAAGAAAAGCACCCAGCACTACCCTGGAAGGCTTTGGGCAAACACCAGAGGGAGAAGGGGGATGTGGGAGGCAAATACACGGTACTGGTTTCTTTTCCAGGCATGTCATGCTATATTCTGTTCATGGTACTTATGTTTCTCTACAGGACGTGCAGTGAGGGGATGTTTACTCTGATGAGAGTCTGGGTTGATAACAGGAAACCAAGTCCTTTGTGCAGTAGATTGACCTTGAATCACACACAGACCTTTTTTTCAGTAACAGAGGGTAAGACTGTAAAACACAGGAAAATGGTGTCTCCAGAAAACAAAACTGGCATTTGGAGTTGGCTAGAATGTGCCCAAGCCTCTGCCAGCCTCAGCTCCCTGAATGTCAGCCCGAGCAGGTGGTGGAGGCACAGCCACGGGCCAGGGCCTTGTAGGAGAATCAGGGGCACAGTTGCTTTTTGTCCCTCAATACTTTCCCTTAAAAGTTCACTCTAGACAGAAAAACGAAGCTGCATGTGCCTGTGGGTGAGGAGCAGTGCTGGGATGCAGGAGACCCTGCAGTGTGGGGACACTCAGAGGTTTAGGGAAGGACTCCCTCCCTCCCAGTCTTCCCCCACAGAGGGAGTGCTGGCCTTTGGGGCAGGAGCCATCTCAGGAGCCCTTGCAGGGGCTTTGTTACAGGGGTTTGATGTGTTGGATGTTTCCAAGTGCTTCCTCAGTGTTATTAAAACAGCACTGCAGGATGCAGCTCCATTAATAGCCAATAATTCCAGAGTGAAGGAGCTTCTGCTTACATGCAAAAACCTACATGCAAAAACATGCTGAACTCTGCTCACACATCTCCAGCTGTGCTCTGCTGCAGCTCTCCAGGCACAGAATCACAGAATGGTTTTCATGGAAAGGAACCTTAAAGCTCACCTCACTCCTTCCCCTGCCATGGGCAGGGACACCTTCCCCTGTCCCAGGTTATTCCAGCCTGGCCTTGGGCACTGCCAGGGATCCAGGATGGGCACCCTGTGCCAGGGCCTGCCCACCCTGCCAGGGAACAATTCCCCATTCCCAATATCCCATCCATCCCTGCCCTCTGGCACTGGGAGCCATTCCCTGTGTCCTGTCCCTCCATCCCTTGTCCCCAGTCCCTCTCCAGCTCTCCTGGAGCCCCTTCAGGCCCTGCCAGGGGCTCTGAGCTCTCCCTGGAGCCTTCTCCTCTCCAGGTGAGCACCCCCAGCTCTCCCAGCCTGGCTCCAGAGCAGAGGGGCTCCAGCCCTTGGAGCATCCCCATGGTTTCCTCTGGACTCTCTCCAGCAGCTCCATGTTCTCCTTGTGCTGGGATTGGAGGCAGCTCTGCAGGTGAGATCTCACTGTGGAAGTTGATCTCCATCTTCCAGTCCCAGTATCTTCCCTGCCATTAACTGAAGACTGGATCTTACCCACTGAAGGCCATCACCTGCTGTTCATTCCTCCTGGAGCACACAGTCCCACATCAGCAGGGCTCTGCTGACTCCCACCTGTGTCCCCCAAGCAATGGGCTGGGAAGGGACAGCACAGGTAGTTACAACCTGTGTGTTCTCCTGAAAGCTTGGATCAGCTTCCCATGGGTTGGGTTAGTTTTCATCCAGAGCCTTTCCCTGACCCCCATTGCCAGCAGCTGATGAGGGTGGAAGAGGAATTATCCATGGGACAGGGACCCCAAGGACCTCTTGTTTTGGCCCAAACCTCCACATTGACCAAGCTCAACAGGAGCCAGAGCCTGTAGCACAGCACAAAAACTCCTCAGAAAAAATTTGGTGTTATTCCATAGCAAATCAGTGCATGCTTCAGCACCTGGGAGATGCTGGCAAGCAGGACATCCAGGCACAGCTGAGCTGCCTGTACAATCAAATATTTCCCATTCCTGATGGTTGTTACCTGGTTTCTCTGCTGAAGTACTGGAATTACACTGAAATAATAAAGGAATCAGGCCAGTTGCCTGACACTGTGTTCTTTCTATTTTCACAGAGAGTTTAACTGGAAGCCTTGGAGCAGGAATATCCAAAAAAATCCCCAACTCCCAGTATTTCAGTACATCTTAGCTAAGGCCAGATGGGCTCATCCAAGTATACTTTGCTGCCTGTGTTAATTTTGGGGAAGCTTTGTGTGCTTTAAGGCTTTTGGTGACTTGGAAATCGGACCCACAGTCAGCTCACAGTGCTTCTACAAAGGAGATCTAAGGATTTGACATGGATGTGTCAATTTTCTGCTTTACAAAAAGACGTCAGCCTGCAAGTAAGCTTGCCATGGCCGTGGTGTGTTGGAGGGCCATTACCTACTTATTTCCAAAAATTATTTAGCCGACTGGCTGGCCGCCTTTCCTTTTTCCCAGGCTCTTGGAGAGAATGTAGGAGCTGAGCTACTTGGCTACAAGAGATTTTCTCCTCTGGAATTGGCAGCTGCTCATTCCGGAAGAGCAGCAGCATATTTGGCCACCGATTGCAAAAGCAAAGGGAAAACCATTATTTTTTCATTTCGCTTTTTTAACTCTCCAGTGGGAGACATTGACTGTATTTGGGTGACCCTTGTTGCTACAGCATTGCTAAGGCTTCCCTATTCCTTAAAAGTAAAAAATTAGGATATTCAGTTCTTAAAAATGCATATATTCCCCTTGGCCGGGCTCGGAGCAAGCGGGTGCCAAGTGTCTCATTGTGTCAGGCCTTACACAGCAGCACATTCAACGTCACGGCTTCATGAGTCAGGGTTTTCTTTCTGAAAAGGATCACGTCAAGAAAACCAGCACAAAAATTCCCTATAGCCCAGCAACAGAGCGTGCTGTGTAAGAAGCTCTGTCGGGCAGGAGAGCGAGCAGTGAGAGTCAGATCTGCCCTCCTGGGCATCCTTCCACGCCGGACAAAGGCAGTGACGGTCAGCGCCGCTCCGTGACTCAATGCTTGGATAACGGCTCCAGCAGGAGCTGGGCCTGGCCAGACCTGTGGCTTTGCTGATGTCAGGGCACCTTTGAAGCCTCTCCACGAGCTGCTCGTCGCTCACGGTACCGGGCTGAGGGCGCCGTGCGGGACCGTGGGTGCTGTGGCTCCTGCTCAGACCTGCCGGGATCCTCGCACGGAGCTCGGGGGCGGTGGGGCTGTTACATACAGGGGCTCTGCTGCTGTCACCAGCACCCCCCTGTGCATCACTGCGGCAGGAAACACTGCCCGTGGGCAGCTTGGGGCTTTCAGCTGCTATTTCCTCTGCTTTCCATTAGAAATTCCATGAATTCATCAGCACCTATTGCATCCGCAGGTCACTCTCTGTAAAGGAGGTTGAACAGCTCATGTAGGGAGGGATGGGACACAGGGAATGGCTTCCCACTGCCAGAGGACAGGGTTAGGTGGGATATTGTGCAGGAATTATTCCCTGTGAGGATGGGCAGGCCCTGGCACAGGGTGCCCAGAGCAGCTGTGGCTGCCCCTGGATCCCTGGCAGTGCCCAAGGTCAGGTTGGGAGGGGTCTGGAGCAACCTGGGACAGTGGAAAGTGTCCCTGCCCATGGCAGGGGTTGATTTTTCAGGGCAGGATGAGTTTTCAGGTCCCTTCCAACCCAAATTATTCTACAACTCTATGATCTTTATGCCCACTATAAAGAAGGAGAAGCTGAAATTCAAAGTGGAAGTGACTCTCCTGAGGTCACAACTCTGCCAGCCAGGAGTGATTTGACAGAGCTCAGTTCTTCAAGGTGCTCTCAATAGATGCTTCTCTGCCATTTCTGATGCTGTGTAGGTTTCTGTGAGGAATTTCCTTTATTAGTCCAGAATATTACTGGAGAGCCCTGTGAAGCAGGGCTTTGGGAAATTAATTTTCCCTAAATTCAGCGGTCTGCTCGGGGCCATCTCACTTTCTCCTGTGATCAGCACCTGTCAGTGGTGACATTTGGTATTTGAGGAAGGCATCAAAGAGAGGTGCACATGGAGGGATGTTGCTGAAGCTGAAACCTTTTCTGTTGGTGCACCCACTCCAATTTGAGATGTTTGAGAGCTCTGACTGGAGGCCAACGGTCTTAAACTCCGTATTTGGTCGATGAAGAGAGATCAGCTCTTTCCCAGGATGATTCAGAGTGGAGACAGGCTCTCCTTTTGAATCACTGAAGGAAGCCTTTCATCCTTCTCTCCGTTATCTGCAGAGGGACTTCTCCCCCCTAACTCTGGTTTTTGAATGAGCTGCTGTGGGTCCCACCTGCATCCCACTGGTCTTAGCCAGCAAAACCTCTGGACTTGCTCCTGTGCCCTGTGGGGGATGATCAGAAGTCCTGCTCAGGCACAATATTTTGTGTCTGTGCACGGAGGAGGCTTTGCACCTTCCTCTGGAGCATCTGTTGGGAGTTACTGCTGGAGGCAGACATGGGCTGGATGGGCTTTAGGTCTGATCTGGCCTTTCCCATCCTCCTTTGATCTAGAATAATGTTTAGCCATCGCTTACTGGTGCAGGAAGGATGAGGATTTTGCTGATTTGAGTATTTCTGCAGATTTTTTGAGAAACAAAGAGTCACTTTCCTTGGGTTTAGTGAGTCTGGAGATTAAGACTGATCCCCATGAATCCTGTGGTGTGAGCAGCATTCCTGGGAGCTGTGTAGGGAGTCCCTGGGTGAGCACAGCCTGCCTTGGGCTGGCTCATGGGGTGCACATGAGAGAAGATGGTTTGGTGTATGACACTGGAGCAAAGATGGAATGAGATGGGAATCATTGGGGGGCTGAGCTATGGGTCATGTTCAGGTGGTTTTGCTGTCTATTTCCAGTTCCAAAAACTTGGTTTTCTGCTGAAAATCTATCTCAGGAGGATTTCTGTGAGTATACTCAGGAGCCACACTGAATTGAGCTTTTGGGCCTTGTCTGTAGTATTTTCTGAAGAAGACAACAGGTGAAGGAGGGTGACAAAATTCCCCTGGCTCCAGCCTCTGCTTCCAGGACACGGCAAGGACAGCGCTGGCCTCCTCCAGCCAAGGCAGGAGGGAAAAACGCTTCATTCCTGGGAGCCCACCTGCTCTGCTGCTGCTGCTCCCACAGCCAAGGAACATTCCTTTGCTCAGGAGCTCTGTGCCAGGCACTTCCCCCACCTGCGTGGGCCGGGAGGAAGAGGAGGCCAGGCCCGGCAGCTGCCCCTGGCCAGGCAGAGCTTACGGGGAAAGCTGGATCCCTTCTGAGTAACAGCGAGTTCCTACGCCAAGTGAGGGTGCAGATTCCCTTCGCTGGGAGCAAGGCAAGTCTGTTCTTGGTGGGAAGTTCCTTCTCAGAGGCTCACCTGTGGGAAAAGGAGGGGGATGTGGGAGCAGCCAGGCTGCGTGGGACTGCGGGGCCGCAGCCTGCTCCGTGATGGGCCAGCGAGCAGTGGAGTGATCTCCCTGGCGTGTCGGGATGTCTCACCCACGGACATGAATGAGCAAAGATGGGGAGAACCTTGGGTTTCCCCTTGCCCAGGGTGCTCTGATTCCTGGTGCTTTCCCACTGAGACTCAATGAGAAGCTGCCTTGCCCCTCTCCTTCCTCTTGCCAGCCTGGCCCACAGCTGGGAAGGATCCTCATGGATCTTGGCTGTCTCCTGCATCAAGGGTGGGCAGCATCAAACAGCCTCCTCTGCTCTTCTCACAGAATAGTTTGGGTTGGAAGGGACATTAGAGCCCACCCCATTCCACCCCTGCCATGGGCAGGGACACTTTCTACTGTCCCAGGCTGCTCCCAGCCCCAATGTCCAGCCTGGCCTTGGGCACTGCCAGGGATCCAGGGGCAGCCCCAGCTGCTCTGGGCACCCTGTGCCAGGGCCTGCCCACCCTGCCAGGGAACAATTCCTAATTCCCAAGGTCCCTCCAGCCCTGCCCTCTGGCAGTGGAAGCCATTCCCTGTGTCCTGTCATCCTTGTAAAAGTCTTTCTTGTAGGTTCCATTCAAGAACTGCAAGGCCACAATTAGGTCACCTTAAAACTTTCTCTTTTCCAGGAGGAACAATCTCAATTCTCTCATCCTTTCCTCACACCAGAGGGGCTCCAGACTTTGGAGCATCTCCATGCCCTCCTCTGGACAGGCTCCAGCAGCTCCAGGTCCCTCCTGTGCCGGGCCCCAGGGCTGAGACAGCTCTGCAGGTGGGGTCTCACCTGAGTGGGGCAGAGGGGCAGAATCCCCCCTCACTGCCCATGCTGGGGGCTCAGCCCAGGGCATGGGGGGTGTCTGGATCCCAGTGTACACGGCCAGGGCATGGCCAGTCCTCCCTCACCTGCACCCCAAAGTGCTTCTCCTCAGAGCTGCTCTTGATCCATCCCTTCATCCCCAGCCTGATCTGATCCTGGGGGTTGCCCCAATCCAGGTGCAGCAGCAGAATTTGGTCCTGTTAAACCACATGGAGGTTCCCATGGACCCACTGCTTGAGCTTGCCCAGGTCCCTCTGGGTGGCCTTGTCCTTTGGGTGTGTCCCTGCTCAGCTCAGTGTCATCTGCAAACCTGCTGAGCATGCCCTCCATCCCTTCCTCTACATAACTAATGCAGATCCTAAATACCACTGGTCCCGGTATGGACCCTACAGCAGCTGCAGCTGGGATTGAGAGATGCTCAAGCTCCAGCGAACTGCAGGATTCCACACAGTGCCTCCCTCCTGCCCTGCTCCTCGGGGCTGCCCCATTCTTGGACCAAATTCCTGGGCTCCAGACCAGGCTGAGCACCTGAAGGTTCCCTGTGCCAGCAGGTCTGGCTCTGTCCCAGCACACGGCACCCGGAGCTGCGGGCTGACCCCGCGGGGCTGCGCCTGCCCCTGGCACCCAGCACATCCCGGCGGGAATGGCAGGCGGCCCCGCCAGGGTTTGGGGCTGGCATGGAGCTCCCCGGCCCGTCGCTCCCTGCCAGCTGCCTGCAGCGCCCCGGGGCAGCGGCTTCGCAATCCCGAGCAGCGGAAGCGGCAGCCGCGCTCGGGCCACTCGTGGCAGCGCCACGGGTCACTGCCAGCCCCGCCGGCCGCGCTTCCTTCCCCTCCGGCTCCCGGGAAGGGAAGCTGCCCCTGCAAAGTGCCCATCAGCAAAAAGGCTGCGGGTGCCGCAGGGACACCCAGCTGCCTTTTGGATCGGAGCCCGAGGAACTTGGCAGGAATTGCGCCAGAAGAGTGGAATAGCAGAGCTGGGAGCGCCGGGGGATTTGGGAGATATAAGCGGGATGAATCCAGCCGCGGGGCTGGGGACAGTTGCTACCTCAGGTTATTTTTTGGAGGTGTTTGGATATTTCTAGGGAAGTGCCCTGCCTGTGTTTTCTGCCCAGCTGGCTCTCTGCTCTCCTGTGGTTATGGAAAGATGTTTTTCAGCCAGCAGTGCCTTGGTTCCGCAGCGCTCCCCGTGTGACACTGCCTCCAGCGCTGGGACCGGCACTCGGCGCTTTCCCACAATAGGCTGGACACCGCTGTGAGGACGCCAAAAAACCTCCTGGCTCCAGAAGGGGTTTAGCCCAGCAAAGCCTTTCTGCTGCCCGAATTCAACCCCTCATCCTGCCGTGTCCGAGCCACTCTTGCTTCCATCTTCTCTCAACAGAGCTGCTTGCACATCCCAGCTGGGAAGCTGAGGTTGGGAGAAAGTCTGTGGAACTGGGGAGTGAAGCTTGGAGATGCTGCAGTGAGCAGCTCCTGCATAGGAGTGAGGCTCCTGCCTGCTCTGCATCCCTGTCCTGTCTCTGCCTGGGGCTCTTGCACAGGCAGCAATCCTGGAAAATCAGGAAAATCTCTCCTGAATGTCTCTTGCTGTGGTCAAGGCCCCAGAGTGTCTTGTCCCACCCTCCAGTGGTGGACAGCAGACTGCTCTGCTCTGCTCCACCATATCCCCAGCACCTCCCTCTCCACCTTCTCAGGCTCAGCAGCCACTGGGCTTTTCCTGCCCCTCTGCCAGGCTGTTCCCATGCTAGGTCAGGGCTTTCTCAAAGTCATCACCTCATCCCATGAGCTGGCAGCTGGTGGAACAGTGGTTCCCGTGCTCTGCCAGCCACTGCCAAAGTTGCTGCCAGGTCCTGCTCACCCCTGCTCTGAAACCTGCCTGCACCAGCTCAGCTTCCCAGTGCTCCCCCATCCCATCCTCGAGCACCATTTTGGTGGTTTCCATCCAGCTCAGCCCCTAAACTGGTGCTGACACTTTGCAGGCAAACAGATCTGTGCCCAGCAGTCCCCTCAGGTGCCACCAGCCATGTGCCCACTGGGAGAGGGTGGCATCCCTCCTGCCACCTCTCTCCAGGCGTTTGCTGCAGCGCTCGCGTGCAGGCAGCTGGAGGGAATCAGAGGAGCCGCTTAGAGAAAATCTGGGCAAAGACAAGGGAAAAAAAAAATCCTGGGACCTGGCAAGAACCTACACAAGTTTCCATGAGAAATCCAACGTGGCCATCCAGCCCGTCTGTGCTGGAGCGTTCCCAGGCCTCTCCCGGGGTCAGCGGCGTTGCCAATGCCCACCCAACTTTCATTAGAGCCCTGACCAAGCCTGGGCTCCTGCCCGCGGTTCCTGCAGCTCCCGATCCCGTTCTCCCTCCCTGCTGCCAGTTCCCAGCCGCCCAGGGAGCTGCCTGCCTCCCGTCGCTCCCGTGACATATTTATTGCTATCAGTTTAGTCTTTAATTTCCTTTGTTTCAGAATATCTGACGGCGCAATTAAGAAGGCCCGAAGGGAAGCGTGTGTGTGCTCGGTCATCAGACCTGCGGTTACCGTCTGTCTGGAAGCGGCGCTGGAGCGGGGCTCGGCAGCAGCTGCCAGGATTCCAGGCTTGTTTTCATTTTCTAAGAGGTTAACTGAGAGCCCGACGCGAAGAGACACCCGTCCACACCCAGAAACCCCGCCACACACACGGAGCCACACGCACCCGTACGGAAACACACACATAAACACAGATGTGGGCCGGCACGGGGAGATGTAAACACAGCCCTGCGAGGAACCGGCCCGGAGGAACCGGGATGGGACCTGTCTGATCCCGGCTTTCCACCGGCCGTGGTGCCGCAGGTCGGTGCGGGGAGAGAGGAGCCCTTGCACCCTGCACACCCAATCCGCCAAGTGCAGCTCGTTCTGCCCCATCTCCAGCACGGTGGGGCAGGTCCCTCCCGCTGCTCGGCCCAGACCTTCTGGGGGAAGAGCCCGGTCACGGTAGCTGTGAGGAGGCACAGCTGGGGCTTGTTTCCTCCAGGGCTTGGCTGCAAGGCGAGCATGCGAGGATGTGGATGCGCCCGGGGTCGGGACTGCGGAGCTCTCCCTGCCGCCGGCACCGCGAGCTGGGCTGGGCCACTCTGCCCAGGGTGCTGGAGGGAGCAGGGGAAGCTTTGACATTGATTATAGCAGGGTTAGGAAAGGAGAAAGCCTTTCACTTTGTCCCTAGGGAGTGGTAAATCCTGAGGGGCTGCAGCTCCTGGTGCCCTGGAGATTGGTGGTGCTGGGGTGATGGGGACCTGTGGTACTGGGGTGGTGGGGACTGGTCCTGTTGGGGTGCTGGGAACTGATGGCACTGGGGTGGTGGGGACTGGTCCTGTTGGGGTGCTGGGAACTGATGGTACTGGGCTGGTGGGGACTGGTTGCTGGGATGATGCAGACCAATGTGTCAGGGTGATGGAGGCCGGTGGTGTCAGGATAATGGTGAGCAGTGGTGCTGGGGTGATGGGACCAAAGGTGTCCGGGTGACCTGTGAGCCCAGGGTGAGGAGCACCTCAGAGAGCCCCCACAGGAGGCTGACGCACAGCAGCACCAAGGTGAGGTGTTTGCCAGCACGGTTTGGCAACACCAAGGTGGGGTGACCACAGCTTCCGCGTGGAAATCCCCATCCCAGAGCCTGGCAGGCATCACCAGGGCTGCCAGGAAGAGACAGACTTCACCCACCCATGGCTGTCCTTCCTGCCCCAACAGCAGAGCCCATGTGGGAAATGCCAGGCTGGGGAAAAAGCAAGGAGAAATCTTTCCAGCAGCAGGTTTGTGCCTCACAGGGCCCGGCTGCAGAGGAGGAGAATCTCCAGTGGCTTTTAAGGGCTGGGTTCATGCTCTGCTGCCGTGGGGCCTCATTTGGAGCTTGCTCCTCTCCCTCTCCTGCCTTCACAAGACGTGTAGGAACTTCCTATCTCTGCAGCCTCAGGCCCTTAGTCACATTTGGTTGGCAGCCACAGGCGCGCACACGCTCGCCCGGCGGGATTGCACGCACACCTTGTTTTCTTAGGAAACAAGAGGGGAGCGTGACCCAGGCCAGGTAGCACTCCATTCTGCTGTAATAAATGAACATGTCAACTCTCCTGGCCCTAAAACCTGTCCCAGATGCCCTGAAGGCCAGGGGGGAAGCTTGGCATCCTCGTGGTGAGCTCAGCCAGGTGAGGGAGGTGCAGCCCAGTTCAGTGGGGTACCCAAGGTGCCCATCAGGGCTCAATCCCTGCCTTGCTGCAGGCATGGGCTGGGGGTCCTCAGCAGAGGGGTCTGCTGGTGTTGGGAACATCCCCAGTTTTAACTGAGAGTGTCCCACTCTTCCCCTGTGGTGCCCCTGGGCTGGAAGTGCTGCTGTGCCCTGGGGGTGGAGAGTGTGGGGAGAGCAAAGAGCAGGGACAGACCCACCAGTCTCAGCCAGGGATGTTGTCCCTCTCCCCTTCATATTGAGAGGAACCTCTGCTTTCCTTTCCTGTCTCTCCAGGACTCTCCCCTCCTTTTGCTGTCTCCCTGATTTAGTTTTGGAGGGAAAAGGGGCAGCAGGGGCTCATCTTCCCCCAGAGCCACTGATGTGCAGCCAAACGTGGCACAACCCTGTGTGCCCTGCAGGGCTGGAGGCCACCAGCTGGAGCAGCAGGAGGGGCACAGGGGGCTTCAGGGGCATGTGCCCTCTCTGCAGACCCTAAGGAGCCTGGGACCTGCCACAGCTCCTGCTTAGTCCCAGGGCTGGTCCTTCCCCTCCTTCCCCGCCAGCCTAATGGGTCTCTCCCAGTGTTGCCTGCTCTTCTGGGAGCCTGCTTGGGATTTGCTTCCAAACAATTTTCTTCCCATCTCTTCACCCTTGACACATCACAAAGTGCCCCCCCTTTCCTTAGGTGAGATCTTTCCCTTGAGCCCTGGTTTCCTCCTCAGGGCCAGGAATTATGTTGGCTCAGGCCATCTGAAATGCCTTGTTATGCAGATGTGTCTCAGACAGCTTCAACCTCACAGGTTCTGCTGAATTTCGGGCTTTGGGCTCAGTTCTCAAGGCAGGTTCCACATCCCATGAGACCCGAGCAGAGCAAGGGCGGGAGAGCCGGGATGTTCACTCCCTTCTGGGCACTGATGTCCGGGTGCTGTGCGTGCTGAGGGTCTGGCCAGGGCACTGAGCACTTTGTCGAGCTCCTCCATCGCTGCCAAGCGCAGCTGGAAATGCCCCGGTCCCTGTTAGAGGGCGATAGCAGCGCCGAGATAACCGCGCTATCAAATCCCCGGGGCTGGCCCTGGCCGTCGCTCCAAGGCAGCCCGAATTATCCCCTCCCCGAGGGAGAAGGGTCCCTGAGCCCCGTGCGGGGATCCTCATTCAGCCCCAGGCTGGGGCGCAGCAGGAGAGGCCGTTCCAGCAGCTCCACAGCGCTGGAGCTGACCCTGCTCCAAATGAGACCGAGCACTTGCTGAGCAAAGCTACCGACAGGGGTCTCGGGGGACCGCGGGGATGTGTCATCCTGCTCCCGAGCCAGCCGAGCCCCAGCGGTGTCACACAGAGAGTGGCTCTGCCGGGGGTCCGGATCCTGCCCCCTGCCCTCCCCGGCTCCTGCGGGCCTGTGCCAGGTCCCCTGCTGGGCACGGGGGCGGCTCTCGGAGCCGGGTCCTGCGACAGAGGTTGCGTTCGTCTCGCCTCCAGCCCATTGTCTTGTTTATTTGTCACGGTTGGTCCCCAATTAGGAGTTCGAGCCGTTTGGGACAAGAACTGTTTCTTCCCATGTGAGCGTGCGGTTCCCGCTCGGCCGGGCTGTGATGTGGCCGGCGACCCGCAGGAGCATCTGCTATTGCAGCAACAGTGCCCGAATGCGTTTCAGATGGGCCCGGCTCTGCTTTGCGTGCTCGGGCCGCCGGCCAGCCCGGGATGGAGCCTCCAGCCGGCCCTGGGGATGCGATGTTCCCGTCCTCGGGGACCCGCCGTGGGGACCTGCAGGGGACATGGTCACCAGCCAAACGCGTCTGGCCGGTGCGAGCCTTGGGGCACCGCTGGATGGGGAAAGGGCCCTGCCGTGGGCACCCGTGGGTCCGACCCAGCCTGGCTGCACACGGGGGAAGGCGGGATGCTCCACCTGGATCTCTCAGGGAACGACCCGACTGCCACCCCCGGCTCTGCCGGCAAGCTCAGCCCGGTTTGGGATGCTCCTGCCGGCTCTGTCCGGGGATGCAGCGCGGGTCACGCCGCAGAGGGGACGAGCGGCCGGGGTGCCCCAGCCCCGCACCTGCCCCGCGGACGGCAAGTCCCGTCTGGCCGTGGCCCCGGGGCAGCGCAGGGCCCGTCCGGCCGGGTTCGGCGGCGTCAGGCAGCAGCACATGATCCGCGCCGCGGGGCCAAGGGCTGAGGTCAGTCAGTCACACCCAGGAGCGGCACTGACTTCACCGCGGGCAGGAGCAGCTCCTCACGTATCCCGCTCCCCGAAGGCAGCGCTGACCCGCCGCTCGGGGCCCGCGGTCAGGCCGCTCCGTTATCGGGGCGCGGGCATCGCTCCCATCGCAGGGATGGCTCCCCGGAGCCCCTCCTGGCTCCCGTCCCAGCCAGCCCAGCTCCTCTGCTCCGGAGGGGAGTCACTGACGGGGTCCTGCCGGTGCCGCCGGGGAAGCCGCAGCGCCGGTTCCTTCGCGGGGCTCCCGGTCCGGCCCGCGGGGCTGGCCCGCTTCCCCGGGGCGCCGGCTGGGTGGGATCAGCCGCTGGCTGAGGTAATTGAAGGCCCTTTCCATCCCTCTCGAGCCTGGGGTGAGCAGAGCAGCGCATCCTCTTCGCTGGCGCGATGGCACGGGCCGGGGGCCACCGCCGGCCCCGGCTCCAAAACCTCACGGGAGGGGAGAGAAAGCGATTTGGGGAATTTTAGGGGCTTGTCCACGCGTTTCCAGCGAAGGAAGAGTTAACCCCCGCCTGCTGCTAATGAGCCTTAACTGAGAATGACCCGGCACAGGGGAGATGTGAACCCATTGTCCTCGCCTGTGTTTGACTGTCTTCCAGTGAGACTCATGAAACGCAGAGCCGGGGCGTGAGTTCCCGATTTATGTCAGGAGGCTTGATTTATTGTATTTATTTATTTTTGCCATCTGGTTGAGGAGGGATGTTGAACGCAAGCGTGAGAAATCCAGATGTGCACAGCTCCTGGCTCGCAGCGTCCCCAGCCCCGCTCCCGGCTCCGGCCCTGCCCCCGGGCCCTGCCAGCCCCCGAGCTGCCCGGGGCGGGTGGGTGGCACCCCCTGGCACCACCCTCCGCATCCCTGGCGGGAACGAGATGTGCATGTTGGCACAAGGAAAGGCTACGTCTGGATGAGCAGCGCTGGAATTCCCAGCATAGGAAATGTTGGCCACGTAACGCCGTGGTCACAATGGGGACACCTGTGTGTCCCCAGCTGCAGGGTCAGGGGTCAGACAAGTGCTGCACTACTGGCCCCGGGGCATAATGCCCACCCTAAACTGATGATACCCTGTCCAGTGCCTGTGTTTTGGGGGACGTTGTATTGCTTTGAGGGCCGGCAGGAAACGGGCCCCACAAATGGGCTGCAACCCCAAAATGGGCATCCTCCAGGGCAGGGACACTGGGGACAGCCAGGATCCCTTCCCTGGCGGCAGGCTGGGTGATGGAAGAAAGCCACATCATGCATGGGGAGACACCATGGCATGCAGGGATGTCCCTGGGTGTGGGATGGAGGAGCTCGTTCTGTTTTGGCATTCGCCCCTTCCATCAAGGGACAGCAGGGCCAGGCTGGAAATGGGCACAGCTGGCCCTGCTGTCACCACTGGAGCAGCACGAGGCTGCCACTGGCACAAGGCAATGCCAGCCTGGGGTCAAACCCATGCCAGGAAACCCCCCATAGGAGCTGGAGGGCACAACTGGGCAGAGGAAGAGGGGCTTAGGGGGCAACTTCTGAATTTCTGTGGTGATCTTTAGGTCGGGGCTCCTCTGAGACACGAGAGATGATCACACAGGATCTTAGCTCATCCGCTTGCTGTCTCATGCCTGGGAGGTTTGGCCAGTGGCCCAAGGGCTCCGGAGGAGGAGGAAAATTTCATCATCCTGCTCTAACGTCTCCTGTATAATCAGGCCCTTGTTAACCGATACAGCCCCATGCGAGGACCCGGCCACTGCTGCAGCCTTAGGTGGTCTTGGCCCCGGCAAAGCTCTGCTGAGCCTCTCCCAGCACAGCCTGGGAAGCGGCTCTGGTTTTATCTGGTGTGTCCCCTGCACCTCGCACATGCTCACTCTGCTCCCTCTGCCTCTTCCCAGCCTTTCTCCGCTTCCCCAGGAACTGCCAGGGTTGCCAGAGTGGGGCTCCCCACACCGAGGTGCTCCCACACACTGGGATGGTGCCCTCATCACGATGGTACCCACACCACGATGCTCCCCGTGCCAGGACAATCCCTGCACCACGATGGTCCCACATCATCCCAGCACTTTTGAGCAGCTGGTGAGTCAATTTAAACACTCCCTCCACCTGGAAAAATATGTTTCCAATCAGCCATGCCATAGCAGGTGGGAAGGAAGGAAAGAATGAGGTGACAGGGGGCTGATCCACAGCGATGCCTTGAGGGGTTTTGGGGCAGTTCCAAAGGTGTTTTGGGGGAGCAGAGGTGTCTGAGGGTGAGCACAAAAGGCACCCAAGGAAAAGCAGCCAAATGCAGTCTGTTTGTATTTGTTTATTTTAAAAAAAGTACAGCAATAAGTGTAAAAAAAATAAATAATTAAATAGAGTTCTGGCAATATATTACCACAAATCTTATCATAATAATTAATTATTATTAACAATTAAACTATAATAGTCAGGTCTCAGTGCACGCTGGGCTTTCCACGGAGTCAATAAATAACACACACAGCCAGCTCTGGTGCCAGGAGCGAGCCAGCGCCACCTGCCACCGGCCTGGGGTCCTTCCCCGTGTCCCCGTGTCCCACATCCCTATGTCCTTGTGTCCCCAAGTCCCATGTCCCCATGTCCCACATCCCCATGTCCTTGTGTCCCCATATCCCACATCTCCATGTCCCCATGTCCCACATCCCAATGTCCTTATGTCCCCATATCCCATGTTCCCATGTCCCACATCCCTATGTCCTTGTGTCCCCGTGTCCCATGTCCCCACATACCCTTGTCCCACGCCCCCACACCAGGGCTGGATCCAGCCGTGCAAAGCCCAGCTCTTGGCCGTTAGTACATTCAGAGCCCTTCCAATGGGAAAAGCGCTTTCCCAAAGGAGAGGACATTCCGTGCCCCGCTGTGCCCGCGCGGGGGGATGATGTTCCACAGTGGGGTGACTGTCCCACACAGGTGGCTTTGTCCCAGACGGTGGGACCCAGCCCCTGCCAGCACAGCCACCAGTACCCTCAGTTTGGCTCCTTGCAGGGGAGCCCAGACACAAAATGTGCAGAGGAAGCGTGTCCCCATGTCCCTGCATCCCCATGTCCTTCCTCACAATCCTTTCTCCAGGGAAGCGAAGGCGTTCAGATGGTGCTCAGGGGCATCTGTCCTCGTGCTCTCCGTAGTGACACCGTCCTTAGGGGACAGCCCGGCCCTGCTGCCACCCCCACGGCTCCCCACACCCGGTGGGAGCCAGGGGACGGCTGAGGCACATCCCGGGACCAGCCCGTGCTCCTCGGGGATGCCCTGCCTCGTCCCGCTGGGTGCTGGCTCTGCCCTGCCCGGACGCTCCGGGCTGACACGTTCACCCCGTCAAGGGCCAATAAATTACCGGAGGGCGGATGGGGCTCCGGGTAATAAATAGGAAGGCGGGAATTGGGGAGGCAGCGGCGGGGCCGGCGAGCAGCAGAGAGGCAGCGCAGGCGGGGCGGGCGCTCATGAAGGGCTGAGATGAGGTAGGAGGACACGTGCTGCCTGCCCGATGACCTGCACGTACTTCCTGAGCACCTGGCAGCCCTGCTGCTTCTTCTTGAAGGCGCTCTTGCCCTTGGAGCTGTCCCCGTACCTGACGTCCACCTGGAAGATGTTGTAGTTCTTGCAGAGGAGGCAGGTGAGGTTGGAGATGAGGCCTCGGGTGGTCTTGGTGGTGTTGTGGAGCCTCTCGAGGAGCTCTTTGGCCATGGGGTTGAGCTCCTCCTGGTCGCGCGTGATGTTGCCCAGCGAGGCGTTGAGGAAGGCGAAGAGCTTGTACATGGCCACCATCACCTCCTTCCTCTCGCTCGTCCGGTTGACGCGGAAAGCGGGGAAGAAGATGCCGGCGGGGTTGCAGAGCTTGTCACTCTCGCTGCTGAACGGCTCTCCCTGGCACTTCAGCTGCGAGGAGAGGCTGGTGTCACCCCACGTCCCCCGTGTCACCCCACGTCCCCCGTGCCGCCATCCCTGCCGTGTCCCCAGCCCTCCCCTCCCCGCACCTGCGGCTCAGCCGCCCCCCGGCCGTGACCCCCGGCTGTCCCCGAGCGCCACTTACGTAGAGGCTGAAGAGCTCCTGGGCGGTGGCGTTGAGCACGGCCACCTGCCTGCGGGTCTGCTCCTGCACGTTGGAGCGGCACAGGCCGTGGCTGGGGCAGCCCGAGCCGCTCACCAGCAGCGCCCGGCCGGCCACGGGCCGCCTCTGCAGCAGGAGCAGGGCCACGAAGGGCACGACGCCTGTGAGGGGAGAGAGGCCGCTGTCACCCTGGGGTGCTGGCTGCCGCTGGTGCATCCACCCGGGATGGTCCCAGCCCCAGGCACCCAAGGGGAGGGTGTCCAGCTGGAGCAGGGCCTCATCCCGCTCGGGTGTGCGTCCAGCCCAGCCGGAATGCCCAAAGCCCCGCTCTGTCCCGGCCGTGCCGCTCTCCCGTCCCGCTGCCGTGGCCCTCACCTGCCCCCCGGCAGGCGCTCCCCCGCCTCCCTTCCCGGCGGAGGGCCCCGCAGCATTCCCACATTTCGCAAGCGGCCCGGTGGCGACCTGGGGTGTTTAATCAAACGTGCAAGAAGCTTTTTCCTCCGTTATCCTGGTCCGGGCGCCTCGGGAACAAGGCCCCACCCCGGGCCGGCTGACTCAGCGGGGCTCCCTCAAGGAAACCTGCTCTCGGCGTGCCCTCCCTCCTTCCTCCCGCCCCCGGCCCCACCGCCTGCCTCAGTTTCCCCGTCTGAGCAGCCGGCGCAGCGCCGAGGAGCCCTGGGGAGAGACGACGCAGCTGCCAGAGACTGCAGCCAGGAAATCCCTGGCCGCGGAACAAGGGGACCCTTGAGCCTGCGGCAGCTGGGTCACCCCGGCTGAGCCTCCTAGAGCGGGGCGCTGCGAGCCCCGATCGGCGGGAACCCCCAAAGCGGGATCCATCCCTGCTCGGAGAGGCCGAACCGGGCCTGGAGCCCCCAACTCCGCTGGGCAGCCTCGGGGAGGGCGGCCTGGGTGTCCCCGCCGCTGGGTGACCTGGGTGACACCAGCAGGGTGGGGGTCCCGCGCTCCAGGCCAAGCCCCCGGGCCGTGACGGGCCCCGAAGCCGCCCGCACTTGTCAGCGCCTCGGACGTGCCGCCGGTGCCGGATAACCCAAGCCTGGATTTATTTACCCTGCCCAGGTGGGACAGGACTTACCTGGGCGTGTTCCAGCTCCCTCCCTCTCCCCCGCGCGTCCCCACGGGATGGATCAGACCCCCTGACCCCTCCGGAGCCCCTCTCGCTGTCCCCCCGCCGCTGTTCCGCCCATCCACAGCTGGGCAGGGTCAGGCTCTGCCCCACGTGTGCCGGGGATCGGGGGGTGGGTGGGGAGTCCCCGGTGGGAGCTGCCCCGTGGGACCCCCAGAACGGCTTCTGGGCCGGGGGCTGCTCCCTCCGACCCCTCCTGCACTTGGCAGCCTCCCCATCCTTGCACCGCTCGGCTTGAGGCGTCGGGAGACCCACAAGGAGGATAAGCAGGAGTGAGGGGGGGGAAAGTATTTAAAAGTACAAAAAATAAAAAAAAAAATCCCCCCCTCCTTGATATTTTTTTTTTTTTTCCCCTTGGAAGCATTTCCAGTTATATAAGTGTCCAGATGTTGGCTGGACCGCGCCAGAGCCGCGCTCCGCTCCCGCTGCCAATTCCCAGAGATGCTCATCCCGGGGGGGACGCGGCGCGGCGGGAGCCCCGCTCCGGCTCCAGCGGCGCTTCCAGCCGGGCCCCGCCTGCCCCCGAGCATCACCGGCAAACGGAGGGGAGGGGGAGGAAAAAAGGGGAGGGGGAGAAGGGGAAATAGGATCCCCAAAGTCGGATTTTTTTGATTTTTTTTTTTTTACCTGCCGGTACGAACTTCATTGTGAGCAACGTCCCGGGAGCGACTTAATAGGGATTGGTGTTGGCAGAGGAAGTTTTCAGAAATTCATGTTCATACTGGGGGACTTCTCGGGGTTTATATACCGGTCTCCGGCAGGCAGAGTTCCTGTGTTGTAAGAGGGGAGGAGAGAGAGGGGGGCTGGGAGACTCGAGTATCGCTGTTCCCATTCACATCGCAGGAAGTCTTAGAAATAAAAAGTTCTATCAAATAATTGATGACACAGTGCATTTGTTTTGTTTTACGCGCGGGTCGGGGAAGTGATGAATGCGGTGGGCTGGGGGGATGGATCGAAGCCCCCCAGGGGAGGAGCGCGGCCGCACGTGGGGCTCGGGGGTGTCGAGGCGAGGGCAGGAGGAGCCGCGGGGCCGGGGCTCAGCTCAGTCACCCCCGGGCCCCCTCCGGCCGCCGGAGCAGGCAGTGAAATGAAGGAGGTAAACCAGCCTGGTTTGGGGTTGGTTTGGGGCTGGTTTGGGGCTGGTTTGGGGCGTTGGAGGGATGGAGGGCGCGGGAAGGGGCGGTGGGCGCCGCGCTCCTCGGGCACGGCGGGATGGCCGCGGTGTCCCCCAGCCCGCCGCGGGCTCAGCCCTTCGGGCACAAGGATTATCAGTCAAGGGTGGGTTTTCTGCGGCAAAAAGGACAAACCCACCCAGGGGAGAGGCCGGACCGGCCCCCCCAGTGTTAACCCTTGCCTCGGCCGGGCTGTCCCCGGCCTGGAGCAGACAGGAGGGCGCTGGGTCACGGTCCCGTGGGGGCTCCATGGGACCGGGACACTGCGGGGCTGTTCGCTGCCCGATTTGGGTGCAAAACAGGTTAAATGGATTTTCTTTTTGTCCTTCTCTCTATTTTTTCCTCACGGGGCCGGACTGAAGCTTTAATCAGGTTTAGCCAGTTTGTGCCCCGGCAGGTGAACCCGCGGTGACAGCCCAGGAACGGTGGCGCAAGAGCCACCACGACCCCGAGCGTCCTCCCTTGGGGGGACACGGCCAGGGGGACAAGGAGACCCCTCTGTGCTGCTGGGTCGGTCCATGGCCGCTGCGTGCCTCAGTTTCCCCGTGCAAGGAGCAGCCTGGTGGCTTTGATGCCCCAGCCCAGTTTAGCCCAGTCTGGTCCTAGCGGGACACCAGGGATGAGCTGGGGACTATGGAGGGCGGGGACGATGGGCTCCATCTCCCTCCCTGCAGCCGCATCCCAGTGGTTTTGGGATATGGGGAGCAAGCACATCACATATTGATGGATATCTGATGGCCTGACGCACCTAATTAGCTGAGGAATTAATAGCACTTAATTATTGGCATAGGGAACGCCCTGGGGGGTTGTGTGCAGGGGTTGACATGGATTTGCCCCTTTCTTGGATTTCCCAGGGGTGACTGAGCCTAGGCTGGAGCTGAGCTGGGCTCTGGGGTCCCCCGAGGGCTGTGGGACCCCTGGTCATGGTGGGGTCACCGAGGTGGCACCGGTGTCCCCACCTGCAGCTCAGCCTTGGGGAAAAAGCGTTAGCATTAAAGGATGGGGTTCCTCCGGGGAAAAAGGCAAACTCATGGGGAGACTGGACCTGTGCAGGGGGGATGCTCCGGTGGGAAAACCCAAATTCCTGCTCCAGGGAGAGGGCAGAACGGGAGATGCCAGGGCGGGAGGTACCAGGAGGGGAGGTGATGCCCAGGATCTCCCTTCCCCGATCCCTTTGGCAGCAGGGACATCCCAATGCCGGTGGAGACACCTTGGGCAGCAGGAGGAGCCCCTGACAGGGGCGGGGTCCCAGGGAGGGAGCCCGAAAGGGGCCGGGGGGAGCCCTCCCTGCCAGGAGAGACTGAGGGCCGGGGGGACCTGCGGGGTTTGGGGGCCCCAGGAGGACCTGGGGCAGGTTGGTCAGGGGGAAGCTGTCCCCATTGTCCCCAGCGTCCCCAGCGTCCCCAGTGTCCCCACTGCCCCCTCCGTCCCCACCACCGACCTGCCCAGGGACAAGAGCACAAGCCCCGGGTGCTCCAAGGCCGCCGCTGCTGCTCCTCTGGGCCCCTCCGAGCGCTCCCCCCTGAGCATCCCTGCCCACCGCTGTCCTCAGCTCCATGGCAGACACCCCACCCCGTCCCTGTCCCACCCCTGTCCCCATGACGCCTCTCTGCCGCATCCCTGTCCCCGGCCTGTGCCTCATCCCTGTCCCTATGCTGCCCCCTCCGCGTCCCTGTCCCACCCCTGTCCCCTTCACTGTTCCCATCTCCGTCCCATCCCGGTCCAATCCCGGTCCCATCCCTGTCCCCGTGCTGCCCCCTGCTGCCCCAGCCCGGAATGGCCTCTCCCCATCCCATAATTGCCCCCGCCGCCCCATCCCAACTCAGAACTGCCCCATCCCATCCCCGCTCTGCAGCTGCCCCTTCCCCACCCCGGACCTCTCCTGTCCCCAGCCAGCCGCTGTCCCCTGCTGCCCTTCCCCATCCCATCACTGCCCCCCTGCCCCAGCCCCTCTCACAACTGCCCCAGCCCCTCCCAGAACTGCCCCAGCTCCCCTCATTACTGCCCCACCCCATAATTGCCCCCCACGCCCCATCCTTATCCCCCTCTGGCTCCCCTCCTGGTCCCCATCCCGCAGCGTCCCCATGGAGGGGGACACCCCGATTCCAGGGACACCCCGATTCCAGGGATACCCCAATTCTAGGAACACCCCGATCCCAGGGTCATCCCAATTCTAGGGACACCCCGATTGCAGGGATACCCCGATTCCAGGGTCACCCCAATTCTAGGGACACTCCGATTCCAGTGACACCCCGATTCCAGGGACCCCTCCATTCCAAGGACACCCCGATTCCAGGGACACCAAAAGCCCCGGGTGTCCCCCAGGAGTGGGGACGAGGCTGTGGTGGGATCAGGGGTGCCCAAGGGTGCCCGGGGGTGCCCGGGGAGCCCTCCCAGGGCCTGAGCAGGGGCTGAGCGGGGCAGGAGCTCCTGACCCTGGAAATCCAGAGCTCAGTAATGGAGGGCACAGAATCCCCCTTCGGCTCACTATGGGTCCCTGTTGGGGCTGCCTCCCCCGTCCCTGTGCCCACCGATGTCACCCCAGTGGTGCCACCCCACTCCTTCCAACCCACTCCTTGCAGCCCACCAGTGCCACCCCAGCAGTGTCACCCACAGCTTTTCCCATGTGTGGGTTCCCTTGGGTGTCCCCTGGGGACACCAGAGAAGCCAGCAGCCCTGCAGTGACACTCAGCTGGTGTCACCCCGTGCTTGGGGTGCCCCAGCCCTGCGGGGGTCACGTACCTGCACCCCTGGGGGTGGCACCGTCACGGTCACTCCCACGGTCACTCACAGCACACCGAGCTGGCCCGGGCTGCTTCATGGTGACATTGTCCCCGCACGGGTGTCCCCGGCTGGCCGTGGTGGCCGTGCTGGTGGCACTGCCAGGACTGAGTCAGGCTCGGTGCCGGGTGCTCGGGCACACGGCACCAGGGAACGAGTGACTCCAGGGGACACATGACCAGGTCTTGGGATTTTTGACTCAGAGGTGGCAGCGGGTGGCCCGGTCCCCGTGGTGGCCCTGGGCAGAGTGCAGGACACTGCACTCAGCGTGGCTGTGGTGGTGGCCCACACGGGGCTGGGACATGTGGCACAAGGTGTCGTGTGGCCTGTGCCATTCCATGGCACATCCCCTGTGGTGGCACACCACAGCCTGTCATGTCACATGCCCTGTGCCACACTGCGTCCTGTGCCACATCCCCTCGTGTGTCACATTGTTTGCCATGCCACAGGCCACATCCAGCTTGTGCCAATGCCATTTGTCACACTGCATTGTCCCACATGCCCCACACCACCCCATGGCACATCCCCTGTGCCCTGGCAGGGACACCAGGCACAGCCTGGCCACCACAGCTCAGCTCTCCCTGCCCACAGCCACCAGGACAGACACAGGGACAGAGGGACACAGGGACACGGCGTCTCAGTGGCAGCACTTTATTTCCTTCTGCCATTGTACAAAAATAAAGAAGTGCCACATGGGCGGGGGCACTGCCCTTCTCTGTGTGTACCAAAAATATCAATATTCATAAATAAATCCTTCTGATGTTCATACTTTAACACTGTACAAAAAATATAATAAAATAGATATTTATATATTAGAAACATCCTTAAATACTTCTGCAAGCTGCAGGAGTTAAATTAATTCTAACGATCAATAAATACCAGACAGAAACAAATAATAATGTATAAATTAGGGGGGAGGCAGTGGGGGCTGTCACCCACTGTCACAGTGCAGTGGCCAAGGCCGAGTCCCTGCTGGGCACAGTCAGGGCTGTGGTGGCACGGGGGGGACACGGAGAGGACAGGGATGAATGAGAGCACAGGGGACACTGAGAGCAGAGGGGACACTGAGGGCACAGGGATGTGCAAAGGGACACCGAGCTGGGGGACACCGAGCACAGAGGGACACTGAGGGCACAGGGATGTGCAAAGGGACACCGAGCTGGGGGACACCGAGCTCAGAGGGACACACAGACCGTGCAGAGACCCAGGATTGCACTCCCAGCTGCTCCCCGGGAGCAGAGCTGGCCGCGGGGTGACAGCACGGGGGTGACAGCACCGGGGACAGCCGCCGGTGGCAGCGGCGGGTGCTGGGCGAGCAGCTCTGAGTCAGGCTGTGTCAGCCGACCCATTGAATCACTGGAAAATCCAGCAGGGCCTGGGAACAGGGAACAGCACCCGGGGGACCCCCGGCTCCACCGGGACCACCTGGATCGCGGGGAAAGCGGGGCGGGGTGCGGGAGAGCCAGCCGGGGCTGTCCTGCAGCCCAGCGGCGGCTCGGGGACAGCAGGGTCCCCGCAGGAGCCGGAGATGCTGTCAGTGCGTCCGTCCGAGCCCTCGCTGCGGTGAGCGAGAGCGGCTCCGCGGGGCATCCCGGCCGTCGGACGCCTCTCCACGCTGGGAATGGGGCTGGGATCGCCTCACACGGATGGAGGTGATGGAGCTGCACACGGGAGGTGCCGGCGGGGCTGCCCTAGGGCCGTGCGGGCCGCTCCGAGCCCCGGGCCGGTCTCCCGTTCCCCCTGGCCCGGTCCCGGCGCGTCCGGCGGCTCCCGGCGCTCAGCTCCGCGCTGCGCTCGGCCATGAAGCGGGCGTAGCTCCAGAGGGTCTGGCAGCCCTGCAGCTTCTGTCGGAAGATGCCGAGGGATGCCGCGGGGCTGGGGAGGGGCCGGCGGCCGGGCCGGGGGCTGGGGGTCGGGAACAGCCCCGCCAGGTTGCTGAGGAGCGCTCGCACCTTCCGGTGGGTCCTGCTCAAGCGGCGAAGGATCTCGGCCTCGGGCGGGTGGAGGTCGCGCTGGTGGCGGATGATGTCCTGCAGCGCCTGCTCCATGTGCACCATCGGCCTCCGCAGCCGCCGCAGCCCCCAGGGCCCCTTGCCCGCCCTCTGCAGCCACGCGGGGCGGGTGTTGGTGCGGCACATGCTGTGCATGTCCAGGTGCTGCTCCTTCTCCTGCCCAGAGATTGAGGATCAGGGATGTGGAAGCGGCACGGGGAGCGCCCCCGGCTGCCCTGTGGGGGGACAGGCGCGACCCCTCGCCCTGGGGAGGGGGACTCACGTAGAAGGTGAAGAGTTCCTGCGCGTCCTCGGCCATGAGCCGCACCAGCGCCTGCGTCTGCGGCACGGTGGGAGCCAGCGGGGACCTGCCCCCCTGGCCCGGCACCGCCCAGAGGATGAGGAGCCCCTTGGTGACAGCTGGGGACGAAGAGGAGGGAGTCAGAGGCCATTGGGGCATCGCTGGGTGCAGGGACAGAGCCCTCTCTCACAGGATCACCACCCCCGTGCCAGGAATGCTGCCTGCACCACAGGCCCTGCGCCAAAAACCTGCTGGGTCCGTCCATCCATCCATCCATCCATCCATCCATCCATCCATCCATCCATCGAGAGGAGGATGAGGAAGGTGCAGAACAACCACAGCAGCCGCTCCAGCAGCTCCCCCTGCAGCCCGGGCCCCCGCCAAGGAGGGGACAGCAGCGACACTCCTGGATCCAGTCCCGCTGTCCGGCTCTGCCAGTCACTGTCCCAGTCCCTCTGTCACCCACAGGACTGCGGATGTGGCACTGGGCTCACACAGCCTCTGTCCCTTTGGGCAAGCTGACCCCTGACCTTCCGCCATCGGTCCCCAAGCTGTCCCCTCCCAGCATCCCCTCCCTCCCAGTGCTCCCCGTGTGCCACAGCGGGCAATGTCCCCGTCCCTGTCCCCGCCAGCGCCCGAGGGAGGCGACAGCGCCGCGGCACAGCCTTGGTGCCACCTGCCTTGGCGGTCAAGGGGCCCCGCGAGAGGGGACACACGGGCACACGCGGGGGCACACCGGGCACACACGTACCTGCCAGCAGTGCCCAGGGCCGCCCGTCGCACCGCATGGCCGGGCAGGGTGTCCGCCCGGGCTGGCACAGGCACTTCCTTGAGCGCTCGGCGAGGGGGAAGCGCGCTTTTAAAAGCGCACCCGAGTAACCCCCGCCCCTCGAGGGTGAGAGAAGGAAGAAGCTCTGTCCCAAAGAGCCGGCAGATTGGGTGGATGGGGATGTTCTTCGAGTCAGTTCCTCGAGGGAGTCCGGGGCCGTGCGGGGAGGCTGCGGTGCCACCCGGGTCCGGCGGGACCCCCGCTCCTGGTTCTTGGGACAGAAACCTTTTGGGTGACGCTGGTGTCGCCCTCAGCGCCCGGCAGGCTGAACTGAAACCAGCGCCGGCTGCCCCGAAACCCCAATGCAAAAGAGGCCGGCTGGCAGCGAGGACAGGGATGTCACCCATGTGCCACCACGGGGGACTCGCATCCCAAATCCAACTGTGGGAGGCAAAAATCCACCCTGGCAAGGAGGGAGGTGCAGGTGTGGGATCGGCACGGCATCCCAGCACTGCCCGATGCTCCGGGGGATGCTCCTTCCCTGCTCACACCCACCCTCACCTCTGGGTGACAAATTCGGGCGCTGAACCAAGTGGGGGCCCCAGGCTGAGCCCCTGCGCCCGGCAGCACCCACGGGAACACCGAGGGCGCCGGGTATTGCCCAAGGCAGCGCTGTCCCTTGTGCAACGCTGCCCTGGGAGAGCCCTGGGGCTGCCACGGCCTCGGCACAGCCCGCAGCGCCAGGACAGTCCCCTCTGTCCCCTCGGGCTCCCCTTCCTTGCAGGCGGAGACCGCACCCGCAGGGGTTTTCCCGTTCCTTGGAGGTGAATGGCTCCGCTCAGCGTGCCGAGGTGTCGCAATCCCGTGGATTTTGGTGACCCTGGCCGAATTTACGCATTCGGAGAGTTCGGTGATGGGGCAGGGACACAAGGCAGAAGTTAACAGCTCCTTCCAGGAAGAAGGATGCAGCGCTCACTCACTTTTAGAAGTATTTTGTTTTCCCAGAATTTCCCTGCCCAGTCGCAACGACCTGCAGTCTGCTTCCTCCACCCACCGCCCGTGACGGCTCCTCCTCTTCCTCCTCCCGCAGCCTTTCCGTGGGGCCGGGGGGTGCCCAGGACAGTCCTGAAGGGGTGGAGGAACCAGGAGAAGAACTTGCTTGTTCCACAGCAGTTTGTCCATCCCTCAGGCTGCCTCAACAGGCTGTTCACCAGCTGTCCACTTGTGCGTCCATCCATCCATCCATCCATCCATCCATCCATCCATGAATTCCTCCACCTGTTCAGCAATGCATTAACCTGTCTATCCATATGATCATCCATCCATCCATCCATCCATGCCCTGCCGTGAGGGTGATCAGGAAGAGCTCTCTCTGCCCACAGCTGGCCCTGTCCCCCCCATATGGCCCTGTCACCCCCTGGGCTGGGCCAGCAGGACCCCATGGCGTGGCCACCCCGCTGTGGCCAGGGCTGTGCAATACCAGGGGACAGAAATAGCTGCGGTGACCGCAGGGCCAGCAGCAGTTTCTTCATCGCGGGAGCGTCAGCGGCGTCCCATGACTCGGAGAAGGGAGCGAGACAGGAAGGAGAGAGCCCGTGGAGCTGGCAGGAAGCTGGAGGCTGCAAGAGCCCGGGGCTGACGTGGGCACGACGTGCCAGGAGGGGGGCACAGCCCTGCTCGGAATGAGGGAGAGCAGGGGATGGCTTTGGGGACAGGGTGGGAGCAGAGGTCCCGCCAGGATCATCCCTGGTTTGGGGACAGGATGGGAGCAGAGGTCCCCACCAGGCTCCTGCTGGGTCTGGCTGACGGCCAGGTCCCTCTGGGGGCACCCCTGGCTGCAGCACCCCCCTTGTGCACCCCACTTTGGCACAGGATGCCGAGCTGCCAGCAAGGGAAGAGGATGTGGGGGCACGGTGGCAGTGTGGCAGGGACACCCCCAGGCCTGGGGTCAAGCTCCTGCCTCAGTTTCCCCCAGTCTGGCCTGGTGTGGGGCAGGGGGAGGGCATAAATGTGGGCCTGGGTTTCCCCGGGGTCAGTGAGTTGCCGGGGGCTGCAGCTTTAAGCGATTTTTTCACCCAAAATACAAGCAGAGAAAGTGGCCATGTCCCATCCCAACTCTGTCCCCCTGTCCCATCCCAGGCCCTGCCACCAACACAGAGACCAGCTGTGAGCAACCTCCCTGGGCTACACAGAAATAAAAATAATAAGAATTTTATTGACTTATCAAAAACTATGTGAAAATACAACTCATGAGGGGCTGGGAGCCACTGTCACCCCTCCCTGACAGGTGACAGCCAGGGCTGGCATTGAACCAGAGCCCCCCACTGCCCCCTTGGGGATTTTTGAGGTGCCAGGGGTAAGCCCAGCTCCAGGAGTGCTCTCCCCTCCATGGGGCTGCTCCAGGGCTGTCCCTGAGCATCGTGGCCAGCGCTCCCTTCCCAAGGGGACACATGCCATCAGCCCCAGGCTGTCCCCTATAGCACCACGGTGGCACAGCATTGCTCTTTGGCATTTTTCCCATGTCCCCTCCACCTGGGCCACCCACCCCACCCAGGCCAGGCCAGAGGGACAGGATGGCACCAGGGACTGCCCCTCTCCTTGTGCCCACTGCCACAAAGCCACCACGTCCCCAAAGCCACCACAGCCCCAGCATAGAGGGAGCGACACTGAGCCCGGCTCTGTGCTGGGGGATCATTAAAGTGAACAATTAATGACAGGGGTGGGGAGCAGGGGGACACCACGCTGGGACAGCCAGCCTGGGGACAGCCAGCCTGGGGACACCACGCTGGGACAGCCAGCCGCTATCTGCCGCTCTCCTGCCGCTGCTGCAGCAGCTGGATCACCTCAGCAATGCCCTCCTCAGGGACCTGCGGGGCACAGAGGGGGTGTCAGCCTCAGGGGACACCCCAGGCTGGCAGGGGTGCCCGGGGAGGGGCAGGGCTCACCAGGGCGTGATCGAAGTTGAAGGTGCTGATGTAATAGGCCGAGATGTCGGCGGCCGCCAGCGGCTCCGCGATCTGCGCCACGATGCCACACTCGTCTGGGGACAAAGGGGCCTCGGGTCACTGCCACGGGGACATGCGGGGACAGCAGTGCCCCACAGCACCCCCTGGGTGGCAGTGGCACAGGAGGGGACACGGCCAGCACGGGCACACTCACCGAAGCCGAGGGGCTGCCCCCCGATGCGCACCATGCGCCACAGCTCGCCCGTGGAGCTGGTCAGCAGCAGGTCACTGGGGAAGCTGAGGGACAAAGGCAAGTGTCACCCCCTCCCCGAGCCCCCAGAGCCAGGGACAGAGGGACAGACAGCCCCAGGGTGGCACCTACCGCTTCTGGGTGTCGGCATCCATCACGATGGAGATGTAGCCCTCGATGAGGGAGAAGGAGAAGAAGGTGATGGAGTCCAGGTCCTGGCTGCCAGGGGCTGCATCCCACGGGGGGCTGCGAGGGACAAGGGGACACACAGAGGGGTCACACCCCCAAAATGGGGAGGAGAAGGGTTTGGTGGTGGCTCTGGGTGTCTGAGCATCGTGCTGGGTGCTGCAGGATGGGGGAGAGGGACAGGAGCAGGTGTCCCCACAGGGTCTGCAGCTCACAGGTGACACCAGGTTTTGGGGCACTCTCAAAAGGACAGGGTCACTCTGGAGCAGGAGCATGGCACCAGCAGGGACCCCATCCCAGGGGACACTGAGAACCCCAACAGGAGCATTCCCTCCCCCCAGCACCGTTCCCACTGCCTTTCCCAAACCCACCCCCTTCTGCTTTAATCTCCCACTGGGATTTGGTACAATGGTGGCTTTGTCCCTCGTGTCACCTCAGGGTTCCCACCCCTCACTGTGGGTGACAAAACCAGTTTGGAAAACACACCCAGAGTCTGAACACCCGCTGGGACCAATGGCAGGGAGCAGAGTCACCGCAGTTCAGGTGGCACCAGGCCAGAGGCCACCCCCACGTCCCCATCCCCGGGACTCACCTGTGGGAGTAGAAGAGGACGTCGATGAGCATGGTGGCGATGGCGGGCAGCGTGTCGGGGGCCACCGTGAGGACACAGAAGCGCGTCTGGGGGCTCTGCACCGGGTGCAGCGTGGGGCTGGCGGCTGGCGGGGGAACGGCCGCGCGTCAGGCCTGGGGACAGCTCGGGGACAGTCCCGCAGTGCCACCCCGTGGCCACCGCGCCCGCAGCCCCAAGTCCCAAAGGATGTGGGTGCCACGGCTGGGAGCTGCAGCATCTCGGTGGGGACTGGATGGCCCCAAAATGGGCATCTCCAGTGGGAACTGGAGCATCTGCAGTGGGGTCCCTCAGACATGTAGGTACCACTGGTGGGAGCAGGAGCACCTTGGCAGGGGACAGGGTGACCATGGGGGTCCCCCAGGATGTGGGAACCACCCATGGGAGCAGCATAGTGTGGCCTGGGGACAGCGTGGCCTTGGGGTCCCCCAGAGATGTGGGTTCCACTGGTGGGATCTGGATCATCTCGTTGGGGACTGGGTGGCCCTGGGGACAGGGTGGCTCTGGAGGTCCCTCAAGGATATGGGTACCACCCAAGGGAGCAGCACCCTGGCAAGGACTGGATGACTTTGGGACAGTGTGGTCTGGGGACAGGGCCACACTTTGGGAGGTCCCCCAAAGATGTGGGTTCTACTGGTGGCATCTGGATCATCTCACTGGGGACTGGGTGGCCCTGGGACAGGGTGGCTCTGGAGGCCCCTCAAGGAAATGGGTATCATGGGCTGTGCTGGAGCACCTGGGTGGCCCCAGGGGACACAGAGCCCAGTGTCACTCACGTGGCTTGGGCTTGAGGAAGCCATTGCTGACGTCATCACAGGTGACAGGGACACACTCGCCACCCTCCTCCTTGTAGATGTCGAACTCCCCGGCCAGCGTGTGGATCACCACGGGCAGGTCCCGCTCCCGCACCTGCCCCGGAGCGGGATCAGCACTGCCACTCTCCTCAGGGCCCTGGGACAGCCAGCCAGGTGTCCCCGTGCCCTGTGTCACTCACCAGGATGAAGTCGGTCTGGTACGTGGAGAGCATCAGCACCGAGACGTGGTGCTCGGCCAGCGGCGCGATGACCGAGCGCGCGATCTTGGTGACACCGGTGGCCTGGCAGCCGGGGGGCTCCCGCCCGTTGGACACCACGCTGAGCACCAGCCACGTGGAATCTGCCACCTGCATGAACTCGGAGGCCGGCAGCTCTGCAGGGGACAAGGGACACTGAGGCGGGTGGCTCTGCAGGGCTGGGCACAGCCACAGAGCCAGGGCCAGCTCAGGCACCGTGTGCCACACTGTCCCCTGGCTGAGCCCCCACGCAGGACCAGCCCCAGGTGTGGGACATTGGTTGGGATCAGCCCCAGGTGTGGGGATGCTGGTTTGGGGGTGCAGATCCACAGGTGGAATGAGCCAGACAGGGCTCAGCTGCTCCACCCTGGGATTTGGCCATAGGGATGAGGGGGGCCAAGGCTAAGCTCCCCAAACCCCAAGATGTGGGGGGTTTCTCTCCTCCCTGTGCCAGCACCCCAGGCTGGGTGCAGGGGAGTTGGCATCGCACCCCAAAACCAGCACCACTAGGGCCGTGGGGCTGCCCAGCTCATCCTCTACCCCCAAAGAGCCCCCAGCCCCATGCCCATCACCAGGGATGTTAGGGATGCACACAGGGCATTGGAGGGGACAAGGGAGGGTCACCCCACTGCCCTGGGGGTCCCAGCACATGGTGGAGAGAGCCCAGGCTGGCAGAGGGGCACAGCTGCTTCCCAAAGATCTGCTGGTGTGGGCAGGGTGGGCATAGGCCAGCTGTTCCTGCCTCCCACCCTCTTGCCCAGGAGCGGGGCTGGCACTGCTGGGGCACCCCAGGACTGGGCCAGGCTGTCCCCTCCTCTCTGGGCTCCCCTTCCCAGCACGGGACGGGCCAGGGCCCCCAGGGGTCTCCAGTCCCCTCCTCCCATGCAGGAAAGGTGGGAGCAGCTCCCATGGGAGGTCACACAAGCCCCCAGCCCTTCCGTGGGCACCCGGTGCCCAAGCCCGGCTGAGACCCCAGACCCATCACACCAGTGGTGGGGGGGATGTCACACGGGGGGTCCAGCACGCACTGAGGGGACCCCTGAGGGGACAGGCTCTGCACCCCGCTCCCAAACCCGGCCGGGCAGGGCGGAGCGGGGCCGGATCCAGGGCCCGGCGGGTGTTCCCAGCGCCTGTTCCTGTGCAGGAAGCGCCAGAACAGCCTCGGCTCCGGCCCAGCGCCCAGTGCTGGGAACAGGGGGGCGGGACAGGGACTCGGGGACATGGGGACCTGTCCCAGAGCTCAGCGTTTAATTGCTTTTCAACACCACCCTGGGCGAGGCTGAATGCAAGGAGACCTCGCTGTCCCTGTGTCACCCAGCCCAGGGCTTTATCCTGATCCCAAGGGAATGGGGGGCGCAGCTCTCCTCTGCTGGGGGTCCCCTTCCAGCCCGGCAGCGGGGGGACACCGGCAGCCCCCAGCCAAGGGGGGTTCACAGGGCACTGCGGGGCCATTGTTCAGCACTTCCCGCCCTCCCCTCGGGATTGAGGGATATTTGTGTGCAGGCCCCAAAATAAAACAATACATGGGGAACAGCTCTGGCTCGGGGAGCGGGAAGAGCTCGGGACACGGTCCCGCTCCACAGCACAAGGAGCTGAGCCTGGGACCCGGCCGTGAGTGCCCGTGGCCGGAGCGCTGCCCCTCGTTCCCTGGGTCACGGCCAAGGCAGGAAGGTTTGGGCGTGGGGAGACAGGCCGGGATCCGGACCCTCCGGCTCGGCCCGTCGGGCCGGTACCGGGGCAGGGCTGGCGGCGAGGGTGATGCACGGCACACGCCGGGTCACCAATGGCACCTCCTTGGGACAGGGACCGGCTTGGAAGGGACCAAACCGCCCCAGGACACCCCAAAAGCTGACCCTGCTGCCGGACAGGGCTCACCCTGCCAGCCTGGCTGGGCCTGCGCTTTGCCCTCCTCTGCCAAAGCTCCAGCTGGCCCTCGCAGGGAGGAGGGACGGGATGAAATCGGACGCGGGAATGATGACAGGAGCGCTGCCAGAGCTTGGAGCGCTGCCCGCGGGCATCCCGGGAGGTGCCTGCGCCTGCCGGGAGCACCGGGGCTTCGGGGGCAGCTCTGCCCGGTGCCACGAGCCGGGGGTGGCACCTCTGCCCGGGAGGGGCTGTCGGAGCGAGGGCAGCCACGCCGGGCAAGCCGGCACATCCCCGGCGCAGGCGCCGAGGGGACGGGACGGGCACGTTCCGAGGGAGCCAAGCACAAGCCGGGACTCGCTCCCTGCGGCCCAGGCGCGGAGCCGGGCTGGGGACGCGCACACTGGTGCCCGCGGTGCCAGCCCGCCCTGCTCGGTACCTTTGAAGCCCTCCTCGTCCAGCATGACCGTGTAGTCCTCGGGGGTCTCCGTCAGGCTGAAGAACTTGCATCTGAAGCAGAAAAAATCGGTGCTGCCGACCTCAAAACCGCCAGCGTCTCCCGGGGCCGGGAGTCGGGGGGGGAAGAAGAGGAGGAGGAGGGTGGGGGGAGGAGGCCGGTACCGGCAGCGCTGGGGCAGGAAGAGCAGCTTGAGCAGCGGGTGGGTGTAGAGCCAGAGCCCGCGGCGGGCCAGGCTCAGCACCCGCACCCGGTGCTCCAGGATGTGCAGGTCCATGGCGGCCGCGCCGCCCCGGGAGCCGCCGCCGCCGCCGCTATAAGGGCGGACACGGGCCCGCCCCGGAACCGCCCCGCATCGCCCCGGGACCGGCCCAGGCCCGCCCCGCGTTGCCCCGGGACCGCCTCGCATCGCCCCGGAACCGCCCTGGGACCGCCCTGCCTCCGTTCGTCACCGCCCTGTGACCGCCCTTATCGCCCGGGGACCGATCCGGGAACGCTCCGCATCTCGCTGGGACCGCCCTGAGACCGCCTGCCTGGGCCGGGACCGCCCCGGCACCGCCCCGGGACCCGACCCGGCACCGCCCCGGGACCCGACCCGGCACCGCCCCGGGACCCGACCCGGCACCGCCCCGGGACGGGCCCGGCACCGCCCCGGGACCCGACCCGGCACCGCCCCGGGACGGGCCTGGCACCGCCCCGCACCGCGAGAGAGGCAGCGAGCCGGGCCCGGCGCCTCGGGAGCAGCCCCGGTTCAGAGGCCCGGGCTGCCCGCACCGGAGTCCCGGGATAGCCGCACCGGAGTCTCGGAACCAGCCCCAGTACAGAACTCCATGGTGCCCAAACCCACCCAAATTCAGCCTCCCGGGGTGTCTGGAGCAGCTCCAACTCGAGTCCCGGGGTACCCCCGAACTGCAGCCCTGGGGGTGCCCAAGGAGACCCTCTGGGAGGCGCTGCCAACCCCATCTCACCCCCCAGCCCCTGCACCCAACCGGGCCCCATATGCTCAACATTCACCAAACCAGAACCACCCCCAGGAAAAGGGAGTTCTGGAGGGAGGAATGAAGGTTTGGACAGAATTCCTGCCTGCCAGAAGGAGAGAGATGGCCTGGGCACCATTTTGGATGGGAAGCTGAGTTCTGGGGTGTCATGGTTAATTAGGGGTTCCCTGGCTCTGTTCGGCCACAGAGTGGCTGTGACAGTGGGAGAGGGGGAAAGGCCTGGGTGCTGGGACGGGAGTGCACCCCATGGCACTGGGCAGCCACCACTATCACAAGTTGGGGCAGGTCTCCGTCTCCTCCCATTCCACTTCAAACGGGCAGCCCCAAGGCTGGGTGAGACAGCAGGGCTGGGCCACCCTCTGCAGTGACAGAGCAGCGACAGAGCAGTGACAGAGTAGTGACAGCAGCGTGGCCCTTCCCAGGACACTGCCCAGCACCTGCCCCCCAGGACAAGGGCAGCCAGGGGAGATGGGAGCCAGGGAAGGCTGCATGCCAGGGTCAGTGCCCAGTGCAAATGGGATGCAGAGGAGGGTGCCCTCCAGGGACAGAGAACCATGGGTAGGGTCCAGGTGCCCCCCAAAGCTGGTACTGGTGCAGCAAGTGTGAGGTGACACCACCCTTGCCTCCTGCCACCCTCCACCCCCATCCCAGGCCAAGAGAGTGGGAGCCGGGGCTGCGCCTTTACACACTCGCTTTATTGACCCCTTTGTACAAAACTGCTTTTCCCGCTTTATTTTACAAACCCACCACCCACCCTCGGGAGGGCAGGGGGGGCAGAGGGGACCCCACAACCAGGGAGCACCTGGCTGCTGCTCACCCACCCCGTCTCACCTGTGCTGGGGCCCAGGGGGGGCAGCAGTGGTGGGGTGAGCCCTGGCAGGGTAAACACTCCCCATGAGCTGTGGGGAACTTGGGGGTGGGAGGGGATGGGATGGGGGGGCTTTAGCCCCAAAACTCGGCATCAAATCCCGCTGCCTCTAGCGCATCCTGCCTCGGTCCCTGTCCTGCCTCGGAGGAATAATAAATAGGCTCAGTGAGTAGGTAAGTTGGGTACTACATAAAGGGCTACAGCTTGATATATCCTCACTAGATAAGAGGGGGCGAGGGGTCCCAGGGCTCCTCGTGTACCCCCAGTGCCCTGTGCCAGGCCTAAGTGCTCGGGGGCCGGGGCTGGGGCTGCCCGGCTGGCGCAGGGTGGGGGCCACAGGGGGGACCCGGGGGGTGATGGGTCGAGGGGCTCTGGGACGGGGAGAGGGGCCCGAGGGGCAGCCCAGCCCCCCAGTGTGGGGAGGGAGCTCGGGTGGCTCAGCCACCCCCTGCCCGGGCTCCCACCGCTCGTGGTGCCAGCACCCTGCGGGGTGGGCACCCAGCGCAGACCCACGGTGTCCCCTTTGGTCACCACACCTGGCCAAGCTCCACGGATGCCCCGAGAGGGCCACGCTGTTCTCACGGCCCCCCTGTCCCATCCCTCCAGCTCAGAGCCCCCAGCGCCGGGTGCCAGGGGTCCCCCTCGGTGTCGTCGCGCCCGGGTCCGTGCGCAGCCCCGCTGAGCCCGGCTGCCCGGGGTTGGGCCGGGCCCTACAAGTACGTGTCCTCGCTCTCCCGGGAGCTCAGGCTCTCCTTGGACTGGTGGTGGGGGGAGACCTGGGGGTGCAGCAGCTCCCGGGTCGTGCCGGGCGCCCCGTTGCCCTCGGCCCCGGGGCCGTTGGCAGGACTGGCCGGGCCCTTTTCCCGGCTCTTCTCCTTGCTCTTGCGGGCCTTGGGCACGGGGGCGGGCCCGGGGGAAACGATGATGGAGGGCACGGGCTCCAGCGCCTTGCGCGGCGCGGGCTCCGCCTCGCTGATGGCCTTGGCGCCGTGCAGGCGCGGGGGGGACTTGCACTGCAGCTCTCCGTGCGTCTCCCGCCACTTCTTCAGCTGGATCAGGTGCTCCCGCTCGATCTGACGCTCCGTCACCGGCAGCTCGATGACCTGCGGGGACACTTGGCCATCAGCGACAGCGCCACCGGGGCTGGCTGTGGGATCCCCCTCAGGGCACAGGCCACTGCTAACCAAACTTTTTGGCAGCTGCTGCCCATGCTCCGCCCACCCAGGGACAGCCCAGATGGCAGCACTGGCCCCCCAGACCGCCCCCAGCACCTCACCTCCTGCACCAGGAAGGCCTCCTGCATGATTTTGGGGCTGAGGGCCCTCAGCCTCTCCATGGTCTCATACTGGCCCTGGCAGGATTTGAGCTTGTCCGAGGAGCCCAGGGTGTGTTTGAGCAGCACCAGGCCCACCCGGAAGATGATCTTCACTCCTGCAAGAGGAGACGTGAGGCAGTGAGCACCAGGCAAGACAGGGTGACACTGCCACCATGTCCCTCAAATGCTGTGGGACAGCAGATCCCTGCCCCACTAACAGGACATGCAAGAGGGAGAATTTGGGATGTACACACCTCCTAAGCCCCAGGAACACAGCCCACCTCCACCCCAGGCATGCGGCTGCCCCAAAGCTGCCCTGCTACAGGTCCCATGGCCGTGGGGAGTGCAGCCACCCCATGAGGAGGAAGATGAGGAGGAGGATGGTGGGAGCTCCCACCTTCACAGAAGAACATGTCCCAGACGCGCAGCACGGAGCTCCAGGGCAGCGTGCGGGAGAAGGCGCACATGAACCACTCCGTCATGTACAGGATGGGGTCGATCTTCTGCTTGCTCAGGTGCTTGTAGGCCACAGGTGAGACCTTGTGCAGCAGGGAGAAGAGGATCTGTCCGTCCAGCTGGATGGCTTCCTGCAGGGACAGGGAGCAGCATCCCAGTGAGCACCCCAGCCCTGGATCAGCCCCCAGTGCCCCCCAGCAGGGGCAGCCAACCCTCTGCAGCTGATATGAGAGCAGAGCTGTGTCCCATGGATGCTGCACTGAGACCCCCATCCCTGAATGTGAAATGCTTCTGGGAGCCACGGCACAATAGGGAGACTCTGGGGATACCCAGCCCCTCCCCAGACCCTTTATTTCGCAGGGTGAGGAGCTGGACAAGTTTTTGGCCTGGAGATTCAGTATCGTGGAATGGTTTGGGTTGGAAGGGAACTTAAAACTCATCACATTCCACCCAATTGCCACGTGGTACCTTCCACTGTCCCAGGGTGCTCCAAGCCCAGTCTAACCTGGCCTTGGGCACTGCCAGGGATCCAGGATGGGCACCCTGTGCCAGGGCCTGCCCACCCTCACAGGGAACAATTCCCCATTCCCAATATCCCATCCATCCCTGCCCTCTGGCAGTGGGAGCCATTCCCTGTGTGCTGTCCCTCCATCCCTTGTCCCCAGTCCCTCTCCAGCTCTCCTGGAGCCCCTTCAGGCCTTGCAAGGGGCTCTGAGCTCTCCCTGGAGCCTTCTCCTCTCCAGGTGAGCACCCCCAGCTCTCCCAGCCTGGCTCCAGAGCAGAGGGGCTCCATGGTTTCCTCTGGACTCTCTCCAGCAGCTCCAGGTCCCTCCCATGCTGGGCTCAGGGCTGGGGCAGCTCTGCAGGTGGGGTCTCACCTGGGTGGGGCAGAGGGACAGAATCCTCCCTCCCCTGCTGCCCACACGGGGGGCTCAGCCCAGGACACACAACCAGGGTGTGGCCAACCCTCATCCAGCAGCACCCCAAAGTCCTTCTCCCCAGGGTGCTCCTGATCCCTTCATCCCCAACCCAGACTGATCCTGGGGTTTGCCCCAAACCAGATGCAGCAGGTCCCTGCCACTGCTGAAAGCACCATGAGCCCTTTACTCACCAGTTTCTCGCTGTAGTAGCCAGGGAGGTACTTCTCACAGATCTGCACCAGGCACCAGAACGCTTGCTGCAAGCCAAGGGACAGCAGGTGAGCACCCAGAGCACATCCCTGCAGCCCCCTCCCTGCTCCCAGGGACCACGGGAGAGGGTGGGGAGCAGCAGAGCACCCCTGGGGTGCTTTGGGTTGCCCTGAGGTGGGCACCCCATTCATCAGCACTCCCCAAGGGGCCCCACACCCCCCGGGAGGTGCCAGCTCTGTCCCCGAGCCGCGTGCCCGTACCTCAGCTGGCATGTGCATGAGCAGGACGGCGGCGATGGGCGCCTGGGCCTGGCAGTACCCCTCCTCTGGGCGGTACAGCGTGTACGCCTTCAGCACCCGGAACAGGTCCTGCTGCCTGCGGGGACACCGGGCACAGGGCACAGCTGGGCATGCGGCACACACAGCTGGGCACATGGTGTGCACAGCTGGGCACATGGCACACACAGCTGGGCACACACGGCAGGCACACGGCACGCATAACTGGGCACACACAGCTGGGCACACACGGCACACACAGCCGGGCACATGGCGTCCATGTGGCCCAGCAGCCTTCCCCGTGCATGCCAGGCTGAGCCTGGCTCAGTCCCTGTCTGGGATCCCTTCTCCACACAAACCCAGGGCTGCAGGACACAGCAGAGCGCAGATCTTGCCTGGATCTGGGACTCAAGGCATGGACACAACCACCCTGCCCACAGACAGACAGGGACCCAGCTGCAAGCACAGGGGCACAGCTGCTCCCCAACACATTGGGAGCAGCATTTTCCTGGTGAAATGGAGGGCACAGGCTGCCACCTCCTCCCTCTGCCCTCCTGTCATGGCAATTCCCACCCCACTGGGTGTCAGAGCTGGCCTGAGCCATCCTGTTTTCAGCCAGTGGATGCTCTGTGACTGTGGGAGTATGGGGAGGACACTGGGGATATGAGTGTGGCTCCATGAGCTTGGACAGACAGTGCCCACCCCATCCATGGCTGCTGAGGGCTGGACACACAGCAGCTCCACATACCCATGGCCTCCACGTGAGACAAACATCTCATGGAAGGGGAACTGCCGATGGAGATCCCGCTCGATCACATCCAGCCACTTCGGATCTCCTGTGAGGAGGTCCAGTTCCTGGGGAGGGCAAGACTGGGGTGAGCAACACCCTTGACACCCCCCACAAGATGTCTGAGATGCCAACATACACCCAAGCCTGAGCAGGATCCACCCCAGCAGTGCCCCCTCCCTGGTGACAGGAGCCACCCCAGCAGTGCCCGCTCCCCGGTGGTGCAGGAGGGCTCCCAGCAGGACTCACATCAAACTTGCCCATGTTCTGCTCCAGCTTGACCTTGCTCCCAGACAGGTACTGCCAGGCACGGCCCCGCAGCGAGGGCGGGATCCCCTTCTGGCAGCGCAGCCGGATCTGTGGGACAGACACACAGACACAGCGTCAGGGCAAACACAGAGAGCTGGAAACAAAGAGACTCCCGGGGCAAGGGGGCAGCCAGGCCCCTGCTGATCCCAAACAAGGAGCAGTGTCCCTGAGCCCCTGGGATGCCAGCTGGAATGGCAGTCAAGCCCCAGCAGCACGGGGGAGCTGCCAGAGGCCCAGCAGAGGCTTTGTGGCTTGCAAACAGCTCCAAACAAGCCTGGCACTGCCTCAAAGGCAGATCCTGCTGGGAGCTGGAAAAGCAAACTCTGGAGTCAAGGTGGGGAGAGAGTGGCTCTGTCCCACATGGGAAGCACTGAGGACACAGGAGAGGCTCCTAACCCCCAGTCCAGCCCCCCACACCCCCGTGGGGCCATGGAAAGCAGGGATGTGCACCCTGACAAGTGTCTCAGCCTTTCCACCTGCTCATCCTGGGCAGAAGGGCAGGTCTGGTTCTGCCTCCGTGCATGGCCAGATCCTGAGGCCCCTGGAGCCAGCTCCATGCCCAGTTTCCTGTGCCCCTGGTTTCCTGGCACTGGGCACCAGCCAGGACCAAAGTCCAGGCGAGGCAGTCGGTGCCTACCCTGCGTGGGGAGCTGAGCCAGCTTAGCCCTGGTGCTGCCTGCACCAGCAGGGACCAAAACAGAGCCCCCAACATCCCACTGCAACTCCTCATCACAGCAGCAGCCCCAAATCACACAGTGATGGAATGGTTTGGGTTGGAAGGGACATTAAAGACCCATTCCATGGGCAGGGTCCCCTCCCACTGTCCCAGGCTGCTCCCAGCCCCAATACCCAGCCTGGCCTTGGGCACTGCCAGGGATCCAGGATGGACCCCTGTGCCAGGGCCTGCCCACCCTGCCAGGGAACAATTCCCAATTCCCAATATCCCATCCATCCCTGCCCTCTGGCACTGGGAGCCATTCCCTGTGTGCTGTCCCTCCATTCCTTGTCCCCAGTCCCTCTCCAGCTCTCCTGGAGCCCCTTCAGGCCCTGCCAGGGGCTCTGAGCTCTCCCTGGAGCCTTCTCCTCTCCAGGTGAGCACCCCCAGCTCTCCCAGCCTGGCTCCAGCCCTCAGAGCATCTCTGGTGCCTCCTCTGGGCTCTCTCCAGCAGCTCCACAACCTTATGTATCCTTTTCCCCACAGTCCTCAGCCAGGGTATGCAGCAAGGTGGGCCCCACAAGCCTGGTGCTTTCAGCACAGTGACCCCCACAACACCCTGCAAACCCCAGCACAGCCTCCCCTCCTCATGTCCCTGCTCGGCTGGCACATGCCAGCTGTGCCAGAGCTCTGAGAGCAATAGCCAACAGCTCCCAAATCCTCTCCTGCCTGCCCAGGGCTGTTTCCCTGCTTGCTGGAGCAGCTGAGGAGCAGGTGGTTGTTTCCAAGCACAGCACCATCACCTCCCCAGGGGGTTTGCTGCTCCCTCACTGGCTGTTTGCACGGGCAGGTCCCTTTGTGTGGCAGGAAACACAGCGGACGATGCCCAGGGCTGCTGTGGGCAGCTCCATGGCTGCTGACAGCTCCCATTTCCAGCCAGCTCCCCTTCCTGCTGACTGAGCTGCCAGGAAGGAAACTGCCTCGCTGGGTTTTGGTTGGGCAGCCCCTCCAGCTGGCTGTGCAGAGCTGGATGAGCAGAGCTCATCCCCTTGGACCACGTGGGGTGCTGCCATCACCCCCCCAGTCCCACTGTGATTTGGGAGTGTGTCTGGGCTGAGGGATGCTGAAAGCAAGGTGAAGCTGGAGCTCTGCCCGGGCTGGGAGAGCAGTGGGAGCTGCCCACCCACACGTCTGCCCTGCTCCCAGCACGCGGTGCTGGCACAGCGCAGCACCAGGAGGGATGTGGGGTCAGGCTCTGCTGGGATCAGGGCCAGGCAGGGAGCGTTTGGGATGCTGGAGCAGCGCAGGTGTGAGCAAGCCCGGCAGGAGCTGGCCCAGGGATCCACGGGCTGCCTGCCAACCCTGTGAGGCAGCCAGAAAAGTGCTGGGGTTTTTCAGAGGCTCAGGGAGCTCCCCCAGAGCAGCAGGGACCTGCACCAAGCAGGCTCCTGCCAGACCAAGGATAGCTGACAGCATCCAAGGCCAGGCCTGGCAGCCTTCCCTGAGCAGCCCCAGGGATACAGGCACAGAGCAGCATTCCAGAGCAGCCTCTCCAAAGCTCCAGGCATGGATTTGTGCTGCAGGACAGACCATACAGCACATCAGCCCCATGGAGACTCCCAGAGGCTCGGGCCAAGCACAAGGGAGCTGCTGTGCCAGCTGGAGCCCTCTGCCCATCCCAGAGGGCACCCTGTGGCACACGGCTGGAGAATGGTGGAAATTGCCCGTGGAACAAAGTGCCCACCTGCCATGGCCCAGAAAACTCTCCCAAATCCTTTAAGAGCAGCAAAGAAACAGATGAGGGATTCCGGTGTCATTCACCAGTAGGGACAGCACTCTGGCACACTGAGGAGGCTCTGCCAGCGTGGGGAGGAGGATGAGGAGAAGGCCCTTTGGCCACTCTCTGGCACTGCTGTCCCATGCCAGCAGCCTCACTGCTCCCAGCAGCCACACAGCAGCAACCCTGGACTGGACTTGCTGCATCCCAATTCCTGCCTCATCTGCAGGCTCAGGGATCAGGGAGCCCAGCAAACCAAGCCACGGAGCCAGCACACCAGGAGTCTCCCAGGGACCCCCATTCACAGACCAGTGTCACGCGCGTCAGACTCAAACATTTCCTACACCGAGCTTTTTTTGGTCTGCAAGATGCTCAGAACAGAAGTTTCCATGAGCAAACAATTCCCATGGCTGCCTGCAGGCAGCCAAAGAAGCCCTAGGAAGGCTCCAGCCCGGCAGGGAAGAGCTGGAGGCAGAAGTGGGCTCCAAGTTCCAGTTTCCAAGGGCAGCGAACAGCCCATTCAAGCCAACAGCATCACCCAAAGGCACACAGATGCCTCTCTGCAGGGAACCAGTGACACCAGGCTGCCCCAAAGGGACACTGCTGTGCCTGGCTGTCCCTCACTGCCACCTCTCAGAGATGACATGGCTGTCACTTACCTTCTTGTGTTTCTTGGCCATCCACTTGTCCCAGTTGTTGAGCATATCCAGCCACTTGGACTCTCGCTGCCGCAGCACCTCCAAGGGCACCTCCTCCAGCCTGTGGGACCGGGAGGAAGAGGCCGGTCAGTGGGTGCCTGGCCCTCCCCATGGTGGGTGCTAAGCCCCCTGGGTGCCCCCCATGCCCAGGTGGCTGCACCCCTCAGGGCACAGGGCTCAGGACACGCTCGCAGCTGCCGGAAGCGCTTGCCACCCGTGAGTGAAGTCACTGCAGCAGCAGAGCAGCTCAAAGCTCTCGGGAGCAGCCTGCACCGCACACAGCACGTGCTGCAGCATCCCCGGGGACACGGCAGGAAGGTGAGGCATGAGCAAGACCTGATCCCTGTGGCAGGCCCAGCTGCACACGGAGAGGGCCGGGGCCATGAGCACCGTGTCATTCACACTGCGCTCCCAACGCCTGGCGCCGCTCCAGGCCCGGCGCCGAGCCCGGAGCAGGGTCCCTTAGGAGGGAGGGGAGTGTTTTCCAGAAACGGCTCAGGCTAGCCAGGGAATCCGATTTAACCCTGCTGAGGCAGGGGGATGCTGGGGGGATGCTGGGGGGATGCTGAAGCCCCGTGGCACCGCATCTGTGCAGAGATGGGTGACAGGCAGGCCCAGGCAGGGACACCCAAGGAGAGCAGACGCTCCTCCAAGCCATCAGTGCACACTCGATGCCTTCCCAGGCTCTGCTCCACACTGTCCTGTGGCCACGCCAATCTCAGGAAGAGTCAGATCCTTCCTGAGGACCCGAGGCCAGCAGCCTGGTGCTGAGCATCCTCCAGCAGCCAGCCCCACCACAGGACATGCAGGCCCTGCCTCCTCCCTCCCTCCCTGCACATGCCGAGCCGGAAAGCCGCGGCAGGGTGAGCCCAGGGCCGCATCCAGCTGGCAGCGCTGCCCCGCGCCCTGCCCAGCCCTTCCAGCCCAGTCCCACCCACCGCAGCGGCTCGGACGGGGCGAGCGCGATTGTTCCGAGAGCAAACCCGCTCCCAAAGGATCCGCTTTGCTCGACTCCCCACCCTCCCCGGCACGGCCAGGCATGGCCGGCAGCTCCCCAGCCCGGCACGGGGATGGAGGCAGCGCTGGCCTCCAGCCGGGGCTCCGCGAGGCGTGGGAAGCTCGGGACGCTGGATGCAGGAGCTGGCTGCGGGCCGGCTGGAGCTCTGCCAGCACAGACTGGAAGCTGTTCCCAGCTGATGGCTGCTTGGCAGCGGGCAGGGAGCGAGGACCGGCTGCGTTTCATATGGCCCGGGCGGGAGGGTGGGGGCACTCCAGGCGGGGAAGTGACGGGATGCCCTGTGCTGGGAATGCGCTGCTCTGCATCCACGCTGGGTGACATCCCCACAGCTCGGCCCTTCGCGGTGCCCTCACACCCTCCGTGGATGCTCGGATACCCTGCCTGCCCTTCCTGTGCAAACCCGACTCTGGCAGCCACAGCAGGAGGTCACACATTCCCCTTCATCCCCTCCTGGACAGACAGTGAACCAATAAAGGCCTGGAGCAGGGCAGGATTGGGCCCCAGCCCATCTGTGGGGTGCTGCAGGAGCCTCAGTCCCCAGTGACTGTCAGCACCCTTGGGAGCAGCCACTGGCCTCCAGCACCACGGCCTTCATGCAGAGCTGCTGCTGCAGGGACAGGGACACCCACCCCAGGGACAGGCACAGGAATGACAGCCAGGACAAGTGTCCCCTAAATGTGGTGTGTGCTCAGGACAGGGTGCAGCACCACGGGAAGGAGAGGCCACACCACTCCCGCAGCGCCGAGGGACAAGGTTTATCACCCGGAGTGATGCACCTTGCCCAGCGCCAACATTCCAACCTCCGGCACCTTTTCACCCCACAGACGCACCCAGAAACACCCACAGGCCACGGGGGGTGAACAGTGCTCCTCACAGACAGGGAAACTGAGGCACGGCTGGCACCGGAGCACTCAGGTGGGCAAAGCCCAGGGAGTGTGCTCCAGGCGATGTCCCGGCTGCCACGCGCTGCTCCCACTGCCACCCCGACTTTCTCTGGGCGTTGCTGTGAAAGCAGGGCCAGGAAGGCAAACGCCAAACACGCCGCCGAACCAGCTCGACAGCAACAGCACATTCCTGGGTGTCAGCACCGCCCTGGGGCCCAGCGCCTCGGGTTAGCCTCACTTCCTCCGAGGGTTTCCTCCGGCAGAGCGGGGTGACCATGGTGCCCAGCACTGCCAACAAGGGCTCCTTGCAAAGACACCATGGCCTGGCCTCCTTGGCTTGACAGAGGCCAAAAGTCCACGGGAGTAAGTGCCTGGAGCTGACCAGACACTGACCTCGTGTGCTGGCAGCTCCCGATCCCAAATGGGGTGGACACCACTTCCCAGCCATTCGCCCTCTTCACAGGGAGATGGGACAGCTGGAACACTTTTGGGGCTCTTCACACAGCCATCACAGCATCATGGAAGGGTTTGGGGTGGAAGGGACCTTAAAGCTCATCCAACACCACCCCTGCCATGGGCAGGGACACCTTCCACTGTCCCAGGGTGCTCCAAGTCCCATCCAGCCTGGCCTTGGGCACTGCCAGGGATCCAGGGGCAGCCACAGCTGCTCTGGGCACCCTGTGCCAGGGCCCCAGCACCCTCAAACGGAACGATTTCTCCCAGATATCCTATCTAACCCTGCCTTCTGACAGAAGGAAACCATTCTTCCTTATCCTGTCACTCCAGGTCCTTGCCCAAAGGCAGGAGTCCAGCTTCCCTTGCAGCCCTTTTAGGCACTAGAACGGGTTCTAAGCTCTGCTCGGAGCCTTCTCTCCTCCCGGCGGAACAGCCGCAGGTCCCAGCCCGGCTCCCTTGTTCACATCCCGGCTGCTGCGGCCTCGGCCGCGGGCACGAGCGATGCCTGACAGCGGTCCCGGCAGCCCCGCGCCCAGCCCGGGGGCGGCGGGGACAAACCCCCCGGGGCGGGGAGAGCCGCGGCCGGCCCGGCCCAGCCCCAGGCCCGGCCCTGCGGGGGCCGAGCGGCCGGAGCCGACTGGGCCGAGCCTGGGGCGGCTCCTCTGCGCCTCGGTGCCCCAGTGTCCCCCCGGCCCCTCACGGCCCCGGCCCCGGGCCCCCGTCACGGTCCCCCCTCACGGCCCCACTCACGTCCCCTCGGCGCCGCGGCTGCCCACGATGAAGCCGAACTTATCGACGCGCCGCTCCTCGGGGCCGCCGCCGTTGATCTCGGAGTCGGAGCCGAGCGAACTAAGCTCATCGCCGCCAGGGTCGGCGAGGCTCTCGCGGGTGCCCGCCAGGCTGCGCCCGCCGGGCGAGCTGGGCCCGCCGCCCCCGCGGCTCTTGGCCATGGCGGCGCCTCAGCGGCGGCGCGGCCGCTCCGCCATGCCGGGACACGGCGGCGGCCACGCCCCGCCCCGGCCACGCCCCCTCCCTGCACAGCCATTGGGCGGGAGCAGAGACTCGACCAATCAGCCTCCGAGATTGCGGGAAGGACAGCCCGCCCCCGAAGCTGATTGGTCGTCAGGACGAGGAGAGCTGTCCGTCAAGTGCCGGCGGGTGTCGGTGAGGGGCGGGGCTCCGTGCGCCGGCAGTGGGGCAGCGCTGGGGCGGGAGAGGGGACCAGTACAGGACATATAACGGGGGGGACTGGGACCAGTACGAGACATAACGGGAGGCACTGGGACCAGTACAGGACATAACGGGAGGGACTGGGACCAGTACAGGACATAACGGGATGGACTGGGACCAGTATGAAACATAAGGGGCTGTATTGGGACCAGTATGAGATATAACGGGCTGGACTAGAACCAGTATGAGACGTAATGGAGCTGTACTGGGACCAGTATGAGATATAACGGGATGGACTGTGACCAATACGAGACTTTACAGGGCTGTATTGGGACCGGTACAGGACATAACAGGATGGACTGGGACCAGTATGAGACAGAACTGGGCTGTACCAGATTCTGCATGAGATATAACGAGCTCGGTTATATCAGTACGAGCCATAATGAGCTGTACTGGGACCAGTATGGGCCATAATGCTCTGTACTGGGATTGGTATGAGATACAACACGGCTGTACTGGGACCAGTGTGAGCCACAGCAGAGCTGTACTGGGACCTGTATAAGGGGGCTGTAGCAGGACCAGCCAGCCACAGTGGGGCTGTACTGGGATGGCACTGGCATTCCAGGAAGGCTGGATACTGGGACTGCAGGAGGGTTGTGCTGGGAAGCACTGGGGCAGCCACTGGGATGTGTTTCCCTCTCCAGAGCTGTCCCTGCCCTGCAGATCCCACCGCTGTGTCACCTCACAGTCACCATCCACAGCACCCCAGACAGGTAAAACCAGCCTGGCTCTCCCAAAAATAACACACCAAAGGATCTGGAGGAGACTGGGATGTGCTGGGGCCTGTCCTGGGTAAGGCCTGCCAGGGCCAGGTCCATCCCTCCTCCAGAGCCCAGAGCTCCATTCCCTCCCTCTCACAGCCCAGAACAGGGGGTATTGGAAGGACTCCTCTCAAGGTGGCACCGTGCCAAAAGGAAGAGGGAATGAGGCTCCTTAAAATCAGCAACTCAAGCTACTTCCAGATTTTTCTGGCAGCCAGGCCCCACCAGTCCTTGCACTGAACTGGAAGGCTGTGATGGAGCTTGTTTTGTAGCAGATCTCCACACACACAGTCTGCTGCAGCATTCATCCCTCGGATTTAGATGGAAACAGGCTGGCAAGGCTCCACAGAAGTGATTTCCAGGGGGAAGTTTTCTTGCTGGAGTGCCGGTAAAGGGGCTTGGCTGGAACTGTTACGGAGGGAACAGCTCCCACCAGGAGCTCCTGGTGCCCAGCACAGCAGGAGGAGGAACACAGGGTGACCTTCAGCCCAGCCCAGCCCAGCCCCGGATACAAACACAACTTCTCCATTTCAGAGCTCCCTTGGCAGTTTTGTTCTATCCGCTCTGGAAAACCCCGCTCACTGCCTGTTTTCTCCAGGCCTGTACCTATTGTCTGGCTCTGGAGAGAGAAGGGAAGTGATTATCCTGCCTTCCTGCAGGGCAGCAGCAGCCTGCACCCACCATCCAGGCATTCCTGCAGCAGGGAGGGGAGCAGGCTGTGACAGGGACATGTGGGGACCTGCCACAGACAACAGCTGGACACGGTGGCCAGGGAACACCTGGGCTGGGCCAGTGCCAGCCACCTTCCCCACAGGCACAGGGCTTCCTCCCGAGCCCAGGGGAGCACGGCACAGGCAGGAGGATGCAGGCTCTTCCCTCCTGCTTCATCCCTCTCTCCCCTCCTCAGCATGGAATAAGGTAAACAGGATGTTCCTATACTGCCTGAGCATGACTAAAAATATATATAATAATAAATGTGTGGCTTTGGGTTACCCAAAAAAACCAGAGGTACCCAAATTCCAGACACCTGGCTCTTCCTGGGCACCTCATTTCATGGATTAGTTTTGCTGGGTTGTGTTTCTATCAAATGCTGACTGAAGGCCCAGGAATCATCTGTTTTCCAGACCCAGATGCTCTCCAGGACCAAGAGATTCCAGCTGCAGGATATAATTGTTAAATGACATTTTCCAATAAAATTCTTGCTAAGTTCAGAGTATTTTCCCCCCCTCACATAAGCATTCCTTCAGGAATGACTGAGGAACACCAGGGAAACCTAAACAAGCCCCTTTTCTTGTAGCTTTTCCCAGAAATTAAGAGGATTTCCTACTGTAAACTGCTTAATTACAAATCCTGGTGTATTTCCCCATCCGGGTGCTCCGAAACCAGGCACATCCCCATTAAAAACCCCAAATCCAAGGAAGGAGAGATCCAAGTTTATTAAAACAAATCACAGGCTGTCCAGAGCAGACCCAGACCTTTATAACAGGAACAGCAACACAAGCTCATGCCAAGGGAGGAAAAACTTCCAAGTCAGGGTCCAGACAAGATCCAAGACAGGGAAAGAACAAGAACAAGGGGGTTAATAAGTGTGTGGAGAAGAAGTTTTCAATTAGCAGGAGGTTAAATGAAGCAGTGAGTGCTGAGGGCAGACAGATGATGCTCCTGGCCACCATAAATCCCTCAAAGATGGATCTAAACTAAGCTGGCCATGACCTTGATGATGTCTTTTCCTGAGGGGATTCAAGGGAGAGCCTGCACTCAAGCAAGGCATTGATCACTACAGACTATGCACTACTCTGACACATTTTGGGGCTCCATCAGCTTCTCATCAGTGGGGGTCAGAGTCCCTCTGTTCAAACTGCTGCTGGGGGGCAGTGGATGCAGCCCCCAAAAGGCCAGAATGGAAACAGGGCTGGGAGGGCTGGGGTTACAACAGGGACACGTTACATCTCCGGGCTCCACACCTCCTATTTCTTCCTGCCTCCTCTCTCTTTGAGTGCCAGGTGAATCAGAGAGCCACTGGTCATGTTGTAATAAGCCAGGGAGTTGGAATCCTTGATGAAGATGCCCTGAGGGGAGGAGAAAAGGATAAAAACAACACAGAAGAGCAGTCAGAGCACAAACCTCAGTGTTGCCTTCCCAGAGAATCCCACCCAGATCCCAGCCCTCCTGGCTGTGCACTCAGAGCAGGGGATGAGAGGAGACTGCAGGTTTTGAAGCCCCCAGAGAGATTCCTGTGTCCAAGATGGACACTGGAGGTGGGTACAGAATCTTAGAATGGTTTGGGAGCCTAAAGATCCCCCATCTACCTCCCTTGCCATGGGCAGGGAGTCTTTCCTTTAAACCAGCCAATATAGACAATGTGGCTCCTACAACACACAGATAAAGAGTCACCCAGGTTCCACTCTCCCCACACCTTTTTTTTTTTTTTTCCCCTTAAAAATAATCAGCTCAGCTCCCTTTCTTGTTAAGGGTTAACAGAGTATCTGCCCACAGATGAACTCTGAGGCGACAAGTGCACAAAGTTCACTGCTTAGGCAGCAGGTTGTGCCTGCCTGGGCACATGCATGACTGGAAATAAGTCATTAAAAAGGAACGGGGCTTTTCTCACAGCTCTGGCTCCCAGAGGAAGAGAGAGAAGAGAGAGTGAGCCCTTCCCTTCCCTGTTCTGGAGAAAGCCTTCCCTGAGCTGCCAGGGTTCCAAAGCTCGCCCACCTCCCGAGCACACAGCAGAGCTGTGGGAGCAGGCTGCTGCAGTTAAATGTCAAAAAAAAAAAAACCAAAACAACAAACTCTAATAAAACAAGAGGCTGATTTCAGAGAAAGCCACACCAAGCTTGGAGGACTCATCTGCAGCAGCAACAATGTGAAAATCCACTGATTTAATCACCTGTCCTGCTGTAACAGAGGGCAGATCTGTCACAGCTCTGCAGGAAAAACATTCCCTTTGCTCTTCCAGTAGCTCAGAGTGCATTAAATTATACATTATAATTTTTATTTTTGAAAAGGTCATGTGAGAGAATGCACTGAAGAAACAACCAGCATTTGAAAACCTTATACCCACCTCATACTGCAGCTTCTGCTTCCCAGCTGGCATCCCTGTGGCCTCGTGGATCTTAACCTTTATCACAGACACCTGGGGGGATCAAAGGGCTCCTTCAGAGCTCTGTCCCAGTCCTGCTCCCCAGCCCGTGGGGCTGCAGTGTGGGGAGCAGGCTGAGCTCCCAGCTGCTGCTCTGCCAGGCAGCAGTGGAGCAGGGCAGGGCAGGGGGATGAGCTGCATGCCTGGTCTGAGAGGGGCAGGGTGAACACCAGCACTTGGCCGTTCAGCTTCCATTCTGTCTTGTCCTGCATGTTGGGAACCTGGACTTTGACCGTGACCGGGCCCTATGGGAAAACACAGATAAAGGCTCTCAGGGCTGTGATAACAGAGCTCCAGCCTGAGTGTTCATTTCCATATCTTGGCTCCTCAGTAAACACACTGAAATGTGTTTACAAGTTACTCCACTGCTCCCACAATAAAACACTTGGTTGGATTTCTCCTCCTTTTGTGTGCCATCTATCAAGCACCACACACACTGATGGTGTCACAGGTGAGGGTGTGAGGCACTGAGACAGCTTCTCTGTGCACACGAAACCACAGAATCAGATTGGTTTGGGTTGGAAAGGACCTTAAAGTCCATCCACTCCCACACCCTGCCATGGCCACAGGACACCTTCCACGATCCCAGGGTGCTCCAAGCCCCATCCAAACAAGGGTGGGGCAGCCACAGCTTCTCTGACCCTGAGCCAGAGCCTCTCCACCTTCCCAGGGAACAATTCCTTCCCAGAATCCCATCTAAATCTCCTCTTTTACTTTAAATATTCCCAGAAAAACCATACAGCCCTTCCTAAGGCTTTAAAGCTCCTCCTGCAACACTGGCACTCCTCAGGAAGGAAGGGAGGCTCACATTTAGCTCACCTTGTTCTGGAATACACCACATTACCCTACTATCATGCTGGCACTGATACTCTAATCTCTTTGCATCTCCAGCTTAGCCCTCCTCTCTTGAAAAGCTCATTAGCAACTTTAGTTCTTCTCTCCATTATAACCTACCTCTCACTGCCCTTAATTACAGAAGAGCATTATCCCACCCTGGGTAGCTCTTCCCAATAAGAGACAAAGGAGTTTGGTTTGCTCAGGAATGACAAAAGAAAGGAGACACCTCAGGCAGTCCCTTTCTTGCCAGGTATTTTTGCCCCTCTGTGCATGGAATTGGCTTTGCAGCCCCTCTGGAGCTGGAGTGGAGCAGGCCAGGACTCTGAGCCACACGTGTACCTTGTTCCTGCGCAGAAATTCCTCCTCTGGAATCAGGCTGTCCTCACTCTTCAGTTTCTTGGAGACTGGCTCATCCTCCATGGGTGGCGGGGGGTGCACGGGAGGCATCGGCGCCGGGGACGGCACCGGAGCCACGGGAGGAGCAGGGACAAAGGCTGCAACGGATGGGGACACACAGCACAACCACAGTCACCCCCTGTGCACAGCAAACACCCCCTCACAACAAAAACGCTTTGAGCAGAGCAGCACAGGCTGAAAATAAATGCCACAATACATGGAGGAAGTTACAACCAACAGCAACATGCAAACTTCAAACATTCAGAGAGCTCTTATATTGGGAAGCATTCCAGGAAGAGATAACAAGGCATGAGAGCTTCCTGCAGATCTTGCAAAAAAAGAACACGCTCTCAATTTGGCAGGCAGCGGTGCCAGCTCCTCCAGTTAGGGAAGAAAAGAAGATGAAAAAAAGGAAGAATTGCTTCTTACATCATGCTTTTTAACTTCAAAGCACCTAATGAGGAAAAGGGCCAGCACACAGCTTTTCCTCAGCAGCAGCAGCTTCTGTAAGGAGCTGTGACACCCACTGAGGTGCTGGCAGCTTCTCCTTACCCTGCATTCTTAATTTTCACCCGTGCAGGCTCCTGGGGCCACAGAACTCCCTGCACTTTATAGTGCAGGAAGAGCCTTGAGCCCAAAAGCAGGACTAGGTGAGCCATACCAAACACCCCCAAACTCTTAACAACACAACTTAGTGCCAGTAACACACCAGAACCAGGACACAGGGGGAAAAGGCTCCAAACCAAAGCCCACTCTGAAGGAATTACCAACAACTGCCCACGGAAGGCACTGACCTGTGGGGACGATCATGGGCGGTGGGCGGGGGCTCATGATGGGGGGCGCAGAGGGGGGCATGGGCACCACGTTGATGCGGGGGGTGTGGATGATGGGGGGCATGGGGGTGGCTATGACGGAGCCCGGGGGCAGCCGCACCACCGACGTCATGGGCGGGCGCGGCATGACGGGCACGGCAGAAACCACGGCGGCACGGACCGGAGGCGGCATCTGGGGAGAGAAGGTGAGGCTGCTCAGCAGGAATGCCCAGGGCTGCCCACAGCCCCTGGTGAAGTAACAGGGGAACACAGAAACACGGGTTCTGCTGTATAAAACTTGCAGGGAGCCTTGTGGCCCCACCATATGGGCAACCCAAGCTGCTCTGAGCAGGCACAGAAACCTCATTAAGAGATTAAAGGGGTCCTCCTTCCCTCCCCGCTGTGGGATCAGACCTCCAGGCACTTAATTCCTCTGCTAAATTGCTGTTTGGGACTCACAGCAGACCCCTTCTTGTTGCTTTGATTTCTTAAGATTTTCTAAGCTTTCTGATGTTAACATTTTTGTAGCGAACTTTTTTACACACTTTCTGTAAATAACTCATTGTTTTGCATTCTTTTATAAAAAAGGAGAAAATTGATAGACTGTTAGTTTGTCTAGTGTTATTGGAGAGGTGGCACTGTCACCTTCCAATCCGCTGTCACTTTTGGAAAACTATAAATGTCAGAAAATAAACTTACCTTGAAAGCAGCAGTGTGTGCTTGTGTTCTTTTGTGTCCTACAGCAACATTTCCTTACCTTGGGCTGCTTTTGTCCAACATCACTCTACACCTACACAGGCCCCCAGCCATCCCTTTCTTAGCCATATTCTCTGCCTCCAAAATCCCACTGCCCAGCTGATCCCAGTCTTTTTGATACCTCTAAGGTAAAAACTCCACCTAAATATTATATTCCATTTTTAACAACAAGCTCAATAAGGTTCTTCTGATATTTCCAAACTCTTAAATCACAAACTTCCCACAAAATCATCTTCCATGCCAGCACCCTTGCCCTCCATCAGGACCCCTCCTAATTAACTACAGCCCCAGTAATTGGCTTCTGAGAGCCCAGGAACTCACGGTGGGTGGGCGAGGTACAGATGTGATGGGCTGGGCACTGGCAGGGGGGTTGGAGGCTGAGGAAGGAGGGGGTGGCTGGGGTATCTCGTTGGGTTTGCTGGGCCCAATCTTCTCCTTGCTGTCATCCTCTGGCACCAGTCCCTTGGCCTTGTGGATGGCTTCAATTTGCTCTTGCAGAGTGATATTGGCCTGGGCAGCCTGCTGTGTGCGGGCCATGCTGCCTGAGTGGCCATCCCAGGTCACCTGAGAGAGTAAAATAAATCAAATTAACCCAACCCAGCCAGACTGCAAAGAAATCCAGAGAGCAGCTTGATAGAAAGAAAAAAATTCAAGACTCTCAAGTCTCTGAGACTCACAATGCTACAGGGAGCTATTATAAAAAGAACTCCAACCAACTGAACACAAATTCCCAACTTCTACTCTACCTTTTCCTCTGGTTTCTGGATCTCTTCTTCACCAATCTTTTTACCAATGGCAGTCTCCTCTACACCAAAGATATCAGTACGACGCTCTGCCAGCTGCTTCAGGCTGCTCTCAATATCCAAACCTGAGGGAAAAAGAGCAATTCTTATCTCAAGGAATACAAACAAGCCTCTAACTGATCTATTAGTTGATACCTAGTGGCTGAGTGATGCTCTTTTCAGACAGAGTATTCTGAGTCAGAAGGGACCACAAGGACTTTTAAAGTCCAACTTTCTGTTTTTTTGGAAAGATACTGGCCAGCACCAGCTGACAAGCATTCTCATCTCACTCTCCCAGAAAGGGCATCACACACACAGAGAGCTCCATTCCAGACGGTGCTGCTCAGGGGGCAGTGGGGGCTGTGCAGTCAGTGCTCAGGCTGACCTGGGGCATAGACCTCGTCATCACTCTGCTTCTCCCGGATGGATCGGTCGCGCTGCTCCAGCCAGCGGGGATCCAGCAGCCCAATCCTCATGTGCTCCTGCATTTTACTGGCAGGAATCTTTTCTCCAGTGATGGGAGACACCAGGTACTCATCCGGAGCCGGGGCGGGTGGCAACGGTTTTGAGGCTAGGAGAACAAAAGCACAGTGTTGGTTCAGGCTAGAAACAAATGGTTTGGGATTCTTCAGGAAGAAATAAAGGTGGGTTTTCAGTTTGATTTACCTTTGGGGTCGTAATCTTTCCGCACAATGACCTGATCTGGTGTGGGGGGGAGTGGGGGTGGCATCGGGGTTTCTGGAGGAGGAGGAACCTTCTGACCTTCATCTTCATCATCTGACCCCTTATTGAAAAGGAAACAGAAATCACAACCAAGTTCCAGTGGTCAAATTCTTTTGAAACATGCTACACAGGGTTTAAGAACAGATTATGCAGCTTCAAAGCAATGGAGCTGTTTTGGACACCTATGGCACAATGGCTCCTCTGGACCATGATTCAGAAATTCAGCAGCCCCAGAAGAGGAAGCAAATATTCCTCAGCTTCCACATTACAGCAGCCCTGTGCACAGGGGCTCACAGTTAACCACACTCTTGTTCCCTGTTACCAGAAAAACAGCTTACAGTGGGCAGAGGCTAAGATGAGTCATCTGTCAGTGCTCCAGACTCTGGGCACAAAATAGCCTGAAAGACTCAAAACCACAGAAATATAAAATCCACACCACTGGGTGCCAAGATTACTCGATTTCTCTCTTGGAAAACATTAAAAAAACAACCTTATTCTGGCAGTAACAGGTTGTTTGGAGATGTCACCAGAGGGAAATTTCATTTCCTCAAGAAACTGAAGAATTATTTACAGTGAAAGTGGGGACCATCATAAACAACATGAACTTCAGGGGACAAAATCCTATTGTCCAGTTACCTCATCCATATCCTGCACTTGTGTGTCCTGATCCAGCTGGGCTGGAGGCTCATCTGTTTTCTCTTGCTTTTCATCCTCCTCATCTGATTCCACCTCCATCTCCACCTCCTCACTTTCCCCAAACTTCTCATAACGCTCTTGGATCAGGATTCGAGCTCCCAGCTCTTCTGGAGTGGTGGGAGGAGGGAAATTCCCTACAATGCAGAAAACAGAGCTTCTGTTTCTCTATCCCATTTCATTACTCAGCACACACTGACAGAAATACCAATTCTTCAACAGAAAGCAGCGGCAACAAAATCCTTGGCAGCCAGAGGATAAGGAAGGGAATGGATGGGGTCTATACAAACACCAGCACGATACATGAAGATAAAGTGACTTATAAATGGAAGCACAACTAGAAAGTGGGACAAGATCTGGTATCCTGGTGGAAGTGGAGAAGTGGACACTACTGCAGTCCTGGACTTCCTTCAAGGAGAACATCAGTGACTCCAGAGAAAAACAGCCTTGTGACACAGACATCTTTTATGAAAAATCCTTTCCTTAGGATTTTACCTCCTGAGAAGCTGAGAGGCCTCAGGAACAAAATGCAAACATTGATTATCTGCTGCTGTGGAATGCAACAGGTGCATCTGGGATTGGTCTCATGGGGTTGTTTCTAATTAATGGCCAAACACAGTCAGCTGGCTCGGACAGAGTCTGAGCCACAAGCCTTTGTTTTTACATTCCTTCTTTTTCTATTCTTAGTCAGCCTTCTGATGAAATCCTTTCTTCTATTCTTTTAGTATAGTTTCAATAAAATATATACCATAAAATAATAAATCAGCCTTCTGAACCATGGAGTCAGATCCTTGTCTCTCCCCTCATCCTCAGACCCCTGTGAACACCATCACAGCCCTGCAAAATGTCAGTGTAAGGCTTTTCCCTTCAACTCTGAAGGATAAAAATGCTGCAAACCCCAATGTCTGCCTAGAAATGGCGCTTCAGGACACATTTCCTGACAACATTTAACACCAGTACCTTGCTCATTGGGCTGGAAGTCAACTGTTTCCACAACCACAAAGTCGTGCCAGTCGATCTGGGCATAAGCAACACGTTCCTTCTCCTTCTCCTCCTCCTCCTTCTTTCTCTCTCGCTCCTGGAACTTGGCCCACTCCACTCTGTAATAGACCTGCAGGAGCAGACAGAGCCTGGTGTCAGACAAGGAACAGCACAGCCATCCCACTGCTGGTTTGCAAATGAAAAGGAAGAACAGCTGGAGCAGCTCAGGCTGAGCTCAGGGCAAGGCTCTTCCCCCAGAGGGTGCTGGCACTGCCCAGGCTGCCCAGGGAATGGGCACGGCCCCGAGGCTGCCAGAGCTCCAGGAGCCTTTGGGCAGCACTGCCAGGGATGGACAGGGTGGGGGTGTTGGGGGTCTGGGATCCTTCCCACCCAGGATATTCCAGGATTCCACTCTATAAGCACTTGGAAATGGGCTCGTGCAGGATCTCTGTGCTGCCACAAACTACCCCCAATACCAACACCAGCTGCAGCCTAAAGCAACTCTGAGCCCCCTGTACTTGAGTGACAGCAAGTGACACAGCCATTTTATTCTCTATTCGCTGCCAACAAGCCAAAAACATGCAAAGAGAAAAAATTCAAAACATAACCAAATGCTTCAGCTTTTTTTCAATTTTTTTCTGGAATACCTGATCCAGGACTTCCTTGGGATTTTCAGCCTCCTTCTTGAGCTTGAGGAGCAAGCCCTTTGGTGGGATCAAGATCTGAAACACATTTTGCATGACAGTTGGTGACAGTTCTTTGTGCCAAAGCCTCTTTCAGTGCAATTATTCCCTTTCCACGCTGCTAAAAATACCAGCAGACCCCCAGGGCTATATCCTATTTATTCTACTGTAGCCCTCTCACTACTTACTGCTCATCCCTGTCCTTTAAAATGTATATATATTAAAATGTATATCCCTGCCCTATTATATGTATATATAATATATATATACATTATATACAATATAATGTAATATAACGTAATATAATGATAATATAAAATTCCAATTTATATTAACACTACATTACATTATATTACATTATATTACATTACATTAGATATAAATAAAATATTATATATTTATATATCACATTATATTATATATAATTGTAATTATTATATTATAAAATTATATAATAATATAATTATATAACAATATATTCTTATATAAACTTCTATTACATAAACTTCCAATTATTATTATATAAATAATATTTATATAATAATATATAAACTTATACATATTCTTATATATATTAGAATATATTACAATAATATATTATATTATATATTATTATTATTTTCTATTGTGTATTATATATGATATTATGTATATCATATATAATATAATATCATATTATATATTATATTTATTTTTAATCTATATGATATATAAATAAAAGAAAACAATATTAAAGATATATAAATATTATATCTTTATATTTATATATTATATAATATATAATTATATTATAAAATTATTATAGAATATAATTATATAATACTATATGTTCTTATATAAACTTCCAATTATTATATAATATTTATATAATAATAAACTTGTACATATTCTTTTATATTAGAATATATTATATTCTAATATTATATTAGAATATAATATAATAGATTATATTATACATTATTATATAAACTTCCAATTACTCTCCAGGTTAAAAAAAAAAAGAAAACAAACTTTATTGAGATGACAATAGTGTGTGGTACATTTAGGTGACAGCCCACTGTGTTCAGCACAATATCCTCTCTGAAGAGTAGGATTTCAAGGATGGATTCCTGGATATTTCCAGCCTGGCTGGTTTGCAGGGCTCCGTCAGCCCTCTGAACTCCAGGGAAGGAATCCCCTGCCTGGAGCACCTTTGTGTAAGTACCTTTGTGTACTGCTCCACCAGCTTGGTGAAGTAGTTGAAGAGGCTGTGCTGGGGGCGCAGGAAATCAAACTGGTAATTCCTCTGCTCCTTCTGCATGAGCTGGGTGAGGAACTGGCGCCCGTTGCGCGCCACGAACTGCGCCGTGAGCTTCACCACGTCCAGGTCGAAGGCCGAGATGGACGGAGGGTCCGCGATGAACTCGAACTCGGGCGGGGGCTCCTTGGGAACCACGGTCTCCTGGATCACCTGGGCCTGCACCTGCAGCAGAGAGAGCACACAGCCCTGTCACCTCCTGGGGTGCCCTGGCAGGCTGAGCTGGAACAGAGCCACGCAGTGTCGGAGCTCAGTGCATCCCTCTGGGCATCCAGAGATGCCAGGACCCTGCCAGGGGGCTCAGAGACCCTGGCACGGAGCCCAGAACACCTGGGGGTTTGATTATGACCCATGGAGCAAATTACCAGCTTTGTATGAAGACCTGAAAGCCACAGAAGTTTAAGTAGTGTAATAATAGAATTATCACTTGGTGAAAAAGTAGATTTTGAGGTTTTTAGAATAGGGGTTTTGGGGACAAGGTGGAGGGACTTGGGGTTTTTGGGTTTTAAATAGGGTTTTGAGACAAGATCAGGATTGGGTTTGGTTTTAGAATAGGGGTTTGGAGACAAGATGCAGGGACTGGTTTTTTGGTTTTAGAATAGGGTTTTGAGACAGATGGAGGGACTTGGGTGTGTCCAGCCTTTCTTCTTTTTCTTCTCTACCTCCGTCTTCTGCTGTGATGGTGGCACTTTGGGATTGGTTTAGAGTAGAAGCTCACTGTCTAACATAGGTGATAGGTATTGGGAAGTAATTGTAAACATGTTATACACAGTTTGTGGTATAAAGAGATAACACTGCCCTGGGGGGCAGGCAGAGTGCCTGGAACTGTCCTGCTGAGGGGACCTTGGCTGGACAGGAGAAAAATTTTTCTAGATAAGACACAATAAACAACTCTGAGACCAAGAACTGAAGAGCTCTGACTCATTCTTCAAATGTGTGGGCTGAAACAGAGACTGTTCACGTGTCTCAGGGCTGCAATAAACTGTGAACTCCTGAGAAGACAGGGCTAAAGGATAAAGTAGGGATTCTGCCCACCTTGGGCAGTGCAACCCAAAATGGCCACAAAATGGATGACAGGTCATGGGGTCTCTCATTTTCATAAATTTTGCTCCATTTGCATATTGGAGTTAATTGTCCAATTACAGTCCCAGCCTATCAAGTCCCATCCTTCTTGTTTTCTCTCTCCAGCCCATATTGTTTGTGCTCTTGGGGCTGAGATTTGGATCATCTGTCCCTGGTCCCCAGCTAGAGAAGGAATTGTTTTGTCTCCCTGCTCTGTGCAGAGCTCACCATCCCATAATATGAAGCCTAGACTTACACACTAAAGCAGAACAGAATCTGAAAAATACAAAAGCTAAAACCTGAGGCATCACCTGCAAGGAACAGTCACCAAACACACAGGAGAATATTTTTTTTCCTCCAGCTGCTGCAGGAAAGCAATGCCAGTTGCCATCCTGGCAGGTACAAGGATGAGAAACCATCAGGTATAATTTATTATTAAAAATATTGTTCCAACAGCAAACAAATCTGGAGTGTATCAGGACTTTGCTATAGGCCTCCCAGGGCCAGCAGTGTGGCTGCTGGCCATGCCAAGCATGGAAAAGCCCTGGATTCACTCCATGCCCTTTTCCCACCCAGAATGTTTAAAGGCACAGCTGAACAAGGTGAGCAGCATTTTGTACCCCAAGCTTTAAGGGGAGGTTGATCCTTCTACAAAACTGCATGCAACAAGGCCAAACAGAACTGCAAGGGATTCCCAAGGCTTGCCTCTGCCACATTCCAAGTGATCCCTGGAGTAAGTGCTTTGTAAGACAACACACAGCTAACTTAATTAACATGGACCAATTAAACTGTATGTGGCAGTTTCCAACAGCTTTCAGTTAACAGCAGCTGGGAGATGCACATCTGCATCAAAACAAAGCCCCAGACACTCAACTCCAAGCCTGTCACTGCTGGCATTCTGACAACTGTACAACCAGTGCTCCTTCTTGACTTTCAAGCTTCCTCCTCAACCCCAGGCTGTGACCCCACTCCAAAGTGAGCAGATTCTTCCCCAAAGGGATGAAAAGGAGCCCTCACCTTCTGAGGGAGCTGCTGCTGGGCACTCTGCTGCTGCTGCATGACCTTGGGGATGGCAGCCGAGGGCTCCTGGGCTTTGCCCTCCTTGAACTCGCTGACCTTGTGCCGGTAGTAGGCATGGTAGGGGTCGTTGGGGTTCAGGAAGTTGAACTTGGGGTTATTTATTTCATTCTGACGAATTCGGGCTTCAAATTCTGGACCATTTCTGGGGAGCAAGAAGAAAAATTGTTCAGATCATCATCAACTCAAGGGTAAATGTCTCTTTCAGACTGGGACATGCTGAGGCACCAGCCTTGGAAGATCATTTTCTCTCTCACATGAGGGGAGTTTCTCTCCCAGTAGTTGGACACACACAGGTTGGATGCAATTGTTCTTTTAATTCTGTCTTTAATGTGAATATTAAAAATTCACACTCACAACTGCTCCACAGTTGTGTCTGCACTCAAAGGCCATTTCCACCACTGACTGAACTTTACAGTTATGACGTTTACAAGTTACTACATCAATTTTATCTGCTCTATTAGCAAGTTCTCAAGACTAATTTCAGTTCCAGAACCATAAGGGAAAAAAGCAGTAAACATCAGCCAGTGCAGGGCCTGAGCAGCCCAGAGTGCTGCATTCAGGAGCCCCAGCCCAGGTGACACCCCCTCCTCCCACCTGAAGCACGAGCCAGCTCTTTCAGAGCAGTTTGAGCAAACTCCCAGCGGCCACAGGGTGTTCCTCTTCAATCCTCTGGATATCTCCCAGCCTCATTCAGACATTCCACCTCCTCCAAAAGAGGAGGGCTCTGCAATCCCGAGGGATAAACACAGTCCCTCATGCTCAGAAGCAGCCAACACTCCTTGGCAGCACTTTGGAGATGAGTTACACAATAAGGGTTTGACTGGAGCAGGTTTAGTAATTCTCTGAAACCAAACCCCACATTTTAGCACTAAAACACATCCAAGGCTCCCTTTGCACCTGGAATTTGGTTTCCCCTTCAGATCATTCAGAACAGGCCCTGTTACCCTGTTATGGCAGCACCCACTGCACATTTGAACAAGGATTTTATTTATTTACTATCAGTTTCTCCAGCAAAGGGTGTCTTACACCCCCTTCAGTAGAATATTGTTGTTTCTTTTCTCAATCCTTAAAATCTTTTATGCAAAACCACAAAACTGGGACCTGTTGCAGCTTCTAGGGCTGAACAGAGCAGCAGGAGGATGAAAATGCCAGGAGCAAGGGACACCAGCAGTGCCACTCACCTGGCTACAAAGCTGGCAGTCTTGTCCACAATATTCCTGACCTCTGGGGGAGGGTAAATGATCCCCACCACAGGCTTGGCTGGGGCTGCCTCCTCTTTAGGCTCCTCTTCTGGCTGTAATAAAGATAATTTCATTGCAAAAGGTGAAGGGGTGTCAGGATCAGGCATTCCAAACACTCCCAATGGCACACAGGAACCTTCATCCACCCTCCTCCTCCTCAGCACTGAGCTGGCTGAAGAATCTGGATCATCCACCCCACCAATTCCTTGGATTCTCAGGGACAGCAGGACAAGGAAGGTGCCTCCATGGGAAGCACAACAATTTTCCTGTATGAGCCTTGACCCCAGGGCTGTATTTAAATGCTGAGCCAGGAGTCTTTTTCTAGGAATAATTCATCATTCCAGGAATAATTCATCATTCCTCACCAGCTGTGCAAGTTCTGTATCCTCCCAGGGGCCTGTGGGACCTGAGTTATTAACTCCACATTAAATAAATCACAATTTTAATGCCATTGTGGTTGCAACAGAAGCTGTTTTGAAGATAAAATCTCCAACAGTGTTTTTCTGATGTTACAGGAGGATCCAAACTAAAATCCCAGAACCTTCCCTGTGAATTGCTCTGTATTCCAGTAAAACCAGGAGCTGCTTTTGCAGGACACTAAAGATGCTGCTTCTCTTTCCTCACCAGGCAGCTTCCAAGAAAAGCTGTTATAAACCAGGACAGGTCTGCTGGAAATGTTTATAATCCTAACAGGGACAGCCAGGGATAACTTAAAATCCAGGGATAACTTAAAACCCATGGAGAATCCAAGCTAGAAAATGATCTCAGAGCAAACTGGTCCCTGGCAGTGCCCAAGGCCAGGCTGGACATTGGGGCTGGAGCAGCCTGGGACAGTGGGAGGTGTCCCTGCCTGGCAGGGGTGGCACTGGATGGGCTTTGAGGCCCCCCCCAATGCAAACCATTCCATAAACACAACCCTACCAAAGTGTGTTAAGAGAAAGGCACCAGGAACATTTCTAGTTTTCCTTCCCACTCCCTCAGAACATCATCTTGAGGAGCAGAAAGATGGGGCAGCATCACACTTGAGATACTTTATTTAACAGTGATGCCAAGCTGCCTTGGTAACCTCTGTGCATAAAAGCCTCTGGGTTTTTAGGGGGAATCACAACTTTACAAGGCTCTCAGTGAGAGCAGCTCCCTGTCAGCTCCAAGAGTGCTGATGCTGCTGTGTGAGAACCAGGACAGCAGCTCCAGCCCTGGGGGAGCTGAATTCCCATCTCAGGAATGGAGGAGGGATGGATATTCCCATCTCAGGCTGCAAAGAACATGAAATGGCCAAGGGAGAAAGGATCTGGGAGGGAGCTGGGACACACAGCCCTGCCACGCTCCCTCAGACTTTCAATCCTTCCTCACATCATTCCTGGAGCCAGGGCAGCTCCCCCAGCTCCTGGGAACTGCCAGGGAAGGGCTCAGCTCCTGCCCAGCCCCAGCAGGATCCAAGGAATGCTGGCATGGTTTGGATGGGAAGGTAACCTGGAGCTCATCTCACCCCTGCCATGGCAGGGACACCTCCCACTGTCCCAGGTGCTCCCAGCCCCAATGTCCAGCCTGGCCTTGGGCACTGCCAGGGATCCAGGATGGGCACCCTGTGCCAGGGCCTGCCTACCCTGCCAGGGAACAATTCCTAATTCCCAATATCCCATCCAGCCCTGCCCTCTGGCACTGGGAGCCATTCCCTGTGTCCTGTCCCTCCATCCCTTGTCCCCAGTCCCTCTCCAGCTCTCCTGGAGCCCCTTCAGGCCCTGCAAGGGGCTCTGAGCTCTCCCTGGAGCCTTCTCCTCTCCAGGTGAGCACCCCCAGCTCTCCCAGCCTGGCTCCAGCCTTTGCAGCATCTCTGGTGCCTCCTCTGGGCTCTCCTCCAGGTCCCTCCTGTGCTGTGACAAGGACTGGGGCAGCTCTGCAGGTGGGGTCTCACCCGAGCGGGGCACGGGGGTCACTGCAGCGCTCCGGACCAACCCGCAGCTCCCCCATCCCGGTCCGGTCCGTGAGGGCCCCGCTCCCCCCTCACGGTTCGCGCCATCTCCGCTCCCCACCCCTCCCTCACCGGTTTGCTCTCGGCGGGGGGCGCGGGCTGCGCCGGGGGCACAGCCTGCACGGGTCCGGCGGGCATGGCGGAGCCGGGACCGGGGGCTCCGCGCCGGGCGGGGCGGATCGAGGGCCGGGCGGGGCTGGGGCCGGAGCGGCGGCGGCACCGACTGGGGCGAAATGGCGGCGGCGGGCGCTGTGCCGCGCGTGCGCGCCGGAAGTGACGCACCGCCAGGGGGAAGTGGGCGGGCACAGGGAGTGAGCCCGCTGTGGGATGTACCATTAGAGTCCGGAGGGGGGGGACGGCACCAAAGCAGGAATGCACCATTGCGGCGCGAGGGGGGCGCGGTTGTCATGGCGACAGGGCTGGGACGCCGAGGCCTAGCACAGTCCCGGCCCCGCGGCTGCGGCTGATTGCTCCGATCGCCCCGGTTCCCTCCGGTTCCCCAGCACTCCTGGAGGCCGCCGGGCCCAGGGGTTACTCCAGCAGCCTGTCCGGGTAGGGCGTTGCCTGCACCCCAGGCTTGGTGGCCCCATTGTTCCCGGGCCTGGCCCGCACCATGGCGCACCTGCTGGGCCACCGCGGCTGCATGGAGAGCCTGCGGGCCGACCTGCGCGACCTGCAGGCCGCCATCGCCGACGTGTGCTCGCGGGCCGGCGCCGTGCGCTTCCCCTCGTGGAAATTCCCCGACAAGGTGTCCTGCGAGCTGGACATCGCCGTGCTGCTGCAGCGCTACCGGCACAGCGACAGCGAGCCAGAGTTCAGCCAGCACGCACACGTGGTGCTGCTGGAGCTGCTCATTGACAGGTGAGAAGGGCAGCTGTGTCTGACCTGCTGAGTTATTGGTACAGGGCTTGCAAGGCTTGCAGGATGAAGAGAGAGACGAGAATGTTGACCTCGTGTTCAGAAGGCTTGATTTATTATTTTATGATATATGTTACATGAAGACTATACTAAAATGAATAGACAGAAAAGTTCTCAGAATGATAGCAAGCTAAGAATAGAAAAGAAATCAATAACAAAGTTCTGTGTCCAGGCAGAAAGCAAGAACAGCCCTGCCGTCAGCGGTCAGTAAGTCCAAACATTCACAGAAGACCAATCACAGAAGCACCTGTTGCATTCCACAGCAGCAGATAACCATTGCTTACATTTGTTGCTCAGGCCACAGCTTCTCAGAAAGGGGAAAAATCCTAAAAAAAGGATTTTTCACAAAAGATATCTGTGACAAGTTATCCCAGTCCTGGGGGAGCTTTTGGGCACCTCAGCACAGAGAGGACTCAAAGGTGTTAATTAGAGAGCACCCAAATGAGGGCTGAGGGTGAGAGCACCTGGTGTGTTCAGCTGGAACAGAGAACACTGAGGTCAGAGCTCAGTGGGGCTGCAGCTCCTCCAGGGTACAGCTCTGATCTCTGTGACCAGAAATGGGATTCAAAGAAAGGCTGGAGCTGTGCCAGGGAGATTAGGCTGGATATCAGGAAAAGGTTCTTCCCCCAGAGGGTGCTCAAGCACTGAACAGGTTCCCCAGGGAATAATCACAGAATCAGCTGCGTTGGAAAAGACCTTGGAGATCATCAAGTGCAATCTGTGACATAACAGCACCTTATCAATTAACCCATGGCACCACGTGCCACATCATAGCCCCGAGGCTGCCAGAGCTCCAGGAGCCTTTGGCCAATGCCCTCAGGCACAGGGTTTGATTGTTGGGGTGTCTGTGCAGGGCCAGGAGTTGGACTGGATGATCCCTGGGTCCCTTCCAACTCGGATATCCCCTGGTTTTATGAAATCTTTTGGATGCTCTGTTCCCCGTGTATTTCCATGGTGCCAGCACCACGGCCTCATGCCCTGCTGAGCTTTAAAACCCAACTCCCTTCCCTGCTTAGGGCTCCCAGCACAAACTGGCCACAAAGAAGCAGAGCCAGAGGTGGAGCAGATGGGACAGGCTGGTTAAACTGCCTCCCAAAACCTTGGAATCACTCGGACACAGCTGCATCAGCAGCCCTGGGAGGACAAAGCCCCTTTGCAGCCTGAAATAAATACAGCTCTGGTTTAGAAGATGAGCCATTCCCACTGAGCTGTTGGCCCTAAAATCAGGATCTGCAGCAGCACAGGTACCCCAGATCTTTGGGGGGAGCTTAATCATGGCTGCTCCACGCAGTGATCCACACCTGGGCAGTTCCAGGCGCACCAATGCCACCCTCCTGCATCCTGCTGCTGCAAATCCTGACTTTAGGCCCAACAGCTCAGTGGGAATGGCTCATCTTTTAAACCAGAGCTGTATTTATTTCAGACTGCAAAGGGGCTTTGGCCTCCCCGGGCTGTCAGTGCAGCTGTGTCTGAGTGATTCCAAGGTTTTGGGAGCCAGTTTAACCAGCCTGTCCCATCTGCTCCACCTCTGGCTCTGCTTCTTTGTGCTGGGAGCTCTAAGCAGGGAAAGGAGTTGAGTTTTAAAGCTCAGCAGGGCATGAGGCCGTGGTGCTGGCACCATGGAAGTACATGGGTGTCTTGGTTTGGAAAGCCAGGAGTCTGCTAAGGAAGGCAGGAGCCTCCCCTGAAATGGAGAATGTGAACTCTCCCCACCCCTCCAAATTGCCATAAATTTTAAATTAAGGGGCTCTCAGGCAAAAATATGGGAGCAGAAAATAACAGTTCTTTAATAGGGGAAAGGAAGAAAAAAAGATAAAATAAACGATGTACTACATCAGAACAACACTGACAGAGTCAGAACCCAGCCTGAAACCCTGTGGGTCAGGGTGTTGGTGGCAGTCCCATTGGAATTGTGGCTCAGCCCTCCTGCAGTGTCAGGGGTGGTTCTGCTGGAGCAGGGATCCTGTAGAGAAGGATGGATTCTTCCTCTGAAGATCCAGTGGAAGGAGAGGCAGCTGCTGTTCCTCTGGGAATCCAGTGGAGAAGCCGTGCTGGTGTCTGAAAACCTCTGGATTATATCTGGGTAGGAATGCTTGGCTCCTCCCTCTGGGCTCACATCTCCCAATGGGATGCTGTAGTTCTTATCAGCCATGCAGGGACATTCAATAGCTGTTATCAGCAATGTCCCCTCCCAGGGAGGTGTGAATGTGGTCACTCAGAGAGAGATAAGGCAAACTGCCCACTTGACAAAGGTAATCTGCCATACAGATGGTAATTGAAAACATCTTGCCTTGCAATCTTCAACAATGGGGAACAAAGCATCCCAAAGACTCCATAAAACCGGGGGTATCCTGAGCTGGGAGGGACGCAGGGACCATCACTCTGTCTGGGTGATGGGAGGGGTCCCATCCAGCATTCCCACCGTGTTTCCCCTTTTCCCAGGCTGCTGCTGCTGCTGCAGAGCTTCACGGGCTACGCCGAGGCGCTGCTGAGCGGGCGGGCGGTGCCGGCGCCGCGGGGCCCGGGACCCGGCATGTCCGCGGGGCTCACGGCCAGGACCTTCTGGAGCTCCATGCTGAAACTGGGCGCCCTCTGCCAGCAGCTCCGCGACCAGGTGGGACGTCAGGGGACGTCCCATGAGCTGAGTCACTGCCCTCCCCTCCCTCCCCGGGTTTGGATCGTGGTGCTTCTCGCCACGCCAGATGTGCCAGATGTGCGTGCAGCCTCTGAGTGCTGCCCCTGTGTCACACATCTGTCCCCTCCCAGCCCGAGTCTCTTCCCTCCACTGCATCCCTCCTGCTCCAGGACCTCGGGATGAGTGAGCTGGGCTGCCTCCAGAGCTTGGGAAATAAATATTCTCCCACTGCCAAAATGCTGCAGCTCTGCTGATCCCACTGTGGATCTGAGCTGCCTCAAGACAGTGAAATAAGTGGTGGTAAAAGCAACCCATCTTGCATTTTATTTTCCCCAAAATGATCTTTCTCATGGAAAAGTCTCACAACAATCCAGGAGGGCAAATCCAGGGGTGGGACAGAAGGGATGCTGGGGAGCTGGGGAGGAGGTTTTGCTGCTGAGGCTTCCCTTTAGTCACTGTCCCTTGGCTGCATTGCTGTCCCATCTCCACACCTGATTTAGGCTTTTATGGGTCATTTCCTCTTTGATCCGGGCTCTGGTTTTGTTCTGTGCTCTCTCCCTCGGGAGAAGGGTTGCAGGTGGGAGATCCCCACACAGCAATCCACTCCACCCTCTGCTCCCCAGGTTGGGAAATGTCAGCAGGAGCACCTGAAATCCATCTTGCCAGAAGTTTTGGAGTCAGGAACTGCCTCAGAGGATGCCCAGCCCAGTTCTGTGTGCCCAGATCCCAGTGCCCAGCCCAGGGCTGGCACCAGCCCGGCTCTGAGCACCCGCAGTGTCCCCACACAGACCCCGGGGTCGCCCCTGGGCTCCTGTGACAGCTGCTCCAGCGCCCAGGCCAGCCTCCACGAGGTGGGCAGAGCCATCACCAGCATCTGCCAGAGCCAGAACATCCCTTCAGCTCTCAGCAAGTTCCAGGAGGTGCTGGAGGACGGCACAGGGAGAAGGAACCTCTCTGCAGCAGACATGAGCTACTGGGCCTCGGAGCAGAGCAAGGACCTGTCCCGCATCAACAAACACCTCCAGGGGCTGCTGCAGCAGCTCAACCCCGTGAGGGCTGAGCTGGAGCAGATGGGCAAGCAGAAGGACAAGCTGCAGAAACAGGTTGAGGACTTCTCCAGGAAGCTGCAGGCAGAGAAGAGCATCCAAGCAGAGCAGCAGAAGGCAGCTGAGCAGAGCCTGAAAGCCAAGGAAAAGGAGCACTCCAAGGCTGTGGCCAGGCTGGAGGAGGAAAAGGATGAGCTCAGGAGAGGTACAGAGCTGTCCCCAGCTGTTCCCAGCATCCCCTCTGTCCTGGGCTGACACCCTCCCAGGCCCAGGGGCATTTGCAAGAAGAAGAACAGAGTCCATGGGCAAATCTTGGCCCCATCACCACCACCAGTGCTTCTTGTAGGTGCTGGGGGATTTTCCCTGCTGTGAGCCCAGTCCTGGGCAGTGGGAGCTGGTTGTGTGTGTCCTGTCACTGGATGAAAACACTTTGGTGTGGCTGCTTGCTGCCCCTTGGTTGGGTTGTTTTTGAGGAACTGATTAATGAGAAGGTTTTGTTCTGGTTTAGAAGCTGCTCTGCTGGAGGAGCAACTCTCGGCCCTGAAGGAGGAGCTGGCAGCAAAGGAGGTGGCTGTGCAGGAGCTGGGTAAGGGGCTCACCCAGAGCTCACACATCCCCCTCCCCCTGGCCTCACAAGTGTGTCACAGCCCTGCAGCCCCCAGCACCCCCAGACTGGGCTGTGGAGCTGTGGGGATGGGAGAGGATGGGCAGAGGATGGGCCTCCTTCACAGCAGCACCCCAGCATCACCCAGTGCCAGAAGGGGCTGATGCTGGGGCAGGTTTGGGGGGGTCACAGGCCTCCTGTCAGACCTGCCTCCCTCTGCCAGGGCCTGTGCAGGGCATGGGGTGCCCCTGAGCCACAGAATCATGGACTGGTTTGGATGGGCAGGGATGTTAAATCCCATCTCATCCCACCCCTGCCATGGCAGGGACACCTCCCACTGTCCCAGGCTGCTCCCAGCCCCAGTGTCCAGCCTGGCCTTGGGCACTGCCAGGGATCCAGGGGCAGCCACAGCTGCTCTGGGCACCTGTGCCAGGGCCTGCCCACCCTGCCAGGGAACAATTCCTTCCCCCTATCCTATCTAACCTTGCCCTCTGGCAGTGGAAGCGATTCCCTGTGTCCTGTCCCTCCACACTCTGTCCCCAGTCCCTCCCCAGCTCTTTTGGAGCCCCTCTAGGCACTGGAAAGGGTTCTTAAGCTCTCTCTGGAGCCTTCTCTTCTCCAGGCTGAGCACCCCCATCCCTCCCATCCCCTCCATGCTCCTCCAGCCTCTCTCCCCTGCCCAGCCTGGGCCATGGTGGCTCTGTCTCCCCAGAGCTCTCCAAGACCGCCTTGCTGGAGGAGGTGAGCACCACAATGGTGGCCCGGAGCCAGGTGCTGGAGCTGGAGGAGAAGGTGCAGGTGCTCACAGGCCAGAGGGACAGCCTGGAGCAGGAGCTGAGTGCCACCAGGGTGCAGCTGGAGCAGGAGCTGAGTGCCAGCAGGGTGCAGCTGGAGAAGGAGAAGGTCCATGTGGAGAGCCTGCTCCGGCACGAGGAGGTACGGCCGGCTCCAGAGCCTGGCAGGGCTGTGGGAATGGGGGCACAGCCCCACACGGGCTCACCCCCAGCACAGTCCCTGCAGGCCAAGCAGAGCACCCTGCTGCAGCAGCTGGACAGCCTGGACAGGGAGCTGGAGGAGATGCAGGCCAGCCTGGGAGAGGCTGAGGAGGACAAGGCCCGGCTGGCCGAGCAGCTGGAGCAGAGCCAGCAGCAGAGTGGGAAACAGCTCCAGGAACAGCAGGTGAGTGCTGGTGCCCAGGTGTGGGACACAGCCTGTGTAGCCATGGTATGTTCTGAAAAATCCTTTCCTTAAGATTTTTGCTCCTGAGAAGCTGTGAGGCCTCAGGAACAAAATGTAAACAATGATTATCTGCTGCTGTGGAATGCAACAGGAGCATCTGGGATTGGTCTCATGTGGTTGTTTCTAATTAATGGCCAATCACAGTCAGCTGCCTCGGACTCTCTGTCCAAGCCACAAACCTTTGTTATCATTCCTTCTTTTTCTATTCTTAGCCAGTCTTCTGATGAAATCCTTTCTTCTATTCTTTTAGTATAGCTTCAATATAATATATATCATAAAATAATATGTCAAGCCTTCTGAAACATGGGATCAGTTCCTCATCTCTTCCCTCTTCCTCAGACCCCTGTGAATACGATCACAAGCCTGTGCCACAGGGCTGCCACAGACAGGCACACACTGCCCTGCCCACACCCACAGCCAGAGCTGTCCCAGAAGGGGCACTCTGGGACCCAGGGTGGCATTGCCACATGGCCACATCCTCATGGCATTCCCTGGGGAAGAGGCCTCTCCCTCCACCCTGTGCCAGACAAGGCTCTGGTTGAGTCAGGGCAGAGGAGAGCAGCAGGAAGGGACGTCTTGAGGTGCTTCCACATCTCCAGTGTTCTGTTCGTGGACACCTGGACATGTTCCACACTTTGTGGTTGGTGCTCCTGCTCCCAGCACACACAGGGATCTCACAGCTAGAACCTTGCACATTGTCCATTTCCAACTGCCATGGGACATCCTTATCATCAGGGAAGGGTGGGAGCCTTCCATGAGGGGCTGAGTCCTCACTCTGGCAAACTTCACCCCCTCCCCACTGTGCCATGCAGGAGCTGCTGGACACGCTGCAGCAGGAGAAGCAATCCCTGGAGCAATCCATCCTGGAGCTGCAGGCCAACACATCCCAGCTGCAGGAACAGGCACAGGAGCTGAGGGAGCGGGAAAGGCTCCTGGTGTTCTTCCCTGATCTCCACACGCCCACTGAGACGCAGTTTGAGAGTAAGGGAGCAGATGGGTTTGTGCCTTGGGGTCTCCAGAGCTCCCAGGGGATCCTGCTGGCCCCAGACACTCCCACTGACACCCAGGAAGGGCTCAGACCCCGTGTGAAGCTGTGACCATCCCAGTGTGCCTCTGTGCATCCCACATCGGGGCCAGGACATTGAGCAGGATCAGGACATGGCAGAGCTTCCTTTGCCCACAGGCTTGGGTCCCAGCTGCCACCCCCCAGGCTGTGCCACTGCTCCGTGCCCAGGGCGGGCAGGAGGGGTGCCCACACCTCTGAGCAGACAGGCAGCAGCAGGCTGGGCTCTGTTGGATTTTGTCTGCAGGCAGTGGGAACTTAACAGAGGACATGAAGAGTCAGCTCCAGGCCAACAAGATCAGGATTGAGGTGCTGGAGAGGGAGAACACCCAGCTGGAGGCTCTGCTGGCCAAGGTGAAGGCAGCAGCCGAGCAGGGCGTGCTCAAGGTGAGCTGGGTGCCCCAAAACCACCCCACGGCCCCCAGACATCCTTTGGGGACCCTGGGAGGGCCAAGCCCAAGCTCCTCATGCTGCTGGGAGGTTGCTGTGGTTTAACTGGTGTTGCCTGAGGTGCCCGGGGCTGGTTCCAGCTCCTTTCCATCACTGTGGCCATTGTGCCACCAGCTGTGGTGGCCAAGGGACGTGACTGGAGCTGAAGCTGGTGGGGGGAAATTTCACCTTCTCTTCCTTTCCCCAGCTCATCCCACAGGCCCAGCTGGGGTCCCAGCTCCTCAGGGCAGCCAGCAGGCAGGACAGTGGGTGAGTAGGAGCCAGAGCAAGGGGCTGGGGCAGGTTCCTGCCCTTCCTCCCCTGTAACTGCTCCCCCCTGCAGGCGGCTCAGCAGCGGGAGCAGCGGGGACAGCCCAGGGCTGCCAGGATGCGCGGACAAGGGCTGGCACAGAGCTGCCAGCAGCCAGCACTCCAACAGACTCCGGGCAGAGCCCTCCCCCCAGGCCAAACCCTGCCTGTCGCTCCCAGTGCGCCGCCTGGGGCTCAGCCTGCCCTCGCTGCACACCGGGGCTCACCGCAAATAAACACGGATCACTCTGCATTTCCTGACACAGAAACTTCCACCAGCAGCACCTGCCCTGCCCAGGGGACCTCGTTACTGGGTCTTGGTGCGTCAGGAAGGGAAAGCTGGGCTCTGCCTGCTTCCTGGGGGAGCTGCTCCAGGGACGTTGCTGGGCACTGGGATCAGTCACCCTTGGCTACGCTGCTGCTGGATCCCCACAGGAGCCCTGAGGTTGATGCCAGGGCACAGTTTGTGCTGGCTCCTGCCAGGAACCAGTCCCAAGAGGGGCCTGGGATGTGGCCACACTTGGAAGAGGAAAGCAGAGCTGGCCTGGGATGAGAGGAGTCCAAACCACCCTCAGCCCATCAGCACAGCCACAGCCTGGGAAAGTAATTCTCCCTCTATGAGCCCCGAGGGGCTGGGAACCACCAAGCCACTGGCACAGGCTGGCCCTGACCTCTGAGCTGCCTCCCCAGCACTATGAGCCCCGTGCAAGCCCCACAAAACCACACAGGCAGCCCTTGCTCCATGTTTAATAGGGATGGACACGTGCCACATTGCAGCTTGTGGGGCAGGACCCGTAGTGTGTCCCCAGTGACCGTGCTGGCTCTGCAGCTGGCTTGTGCCATCCTTTCTAATAAGTTATTATTATAAATAAAGCATCCAACCCCTGCCCTCCCATGGTGAGGCCATGAGTCAACCACAGCCGTGCCAGCCCCAGCCCTGGCAGAGCTGTCACCCACCTCCCAGAGGGGCTGGCACTGCAGCCATGCTCTGCCTACCCTGCCACGGCCACCAGAAAATAGACAAAAAACCCAAGACTTAGAAAAATTGCTGTGAGCAGGGCAAGAGCACAGCAGGACCAGGGCTCTCCCTGCCTCAGCCCCCAACCTGTTAGACCCATGGGTGCCCCAATCTTCCCTCCCCAACACTGCCCATCTGGACCCCCCACCCCTCAACTCACACCCAGCAGGAGAGCCCAAAGTCCTTCCCTCTCCAGAGTCTGGGCACTGTGATGGGCACAGCCACACCAACCCAGCTGTGGCAGCAAGTGCCTCTCACTGGGCACCCCCTGCCCCCTCCCAGTCCCTGCAGCAGCCGTGGGTCTGTCCCTGGAGTGTGTCCTCGGGCCAGCTAGCTGTCCGTGCAGCAGTTCCCTGCAAGGGAGGACAGACAGACAGCCTTGGCACAGGGAGCCTGGCAGGCTCCAGGTGCTCCCCAGGCTGTGCCCAGGGTCAGGGGGGGCTCAGCTGGGTGTCAGGGCGGTTCTCACCCAGGATGTTGCGCTTGCAGAGAGGGCAGGTCTGCTGCAGCAGGAGCCAGGGATCCACACAGTCCCGGTGGAACTCGTGGGAGCAGGGCAGCACCCGCAGCCACTGCCAGCAGGGGAGGGAGGGCACGTGTGAGCACAGCCCCTGCCGGGGACACAGCCCAGCCCCTGCCAGGGACACCCCAGCCCCAGCAGTGACCAAGGCTCGGCCCAGGGGGGGCTGCAGTCCCACCTGGCTCTTGTGGAACTGGTCCAGGCACACGGCACAGCTGTCGATCTCACAGGCGCGGCTCCGGGGCGGCTTCCCAGGGTGGTAGCGCCGCGTTTTCAGCGCCAGCAGCCGCCGCCGGATGTGCTGCTTCAGGTCCAGCTGTGGGGGGAGCCGAGGGTCAGAGCCCACCCAAACCCCCCGGGCATGGCACACAGCACAGACATTCCCACATTCCCACCTCGGCATCCCGCTCCGACAGCTCCTGCCGCGACTGCCGCTGGGCCTGCACCATGACGCCGGTGCAGAGCAGCAGGGCGATCAGCAGGATGGTGTTCCACAGCTGCTGCAGGTACTTCTGTGGGGACAGCACTGTGGGCACAGGAGCTGGAGACCTGGCCCTGCTCCCAGCCCCATTCCCAGCCCCATTCCCAGCCCCATTCCCAGCCCCACTCCCAGCCCCACTGGAGCCCCAGTTCCATACCTGGACCTGCGAGCTGCTCTCCCCAGGGCAGATCACCCCCTGCCACTCCCCGTAGAGGCCCCCTCGGGACAGGCCACAGGTGGACCAGAGCGTGAGGGTGACTCCCTGCAAGGCAGGACACGGCATTGCTGATGGCCACAGCAGCGTCCAGCAGTGTGAGCACACGTGTCCCAGGAGGAGGAACACTGCTGCTGCCAGCTGCCCTGTTCCCACAGGCTCCCTTCCCTTCCCTTCCCTTCCCTTCCCTTCCCTTCCCTTCCCTTCCCTTCCCTTCCCTTCCCTTCCCTTCCCTTCCCTTCCCTTCCCTTCCCTTCCTTCTTCCCTTCCCTTCCCTTCCCTTCCCTTCCCTTCCCTTCCCTTCCCTTCCCTTCCCTTCCCTTCCCTTCCCTTCCCTCTCCCTGCTCCTGCTTCCCATGGATCGGAGAAGTCTGGCTGGGCACAGTCATGCCCTGCTCTCCCACTGGCGGAATGAGGAAGAGGAGGACAGACAAACATACCAGGTTCTCCAGCAGCACTGCCTGGTACGTGATCTTTGCCGTGGCCCGGAGCCCACTGTGAGCAAAGAGCAAAGTGTCAATTCCATGGACACAGCAGGATTTGGGCACAGCTCCCCCGTGCCAGGGAGCACCCCCTCCCCACAGGGATGGGCAGTGACCGAGGGGGACCAGAGGAACATGCAGGGGAGGTGACAGCAAGACCCTCCCTCGCCAGCTGTGCCCATTGACCCTGCACAGGGCTCTTCCCTCCAGCCACGTGTGACACCATGGCAGCAATCCCAATGTCCCACATGTCAGGAGGACAGACAGGGTCTCACTGCTGCTGGTGGTGAGAACAAACACCCACAGAGGTTGTGGGGATGGCGATGCCAACAGGAACCAACAGATCTGGATAATTTCTACTGAGAGTCCTAAAGCTCTTGGCTGAGGCCACCTGCCAGCCACCACTTGGGGACCCATGGAAGGGCTCCAACCCTGGGGAATGGCTGGATCTGACCCAGATCTCCCCCAGAAACACATCTAAGCCCCAGCTGGCCTTGGCATGGCTCAAAACCCCCCCAGCAAACATGATGGGCTGAGTGAGAGACCCCAGGGTGGGGGGCAGCCTGCTGGGGGACAAAGCAAGGACAAGGACAAGGCAGTGACAAGGCAGGGAGCAGGCAGGGGCCAGGCAGGGGACAGCCCAGGCCATACCGCAGCAGCGCTCCCAGCAGCCTGGTGACATTGTCCGAGGACTGGATGACGATGACGGGCTTGGCCAGCAGCTGGGACACGTCCAGCTGCAGCGGGAGGGAAGGCAGCGGTCAGCGGTCAGCAGAGCCCGCCCGGCCCCGCCCTGGCACTGCCCTACCTCACGGATGGCGTTCTGGTTCAGCGCCAGGATCAGCAGGGCAGAGGCCCCCAGCACCAGGGCTCGCTTCATCTGCAGGGACAGCAGGGACACGATCAGGGGACAGAAGGGCTGTGTCCCCAACAAGCTCCTGTCCTGCTGCAGGAGGCACCCAGCACATCTCTGCCATGGTGAAGGGTCACAAGGGACCCCAGAGGGGTCAGAAGCTGTCACCAAGCACAGACCAGGACCCCCCAGATCTGGCCAGGAGACAGCCCAGGTGACACCCCTGTGGGTTTGTGACCTGCAAACACCACGGCAGCCCTCAGGGGACAGGGTCACACAGAGGATCACCTTGGTGACAACGGCAGTGGTGAAGGACTCCTCCTTGGCACCCCGGGGGCCCTCGGCCGGCTCCTCGGTGCCCACGGGCACCACCCCGATCCAGCCGTCAGCAGCGCTCAGCTCCGGCTCCACATCACCCACCTGGGTGGGTGGCGAGGACAGGGAGAGCTGAGATGGACCCCAAGGCTCAGGGCATCCCCAAAGCACCCCATGCCCCAGGGGTCCTGGGGAGCTGGGCACAGTGTGGGGACAGAGTGGGTAACAGAGGGAAAACGGCCTGGTCGCACTGTGGGCACCTCCTCCCTGCTGCTGGCACACCCGAGCTGCGCCTGCCTGCCCTGGTCAGTCCCCAGCGTCCCTGGGCCTCCCCACCAACCCCCCAGTGCCTCCCAGTGTCTCCCAGTGCCCTTCAGCTCCCTCTCCTCCTCTGCCTCATTCCCTTCCCAGTGCCCGAGGATCCATCCCAGCACCCACCGGCCCAGAGTGACCCCTCGCTCCCACTGACCGCTGCCCTGCCACTGCCCTGGTCCCTCAATGTCTCTGAGCTGCCACCGCCTCCCCCTCATCACCACCACCCAGCACCCACCGCTGCCCCTCATCACTGCCACCCAGCACCCACCGCCTCCCCCTCATCACCGCCACCCATCACCCACAGCTCCCCCTCATCACCGCCACCCAGCACCCACCGTTCCCCCTCATCACCGCCAACCCATCACCCACAGCTCCCCCTCATCACCGCCACCCATCACCCACAGCTCCCCCTCACCACCGCCACACAGCACCCACCGCTCCCCCTCATCACCGCCACCCAGCACCCACCGCCTTCCCCTCATCACCGCCACCCAGCACCCACCGCTCTCCCCTCATCACCGCCACCCAGCACCCACAGCTCCCCTTCATCACCGCCACCCAGCACCCACCGCTCCCCCTCATCACCGCCACCCATCACCCACCGCTCCCCCTCATCACCGCCACCCAGCACCCACAGCCCCACACCACCCCCGCAGCCCCACAGCCAGAAGCCCCTCAGTGTCTCCCGGTGCCCCCAGTCCCCACCGTTCCCCTGCCCCCCAGTATTTCTCAGCGCCCTCCGGTTCCCACTTCTCCCCTCCCAGTCCCTGGCCGGTGCCAGCAGCACCCCAGCCCCGCTCGCCGTCTCCCCGCGCTCACCAGCACCAGGCGGCCTCGGATCTCCATCTCCTCCCGCTCCCCCCGCGGGCCGCCCCGGCCCGGCCCGGCCCGGCCGCCCCCCGCTCCCAGCACGGCCCCGCGCAGCGTGTACGAGCCGCCGGGCACCGCGCCCGCGCTGCCGGCCCCGCCGCCGGCCCCGTCCCCGTCCGGCCCCGCCGCCCCGGGCCCCGACACGGCCACCTCGACCCGCGCGGGGGTGGCGGGCCCCGAGCCGGCCCGGCCGAGCGCCAGCAGCGGGGCGAGCAGCGCCGCCCGCACCGCCGCCATGGCTGCGCGCCCCGCGCCCCGCAGCGCCCCCTGCCGGCGGGGAGGACCCGCCGCGACACACACCGCCCGCAGGGGGAGCCCGAGAGCCCCGAGCGGGACCGGGAGCGGGACAGGGATGGGGATCGGGATCGGGATCGGGATCGGGATCGGGACGGGATCGGGATCGGGATAGGGACAAGGACCGGGACTGGGATCGGGATGGGAACCGGGACAGCGATTGGGACAGGACAGGGATTGAGACAAGGACAAGGACAGAGATCAGGATGGGGACCGGGACCAGGATCAGGATAAGGGCTGGGATGGGGACAAGGACAGGGACAGGAATCAGGACAAGGACAGGGACTGGGACAAGGACAAGGATCGGGATGGAGACGGGACCGGGACATTGATCGGGACAAGGGCTGGGATGGGGACAGGGACAGGGATTGGGATGGGAACCAGGACAGGGATCGGAATGGGGATCGGGACAGGGACAGGGATTGGGACAAGGACAGTGATCACGACAAGGACAGGGGCCAGGATCGGGATGGGACCAGGACAAGGGCCGGGATAAGGACAGGGACAGGAATAAGGACGGGAACTGGGACAGGGATAGGGGCTGGGGGGATGGAGATGGGGATGGGGATGCAGACCAGGATGAGGACAGAGAGCAGGAGAGGTGCAGTGACAGGGAGCAGGGACCAAGACTGAGACGGGGACAAGGACCATGCCCAAGCTGGACACTTGGCAGAGCAGGGACAAAAAAGGTGATGGAGACAGAGACCAGGATGGGGACCAGGAAGAGGACAGGGGCCAGGAGAGAGACAGGGACAGGGAATTGGGACCAGGATGGAGATCTAAACACAGAAAAGGGCTGAGACTGGGATGGGAACCAGCACTGGGACAGGGATGGGGCAGGGACAAGGACAAGGATGAGACCAGGGTGGGAACAGAAACAGGAACCAGGTGGAAAACAGGAACAAGGAGAGGCACTGAAAGAACAACAGGAAGTTGGATCAGCACGGGGAAAAGGCCAGGACCAGGACCAGGATGGGAACAGGGAGAGGGACCAGAAGGAGGACAGGAAACAGGGGCAGGGACTGGGAGCGGGAGCAAGACAGGGACAAGAACTGGGAATGGGAACAGGCAGCAACAGCAAGACAGGGACAGAGATGGACTCAGGGACCAGGAAACCAACTGTCATCAGGAGAGTGACAGGGACAGGAACAGGCACGGGGACACAGATATCCACATCCCCATGTGTGGATACAGGGACACATGGGGACACAGGGACATGGGCAGCCACAGCCATGGCACAGGCAGGGACATGGGCACCCTGGGTGACATGGACACACACCAACACCCAAGTGACCAAAACACAACTGCCCCCTGCACCAGACACCCCTCAGCACCCCCAGCCTGGGGGGTGTCCAGCAGCCTCCAGTGCCACATCCTGACCCCTGGGTGCCATATCCTGACCCCTGGGTGCCCCTTCCTGACCCCTGGGTGCCATATCCTGACCCCCAGGTGCCCCATCCTGACCCCTGGGTGCCCCATCCTGCCCCCTGGGTGCCCCATCCTGACCCCTGGGTGCTCCATCCTGACCCCTGGGTGCCCCATCCTGACCCCTGGGTGCCCCATCCTGACCCCTGGGTGCCCCATCCTGACCCCCACCTGCCCCATCCTGACCCCCACATGCCCTATCCTGACCCCAGGTGCCCCATCCTGACCCCTGGGTGCCCCATCCTGACCCCCACATGCTATATCCTGACCCCTGGGTGCCCCATCCTGCCCCCAGGTGCCCCATCCTGACCCCCAGGTGCCCCATCCTGACCCCTGGGTGCCCCATCCTGCCCCCAGGTGCCCCATCCTGACCCCTGGGTGCCCCATCCTGACCCCCACGTGCCCCATCCTGACCCCTGGGTGCCCCATCCTGACCCTGGGGTGCCCCATCTGACCCCTGGGTGCCCCATCCCGGCCCTGCTGTGGCCACGTGTGCCCAGCCCATGTGCCTGCGGGGGATTTGCTGGCTGGATTAGCTGCGGCATGGGCCCAGGCTGACCTGCTTTTGGCAGGGGCCATGCTGGGAACGGGACTCAGGGCTGTGGGACCCGGTTCCCGTGGCTGCAGGGTGCCATGGGATGGGTCTGGGTGTGTCCCCGTGTCCCTCGTGTCCCCATCCAGGTTGAAGTGCGGGGGTGTAATCACAGGGTGGGCACATCCCTCCTCCCAGCCGGAGCCGGTTTAACCACACGGTGAAACCCCGATTGCAGCGGGTCTGGCTGTGCCATAAACAACAGCCGGGAGCACGGCTGGCTCGGGAGCAGCCTGGAGTGTGGGGACACTGTGGATTTGTGGGGGGAACACCAAAATGGGGCCTGGGGGTGGCTCCTGCCAGAGCTGCCCCACAGAGGGGACATAGAGGGGTGTGAATGCTCTGTGGAGCATCCGTAGGTTAGTGGGATATGAGTGGCTTCCTGGGCATCTGCAGCTCCAGGGGACATTTATGGGTCACAGAACGTGGATGGCGCCATGGGACATCTATGGGTCCCAGTTCCAAGGGACACACATGACTCCATGGCACATAAATGGCTCCTTGGGACATGCACAGATGGGACACAGGTGGCTCTGTGGGACATCCACAGCCCGCAGGGACATGTATGGTTTCACGGGATGTTTCCATGGGTTATCCATGGACATGTATAACTTCACAGGACACCCATGGGACATCCACAGCTTCAGGGGATAAATAGGGTTAAATAGGGTTCCATAGGACATGCAGAGCTCTCTGGGACAACCATGTGTCCATGGGGGACACAAGGCTCTGTGGGACATCCATGGGACACACACAGCCCCATGGGCATCCTGTTCCTGATCCCCATCTTCCAATTGCTGCACCAGAGCCCTCAACCTGTCCCTGTCCCCACCTCCTATCCCTGTCCCTTCTACCTGGCACCCTGCCCCAGTCCCTGCCGCCCTCCACTCTCACTTTGTCCCTGCCCTGCTTTCAATCCCTGTTTCCACCTCCCATCCCTGTCACTGCCTTCATTGCTGTCCCCTCTCCTGACACCTGGCCCATATCACCATCTCCCTCCATACCCCAATGTCCTCCCACACCCCCTCCACCCCACTGTGTCCTCCAAACTCTCACAGAGCCCCCACCCTTCTGCACACTCCATAACCCCCAGAGCCCCCTACACTCATCTCTCCTTTGCCCCCCCAAATCCCTGTTCCCCCTGCCCCCAAGGCCCCCTGTGCCCCCCTTTGCCCATCCCCCATATTCCCCATGCACTCCTACCCCACACATCCCCTACAGTCCCCAAGTCCCTCCTACCCTCAAGGCTCTCTATGCCCCCATACTCCCCATACACCCTAAGCCTTCTCATGCCCCCATATCCCCTATAAACCCCAAACCCTCCCAAGTCCTCCATACCCTCCCATATCACTTATAGCCCCCACACTCCCCTATAGTCTCCAAGCCCCCCTGTGCCTCCTCATGCTCTCATACCCCTATAGCCCCCATACCCTACAGCCCTCCATGTCCCACGTGCTCCCCATGCCCCCATACACCTCCATGCCCCCATTCCCCTTCATACCCCTCCATGCCCCCATATCCTTCCATGCCCCCCATACCCCAATACCCCCCCATACCCCTCCATGCCCCCCATACCCCCCACATAACTTACAGCCCCCCCACTCCCCTACAGTCCCCAAGCCCCTCTGTGTCCCCATATCCCCCCTGCCTCCATCACCCCCCGCACCCCGATCCCCGACCCCGGGGCGGCGGCGGGCGCTGACCGGGCGGGCAGGGGTCGGGCAGGGTCCAAGGCCACGGGGGTGGGCGGGGGCCGGGCCGGGCCGGGCCGGGCGGGCCGGGGGGCGGTCCCGGGGAGGTGCTCGAAGCCTCCCCGGCCGCCGGGGCCGGGCAGAGCCGCCCGCAGCGCACCATGAGCGGCCGCGTCGGGGACCTGAGCCCGCAGCAGGCGGAGGTGCTGGCCCAGGTGAGCTGGGACGGAGCGGCCGGGGAGCTGCGGGGGGAGTGGGACCGGGAGCGGGACCGGGGCTGGGGCCGGGCTGTCCTTCCCGATGTGCGCCCGCATCCGCCGCGGGACCGGCATCACCCCCACCCCGCAGCCCAAACCCGCCGGCAGCACTTCTGCTCCCGGCCCGGGGGGCTCCATAGCCCCCCAGAGCACCCCAAACCCACCGGCATCACCCCCGCTCCCGGCCCCGGGGTGCTCCCACCGCCTCGTCCAGCCCCCACATCCCCGGCTCCAAACTCGCGGCATCACCTCCGCTCCGGCCTCCGGGGGGCTCCGCACCCCAACCCCCCCGGCTTCACCCCGATTCCCGGCCCCGGGGACGTCCCATCGCCTTCAGCCTCCACCCCGCCCCCCAAACCCGGCCCCGGGAGGCTCCCGCTGCCTCCATCCCTCAGCCCGGACCCCAAACACGCGGGCCGAGCCCCGCTATGGCACTGCCCACAGGGCCGGACCGTCCTGGGTGGGTCCTGGCGGTCCCGCCGGCTGCACCATCCCTCTGGCGGGCCCCCATCCCTTTCCCATCCTCCCCGGGACTCGGGGACCTCCTGTCTCACTGCGGGCCCTTGGGACGGTGCCCTTCTGCCACCTCCATGCCACCCTGGAGCCCAGTCCCAGGGCTGAGCCCCCGAGGTGCTGCCCACCAGGGAAGGACCATCCCGGCTGTGCCACCAGCCTGGGCTCCGCCGAGCCCGTTTTCTTCTTCCACCCTTCCCATGGGACCGGAAAACTTCCTGCCCTCACCGCCGGGATTGCAGGCCCGGGGACACCCAGGGCCGCTGATTGTCACCCACCACGGCCACCCCTGCCAGGCGCTGGGGTTTGGGTGCCAGCTGTTATCGGGGTTCAGTGCACCGAGAGGGCACCCCCGTGCCTTTATCTTATCGCTGCCTTTCAGCCCCAGCCAAATTCCACTGGCGGGCGATGACCCTGCCGGTGCCAGCACGGGGGGCAGGGGCAGGCGTGGGGCACGGTGCCCAAACCGTGCCCGGTGCCAGCCGTGCCCTGGGCGAGTGACGGAGGCGAGTGGCCGAACCCGTTCGTCCACCACCACCGGCTTTGTCCCAGGGTGAAGGAGCTAATCCCGGGTTTAATTACCCCTAAATTCAGCGGGAGATAAGCTAATCAGGCTCATTAAGGGGAGGGCCTCGGCTGGTACCGAGATTTGAGCTGTGGCCTGGTTGGGGTGAGCGGGGCCACATGGACAGGAGACTCTGGGTACCCCAAACCTCCCAATGCTGCACCCCAAAACCCTCCTGCCTGTGCTGGGGGGCTGTGACCCACTGGGGGTCACAAACAGCAGGGGACAGTGTGACCAGCTCCATCCCAAAGGATGCCACTGGTGGGGACTGGTCTGCTTGGTCCCTCCCTGAGGGGACCCCAAATCCCTCAGTCCTGCACCCCAACACCCTCCTGCTTGTGTCACGGGGCTGTGACCCATTGGAGTGTCACTGAGACGGGGACATGTGGCAATCTGCTGGTGACTGGCTTCATCCCAGGGATGCCATTGGCAGGGCCTGGTCTGCCTGGTGCCTGCAGTGCCCCCTCTGAGGGGCCCCAGCTTTCCCAGCCCCCCAGCCCTGCACCCTGGCACCCTCCTGCCTGTGCCAGGGGGGCTGTGGCCCACTGGGGTGTCACTGGGCAGGGGTACACAGGGGACAGCCTCCATCCATCCCAAAGGACACCCCTGGAGGGGACTGCTTCACCCAGTCCCTGTGAGACACCCTGGGAGGAGCAGGGTGGTGACAGCCCACACACCTTATGCAAGGGCTTGGGGACACTCAGAATATGCCAGTGGGCCTGGGGACAGTCCCCTGCCAGGTGACTGCTGATCCTGGCTGCATGTGGGGCAGGGAGGGGCACAGGGTGGCCATCTCCCCTGGCAATGTCCCAGTCCTGGCTGGCATGATTTTTGGGGGGCACAAGGAAAGGACAAACCTCCAGCCCTGAGGTTTTTGGGGAGGATCAGGAACCCCTTCACCAACTGTCCCTCTTGTCCCCGCAGTTCCGGGAGAAGGTGCAGGACGTGCTGCCCTCCCTGCCCTCCCAGGACGACTATTTCCTGCTGAAATGGCTCCGAGGTAACCCCAAAGTGGGGCAGCGCTGGTGGGGGGAGCCCCCGTGGGGCTGGCGGGGTCTGAGCTCTCTGCTCTGCTCTCTTGCAGCGCGCTCCTTCGACCTGGCCAAGGCAGAGGCGATGCTCCGCAAGGTGAGAGGGGCACACTGATTTTGGGGCACCCCGCTGTGCTGGGACAGACCTGATGTGGGACCCCACGCCCTGGGCCACCAGGGGCACCACCCCAGCCCACGGGGTTCACCCTGTCCCAAGTCTCACCCTGGCCCGCTCTGCCCCCGCTGCAGCACGTCGAGCTCCGCAAGCACATGGACGCCGACAACATCCTCGCCTGGGAGCCACCTGAGGTGAGTGTCCCTGGGCTCCCGGGGGTGGCCCTGGAGGGGACCGTCCCCCTGAGTCCCCTGGGGTGTGCGTGAGGTGCCCTGAGCCCCGGTACCCCCACAGGTGATTCGGAAGTACATGTCGGGCGGGCTGTGTGGCTACGACCGCGAGGGCAGCCCGGTGCGCTACGAGATCATCGGGCCGCTGGACGGCAAGGGGCTGCTCTTCTCCGCCTCCAAGCAGGACCTGATCAAAAACAAGTTCCGGGACTGTGAACTGCTCCGGCTGGCGTGTGAACAGCAGAGTGAAAAGGTGGGAACCTGCCCACACTCTGCTGGCCCCAACAGCTCCATGTGTCCACATCTGGTCTGCTCCTACCAGTCATCATCTTCCCCAGCCCTATGGGTGCCTGTCCTGTCCACTTCTCTCTGTGTCCCTGCCAGCCCATGTCCTGCCCATCCCCACCACTCAATGTCCTCCCCAGCCCCATATATCCATCTCTGGTCCATTCTTACCAGACAATGTCCTTGACAGCCCTATATATCTTACAGGTCCCTGTCCTGTCCATTTCCCTCTGTCCCTCAACTCAAAGTCCTCCCCAGCCCATCTCTGGTTCATTCCTACCAGACAATGTCCTTGACAACCCTATAAATCTTATTGGTCCACGTCCTGTCCATCCCCATATGTCCATCTCTGCTCCATCTCTCCCAGCCAATGTCCTCGCTCACCAGCCCTACAGGTCCATGTCCAGTTCACCTCCCTCAGCCCCACAAGTTCATGTCCTGTCCACCCCAACCTTGGACCATGTCCCTGCCAACCCCATATGTCCATCTCTGGTTCACACTCCCACCCCACAACTCTGCATCCCGCCCATCCCCACCAGTCCATGTCCCCGCTGTCCCTCAGCCTGGGTCCCTGTCCCAGCTCCCACGGTGCCCCTTCTCCCCACACCAACGCTTAAGAGGAGGCTCTGGCTGGTGTGACCAGCCTGTTGGGGCCACCCCATCCCTGAACCTCCCCGTGAGTCCTGCCTGATCCCCCTCATCCTCCTGTCCCAGCTGGGCAAGAAGATTGAGATGGTGATGATGGTGTACGACTGTGAGGGCCTGGGCCTGAAGCACCTCTGGAAGCCAGCTGTGGACACGTATGGGGAGGTGAGGGCTCCTGCCCACCCCCCTTCCCATGGACCACAGGGGCTGGTCCCTGGATGATGCAGGAGCAGGTCCCTGCACTCCCCAGAGTTCTGGGTGGGTCCTGCTGGGTGCATGGCATGGGTGACATGAGCTCCCCCATCTGCAGATCCTGTCCATGTTCGAGGAGAATTACCCCGAGTCCCTCAAGCGCCTCTTTATTGTGAAGGGTGAGTTTGGCCCTGGGGTCCTGCTGCCCTTACCCAGATGCTGACTCCCCCTTGACACCCCCCTCTGCCCCCAGCCCCCAAGCTCTTCCCCGTGGCCTACAACCTGGTCAAGCACTTCCTGAGCGAGGACACGCGCAAGAAGGTCGTGGTGTTGGGATGTGAGTCCTGACCCTCCCCAGCATGTCCCAAATGGAGGGACTGCATTCCCCCTCTGCTATCACCCCACCCAGGGGGGATACTCCAACCTGCAGCCCCCCCAAACTCACTGTCCTTTCCCCCAGCCAACTGGAAGGAGGTCCTGCAGAAGTACATTGACCCCGCGCAGATCCCGGTGGAGTACGGGGGGACTCTGACAGACCCTGATGGGGACCCCAAGTGCTCCAGCAAGGTAGGAGGAGCCCCCGTGGGGTTCTTTAGGGGGGCTGGGCAGTTCCCCCACCTCACATCCTCCATCCCTTCCAGATAAACTACGGGGGGGACGTGCCCCAGCATTACTACGTGCGGGACCAGCTGGCACAGAAGTACGAGCACTCGGTCGTGGTCAACCGGGGCTCGTCCCACCAGGTCGAGTACGAGATCCTCTTCCCCGGCTGCGTGCTGAGGTGAGGGCGGCTCTGCGCCACGGGGAGCGGGTGGGTGACAGCCCCGTGTCCCCAGCCCGCCACAGCTGTGCCCTCCCTGCAGGTGGCAGTTCCGCTCCGAGGGCGCCGACATCGGCTTCGGGGTGTACCTGAAGACTAAGGTCGGGGAGCGGCAGCGGGCGGGCGACATGACCGAGGTGCTCCCCAACCAGCGCTACAACGCACACATGGTGCCCGAGGACGGCTCCCTCACCTGCTCCACGCCCGGCATTTGTGAGTGCCGAGCCCTCCCCGGGCCGCTGCGGGACCCCCCTGTCCCTCACAAGTCCCTGAGAGCCACCGTGACCCTGACACCCCTGTCCCCCTGCAGATGTCCTGCGCTTCGACAACACCTACAGCTTCCTCCACTCCAAGAAGGTGAGCTACAGCGTGGAGGTGCTGCTGCCCGACACCGCCTCGGCCCAGCAGATCCAGGGGGAGTCCCCGAACCACAGCCCCTGAGCCCCCCGGGCTGCACCGCGCCCCCAGGACGGCCCCGCGGGAAGATGGAGCCGGGGCTGAGCCCCGGGGCTGCCGGACTGAGGCGGGGCCGAGCGGGGCCGGGCGCCCGCAGCCCCCCCAAACTCTGTGCCTTATGTGGGTGCCGCACCCACCGCTGCTGCTGCCTGGGCTGGGGAGTAAAGGGATGGACTGAGCGGGGTCTGCTCCGTTTGTGGCTGCCCCTGCAGCCAGCCCAGCTGCCCCAGCCCCCGAACTGCCCCCAGCCCCTGAACTGCCCCCTCAGTCTCACACCAGCTCCCCCCAGATTGTGCTCTCAGACCCACAATTACCACCCAGCCCCAGAACCGCCCCCAGTACCACAACCACCCCAGCTGCTCCCAGCCCCACAACTGCCCCCTCAGCCTCACACCTGCTCCCCCCTGCCCCTTAACTTTGCCCCAGACCCAAAATTACCCACCCAGCCCCAGAACCGCCTCCAGTACCACAACCACCCCATCCAGCTGCCCCAGCCACACACACTCCTCAGTCCCACAATTGCCCCTCCAGACCTACAATTGGCTCCTAGTCCCACAATTGCCCCTCCAGACCCGTAACTGCCCCCAGCCCCACAGATGCCCCCTCAGCCCCGGCCCCTCCCCCTTGACCGCCGCTGACGCAAGGCCGCGGGGTCACGTGCGCGGCCAGGCCACGCCCCCGCCGCCATCCCGCGGCCCCGAGGGGCGGAGCAGGAGCGTAACATACGGGGCGGGGCCATGCAAATCAACATTATGTGGGCGTGGTTTGGTGACGTAGCGCCAGGGGCGGGGCATGCGGCGGGAGCGGTGGCGCGCGCCATGGGGCAGGAGGAGCCCGACCTGTACCGGGACACGTGGGTCCGATACCTGGGTGAGCACCGGGAACCGGGCACCGAGCTCTGACACCGGGCACCGGGGACTGACACTGAGCGCTGGCTCCGGGAACCGGGCACCGGCACTGAGCGCTGGCCCCGGGAGCCGGGCGCTGACATTGAGCACTGACACCGGGAAGCGGGTACCGGCATCGGGCACTGACATTGAGCGCTGACACCGGGAACCGGGCACTGACAGTGAATGCTGAAACCGGGAAACGGGCACTGACATTGAGTACAGAGAACTGACACCGGGTACCAGCGCCGGGAGCTACGGGAGCGCCGAGAACCGGGCACTGACACTGGGTACCGGGTACTGACACCGGAAACCGGGTACCAGCACCGGGCACTGACACCGGGTACAAGCACGGGGTCCTGGGCATTGACATTGGGCACTAACATCAAATACCACTACTGGGACCTGGGCACTGACATCGGGTACCGGCTGCACAAACGGGGCAGTGATACTGGGCACCGGCCCCTGTCACAGGGTACCAACACCGGGGACCGGGCATTGACTCACCAGACACTGGTACCGGGTACCAACATCAGGCACCACATGAGGAACCGGGCACTGACAACCCTGCTTTAGGAACGTGACACCAGACACTGTGTCGGGTACCAGGCACCACGCTCTGCTCTGCACTGCCCCAGGTGCTGGGCGCTGCCCATGGTACCGGGCACTGACACCCAGCACTGGTACCATAGAGTGCGCTGGGTCCGTGGTACTGGGCACCACACCCAGCACCAATACAGGGTTCTAGTACCAGATATGAGCACCACGCAGCAGGCCCTGGCACTGTGCACTGGCATGGCACAGCACCAGGTACCTGTCACCAGCACGGACACTGGCTAGTGGCATCATCCACTGGCGCTGTGCATGGAGACTGGACACCAGGAGAGTTACTGGTTCCTGCCAGGCACTGGGCACAGACACAGAGCCCAGAGTGGGCACTGTCACTAGCACTGGGCAGTCACAGACACCAGCCCTGGCAGCAGGCACCCCCAGCCCAGCTGTCCTTGTGACAGCGGGTCCAAGCGGACCCAGGCACCACAAACACCCCCTGTGCGAGATCCATCCGGTGACACTGGGACACCCTGCAGGGGTGACATGGGGACAGCCAGTCCCTGACCCTACCCTCCCCTCAGGTTATGCCAACGAGGTGGGCGAGTCCTTCCGCCCGCTGGTACCGGTGCCGGTGGTGTGGGCCAGCTATGGCGTGGCCACCGCCTACGTGACCGCCGACGCCATCGACAAGGGCCGCAAAGCCGCCACTGTGAGTGCCACCCTATCTCACCCCCCAGCCCATCCATCCCTGCCCTTCCCCTGACCCCCGTATCCCCCCAGGCCCACCCGCAGGACCCCACGCGCGTGGGGGTGGCCGTGGTGGACACGTTCGTGTGGCAGAGCCTGGCCTCGGTGGCCATCCCCGGCTTCACCATCAACCGGCTGTGCGCCGCCTCGCTGGCCCTGCTGGGGACCCTGACCCGCTGGCCCCTGCCCGTGCGCCGCTGGACCACCACGGCCCTGGGGCTGGCTGCCATCCCCCTCATCATCACCCCCATCGACAGGTAACGAACGGGGACACCCCCGGGGCTGGGGACACCCCTGGGGCGGGGACAGGCGCTGCCACCACCCCATCATCCCCACAGCCTGGAGGGATGGAGCACGTTTGTCTGCTTGGGGCTGGGAGCAGAGGGTGGTGACGGGATGTCTCCACTCCAAAGGGGCTTTGCTGGGGTCCAGCCAGGACATGTCCCTGCCAGGACAGGGATTATCCAGAGCTGAGCCGGGATTAGCACAGTGAGGCTGTGCTAAACCTGGTTTTGGTGGCGCTGGTGTCTCAGGGGATATTAAGGACAGCCCCACCCATCCCACATCCCTGCCCCAGAGACCCCCGGGCCCCGCTGACGCCCTCTCCTGCCACAGGACTGTGGATTTCCTGATGGATTCCAGCCTCCGCAAGCTTTACGGAGCACCAGGAGAGCCCCCGACGTCCCACTGAGCACCTCCCCATGCACTGGGGAAACTGAGGCATGCTGCTGTGACCCACCTACTGTGACCTCTCACTCTGGTGACCCCCAGAGTGGCCACCCTGCCCCACACTGGTCCTAATAAACCATTTCAAACATGACCCCTGATGGGTGATGCTGAGGTGCCACCAAGGCCAGGCCATGTCATAACCTGGGGGACAGATGAGTCTGGGTGAATCCCAGTCCCTCAGGGGTCTCCACCTGCCCAGAGCAGCCCTGCTGTCCCCACCCTGGAACCTTCTGCACCTCCACAGCCTCATGGGACATCCTGGGGACTGTCCCCAAGGAGCTGCCACCACATCCATGGTCGCAAAGGACAGAAAATCCACGCAGCCAGGAGCTGCCACCTCCAACACCGCAGGCTGGGACGATGCCACAACACCTGGAAGCCACAGGAACCTGGAGATGTGTCTTGCCAGTGTTGGAGCACATTTCCATCCATTGGTGGCATCCACACACTACCAACCAGGAGAAGCTTTAGAGAAAGCAAAACCACGTTTATTGGTGAGAAGGAGGCTCTGGCCCCATCTGTTTCTGTGTCTCCCTGAGGAGCAGGGCCCCCACCACGCTCTGCAGCTCAGCCTGGAAGGGACACCTGTGCCTCGGTGGCTGCTGTCCCCTCTGGGCCCTGCCCAGGTGCCTGGTGGTCAGGGCCAGCCCCAGCAGCCCCCCCAGCACAGCACTGCCCACCAGGGCCAGCAGGAGCCTCTTCACCATCCGGCACGGGGCTGGGAACAGCACAAACACACCTGGGGGTCACCACAAGGGGTGGGGGTTTTGGGAACATGGGAGAGTGTTGGGGTGTCCCTCACCTTTGTGCCATGGCAGCTTCTCCTTCTGCACCAGCACTGGTCCAACAGTCTCCCGGTGGAGTGTCCCCTCTCCTGGGAATGCTGTGGGAGGATATAACCAATGCAGTCCAGCCCAGGTCCAGGAGCCCTCCCAAGGCCCCAAAACAACCTGGGGCCACCCTGTCCCAGCCCTGGTACCTGGCATGTCTCCATGGAGGGTGTCAGCAGCGGCACAGCCGGTGTCACAGCAGTGGCATGGGGTACTCTGGACAGGGTCCTCTGCGTTGTGCCAGCTGGGAGAGGACAGAACTGGGTGGTGGCTCTAGGGGTCCCCAGACTCCACCACAAGACCCACATGGTGCTGTCCCAGAGGAGATGTCTCCAAGCATCTCCACAATCCCTCTGCAGCATGGGGGAGCTGGAACCTGTGGCGATGCCACCATCTGCCATCGAATAAGAGGTGACATCCAGACCACAGTGGGGTGACTTGGTCTCCCAAAGGTGAATTCTGTCCCCAGCACACCCATGGGGTGCTTGTGTCCCCACACACCCAGCGTACCTGGCCATGGTGTGGCTGTAGAAGCAGGACCTGGTGGCACGTCCTTGTCCCCATGCCATCAGCAGGCAGTGCACGTAGACCTGCTGAGGCACCACGTCCTTCCTCAGGGACCCTGCTCTCCTGCATGACCTCGTGGGGCTGAGGCCACCCCAGCAGGAGCACCATGTCTCAGGATGGACAATGTTTTGGGACACCTGGGTCATGCCCCTCCCTGGGACCTCCATCCCACCAGCAAGGGCATCATCCCCACCTCACCTGCTCCTCCTTGGGCTCCCCCTCCAGCGTGGGGGCCAGGATGGAGAGCTGGAGGACAGAACCCCCTCTCTGCTGCTGGACAGACACCTTCCCCAGCTTCTCCCCGTGCAGGCACCTGTGGCAGGAGAGTGACACAGGACATTCCAGGGCTGTCTCCAGGCTCTGGACATCCCTTTCCATCAGGAGGTCCTGCAGGACCCCAGGGTGGCTGGAGAAGGAGCCCCTGCTTCCTGCCCCACCAGCACTGACCCACAGCTGTTCACCACCATGAAGACCCTCCTGGAGTGTCCTGGCTGCTCCGTGGTGGTCCAGTAGCACTGATCCGCCTGGATCTTCATGGAGATGCTGGGACTGAAGTGGACACTGGCTTCCAGGTGGATCACAGAGCCAGGGCTGAGCACTGGCAGCTTCTCTGGAGTGGCACTGGAGTCCTCTGGGAAGTGTGGGTTCAGTGTGACACCCCCAGACCTGTCCCACCAGAGGTGAGGGCACCAGACACATCCCAGACCACCATCCCTACAGCTTCCCCTTTCAGAGCCCACCCCCCATCCTGGCTCTGTCCCCCAGTCCTGCTTTCCCTGCTCTCCAGAGCTTCCTGGACTCCCCATGGAGCTGAGAGGGACCATGTCACCCATGGGGGCAGAGCTGAGCCCAAACCCCATTGTGGCATCAGGCACAGCACTGGGAACATCTCAAAGCCCTACACCCTCCACAAGGACAGGGGCGAGCTCCTGCAGGGACAGCCACCTTTCCTGGTGCTCCAAGTCCTGAGGCCAGCCAGGAGAAGGCACTGACTGCTGCTGGTTGAGCCCTGGGTCTTGGCTGGACCCATCCCATGGTCTCACCCCCAGTGTTTTCCTGCACTCACCATCCAGGAGCCTCAAGGTGAAGTTCAGGATGGGCTCCTCAGAATGGGGGTGAGCAGGAACCCTCCCTGTCCCCATGCCTGAGGGCATCACTGGAGCTGTCATCGTGTGACCAGGGGGCTCTGAGGCAGCTGGAGCCATGGAAGGGAAGGGCTGAGCCAGCAGAAGCATGTCCCAGACACAGCAGGGACATCCAGGTCCTCAGGTGTCCCCAGGACTTGTTGGGGACAGCAGCACAAAGGCAGGGAGAGCACCCAGGAGCACATTAGGGGCTCCTCTGTGCCCAGCCCCACCCCTGCACCACAGGAATGCACCAGGAGCACTCCCAGCACCGTGACCCTGCCCAGCCACAGAGCCCACAGTGCCTGTGATCCCCCTCACCCCAACCAGGGCCCACCAGCCCTGCTGGGACCTCAGGGGAGCTCCTGGCAGCCCCTTGCCCCAACCCTCAGAGCTTGGGATCATTTTAGGAAGGCTCCTCTACCCTGGCCAGCCCCCAGGTGACCATCAGGAACCAGCACTGGGCAAAGCAAGGGGCATCCACCACCCACCTCCCCCAGGACAGCCAGTGGGAGGAATGAAGGGGGACCCCAGCCCTGGTCACCTGGCACCTCCAGCACAGCCCCACGCAGCAGCACCAACAAGCACAGCTCCATCCCCGGTGAGCAGCATCCCCACCCCACCAGCTGGGGGTCTTTATGGGCTTGGGGCTGGGTGTCAATGGGTCCCAGCTGGCACTGGTGGGGCTGGGGGCTTTGCTGGGTCTCTGCAGCCATCAGCAGCCCCACACCTGGGGCTGGTCCCACCTCTCACACCTTCCCAGCCCCACCACAAGAGCCTGTGCCCATCTTCCAGTCCCCATTCCATCCCACAGCCCCAGTGCCACCACTCAGACTGTTCCTGCAGGTGGTCCTGAGCATGATCCCATACCCACCAATTAGTCCTGGTCCCAGGTGTGATGCTGGGCCTCCCATGCCATTGTTGTGGTCCTGGTCCTCAGCAAGGTGCAGATCCCACCACAAGGTCCCATCCCCACCAGTCAGTCCTGGTTCTGTGCATGGTGCTGCTCCCACCATGTCCTTGTACTCCTGCACATGGTGCTGATCCAAGCAGATCCCAGGTCACCACATGGCCTGGTCCCATCACTCAGCCTTTGTCCCTTGGATGTCCCTGGTCCCACCTCAAGGTTCTTAAGCCCACCCCAGTTTGGACCCCACCATTGTCAGGATCCCATGGGTGATCCTGGTCCCACCAGAGGGTCCCAGTCCCCAGCACCCCTCCTTGTCCCATCATAGCTCTGCTGGAGAGGAACACCACGTGGGAGCAGCAGCTTGGTCACAGCCAGAACAGAGACCTGCTGAAGTGCTCGTGTCCCTGGGTCCTGCCTGCCTCAGGTGTCCCCATCACAGCCCCAACACCCCCACAGTCTCCTCTGAGCGGGCTGTCCTGGTGGCCTGGCTGCAGAGGGAGCGTGGAGAAGACCCAGTGCAAGTCCCATGGCCACCTCTGAAATGGGGTGCTCCCCACCAGCAGCAGAGATGGAACACGGTGGCATCAGTGGTTTGTGTCACCAGGGATGGCAGGTCCCATGGCTCTGTTGTCCCTGTGAAACCAGCAGACCTTCCTGGGGGCACCTGCACACCATGGGGGTGTCCCCCATACCCAGCAGGGACACTGGGGACAGACCCAGGCACCCCACTCGCACTGAGGGTCTCATTCCTCAGCACTGCTGGGTGACATGGGGCCCCCCACCCCAGGACTGAAGGGGGCAGTGGTGCCAGGACCCTGGGGAGCTCCCAGAAGGAGCAGGGACTGGCTGAGCCTCCTGCTGTGGCTGTGACAACATCCTCGCCTCATCCATCCCATCCCAGAGGAGGAGATGGCTGGAGACCAGCTGGACCATCCTTATATCCAAAACTACCAAATATACAATGATATTACAAAAGTAAATTATTTTTTTATTTCTGGTCTTTACAGAAGGAGCTGAACACAGGTAGGGGGACAATGGGGGTCCCTTTGCTGGGGGATGGCTCAGCCACAGGTGCCACCTCTGTGCCCAGCCAGGGCCACTCTCAGTGGGACGTGGTGTCACCAGTGTCATCCAGCCCAGCTGGGACGCACGAGGTTTGTCCCCAAGGCAGGGTGGGCACTGGGGATGGCCCCTGCCCTCAGCATCCTCACCGAGCCCTGGATGGCATCATGGGGACAGTCCCACTGCCCCCGCTCCCATCTCCTCCCCACACCAGTTGTCACCAGACCCTGTTGGCCTTTTGGGATGTCCCCTGTGGGGACCAGGGCCACGGGCTCCTCTAACTGGGACGAAGGGGGGCAGTGAGGGTGTGCCCTTTGCCATGGGGACCTGTTGATAAAGGCCGGGGCTTTTGGGATGGGTTTTCCAATCTCCAAATGGCTCCGGGTGCCTCTAGGTCACAGCCTAGCTGTTGGTGGGCTGAGAACATGCTGCACTCATCACACCCAAGGGCTGAGGCAGTGCAGCAGGTTCTGACATTCCCACACCCCAAAACCAGGGCTCAGTGGGGTGATTTGAGGAGCTCCTGGAGGGCTGGGTTCCCTGTGGGCATCTCTGCCCACCCCGGGCAAGGGAAACCCTCTAGCACTTCTGTCCCAGCACATCCCTGCCTGCACCCAGCAACCTGGTGATGGATGTCCTGCACTCGCTGTGACAAAGCCACATCCTTCATAAATCCCTCCTCCAGCTTTTCCATGGGGAAGGAAGAAGTGGATCCTGCAGGAAAACACCACCCCTGGACCCCCCAGTCCTTGACCCCGCTGACAGAGGCAGAGTCTCCACTCTCCTGCCCAAGCTGGTGCTCTGCAGGAAAGTGATGGAGGGTCCCCCCAAAAGTTCCTGGGCTCCAGAGCCTCCAGCCAGTTCCAAACCAAGAGAACCATGAGTAACAAAAACGAAAGCACCTGGTTCTTCCCCAGGGGAGCGGGGCACCCGCCAGCCCCTACCACCTGAGGAAGTCCCGCACGTGGCTCCATAGCTTGGTGATCCAGAGGTTGGCCCCCAGGTCAGTCAGGTACTGGATTTCAGGTGTCAGCATCTTACGGCACAGCTTCTGGTGCTTCTTGCTGATCTTCTTCTTCAAGTTGTACCCCAGGATGGTCTTCTCCCCCAGGGGCTGCCAGGGCTGCATGGAGGACTCCTGGATGGCGCTGGCGTCCACGGCGTGTCCCCCGTCGATGCAGATGCTGGTCATCTTCTTGTTCTCCCTCTGCAGCTCGGCCACGTCCCTGGCCATCCTCTCCCTCCCATAGGCCTCCACCTTGCGCCAAAAGGTGGCATTGAAGTAGCGGTAGAGCTTGGCGTCGATCAGGTTCCAGGCGGTCGCCTGCTCGTACAGCTCCGGGGTCAGCCGCGACACCGTGGAGCCCTTGCGGGCGTTGAGCTTGAAGTAGAGGACGTCCTCCAGCTGCCAACACAGCAGGTCCTTGAGCAGCACCAGTGACTCATCAAAGTACTCGAGCAACATGACGAGGTGGAAGCGGCGGTCGATCTCCCGGATGTGCTCCTCCACCAGCGGGCTGTTTGCGTCCATGCTGCTGTCGTAGCCGAAGTCGAAGAACAGGAGGTTTTGGAGGTAGTGAGCGTTGAACCCGTTGGGGTCGTAGTAGTGCTGGGGGTCCCGGAGGAACTCGTCCAGCTTGTCCTCCCCGGTGATCTTCCAGGTGAGGGGGATGACGGGCCCGAAGTAGTGGAAGGAGGACTCGAAGAGGTACGCGGGGTCCCGCAGCACGGTGACGAAGGTGGCGTCGGGCGGCAGGAGCTTGCGCACCTCCTCGTAGTGGAAGCGCATGTGGTTGCAGATGATGTTGAAGCACACCCCGGGCCGGTAGTGCTGCACCTGGCTGCGCTCGAAGAAGGACGGGTAGTAGAAGTCGTTGCGGCCGTTGGGGAAGGCGAATTTCAGGCGGTGCTTCTCCCCGAAGCGGAAGAGGATGTTGAGGATGGTGCTGCTGGCGGTCTTGTGGGTCTTCATGAACATGACGTTGAGCTTGGGCCGGCAGCTCCACCCCGAGGCGCTGCCCGAGCTGTTGGACAGGGATGGAGCCTGGGCCAGGTGGGAGGAGCAGGAGAAGGGCACGGGGATCCTGGGTGAGAGAAGAGGTGGAGCACCATGGTGAGGGGCACTGGCACTTAGAAGGATTTGGGATATTCTGTGCTGGTGGAGCTGGATCTGGGGATGGGTTCTGGACCTGGGAATAGGTACTGGGCCTTGGGAATATATGCTGAACCTGGGAATGGGTGTTGGACCTGGGGACAGGTGCTGTGCCTGGGAATGGGTTCTGGAAATGGAAATAGAGCAGGGGGTCTCCATGGGCATGGCCATGGTGGTCCTGGAGGAGGTGATGCCAAAAAGTGCATCAAGGAGAGCTCTCCATGGCCACAACTCCATGGAGAGGAGCTGATAATATTTGTATGGGATATGAGAGCTCTCAACCCTTTGTAGGATCTATGGAGGACGCTTGGGAGCTCTCAACCCTGGATTCATGCAGGGGGGCCAGTGAGCTCTCAGCTCTTTGTAGGATCCATGGAGGAGGCCTGGGAGTTCTCAATCCTTTATAGAAGTCATAAACTCCTCACAGAGTCATGAACTCCTCCATGGACGAGGTCTGGGAGCTCTCAACCCTTTACAGGAGTCACAAACCCCTCAAGGGATCTGTGGAGCTCTGGCACCCCTCAACACTTTGTGGGATCCAAGAAAGATTCAGCTCCCAGCAAAAAGGGAAATGATTCCAGAGCCTGGCCCCACAGATGAGTTCATGGGCCCTGGAGGAACATGTGAGGACACAAGGGACCTTATCTGAGCTGCCTGAGGCAGCGGGCAGAGCCCACAAAGTCGAGTGACTTTGGACGCCTGTAATCAACTTGCCAAACTGATCCTTGATGAGGATCCCCACCCAACAGCGCCAGGTTTGTGAGGCACGTGGACCTTGTTTACAAGCTTGGAGATAAATTTGATGACAGGCAGCACGGGCAGGAGCTGAGTGCTGTGGAGCAGTGAAAGAATCTGAGACTTGAGTCCTCTCCTCTCTCCTCTCTCCTCTCTCCTCTCTCCTCTCTCCTCTCTCCTCTCTCCTCTCTCCTCTCTCCTCTCCCTTTCCCTCCCCTTTCCACCCAGGAGCACTGAGTGCCCCACGGTGTCCCCAGCCCTGCCAGGAGTTGGGGACTGCAGGAAGGGGACATCTTGGTGTGAAGCCACCAGGGCCTGGAAAGCCCCAGGGCCATCTCCATGTCCTCCATGTCCAGCTGGGGGTTCCTGGTGTGGAACAGGAAGGCTGAGCTGCAGGGGGGCACGTGGGGACCCCAGACTCACTCAGTGACGCTGACTTGCAGCGGGGGGACGGCGTAGGAGTAGAGCAGCAACATGAAGCTGGTCAGGAGGGTCCCCAGGACCAGCCCCTTGCACATGGACCTCCAGGGCTTCCCATGCCACAGCATCCTGGTCACCTGCAGCCAGAGAGGAGAGACATTGGTGCCAGGGACACGGGGACTGGGGGTGTGTGGCTCCAGCGAGGCACGTGGACGTGTCACAGGCATGGCAATTCCCAGGAAGGCATCCCACTCGTGCCTGGCGTGATCCACAACACATCTATGGCACAAACCCAGCGGCTCTGCCCGCCCTGCCAACCTTTGCCCGCCCTGGGAAAACCGAGTGACTCCTAGGGTGGGAGAGGCTGCAGGGCTGGGATTGGGGGAAAGGGGAGCCATGGAGAGCCCAGGGGCAGAGCGGGCAACTGGGGGACAGAGAGGCCATTCTCCACTAGGACACCACCAGCACCAGCAGGTGCTCCCTGAGGGTGCTGGGATCCATTTTCCCAGGAAAATCTGGAGGCCAGAGCAGGAGCTGCAGCAGCTCGGGATGGTTTGGGTGCTGCAGTACCCTCCCAATGTGGCCTCTCGGCCCTGCCAGCAGCACTGGGGGACTCAGCAGCCCCAGGTGGGGGCCAGGGACACGGAACTGGGGACAGAGAGGTGCAGGCAGCATGGCATCCCCAAACACACAAAACACACAGAGGGCACACACAGACACCCCCGTCCCCTCGTGTGCGCCAGGACACACAGCCCTCAATGTGTACATTCATACGCACACAAAATGTGCACACACATCAGCCATGCTCACACACAGAGACACAGACACACACACACACACACACACACGCTCACAGAGTCCCTGTGCCCGCTGCCCCCTCCCCAGCGCTCCCCCCGTGTCCCCCATCCCTGTCCCCTCCCTCCTCCCGGGACACGGGGGTCACCCTCACTGTGACACCGCATTGCAGCAGCGCCGTCCCCTGCGGCAGGACGCGGGGACACGGGGACACGGCACTCGTGACCGCAGCACTCCACAGCACAGCTCCGCTCCCTGGAGCCCCCCCGAGCTGGGGGCTGAGCCCCCCCGGCCCTGCACCCCCATTTAGCGGCGGGCGCAGCATCCCCTGCCCGCCCCAGCTCCCGCTGCTCCCGCTCTCCCCATCCTCCGGAGCCCCTCGGCCAAGGCTGGCTGCGCCCCCACTGCGTAACACCCCCAAAAATACCCCCCGGCCCCGCACCCCCGCCTCGCATCACCCCCCAGAGCTCCCGCGGGTATCCCGGCGGGATGAAACCCCCCTGCCACGAGCCGCGGATCGCAGCCCGGCACATCCCAGCCCCAGAGCCCCCCGCTCCCGGCTCACCCCCGGCCCCGCCGTGATCCCGGGGCGCCGCCGCTGCCGCCGCTGCCCCGCTCCGGCCCCCCCGGCTCGGATCGCCTCGTGCCGCCGAGATTTCCAGCTCGATGAATAATGAATGGAAAATGCAACCGGAGCCCCGGGCTGCGGCCGGCGCTGGGCACAGCGCCGCGGGCAGGGGGGGAGCTGCCACAGGGGCACCTGCGGCACCCCAAAAGCTCATCCAAGCGCCCCCCACTTCCCCTGGAGCCGGGAGCGCTGGATCAGGCCGGGCTGGTGCATCCAGCCTCTTGCCGAATGGTTTTCATGAGCGAGTGGGGGTGTACGGTGACACCACGGGGGGAGCAGGTGGCTCTGACAGTATCCCAAAAGCACCGTGTGGGTGGGAATTGCCAGACGGCTCCAGGAGCAGCTGGAGTTCGGCTTTACACGGTCGGTGCCTGTGATTCCATCACAGTCACTGCCTGGCACCACCTGGAAAAGCCACTGGCCCTTTGAGAGGGCTGGAGTGACACCCACTTTTGTGGGTGCTGCCAAGAGGGAGCAAAGTTGGCACCAGCTTTGCTGGCACCAGCTCCACAGGAGAGAGTGAAATGGCACCATAAACCCCTCTGATAAGTCCCAATGAATCCCAGTGAGTCCAGATGGGTCTCAATGGACCCTCATAGATCCCTATGGGACCCCACCAGGCCCCCAGGACCACACAGCCCCAAATTCCAGAGCTCTGGGATGCCAAGGGGATGCCTCGCTCCACTCTGCCTGCCTCCCAGGGGTGGTTCTGGCAAACACTCCCCAGCCAAATATTCTATTGACTTTGCCTTGAGTGAGCAGCTTAATTATTAATAGCTCGTTAGGAGAGAGTGGTGCACTGGGTGTTCTCCTGGGGCTCCCACGGGTGGGGTGTGCCCGTGGCGCCAGCCAGCTGAGATGCCCAGCTGGAGAGCACGGCTGCACCCAGCATTTCCTCAAGGGGTACCACCAGGCCAGGCCAGGCCAGGCCACCCAGCCCTGCAGCCCCCTCTCTGTGTCCCAGGAGCTCCCCATCTCCCTGGGGGCACTCCAGAGTCTGCTTTTGGGCTTTCCCTACAGCATCAATTTTTTTAATAGGGCCAAGCCCCTGCCTTACACAAGGCGCATGCACCTGCTTGCTCCTGATCCCACAAATCCATGGACACGCTGTTTTCCACAGGCCCCATCCCACACGGGCATGCTGCTTCCAACCCCCCTGTCCCCTCTGTGCCCCATGGGTACACAATTCCCCTCATCATCCTGCCCCATAGAGCTGCTTCCTGAGCATCCCACTGCCCCCCAGCACCCCAACACCCTCCAGGCATCCCAACACCCCCTCAAGCATCACACTACCTCCTTACCATCCTGTGGCCCCCTCAGCATCCCACTGCCTCCCAACGAGCATCGTGCTGCCCCCTCCCCATCCTGCCACCCTCCAAGCACCCCCTCACCCCGCAGTATCCATCACCTTTTCCTGTCCCGCACCGCAGGCGCTGGGCCGTGCCTCTGCTCTCCTGCGCTGACCGGGGTGCCGGGGGAGCGGGCGGCACGGGGCGGGGGTGCCGATGCTGCTCCGACATGGAATAAGCTCTTCCCGGGCAGCTCCCCGCAAATGCCGGCTTTTCCAAAGCCTCCCCACTGCACGGCGCCGTTTATGGCATCACCGGGATCGCGGCCCTGGGTCTCCGGCCTGGCAAGGGGGAAGGGGATAGCAGTGGGAGCGGCTGGCGGGGGACGCGGGGCTGCGGCCGGGCACTGCCCGGCTCCCCGGGGCCGGCCCTGGGTGCCTGCGGCCACCCCAAGGCACCCGGCCCCCACCCACTGCCGGGGCACAGAGGAGCCATTCAGCCCGTGCCGCGAACAACGGGGACATTTGTCTCCATCTGTGACCGCGGCCTCAACGGGGACATTGTCCCCGCGGGCCCCACTGCCGGCCCCTCGGCTCCCTGCCACCAGCACGGCACGGCCCCACAGCCCTGGGTGACCATGGCTGGCCCTGGGCGGCCGCACCCACCTCTCGGCAGCCACCGTCGTCCTCCTCCTCCTCCCGGTCCCACAGGACGGCTCCTGGCCTGGCTGTCACCTCGCTCAGCCAGAGCTCACCGGGGTTTGGGGAGCTCCCGCACCCCGGCCCAGCCGCCTGCTCCCCGGGGCACCCTGGCCACGCACCATCGACTCCCCTTCATTCTCCCGCAGCTTCCCCGCCCTCTTTTCTCCCTCCCACTATGTTTCCATGGATTTATGGCCTTAATGACAGCAATATTCCAGCATCTCCAACCTTGGTGTGACAAGTGTGGGACAACCACGGTGCCACCGGCCTTTCCACGCTCCTCTTGTCACAGCGGCCGACTGGGTGCCCAGAGGGTGCCCTGGCTGCACCAGGAGGGCTCAGCCCTGTCACTGGTCCATCACCCTGCGTGTGGCAGGGTGGAAAAGGGGCTCTTGTGTTCCTGGATGCAGCCTTGGCTCTTCCTGCTGCCCTTAGTCTCTGTCACTAACGGGGGTGGTGTCAGCGTTGGGGCCCCAAGCAAGGGCTGACCCCCTTGGCCATGCCTGGGGCTCACCATCCTTGTTGGAGGTGTTTGGGGTTCAGAGCTTGTCCCTAAAGGATTTGAGGACATCACCTTGCAGTGAGCTGGCAGCTCTTGCCCCATCCTGCCTGGCCTCATCAGTTCCCACACAAGGGTAATCTGCACAGGGAACCCTCCTGGATCAAGAAAAGCCAAAACACCTCAATTTTCATGACCATCATCAGCATCATCATCATTGCAACAGGAGGGATGAAGACCATTATCACAGTCACAGGATTTGCTGTGGAATTGTCCCTCCCTTCCTCTGCAGGGCACCTCTCCCAGTTCCAGGTTTCTCCCTCTTTTTTGGGATGGGTCACAGAAGGATACCAGGTTTCCCCCTTTTTGCGGGTGGGTTATGAAGGGATTCCAGATTTCCCCAATGCTTTTGAGGGGATGGATTGCAAAGGTTTCCCCTCTCCTCTTTTTTTTTGGAATGGGTCACAGAGTATTTCCAGGTTTCCCATTTTCTGGGGAATGGGTTGTAAAGGGTTTGCAGCCAGAAGAGAGCTGCAGCGGCCGGTATGTGGCAGCTCAGCCATGGAATGCTGACAGCCTGGGGACGATGTGATCGAGCTGGGAAGCCGCAATCCCCCAATCCCCACATCCACCATGCCCCACAGAGTGACCAGGAGGGCTCCACCACCTCACACCCACCCCTGTCCCTGTCCCCCCCAGATTTGAGGGTACAAAGCAGCACTCACTGAGAGCCATGATGGCCGGAGCCGTGAATCCTGAGGAAGCTGTGGATCCTCAAGATTGGGTGAGGAGGCTGAGGGTGACAACACTGAGGGGTCACACTTGGCTGGACACAGCCTTTACAGGCTGGGGAGGCTCCGGGCGGCCAGACCAGTCTGTGCCCACTGGCACCGGCCCTGCCCGGCCGGCCCAGGCCCTCAGCCTGGCCTGGGAGCGAGGCCTGGGGCTGGGATTTGCTTGTTTGGGGCCGGGGTTTTGGGAGCTGAGGTTTGTTTGGAACCAGGGTTGGTTTGTTTGGGGCTGGGATTTGTTTGTTTAGAACTGGGGTTTGTTTGTTTGGGGTCAGGATTTGTTTGTTTGGGCCAGGAGCTCCCAAGGTTTAAGGCCCCGTTTGGGCTCTCTTGCTCTGAGGGGAGCCCCAGCCCTGGGGCTGCCCCAGGGGTTGGTCCTGCTCCTCTTGGGAGAGGGGAAATCAAGGAGAAAACCATGATAACAAAGGGAAAAGCCTTCCAACCCTCTGAAATGGAAAAAAAAAAAGAGAGGGAGGGAGGTAAAAAAAAAGGGAGAAGGGGTTGGTCCTGCTTCTCTTGGGAGAGGGGGAAGCAAGGAGAAAACCATGAAAACAAAGGGAAAAGGCTTCCCTCTGAAATGGAAAAAAAATATATAAAGAAAAAGAAACGAGGGGGAAGGAGATAAAAAAAAAGGGGGAGGGAAAAAAAAGCAGGGGAAGGAGTGAAGGGGAAAAATAAAATGAAAAAATGAAAGGAATAAAAAGGAATAAAAATAAAAGGAAAAAGGAGAAGACAAAAAAATGAAAAAGAAAGAAATGGAAAACAGGGAGAATGGAAACAGTAAAAAGAGAAAAGCACCTAAATAAAATAAAAAATTTAAAAAAGAAAAAAAAAGGAAAAAATATTTAGGAAAAGAAACTAAAAAGAAACGAAATCTGAAAGTCTGGGTGTTCCCAGCTCTTGTCTGAGCTCACTCCCTTCCAGGGGCTGTCTCTCTCCAGATCCTCTCTGTGTTGCCATGGCAGTGCCAGGTATGTCCTCCAAAAATTCCTCAGAGTGAGACAGAGCCTTCACCACATTTGGGGACAAAGGTGTGCCCATAAATCCCATGAGACACCTTGTCCCCAGCTGTGGTGCCTCCAAGGTGTTTTTGGGGGAAAACCCAGGACTGACGGGTAACTGCTGGTGCCAGGAACACATCCAGCAGGATCAGCAACCCTGGCACCAGCCATGGATGTCCACACCACCTCCTAAGGGACCTCCCCCACACCCAGGCAGAAGGAGCAGACAACAAACACCACCAGAAAAGCATCACCTTCTTTAATTAAAAATAAAAATACAGGGGAATATGGTTTTCTGTGTGGACACTGGGAAGCAGCTCTGGGCTCCACACTCCTCTGCCCCGGGGAGCTCTGGGAGCCAGGCTCCAGCAGCCAGGGCTGTGCAAATTCACATGGAACGATCCCAGAGCTCTCCTTGGCCTCCTCTTCCTCACACAGAGGTGGCACCAGCAGGGAGAGGACAGTCCTTGTAACACCGACTCCGCAGAGAGGAGCGGGGCAAAGGCAGAGCAGCAGGTGGATTTACAGATGGGAAATGTTTCAAACACAGCATTTCTGCCCCAGGAGCAAAGCCAGGGGTTTTCCACCCAAAAGAACAGTGGAAAACCATCGAGGAGCCCTCGGCCCCGTCACGCTTGCCGCGCCTTCTTGTTCTTCTTCTTCTGCTCCTTGAGGGCTGCATCGTGGGCTTTCCTCTTCTCAGCCAGTTTGTTGGCCTGGGGAGAGACCCCCGAGACCCCCAGTCAGAGCAGGAGAGGGGCTGCGAGCCCTCAGACCCACCCAAGCTCCAGCTGCACATGGAGGATGGGCCCCACAGGACCGGGATCAGGGCTGGGATACAGGGAGGGCACACAGGGAGCTCTGCCTGCCTGGGGACACTGGCAGGGACCTCAACCCTTCACCAGGGACAGAGAGGGGTGGAAGGAATGAGTGGGTTTGGGAAGAGCCCGCCCCAGGACGAGGTGAGGGCCCAGCCTCCGTACCTCGCGGATTTTGCGCTTCTTCCCGAACATGATCTTCTTGTACAGGTACTTCTCCCTCTTCTTCATCATCATGATGGCCAAGCGCTTCTCCTCCTGCTGCTGCTCCTGCTCCAGGCGCTGCTTGTCCTCCAGCCGCACCTTCCCCGCTGTCACCTTCACAGGGAGCACCTGTGGGGAGCCAGGCAGCTCAGGACACCGGGAATCCCCTCCTTCCATGGGAAAGGCATTTCCAGCCCTTCCACTGCGGGCCAGGGAGAGGCACAGCCCTCACAGCCAGGCCCCCACAGGGATGGCAGCTGCAGCTCATGAGTGGGGGGCCAGGAGCACCCCTGGGAGTGTTCCAGGCTGGCTGGACGGGGCTTGGAGCAACCTGGGACAGCGGGAAGGGTCCCTGCCCATGGCAGAGGCTGGAACAAGATGAGCTTTAAGGCCCCTCCCAACCCAGACCATTCCATGACAGAGTATCCCAGCGGTCCCAGGACAGGGACACCCCCCAGCAGGGACAGTGACACCATGGGCTCCCACCTTTTTGCTCTGCGTGCTCTGAGTCTTCTGCTCTTCCATCTTTTGCTCTTCTATCTTCTGTAATTTCATCTCCTCTTCTTTCTCAGACTCATCTTCCTCTTCCTCCTCTTCTTTGTCATTGTCACCTTCCTCTTCCTCCTCTTCTTCCTCCTCCTCCTCTTCACTCTCTTCCTCTACAAAGAGACACCATCGTTACCCTTGGGATGCTCCGCAGTAGGCACAGCCCAGCTCCCAAACTCCTCTGGGGGCTCTCAGCACCTGGATTCTCTCCCCTCTGCAGGGCCAGCAGCTTCAGCTTCTCGGGAGGGACGTAGTCACCCTCCTTCTCCGTCACGAAGGGCGAGAGGTGCGGGGGCAGCAGGAGCCCGGGGAAATAATCGGCCACGGGCAGGCACAGCTTGGCGTTGACCGAGTCAAAAACCCACTGGGGCTGCAGGTAGTACCTGGGTGGGGCAGAGGGGACACACCTGAGCCTCTGGAGCCCGTGGGTCAGCTGTGGGATGGCTGCTGTGGGCAGGGTCCCCCTGCCCCACGCACCTGCCAACCACCTGCTTGTCCAGGCGGGGCCGGTCGATGATGTGGTGGGTGATGGACGGGTCGCTGGCGTCGTAGGTGGCACCGATGCACAGGGACTTGTCCCAGGACACCTGGCCACCAAAGCACCTGTGGGCAACGCCACCGAGGGGTCAGACGGGCAGGTGGGACCCTCAGGGTCACCCCACCCACAGGACATTGGGTGGCTGGTCCCAAAGTCCTGCCAGAGGGGGAGGCCAGGGCTGCCCCCACGCACCGGATGACGAAGGCCAGCGGCTCCCGGGGCACCTCCCTGTTGAGGAAGAAGCGCAGCCCCTCAAAGAGCTTCTTGTGCTTCTCCAGAGCCTCCTGCTCCTTCTTCTTGGCGTCCATCAGCTCTGCTGTCTCCTGCTCAGAGCAAAGCCCTCAGCCTCCTCCCCACACACAGCCCTTTCGGAGGCCCCCTTGGCCAAGAGGGGTCTCAGGAACTGTCCCCCAGCCTGGGCACGGGACAGGATCCCCCAAGGCCAGGCATGAGCCCCCCACCAGGGTCTTACCCCTTCCACTGGGAATTCATCCATCTCCACCTCGTCCTCGTGGGCTGGAGCCACTGCCCGGGCCAGGCTGGAGCTCAGAGCCGAGAGCCTCTGCAGGGAGAGGACACGGAGTCACATCCAGGGGTGGGAACAGGGGCATCCCCACGGGGGAAGGGGATTTCTCAGAGCCAGGCCCTGGACAGAATTCAGCTCCTCCAGGCCCCATCCCCAGCATGGGGTTCTGGGAGGTCCCTGGCCATGCAGGGGGAGGCTGGTGGTGCCTGAGGCCCAGCCCAGCTCTGTCCTACAGGAACAGGGAGTTTGGGATCAGCCCCTCCACCCTGCAGGGAGTTTGGGATCAGCCCCTCCACTCTGCAGGGATCTGGCTCTGTCCCTCAGTGCCACGCCAGGAGGGCTGTGGGCAGGACATGAAGGCCACAGTGTCCCCACAGCTCACAGTGCCAGCAGTGTCCCTCACCTCCAGGTAGCTCTCTGAATCCATGGCGTACTCCTTGCCCTCTGCAGGCTTCAGCTCATCCTCAGCCTGGGTGTCGATCTGGGGAGGAAAAGGGGTGAGGAGGCAGCTCCCAAACACAGATATCCCAAAAATCTCTCATTTCCACCAATCCAGTTGCCACCACGGCAGGGTGGGACACAGTGACCCCGGGTGGGCTCACCTTGGGGGGGTACAGCAGGTTCAGGGACTGGTAGAGGCGGAAGTTGACGAAGCCCAGGAGGGTGGTGTAGAACTCGGTGAAGGTGGCCATGACCCGGTAATCCACGTCTGTGGGGTGCTGCCAGCACACGGGATGGGACACAGGGATAAAGGACCCCCCTCCACAGAGGCCCATCCCACACACAGGGAGAAGGATCACACAATATCCCCATTTGGGAAGGGACCCACAGGATCATCCAGTCCCACTCCTGTCCCTGCCCAGACCCCCAACACCCCCACCCTGTCCATCCCTGGCAGTGCTGCCCAAAGGCTCCTGGAGCTCTGGCAGCCTCAGGGCCGTGCCCATTCCCTGGGCAGCCTGGGCAGGCTCCTCTGGAGGAAAAGCCTTTCCTTGAAAACCAACCTAAACCTGCCCCAAGTGCAGAGATGTCACAGCCACCACCAGACGCTGGGCAGGGAGAGCTCTGCAGGCTCCCCCCAGGGTCCTGCTGCCATCCCTCCATGCCTGGATACATGGAACACTTCATCCCACCATGGATGGGGACCTTGGGGTTTGGTCCAGGGACTCCAACTCCTCAAGGTGAAGAGTGCATGGTATGACAGAACTGGACAAGAGCAGGACAAGGGGAATGGCTCCCACTGCCAGAGGGCAGGGATGGATGGGATATTGGGAATGAGGAATTGTTCCCTGGCAGGGTGGGCAGGCCCTGGCACAGGGTGCCCAGAGCAGCTGGGGCTGCCCCTGGATCCCTGGCAGTGCCCAAGGCCAGGCAGGGCTTGGAACATTGTGGGAGAGTGGAAGGTGTCCCTGCCATCACAGAGGTGGAATGGGATGGACTTTTAGGTCCTTTCCAACTAATAACATTCCAGGGTTCTATGATTCAGAACCATAAAACCACAAAACCTGACCCCAATCGTGCTCAGCCCTGGAAATGGCAGGAGGGAATGGAGAGAGCCCTGCTGTGCTGTGAGCTCCTGCCAAGGCTCAGGGGAAGCTGTCCCAGCACAGCAGGGACATCCCCATGCCCTGGAGACACTGCAGAATCCCTTTGGGGAGGCTGCAGGTCTGACTCATCCCTTCCCTCTGCTCCCACAGGTTAATCTTTAATGGCTGATAAAGGAGCACATTAATGATTGAGGACATATGAATGACTGGGGAGACTGGCACCGGCAGCCCCGGGGATCCTGGGGTGACAGCTGCTGTGTCCCCACGTGCCTCTGCAGCCAGGCCCCGTGATGTGTGTGTCCCATGTGCCACGGGACAGTCCCTCACCCCTTGGTGATCCCCAGGCTCTCCCCAGCTACTCACGTCGTGGGCGAAGGCGTAGGGGGTGATCCAGGTGATGGGCTGCCCCAGCACCTCTGCCTGGTAGTAGATGCCCTTGATGGAGAGGAACACCTGGCAGGACAGAGCACGGGCTCAGCAGGAGGAATGCTGCTGTGTCACTGTCACTGTCACCCTGCCCCTGGCAGGAGGTTCCTCAGATCCCAGTGGGGTCCCTGCCCTGACCCCTGGTGGGATCTGTTACCTGGTATCCCAGTGGGATCCCTAACACAACACCCCAGTGGATCCCTGCCCTGACCCCCCAGTGGGATCCTGACACAGACATCTTTTATGAAAAATCCTTTCCTTAGGTTTCTTCCTCCTGAGAAGCTGAGAGGCCTCAGGAACAAAATGTAAACAATGGTTATCTGCTGCTGTGGGATGCAACAGGTGCACCTGGGATTGGTCTCATGTGGTTGTTTCTACTTAATGGCCAATCACAGTCCAGCTGTTCAGACTGTCTCAGTCAGTCAGTAATTTCTTTTCTACTCTTAGCCAGCCTTCTGATAAAATCCTTCCTTCTATTCTTTTAGTATAGTTTTAATATAATGTATATCATAAAATAATCAATCAAGCCTTCTGAAACATGGAGTCAGATCCTCATTTCTTCCTTCATCCTAATACCCCTGTGAACACCATCACAACATCCCTGCCCTGACACCCCAATGGGATCTGTGACCTGTATCCCCAGTGGGATCCCTGTCCCGACACCCGGGTAAGATCCCTGCCCCAACACCCCTGTGGGATGTGTGACCCAATAATCCAGTGGGATCCCTGCTCTGACCCCCTGGTGGGATCAGTGACCCAACATGACAGTGTCCCCCTGCCCTGATCCCCTCAGTGGGATGTGTGAGCTGATAATCCAGTGGGATCCCTGCTCTGACACCCCAATAGGATCTGTTACCTGACACCCCAGTGTCCCCCTGCCCTGATTCCCCAGTGGATCCCTGCCCTGGCACCCCGGCTGGATCTGTGACTTGGCATCCCGGTGGATCCCTGCCCTGACCCCCCCAGTGTCCCCCTGCCCTGTCCCCAGGCAGGGCTGAGTGTCCCCACAGTGTCCCCCTGCCCTGTCCCCCTGGTGTCTCCTGGCAGGGCTGGCTGTCCCCACAGTGTCCCCCTGCCCTGACCCCTTGGTGTCTCCTGGCAGGGCTGGCTGTCCCCACAGTGTCCCCCTGCCCTGATTCCCCAGTGTCCCCCTGCCCTGTCCCCAGGCAGGGCTGAGTGTCCCCACAGTGTCCCCCTGCCCTGTCCCCGCAGTGTCCCCAGGCAGGGCTGGCTGTCCCCACAGTGTCCCCCTGCCCTGTCCCCGCAGTGTCCCCAGGCAGGGCTGGCTGTCCCTGCAGTGTCCCCCTGCCCTGTCCCCCCAGTGTCCCCAGGCAGGGCTGGCTGTCCCCACAGTCGCACCTTGCGCAGGGAGCGGGAGGCGATGACGAAGTTCTGGAACTCCACGGCCAGGCGCCGGCACAGCTGCACGGTCTGCACGTGGCACTTGCCCGTGCGGGGGAAGGTGGAGAACAGGAAGCACATGGACAGGGCATCGTCCAGGTCCCGCAGGGCGTCCACAAACGTGGGGTACCTGTGCCCGGGGGGGGGGACACGGGGGTCACAGCCAGCCCCAGAGCCCTGCACAGGCTGCTGGGGCTGGGGGAGAGCCAGGGGGAGGAAGGAATGGGAGCTGTGCAGCATCCACCTGCACATCCCAGCATAGGACAGAGTGATGGAACAGCCTCATTCAGGATGGTTATGAGGTTTCCTCCCTCCTGTGTCCCCTCCCTCACCAGAGCCTTGGCAGCTTTAACCCTTCACCAGCCCTCTGAGGAAAGCACCCCACAGGGAGAGCAGAGGAGCTCCCTGTGTTCTCCTGGAGCCACCCAGAATGGCTGGCTCCTCTCTCATTCCTTCTTCTCCAGCCCAGAAACACAAAATTCCACCAATAAATCCAGAAACTGTACATGAGGTGGATTCCCAGAGAGGGATGGATGTGGTGGAAGACCAGAGAATCCCAGGGTGGTTTGGGTGGGAAGGGACCTTAAAGCCCATCCAGTGCCACCCCTGCCATGGCAGGGACACCTCCCACTGTCCCAGGCTGCTCCAAACCCCATCCAGCCTGGCCTTGGGCACTGCCAGGGATCCAGGGGCAGCCACAGCTCCAGGGCAGAGGAGCTCCAGCCCTTGGAGCATCTCTGGTGCCTCCTCTGTTCTCTCCCCAGCAGCTCCAGGTCCCTGCAGTGCTGTGCCCAGGGCTGGGTGCTGCAGGAGGCTCAGCCAGGGCTGCCTCACCTCTCCTTGACGATGTGGTCGAGTTTGTAGGTGGGTTTGTTGTCCTTCAGCCTCTCCACAGTGCCCCACTCGCTCTTGCCATAGGCCTTGCGCAGCTTCCTGACAAACACCTGTGGGGACAGGGGGACATGGGGGCTCTGTGGGCCAGGACAGAGCCCAGGGGGGCCCCTCGGGGGGGACACTCACCTTGTACTCCCGGAATTTGTTGACAATGGGCTCATGGAGCAGGAATTTGATGTCCTTGAGCAGGTAGAAGGTCCTGGGGGCCGTGGAGCCCTTGTTCACCTTCTTCTTGTGCTTGGGCTCGTGGGGGTAAATCCCCTTGAGGATGCAGAGGCGCCTGGGGACGGGGACAGCGCTGGGACAGGGGGGCCACGGCTGCTCTGTGTCCCCTGGGCCAGCCCAGACCCCTCCCATGCAGGGGGAACCCCAAACTCGGCAGCCTGAACCCGGGGCAGCTGCAGGGACAGGGCCACCCCTCGGGGAGGAGCTCGGCCGTCCCAGGGCCATCCCCACACCGGGCTCCACCGCCCCTCGCTGCCCGGGGTGGCACCGGGGGAGCTCGGGGCACCGGAGGGTTCGCAGGAAGGGGGTGAAGGGGGGCACCGCAAGGGCCGCACCTGAAGTCGGGCAGGCTCAGCTGCAGCTTCTTCCGCGCCCGGTTGCGGGTGATGTAGTTGGTGGCGGCTCCGCGCTCGTACTGGGGAGAGACGGCGGCGTTGGGGGAGCTCGGGGGGGCGGAGGGGAGCCCCGCAACCGGCCCGGGGCCACCCGGACCCCCGGCAGCGGAGAGGGAGCAGGGAGAGGGACGGGAACCGGGGCATGGCGGGCTGGAAGGGGGCACCGGGCACGGCCAGCGCGGGGACAGGAGCGGAACCGGGCACCGGAAGAGGGAGCGAGCAGCGCCGCCAGGGAGGGCTGCAGGGGCACGGCGCGGCCGGAGAGGCGGCACCGGGGGAGCAGCACCGGGGGGCACGGAGAGGGCAGGGAGCGGGAAGGAAGGGACGGCCCGGGGAGGCGCCGGGCGGTGAGCGGAGGGCGGGCAGGGCCCGGTACCTTCTTCTTCTCCAGCCCGCCCATGGCTCCAGCGCCGCCGCCGCTGCCGCCACGTGCCCCGCGCAGCGCAGGACCCCGCGCTGCCCGCGGCCCGCCTGCGCCCGCCGCCGGGCCTGCGCACACCGAAACCGCCCCGCGCGGGCACCGAGAACGGCCTGAGCACCGAGAACAAGGCGGGCACCGAGAGCAAAGCGGGCACCGGGCGGGCCGGGGCAGGCGGCAGGGGGGACTTAGTCAGGCGCGTCACGGGCAGCCCAGAGCCCTAGCAGGAGGGGTCCTGAGGCGCAGAGAGCACTGGGAAATTGCGGTGCCGCGCGGGGCATGCCGGGATATAGCGAGGCAGGGAGGCGCGAGGCATGTCGGGATATATCACGGCATAATAGCGCGGGGCATGCCGGGATTTACGGGGGTGGGGCTGCGCAGGGCATGCCGGGATACAACGAGGCAGGGTCACTGGGCATGCTGGGATACAGTGAGGCCGTGCTGGCGCTGAGCATGCCGGGATATAGCGAGGCAGGATGGACAGGCCCGACTTGGGTTCAGGGGTCGGTCACACACCGGGATGGCTGCCGCGGGTCTCTGCCCGGGCCTGCGAGTCCCGCTGCCCTCCTGTGGTCCCTGGGGCCACAGCGGGGCCCGTGTTTGAGGAACAAGCGGGCACGGGGGGGTCTCGGTGCCAGCGGCTCCCCAGTCCTCCTCCGTGCTCGGGTGTCCCCGGGCTGGCGGGACCTGAGCCCAGCGCGGCCCCGGGTCCCCTCCTGGTTCGGGGATTCGCTTTCGTGGCTCAGGACCGCACCTACCCCCCGGCAGGGGAGTGTCACCTCTCGGGGCTCAGGACTCCCTCACCCCTGGCTTTAGGGATGTTTGGGGAGTTCGTGCCCCTCCCCGCCCGTCCCGCGGCTCCGGGAGCTGCTGATCCATCTCCGCTTTCTCAATTAAATCGTTCTTGGAGGCGAGCACGGCAATTCTTTCCAGGGGCCGGGTTTGGCCGGGTTTCAGCCCTGTCTATTTTCGAGCTGTGGCCGCCGGCGCTGCCCCGGTCAGGGTGTCCCGGACTGTCCCGGTCAGGCTGTCCCGGGCTGCCCCGGGCTGTCCCCGCTCCCCTCGGCCGCGCCTCAGCACAACTTCTGCCCCGTTTGTGCTGACTCGGCCCCGTTGTGCGGAAACGGCCTCTCGCCACACCTTCCCGTGCTGTCCCCGCTCCCGGCTCGTCCCGTCTCTCTCGGCTGTCCCCGCCGTGTCCCCTGTCCCGCTCCGCCATGGGGCTGCCGCTGCTGCTGCTGCTGCTGCCCGCGCTGCTGCCCGCCCGCTGCTGCGGTGAGTGCGGCCCCGGCCCCCAACCTGCCCGGAACCCCCGGCCGGGGCTCGCCCTGAGCTCGGGGGTCCCCGAGGAGCGGGGCTGGGGGATGAGCCCCATCTCCAGCGCCTCGGTGACAAATTCTCCGGGGCTCAGCTCCCCCCAACCCCACCCCCGCCGCCTCTTCCTCTGCCTGGAGCCAGCCGTGCCCACCCCCTCATGGGACGGAGGTGTCACCCCGCCACCCCCTCGGGTTCTCTGTGCTCCTGTTCCATGTCACCTCTCCTTGTTTCTTCCTCTTTTTTTGGTGGGAAATCTGGCGGTTATGGGATTTGGGGGGTGTGTGGATGGGTGGGTGTTGGGGGTCCCTCCGCCGCGGCCCCGCACAGCTTTGGGGGGCCTGTGGGGCTGCAGGGCCGTACCGGGGGGTGTCTCGGCCCTCTCGGGGCCCCTGACCTGCGCTGCCTCTCCCGGGCCGGGCAGAGCCCCCGGCGGGCTCGGGGGGCGCCGTGCGGGCGCTCAGTGCGCGGCTGCTGGGGCTGGCGGGGGACCCCGAACGGGACCCGGACCCCGCCGTGTACCTGGCCCTGCGCCTGGCCCGAGAGCACCACCCGCGGCTGGAGCGGCGCTACCTGGAGCGGCTGCAGGACAACTTCCAGCACCCCTACGGCAGGTGGGTGCCCGGGGTCCCCCTCGGGCCTTTGGGGATGCTCCTGTCCCCCGCACTGACACTCTGTCCCCGCAGGAGCCTGCAGGGCTACGGCCGCTCCCGGTGGGACGCTGAGCGCGGCATGTAAGTGTGGGTGTCCCGGGGTCCCCTCGGGGCCGGTGGCACCTCGGGCGGTGTCCTGGGAGGTGACGGTGCCTTGCAGGAGCACGGATGAGCCCCCACACACGGGGCGGCTGGCGCTGTACCTGCTGGGGCTGCAGGCCACCTGTCCCCCTGTCAGTCCCCACCGCTCGCTGGTGACATGGCTCAAGTACTACCTGGAGGAGGAGTGGACAGGTGAGGGTGTCCCTGCGGGGTGAGTGCCCCCCTGGCACTACATGTCGGGCCGTGAGGCACCAGCTCACCCTGGTGACACCCCACATTGTCCCCAGGCTCCCAGCAGCGAGGCCACCCCGTCACCAGTTACTACCAGTACGGGCTGGGCGTGCTGGCGCTGTGCGTGCACCGCAAGCGCGTGCGGGACCAGGTGGTGCAGCGGCTCCTCACGGCCCAGCAGCACGGAAAGCTCGGGCACGGGGGCAACACCGTGGGTAAGGGCCATTGGGGACAGGCGGTGGCACCCTGGCAGTGTGTGACTCCAGGGTGACACCGGGCTGTCCCTGCAGACACCGAGGCCGTGCTGGCGCTGGCCTTCACCTGCCTGGAGCGGAGGAGGTTGGTGGGGACTGAGCTGGCGGCCAAGCTCCGGCTGGCTGCACACGAGGCCAGCAGGAACATGGCCAAGGCCCAGGGCCCCGACGGCATCATCGGCAACATCTACAGCACCCCGTGGGCCCTGCAGGTGGGTGTCACCTGAGGGGACATCTGGGCTGGCACTGGGAATGGGCATGGGGGGAAGTGGGTCTGCAGATCTGAGTGTGGGTGCAGGTGCAGATGTGGGTGCCCAGGCAGATGCAGCTGCCATGGGGCAGGTGATGCTCAGCAATGCAGTGCCCAGGTACCCAACACTCCTCCCTCTTCCCACCACCTCCATCCCTCCCTGTCCCAGGTGTTCCTGGCCACAGGCGAGTGCCAGACGGAGCCGGCGTTCGGCCAGGCCATGGCTGCCCTGCTGGAGAACCTGGAAGCCTTTGGCACCGCCGCCACCATGGCCCAGGTGCTGCCGGTGCTGCACGGCCACTCCTACCTGGACATCGCCTCCAGGCACTGCGGGGAGGAGCCAGGTGAGAGCTGGGCTAACGGGATTGGGGTCAGCGCCGGTGTCACCACAGGGGTGGCTGCGTGTCACCAGTGCTGTGGTGGCTTCCCGCAGACACGCTGACACCCCTGGACATGGAGCCCCTGCCTGAGGTGCCGGGGAACAAGACGGTGCAGCTGGTGGTGGAGTGTCCCCTGCCCTGGTGCTATGACCTCCAGCTCTACGACCGCCTGGTGCCCGTGCCCGCCGCCGCCTCCCTCCTGGACGTGCTGCAGGCGGCTGCAGCGCTGGACCCCCGGGAATTCAGGTGTGTGGAAGTCACCCTGTGGTGATCATGTGTCCTGCGCCTGTGCCCTGTGCCGGGCTCACTCCGTTCCCAGCTCACACCTCCCTTGGAGCCGCTCTGTGCCCCCCCAGCAGTGCCGAGGCCGCAGCCTCGCCCCCCTGAGCCCGCTGTGCCACCCCCAGGTTCCACACCCAGGACACCCCCCAGGGCCCCTTCCTGACCCAGGTGCTGGGGCTGGAGGCCCGGCAGGAGAAGCGGAACTACTGGCAGGTCCTGTCTGCGCCCAGCACCCCCCTGCAGATGGGTGAGTGGCGGGTGGGGGTCCCTGGGGAGGGGGCAGGGGTCCCCACAGCCCCGTGGCTGCTGTCTCACCCCAGACTGTTGTCCCCACAGGTATCGCCGAGTACAGACCCCCGGATGGGGCGACCGTCATCCTGCGCCTCAGCGAGTGGTAGAGGGTGGGGGGTGATGGCAATGAAACCCCCACTGTGGGCACAGGATCTGCCGGCTCCCTGCCTCCTGCTTTCCGTGGGCCAGCACCCCAAATCTGCCCGGGGCACGAGGAGGGGACACACACCATCCTCTGTGTCCTACAGGAGCACCAAAACCAGCAGCTCCTCCAGTCCTGATCCCACTCGGGAATGGGGCAGGTGGCCGCTGGGAGCAGCCGTTTTTGGGGTGTCCAAAGCATTTTTGGGGCAGCCAAAAATTTGGGGAGTTCGAGTCAGCGCTGTTCGTCCTCAGCAAGCTGGATCCTCCTCCGGGGTTACTGAGCCCCCACTGTCCCAGGGCTCGGGCACCGCAGTGCCCGAGGGGCACCCCCAAATCTGCACATCTGTGACTCCCCCTGGGTTTAACCCGGCCCCAAACCCCCGGGGCAGCGGCGGGCCGGGCTCGGGGCTCAGCGCCGGGGCCGGGCGGGGTTTGGAGCGGCGCCGCTGTCAGCACGGAGGGCGCTGCGGGCCGGTGCAAATGTGTGTGCCAATGAGTGCCCCGGGGGTGCCCGGTGCCCGTGCCCGCCGTGCCCCGCCCGCCCGGCAGTGACGCGCTGCCCTCGCGGGGCGGAGCCTCCGCCCCCGCTCCCGCCATCACCAAACTTTCCGCCCGCCCCGGCCGCCGCCGCCGCCTCCCGGCACATGGCACCGCCAGCCCGGCGCTGAGCCCCGCCAGCAGCAGCCCCGGGCAGCGGGGACAGCGCCACCCGGGCAGCGGGGACAGCGCGGCCGCCACCCGGGGACAGCGCGGCCGCCGCCGCGCCAGCGCCGCTGTCACCGGCAGCCATCGCGGGGCTCAGGGAGGACGGGGCAGAGCGGCGAGGGGCGGCCGGAGGCGGCGGAGCCGGTGCCCATGTGCCCGCGGTCGCGGCGGGGCGATGAAGCCGCGATGAGCGCGGCGGGCGCGGGCACCGTGCGGCCCTGGAAGCCCGACCCGGGGCAGGCGCACGGGGGGCGGCCGCCGGGGCCGGCGCTGCCGCTGACCCTCAGCGTGCTGGCCTGGCTGGGCACCGGCACCACCATGGCCGGCCTCAACAAGTGGATCTTCGCCGCGCACGGGTTCCGCTACCCGCTGCTGCTCTCGGCGCTGCACATGCTGTCCGGCGTGGCCGTGGGCTACCCGCTGGGCTGGGCACGGGCTCCGGGCCCCCGGCCCCGCGCCAGGATCTACCTGCTCAGCCTCACCTTCTGCACCAGCGTGGCCCTGGGCAACCTGGGCCTGAGCTACGTGCAGCTGGACGTGGCCCAGGCCGTGGCCACCACCACGCCGCTGGTGACGCTGCTGCTGGGGCTGCTGGGGGGCCGGCGGCCGCACCCGCTGCAGTTCTGGGCCATGGGGCCGGTGTGCGCCGGGGCCGCCTGCAGCATCGCCGGCGGCCTCTGCTTCTCCCAGCCCGGCTGCGGCTTCCTGCTGGCCGCCACCGTGCTCCGCGCCCTCAAGTCCATCCAGCAGAGTAAGTGCCACCTGTCCCTGTCCTGCATGTCCACCCCTGGGGCGCAGGGGTGCTGGTGGCACCTCGGTGCCACCTCCGATGCTGGGGGTTCTCCCTGCTCGTCCTGCCACCCTCTGTGCACCCTGGTGTCATCCCAGCCCCAATGTCACCTCACCCTATCACTGGTGTCACCCTAATGCCTCCTTTGTGCTTTGACCGTGGCCACGGTGTCACCCCTACTGTGGTGGCACTCTGGCTCCCAGTTTCACCCCAGTCCCGGTGCCACCTGCTGTCCCTGTTGGCCTTGGTACCACCCTTGTATCACCCCAGAGCCACCCTTGCCCCTCTCAGGACTTTGTTGTGCTTGTGGCTGTGCCCTGAGGTGACCTGACTTTAGTTTGTCAGTGGTGACACCATTGGTGTCCCTGTGGTGTCCTTGGGCCAGAGAGGATGGAGGTGCCCTAGCTTGGCTCAGGGTCACCCAGCCTGTCCCATCCCTGTGGACTCCCTGCAAGTCCCCCCTTCCCAGGGTGGCCACAGTGCCACCCAGGCCATGGTGTCCGTGGCACATGGCAGTGAGGAGCCAGCTGGGATGGTTCTGGCGGGGAAGGGAGTGTTTCCTCTGGAGCCTGTGGCTCGGGGCACCGTGGGGACAGGCTCTGGCATGGAACCCTGTGCCCACCCCAAGGGCTTCGTGGCTGTAGTGGGGTGCTGTGGCCCCCCAAGGGACACCACTGGTCATCTCTGCTCTGTCACCCTTTCACCCCTGGTGGGACATGGACAGTGGCCCTGGGGAGGGTAAGGACATGTCTGTGTGTGGCAGCCAGCCCTGCTGTGCCTGCTGTTCCCACTGTCCTCAGATGACCTGGAGGGGGGCATATGGGGACAAACATTCTAAAACAGGCTGGGAAAGCTGCCCTGTCCTACCCTCCCAAACACAGGCACCTGGGAAAGCAGACACCCTCGGAATCCGGGGTGGGACACCCCCTAAACCAAGGAATCCCAGAAATGAAGGACCCCTGAACAGAGACACATCCAAACCAGGGAACCTCTAAACTGGGACCTCCCCAAACCAGGGCACCCCCAGCCCACGGAAGGACCTGCCCCTCTTCATTTTCCCCTTCCCAGTGACATTTGGGATCCCTTTACTGCTCCGTCTCCCATGGGTGCTGGGTGTCCCTGCGGTGGGTGGGTGTCTCCCGTGGGTGTCCCTGCGGCGGGTGGGTGTTCCCGTGGGATGTCCCACTGAGCGTCCCCTGTCCCCCCAGGTGTGCTGCTGCAGGAGGACCGTCTGGACGCGCTGTCCCTGCTGGGCCTGACGTCCCTGCCCAGCTTCGTGCTGCTGTTCGGGGCGGCCGTGGCGCTGGAGCTGGGCCCCTCGTGGCAGGGCGTCCTTCGGCCCGACGCCGCGCTCTGGGGCTGCGTCCTGCTCAGCTGCCTGGGCTCCGTCCTCTACAACCTGGCCACCTCCTGCCTCCTGTCCCTCACGTCGGCCCTGACGCTGCACCTGCTGGGCAGCCTCACCGTGGTGGGCAACCTGCTGCTGTCGTGGCTGCTGTTCGGCACGCGGCTGGGCGCGCTGGGCTACGCCGGCGTGGCGCTGACGCTGGCGGGGATGGTGCTGTACCACCAGCCCCGGCTCCTGGCCGCCTGCTGGGGCCTCTGTGGGCTGCGGCGGCACCCGCGGCACGAGTAGGGACCCACGGGGGGTGAGGGGCCGGGAGGGCTCTGGGGGAGCCTGGGCATGTGTGTGCCAATGAGTGTGACTCTGTGCACGTGTGTGCCAGGGTGTGTGACTCCTCTGTGCACATATGTGCCAGTGAGTGTGACTGTGCACATGTGTGTGCCAGGGTGTGTAACTGTGCACATGTGTGCCAATGAGTGTGACTCCTCTGTGCACGTGTATGCCAGGGTGTGTCACTGTGCACGTGTGCGCCAATGAGTGTGACTGTGCACGTGTGCCAATGAGTGTGACTCCTCTGTGCACGTGTGTGCCAATGAGTGTGACTCCTCTGTGCACATGTGTGTGACTCTGTGCACGTGTGTGCCAATGAGTGTGACTCCTCTGTGCATGTGTGTGCCAATGAGTGTGACTCCTCTGTGCACATGTGTGTGCCAGTGTGTGTGACTCTGTGCATGTGCGTGACTCCGTGCACGTGTGTGCCAATGAATGTGACTCCTCTGTGCACATGTGTGCCAGGGTGTGTAACTGCACGTGTGTGTGACTCTGTGCCAGTGTGTGTGACTTTATGCAGTGTGTGCCAGGGTGTGTGTGACTGTGCACATGTGCCCAGGGTGTGTGACTCCTCTGCACGTGTGTGTGCCAGTGTGTGTGTGACTGTGCATGTGTGTGCCAGTGTGCACGGCTCTGTGTGCACACACAGCTGCTGAGGTGCACACGTGTGCCAGTGTGCATGTTTGTTTGCATGTTGTGTTTTCTGGTGTGCCCAGAAGTGAGTGCACACACCCTGCTTTGCACAGTGTCCAGGTGTGCTGGTGAGCACAGCACTGTGCACACAGACGTGCTGATGTGCACACATGATGTGTGCACGTGTGTGGAATTGCACACTCTTGGGTGCGAGTGGGTCTGTGCACAGCTCTGTGCCTGTGGGTGTGCACAGGCTCTGCAGGTGTGAGCATGGCCCTGTGTGGGACATGCCTGTGTTGATGTGTATGACACTGCACACATAGGTGTGCACAGGCTCTTCATTCATGTGTTGGTGTGCACATGTTGGTGCGCACAGCTCTGTATGCATGTGTTGGTGTGCCCGTGCTGGTGTGCACAGGCTCTGTGTGCATGCATTGGTGTGCACATGTCAGTGTGCACATGTTGATGTGCACAGGCTCTGTGTGCAAGCAGGTCTGTGCTTGTGGGCACGCGTGCATTGCCCCAGGCCGTACACAGGTGTGTGCACAGTGTCTGTGTGGCACACGTGTGCTGGTGTGTGCAGGCTGGGCGTGCACAGCTGTGTGTGTGTGTGTGTGTGTGTGTGTGCAGGTGTGTGCTGCTGGCAGGTCCCGCTGTGCACTGGCTCTGCACATGTCCCTGTGTGCACACAGGGCCCAGGGACGTGGCTCTGGCACAGCTCTGGATCCACAGCTCCGTGCATCCAGCTGCTGTCCCACCTGGGCAAACAGACGTGGCTGTGTGTCTGGCTGTGTGTCTGTGTGTCTGTGTGTGTGTCACTACTGAGCTCTGCTGGCTGGAGTGGCCCCTGGCTCTCTGTGTACTCTCGGTTCTCGTGGCCGAACCGAACGCCCAGGACAGGGCGGGTGTGTCCCCTCTCCTGTCCCTGTCCCCACCGTGTCGTGACAATCCCAGGGGCCGCCGGTGGTGCTGCCGATGTTGTCCTTGTCCCCACCACGCCCCTGAGCCCCCACAGCTGTCCCCATCCCTCCCAGCTCGCTGCAGACTGGCATCCGTGGCAGAGATGGTGAGAGCCCAGCCGAGGGCACGGGAGCAGCCTGGACCCGCTGCCATCGCTCCAGGACAGTGGTGGGCTGTGACACGGGACAGTGCTGGGCTGTGACACAGCACATGCCATGGCAAAGGGACACCCGGTGTGTGTGCCTGGCACCGCTGCCAGGCCCGTGGTGGCCTTGCCACACTTGTATCCCCACGCCGGGGCCGAAGGACCCAGCTCCGATTGCACTTGTCCCAAAATAAAGCTCTATTTTTGTTGTACTCCACCCTTGGCTCCCAGCGATCTCCTGGCCAAGAAGGAAGGAAGGGAGGAGCACCTCGTGCAGGGATAGCAAAGTGAGGCACAGAAGTGCCTCAGGATGTGGCAGCTCTTGGGAAGCTGTGTCCAGCATCTCCAGCTCCAGCCGGGACAGCTGTGGCTGGGCAGCCCCAGGGCTGGCACTGGGACACCCCACAGGACACGGGAGGAGTGCAGTGACACAGAGAGCAGTCACTGACCACAAGTGTCTGGAAAAGGGCTGGGTGCTTTGCCCTGCCCTGGGGTGCCATGACACTGGAGCATCCTGTCCCGTGAGTCATGGAATCATGGAATATCCTGGGTTGGGAAGGATCCACCAGGATCATCGAGTTCAGCTCCTTGCCCTGCCCAGGACAGCCCCAAAAGTCGCACCATGTATTGCTTGTTCCACCCCTCTCAGCCTGGTGACTCACTTGAACACAAAAACACAACCCCGCTTCCCCCGGAAAATCCCCACTGGTTCCCGCCCTCTTTCCCGAACAGCGATGTTTTTCCATGATTAGGGCAGGGATTTGAGGCTGTTTCCAGCCGCACCCGAGGAGCGGCTCCTCCCCAGCACCCGGGTGAGGGCGGGCAGCTCTCCGGGGTGTGCCCAGCGTGCCACCGTGCTGCCACCTTTGCCAGGGTGCCCCAGGTGCGGCTGGAGCGGTGCCCATCCCAAAAGGAACACAAAGGGCCGCAGTTATCAGCCAGCGGCCCCTGCTCTGGCCGGCAGCGTGTTTGCTTTCCGGGCTCACATTCCAGAGGCTGTTCCACAGCGGGGAGGTTGGAAGGAGGAGGGAGAGCTGCAAAGCTGCCACCTGCAGCACGGCCGGCTCAGGAGCTCCTGCCTGTCCCAGCCCCCTGACTCATTTGCTGGCGCTGGGCTCTGCCTGGCTCCCGGCTCCATCCATGGCTTTGCCTTCCCCACCTTGGATCCAGTGCCCTGTGGTGCTCCCGGTGCCCTGCAGCTCCCTGTGTGTCTGTGTGTGTCCCTGTGCAGTGGTGACAGTGCTGGGGGCTCAAGGGCAGCATTCCTGCTGAGATTGGGGTTGTGTTGGCCATGGAAAGCCCAGCAGTGGTGGCTGGCTGTGGTGACCCTCTCTCTGGGTATTCCAGGCCATGATCTCAGCCTGGTGTTATCCCTCTGCTCCAGCCCCAGCAAGGATTGGGTTTCCCACCCCTCTGACAGCTGCCCATGTGCTGAGCCTGGTGCTGCTCCGGCCAGGCTGGATGAGGGAGAGGCATCCCAGCCCTGGGGATTTTGGGAAGGGAGCAGATGGGACTCGTTCCTGGAGAGCAGCCCCTGGCACAGGGCAGGACCAGCCCAGCTGGAACAGCGGGCACAGCCCTCACATGGGCATAGGGAGGGGAGGCTCCTTCTGAGGAGGGGTCACAGCTCTGAGGGATGGGGGCATTTCCACATGCTTGGAGGTGCTGGCTGACAAGGAATCATGGAATCACAAGATGCTTTGGGTGGAAGAACTTAAAGGTCATCTCATCCTATCCCCTGCAATGGACAGGGACACCTTCCACTATCCCAGGCTGCTCCAAGTCCCATCCAACCCAGCCTTGGACACTTGCAGAGATCCAGGGGCAGCCACAGCTTCTCTGCGTAGCCTATTCCAGGGCCTCCCCACCTCCCAGGGAATGATTTCTTCCCAAAATCCCATCCACCCCTGCCCTCTGAGAAGCCATTCCCTGTGTCCTGTCCCTCCACACCCTTGCTCAAAGTCCCTCTCCATCAAGGAGTTCCAGTGAAATGTGAAAGTCCAAGGTGGGGGAAATAAACCCGAGTGCAGTGGGACAGGGCAGCTATGGCATTGTGCCAGACAGTTTCCATGGATCTGCTCTGAAGCACTGAACCCTTCCCTGGAAGTGGTGATGGAACGTGCTGGGATGGGGCTGGAGCAGGAGCAGCGTGTGCCCATGCAGGGGAGAGGAAATCCAGGCTGGATTTGCAGTGTGCCTGGGAGCACAGCGTGGAAATGATCTCTGTTTCAGGACAGGGATTAACTGCTGCCCTGGGGCCTGTCTGCCCTGGCACAGCAGGGGCTGGGATCTGCAGCAGGGACAAACACTTGCTAAGCTGGGGAGCCTGAGCCAGGAAATTGCATCCTTCTGGGATGTGCTGAGCTGTGCTCTCAGACCTCCCACATCCCAGTCCTCAAACAGTGTCAGGGACTGTCCTGGCTATGGAGCTGGAATTATGGCAAAGCCTTTTTTAGGGTAGATGTAGGAAGATTGCATTTTTCCTTGTAGGATAGCCCAGCCCAGAGAGCTGAGGGCATTTGAAGCTGCTCAGATGAGACTGGAGGCCAGGAGATGGACAGGATGACCCCTCAGCCTCCCTTCAGCTCCCTTGAGCCTCTGTTCCAGCACCCAAAAATCCCCCTCAGGCTTTGTCCTTGACCATTTGGTGGCTTCCCTGCTGGTTTCACTGCTGGCTTCAGGGCTGGCTCTGTGTCACAGGCTCCTGCCCTGCCCTGAGCAGGCTCTTGGCTCAGTAGCTGAGTTTCTAAAAGGTGAAATCACAGGAGCTTAAAGACATTTTAAAAGCCTTAGAATCAGAGGAAGATGGGGTGGTTAAGGTTGGATATGCTCTCTAAGATCACCAAGTCCAACTGTTTCCCCCAGCACTGTCAAGGTCAGCAATAACCCATGTCCCCAGGTGTCACATACTCACATATTTTTAACAGTTACAGGGATGGGGACTCCACCACAGCCCTGTGCAGCCTGTTCCAGTGCCTTGCCACCCTTTCTATGAAGAATTTTCCCCTAATATCCAACCTAAACCTCCCTTTGTGCAACTTGAGGCCATTTCCCTTGTCCTGCCTCTTGTTCCCTGGGAAAAGAGCCTGACCCCCACCTGGCTCCAGCCCCTCACATCCTTTGGAGCTGTGGGACCCCACCAAGGAATGGGGTTCTTCACCATCAAGGAGCAGCTTGCTCAAATCATAAGACATGGAATGATTTGAGCTGGGAGGGACCTTAAAGTTCATCTCATTCCAATGCCCTGCCATGGGCAGGAACAACAACCATGGATCTCCCAACCACCTTCTGAAAACAGTTGTGGCAGTCAAGCTGGGGAAGAGCAAGGTGACATCTTTGGGTCTCTCCCAACCAGAGATGCTGGAGCCTGTGCTCTTCTTTCCCTCTCTGGAAGGCAGCAGATGACAGGACTTTGAGTTGCTGTCTCAAACCCCAAAGCTGTATCCCAGTTAGGAAAAACAAGTGCTGGTGACATTCCAAGTCTCCTGACTCACAGCAAGTTGCTGTCCTGCCTCAGCAGCACATTTTGTGCTGGAATAAAACAACACTCCCTGAGCACGTGGTGGTCTCGGAGTGCCTGTCAAGGCCCTGGTACAAATGAGATGTGAAAACTGTGCTGATTTTATTAATAGTAAAATTCACTACTCATGGGGTACCTCAAATCCTCTGTACTTTCAGCAGCCCAGACTTCATGTTCCAGCTCCTCAGATGTGAGTTTATTTTCAGAGCTCCAGCATGGCTCTGGGAGAACTGCTGCTGGCTTTCCCTGGATTTCTTGCCAAGAGGTCACAACAGCTCGTTTGTACTCAGAGCAGCAGAGTTTCTCCTACTCCATTTCCATAAACGTGGGGCACCATCCTGGCTGGAGAGCTGAGCATCCAGATCTGCTGGTGCTGGACCAGCACTGGCCTGGCCCTGCTGCCAGGAGCTGCTGCTGGGGTGCCAGGATTGGACCGTGGAGAAAGCCACTGTGCCCTGGGCTGAGCCCCAGCGTGGGCAGCAGGGCAGGGGCGATTCTGCACTTCTATACCTGCCCAGGTGAGACCTCACCTGCAGAGCTGCCCCAGTACAGAAAGGAGCTGGGGATGCTGGAGAGAGTCCAGAGGAGACACCAGGATGAGCAGAGGGATGGAGCAGCTCTGCTGTGAGGAAAGGCTGAGGTAATTGGGATAGCTTGGCCTGGAGAAGAAAAGGCTTTAGGGTGACCTAGTTGCAGCCTTCCAGTACTTGAAGGGAGCCAACAAGAAAGATGGAGAGAGAAAGAAAGATAGAGAGAGACTTTGGACAAGGGTCTGGAGAGACAGGACAAGGAAGAATGGCTTCACACTGAAGGAGAGTAGGTTTACACTGCATATTTTGAAGAAAGTATTCCCTGTGACTGTGGGGAGGCCTAGAGAGGCTGTGGCTGCCCCATGCCTGGCAGTGTCCAAGGCCAGGTTGGACACTGGGGCCTGGAGCACCCTGGGGTAGTGGCAGGTGTCCCTGCCCATGGCAGGGGGTGGAACAAGATGAACTTTAAGGTCCCTTTCAATCCAAACCATTGCATGATTCCATGGTTCCATGGTTCTATTCCTGTAGGGAACATGGAGGGTGCTCCATCAGGCCAAGCAGCCAGTGGAGACTGACTCACCCCTGTGTGTCCCCATGCCCCGGATCCTGGCTGTCACTGAGCCCAGCAGCTGCAGATGCAGGTGGTGGGGGTGTCCTTCAGGGGACACATGGATGCTCCCAGTAGGGACAGAGCCTGGTCACTGCTCCAGGCAGACACCGAGGATGGTGCTGGGGCAGTGGCTGAAGGGCAGGAGAAGCTGTTGGAGCACAGTGTCACTGAGGCAGAGTTCAGAGGTGACTCCTGACAGGCCACCTGCCAAGGTCACCATGACAACAACCGACCAGCAAGAGCAGAGACAAACGGGGCCATGGAGGAGCAGGGCCAGGCACGGCCTCGTGTCACCTTCTTCACAACATCCCAGAGCCAGCAGAGCGGCTGGCCTCGGTGCAGGGCTGGGGCACCCTCACACTGGGCTGGGGCTGGGGAACCCTCACACTGTCCTGGGGCTGGGAAACACTCACACCATCCTGGGACTGGGAACCCTCACACTGTCCTGGGGCTGGGGGACCCTCACACTGTCCTGGGGGACCCTCACACCATCCTGGGGCTGGGGGACCCTCACACTGTCCTGGGGGACCCTCACACCATCCTGGGGCTGGGGACCCTCACACTGGGCTGGGGCTGAGGGACCCTCACACTGTCTTGGGACTGGGGAACCCTCACACTGTCCTGGGGCTGGGGGACCCTCACACCATCCTGGGGCTGAGGAACCCTCACACCGTCCTGGGGGACCCTCACACCATCCTGGGGCTGGGGGACCCTCACACCATCCTGGGGGCCCCTCACACTCCAGGAACAGGTCTGTGGGCCTCTGACATGAAGCCCCTTCTCCCAAGAGCAGCCCTGCAGATTGGGACCTTGACTTGGACTACCCCCTGCCCACCTGCAGCAGCCACACCAGTGCCCAGGAGCTGCAGCTCCTGGAGGAGCAGGTGAGGTCTCCTCTTCCCTGGGACAAAGCTCATGGCCCCTGTGGCACAAGGAGGCCTTTAGGTCTTCAGGCAGCTGGATCAGGAGCGGTGCCAAGGCTCTCTCCAGTGGCTGGGAGAGGCAATTGTTGGATTTGGGCCACCTTTGACACAAGTGGTTGTGCCTCCATCCCAAACTCAGGACACAGCTGTCATATCCTAAGTCACATGTGGTTTGGAATAACCTACAGATATCATTGGCCACAGGTTTGACCTGAACTCAGATATTGTTCTAATGATATGCTGGAAGAGAATAAGTCTAGATTGGATTTTGGGAAGAGATTCTTCCCTGTGAGGGTGGGCAGGCCCTGGCACAGAGTGCCCAGAGCTGTGGCTGCCCCTGGATCCCTGGAAGTGTTCCAGGCCAGGCTGGATGGGATCTGGAGCTACTTGGTGTGGTGAAAGGTGTCCCTGTGGATTGAAGCAAGATGAGCTTTAAGGTCCCTTCCTGGGCTTCTCCTAAGCCCAAATCATTCAGTGATTTAGTGATTCTCTGACTCTGTGATTATGCATATTGGAGCCTTTTGCTCAGAGATCACCTGGGCCACAGTGAGGGATGCGGTGGGATCTGTCTCTTCCTGAAGACAAGCACTATTTTAGAGTTCTTCATTTCATGGTAGGAGAGTGGCAATAAAGGCTTATGTTTGCTCTCACAAAGGTAAAAAAATTTGAGAAGGCCAAAAGGAAAACTCATCGTCTCTACAAACAATTACGGCATCAGTTTTTGAAAGAACAGGAGAGGAAGATGGCGTGGAGGAAGACGACAGCGGAACAGTTTCAAAGATCCCTGGAAGTGCTCGATCGCAGGAGCGGGAGGGTGCCCGGCCCCAGCTCCCGTTCGGGGGCGGCTGAGGCGAAGCCGTCGGAGTAGAGCAGCGTCCAGAGAGCTCCTCCTGCAGGCCGAGCCCCGGCTGCCGGCACAGAGGAGCTTTAGGAACCCAATCCTACAGCAATAAATCAGTGCAACCCCTCTGGTGCTGCTGCCCCCTGGGATCGATGGGAATGGGGTTGTTGGAGAGCCTGGGCTGGAGGGAGCAGTGAGGGAGCTGGGGGTGTGTGACCGTGTTCACAGGGGTCTCAGGATGAGGGAAGAGATGAGGATCTGACTCCATGTTTCAGAAGGCTTGATTTATTATTTTATTATATATATTACATTAAAACTATGCTAAAAGAATAGAAGAAAGGATTTCATCAGAAGGCTGGCTAAGAATAGCATAGAAAAGAATGAATAACAAAGGCTCTGTCTCAGACTCTGTCTGAACCAGCTGACTGTGACTGGCCATTAATTAGAAGCAGCCACATGAGACCAATCACAGATGCACCTGTTGCATTCCACAGCAGCAGATAATCATTGTTTACATTTTGTTCCTGAGGCCTCACAGCTTCTCAGGAGGAAAAATCCCAAGGAAAGGATTTTTCATAAAAGATGTCTGTGACAGGGGTGTTCAGCCCAGAGAAAAGGAGACTCAGAGGTGACCTTGTCACTCTCTACAGCTCCTGAAAGGCGCCTGTGCTCAGGTGGGGCTGGGCTCTTTCTCCAGGAACTGACCGAACCAGAGGACACAGCCTCAAGCTGTGCCAAGGGAGATATAGGTTGGATGTTATCTTTCATGGAAAGAGTGATAATGTTCTGGAATGGCTGCCCAGGCAGGTGGTGGAGTCCCCATCCCTGGGTGTGTTTAACAAAGCCTGGATGTGGCACTGGGTGCCAGGGTTTAGTTGAGGTGTTGGGGCTGGGTTGGACTCAATGATTTTGAAGGTCTCTTCCAACCTGGTAATTCTGTGAATTCTGTGAGGCAGCTGCAGGAGGGAAACTCCTCTTCAAGGGGCTGCTGTCCTGTGAGGGAGTGGGAGTGCCATGTGAAAGGGATGGAGTTTTTCCTTGGCTCGTGCCTTGGGAGTGGCCAGGCACTGCCCAGGGAATGGGCACGGCCCCGAGGCTGCCAGAGCTCCAGGAGCCTTTGGGCAGCACTGCCAGGGATGGACAGGGTGGGGTTGTTGGGGGTCAGGGCAGGGACAGGGGCTGGGCTGGAGGATCCTGTGGGTCCCTTCCAGCTCAGGAGATTCCATGACTCTGTGTCCTGCTTTTCCAGCCACTACTGCAGTGTTTGAATTTCATAACATAAACCTTTTCTGCTTGAGATGAAGCTGCTTATTTTTTATGCTTCCCAGTGACCTCAAGGGAATAATTGGACCTTGGAAGATTGCTTCCACATCCTCAATCACGTCACATCCTCAGTCAAGTGCTTCCTTCACTGGATTGAAAAATGCCCAGTACCTTCAAGCTGTGCCCCTCAGCTGGGATTTCTCAAAACTGATGGGAGAGGCACAGCTCAGACAGCAGGACAGCACAGGAAAGTCACATCTCAGCACCCAAAAATCAAGAGCCATCAGGCCTTGGCAATAAATTCTCCATTTACTGTTAAAATTGTTATTTAAAGAAGCACAAAACTTTCCCCTAACCTCTCCATAGACATAATTCAGGTGCTGCAAGACTCTAGAAACACTGCATGGAAAATCAGGGTTTGGCACCTGAAGTGGCTTCAAACCACAGATCTATCAAGTCTTGCTTTTCCAGAGTATTTAAGGTATATTCTTGTCCTTCTCCCACCTGTGATAAATCTTCCCTGCATCCTTTCCTCTCCACGGACAGACCTCTCCCACTTGATCTCTGTTTTTGCCTGCTGGGTTTGTCCAGGAAAAGGAGGATTTGCTGTTCACCAAATGAACTGGATGATCTTTAAGGTCCCTTCCAACCCAAACCATTCCATGGTTCACTGTGACAGCTGCTGGGCAGGAGGGACAGGGAACATCTCTGGTCATGCAGGCACCAGTGCCAGGCTGGTGTCCACCTGCACCAGCTTACTTGGTGGCTGAAACCCAAGAAAATATGTACTGAGATGAATAAAAACAAAATGTCAAAAAGAAAAAAAATGTCAGAAGTTTTTAGAGAGGAGCCTGGAGGTTGTCACTGCCTGGAGGTTGTCACTTGGGGGTGACCCATGCTGGCCACCCCTGGGGTTTTCCTTTTGGGAAGATGCTGTGGGAAAAGGAGAGCATCAGAACCAAAGAGCACCCACCCTGCCCACTGGAGGAGGGGATGGCCCCGCGTGGTTCCTGGCACGCAGCAGCACCCGGGGGGATGTGGGATGTGTCCCCTCCTCGCCGGGGAGGCAGAGGGGCTGCAGGGCTCTCACAGAGCTGCTCTGTGCGGAGGGTACAGAGCTCAGCCCCTCTGTGCTGGGAGGAGCCTGTCACCGGCGGCTCCGCTCCCCAGCTCGGTGCTGTCCTTGGTGCCACCATTGCCACGGACGGTCAGCCCTGGCACGCAGCAGCACCCCGGGATGAAGAGCCCCAAGCCGGGGTGATGCCTGTCCCCCTCTGCCCTCCCCTTACCCCCTCCCCAGCACCGTGGCCTTGAAGCCTCTGGAGCAGCTGGAGCTTGTTGGGGAAGATGGAACAGGAAAGCCTTATAAATATGATTGTCTGGCAAAAGATTTTGAGAATATGGAAACTATAAGTGAGATTGAAATGAAAGCAAGCTTTGAGATCCCTCAGTTACTGAACAACTGGAAAACAATGGCATGGCCAGCTGAAGGTGATCCCCTTTTGATGGAACAACACCCTCTGCTTGCAGACAGCTCCAAGGGTCAGAGCAGACCCTACAGCTTGGCAGAAGGGCCCAAAGAGGAGTTTTTAGGGTTTAAAATGTAACACAGTATGGTAATGTAATGATTCTTATAGGCTGTATGGAAATGCTATAGGATTTGTATCTTGTATTAGATTGGTTAGTGAGAATTAGAATATTCAACACAGAAGGAGATTTATTGTACTGGAACGGGAACCTCGCTCTCTTACCCCTTTTACTCTCTCACCCTCCCATCCTCTCTGCCCCTCTTTTCTCTCAGCCCTGCCCCAGCTGTGTTTGGCAGCTCCCAGCAGGGCCCTGCCCCCAGGCCCTTTGCAATGAACCCCAAGTTCCTGACCTGGCCTCAGACATCTCTGCTCTCTGTCCATCCCCACCGTCCCACCCCCGATGCTCCTACAGGAGCTGGGCGGTTCCCGGGCAGGCCGGGGGGGTTTGGCACACCCGGGGTTGGTGTCGGTGCTGACCGAGCCCTGTGCGCTCCCTCTCGGCAGAGCCAGGGAGCAGCGGGCTGTACCTGGGAGATGGAGGCTGTGACTTGCTGCAGGCTCACGGAATCATTAAAGTTGGAAGAGCCCTCTGAGAGCATCAAGTCCAACCATTCCCCCACCACTGTCCCCTGTCCCCAGGTGCCACATCCACATGGCTGTTCAATCCCTGCAGGGATGGGGACTCCAGCACTGCCCTGGGCAGCTGTGCCAGTGCCTGAGCACCCTTCCCATGTAGGAATTGTCCCCAAATCCACCCTGCTCCTGGCCTGGCCCAGCATGAGGCCGTTCCCTCTGCTCCTGTCCCTGTTCCCTGGAGCACAGCCCGACCCCCCCGGCTGTCCCCTCCTGGCAGGAGCTGTGCAGAGCCACAAGGGCCCCCTGAGCCTCCTTTGCTCCAGGCTGAGCCCCTGCCCAGCTCCCTCAGCCTCTCCTGGGGCTCCAGCCCCTTCCCAGCTCCGTTCCCAGCCCCTCCAGGTCTCTCCTGTCATAAAGGGCCCAGAACTGGACACAGGATCTGAGGTTTGGCCTCAGCAGACAGATTAGCACCAAACTCACACATTCTGGTCTCAGTGCTCTGACAGCCCCAGGGACATTTTCCTGTGCCACATCTGCCCACAGCTGGCTGTATCCCTCTGCACTCCTGCTCCTGCCACCCAGCTCCAGCCTGGTGCTCTCAGAGCCAACCCAGCACCTCCAGCCCTCCCGTTTTCCTTGTTGGGTCCTTTAGCTCAGAGCTTACACCAACCCCACTTCTCTCATCCCTTCAGCCAGTTCTGTGCTGCAGGGACTCCCTGGTTTCTCTGTGCCCCGTCTGGGCCTTCCTGACAGGCTCTGGGGGCCAGGGAAGTGCAAACTCCTTCCCAACTGTTCGGGATACAGATGCCATCATCCCACTGACAGCGGGACATGGGAATGAGGAACAGCAGCGCCAAAGCTGCAGGAGGGATGTGCTCAGGGATCAGCTGGCCCTGTGGAGTCCTGCAGGCCTTGGTGTGGTGCCAGAGCTCCATGCTGCCAGCAGGGCACAATGTAAGGCTACAGCCAAAGGACTCTGGCAGGAGGGGACTTGTCACAGACATGTTTTATGAAAATCCTTTCCTTGGGATTTTTTCTCCTGAGAAGCTGTGAGGCCTCAGGAACAAAATGCAAACATTGATTATCTGCTGCTGTGGAATGCAACAGGTGCATCTGTGATTGGTCTCATGTGGTTGTTTCTAATTAATGGCCAATCACAGCCCAGCTGTCTGGACTGTCTCAGCCAGTCACAAGCCTTTGTGATCATTCTTTTTCTATTCTGAGCTAGCCTTCTGATGAAATCCTTTCTTCTATTCTTTTAGTATAGTTTTACTATAATATATATCATAAAATAATAAATCAGCCTTTTGAAACATGGAGTCAGATCCTCATCTCTTCCCTCATCCTGCGACCCCTGTGAACACGGTCACAGGGACTGGCCCTGCAGTGACAGGATGGGGTGCTGCTGCCTGCAGCAAGGCTTCATTGTGTGCTCCTGCTCTGTCACCAACATTTCACAATCAGTTCAAATCATGTCCCTCCTTGGTGTCTCTTCCCTGGTCCCACACAGGGGTGGGTGGTAGCTGGAACAGGGGAATTATTTGGGCAAACCAGGCTGGGGTGGATCATGTTTTTCCCGGCAGATTGACCTGCCAGCTCCCACACTCTGAGCTGTGCTTCCCTTTGCTGCAGAGGAATGGGATTCAGCACCTGGAGAGGGGTTTGGGTGGTGGCTGAGGCCAGCTGGGGCCAGGGGAGTCCATGGCCCTCAGGTATCTGTCACAGTCCTGCTGTTGGAACACAGCTGGACTCAAACTGTAGGGGACACTGTGCCAGGGACTCCAGGCTCTCCCTCCCCTGCTTGGACATGCCCCACATAATTTGGATGCTTGGGCAGCTCTGGCTCAGGCAGTGATGCAGTCTGGTGGGTTTGGGTGCAGAGAATTGTTTGAGGATAGATCTGAGGCTTTTCTACATCCTGGATGAGGTGGGATTGACGCAGGTTTGGTGATGCTTCATCCAGCTCCCAAAGTGACCCAGTTTTCCTCCTGGCTGAAGAGCTGCTGCTGGCCTGGAGCAGTGTGGAGCTGCAGGACGAGTCAGGGCTGCTCTGGACATGTGTCATCACTCCCATCTCCTCCTGCAAGGTGGCAGTGTCTGTAATTACCCAGATCCAGGAGGGAGCAGCAGTGATCCACAGTTTTCCCTGCTTCAGAGGAGGTTTGGATGTGACCCACGGCTCCACCCCTTTCCTTCCTCTCTCCCTGGATGTCACAAGGACTTGCTGTCCCTTCAAGCAGGCTGTGCACACCAGACTCAGGGGACTCTGGTGACAGTCACTGGCCAGTTGATGCCATCTCCAGGTCATGGTTGTCAACAAGTCCAAGTCTGCCCTTCATGGAGAGCAGTAGCACATTTCAAACAAAGCAATCAGAACACTCCTCAACTTTGGAAAGACATTCTTTTCATGATGGATTTCATTCCAAAATATCTGCAGTGCATTGTGGCAGCCTTTCAGGGGGATCAGGGATCCCTTCTGGAGTCCTTGTCAAGAAAAGCAGCAGCTCTCCATGTCTCAAGGGCTGTTCTCTGTTGTGTGATGAGCTCCATGAGGACACATCCAACTGACAGAACTCAAATCACAGTTCTGCTGTGCTCTCAATCATAGTGCAGCCAGGAAATCACAGATCTTCTGGATCCCAGTTGCTGAATGAGAGCTTTAGAAGGTGTTCCTGGGGAGGTCAGTGCTTTCCCTGGAGGCTACAGGGCAGCCTCAGAGTTCCAGCTGTCCCTTCTTCCCACAGCGGGCTGGGGATGTTCCAGCTTGGGGTGGGCCCAAACCCAGAGTCACTGTCACACTCAATCCCATTCTTGATTAGAATCAGTCCTTTGGCTGAGCCACTCAGGGCAGGAGGGAACCCACATGGAGGTCACTGCTCCAGGTAATGGGCCTGGAGGAAAATGACTTGGGGGTGGTGGAGATGGTACCAGGTATGCCAAGTGTCCCCTCATCCATCCTCACCAGTGCCACACCAGAAAGCCCAGTCCTGGTGGTCCCAATACATCTCCCACCACCAGCCCCTCTTTGCTTTGTGTAGGGAAGCAGTTGGGAATGGGTGAGCAAAATTATTCCGGCACTTGGACACTCCCTGCACAGAAATAAAGGAGCTGCTTGGGCCAGGTGTGATAAATAGGTATGATTTGTGCTGATAAAAATTGAAACAGTAATCAATATTGATACAGTAATTAATATTTGAGAATAATAAAACAGTTAATAGTTAAAAGTTGTAATGCCAAAGAAGAGAGGGAAAGGAGGGGCTCCACCCACCCTCCCCCCTTCCCAGCAGATGTTTTCAAGGACCACAGGAAAGAAGCTGGAGATACAGTTGCTAAAAATGACCAAGAACCTGGTTGGGTCCAAGAAAATGCTAATTATAAAGGACTTATTGCTTTGATATGTGGATGCAGTGATACGTTAGTCTTGGCTTACGTTGTACTGGCTTGGTGCGCATGTGTAACCCAAAGGTGAATTAAAGGACAACGAAGAAGACTACAGGGCCTTCATCAGTGACGACCCCCAGACTTGTGCGACCACCAAACCGAGTGGTGGCGCATGCATGGTAAAGGTGGTAATGAAGGCGGAGACAGAAAAGTGACGAACCGAAAATAGGAGGAGATGGTATTGACACATGGCATATAAGGGGTGACTTTCACTTGGCAAGCTTGTACGTGAAGTGGCAAGGGTCATTGAACCCTGCCCTCCATACCCTGCGGTTGTTTTTGCTTATGCGCTATTATTTGAACCAAATTATCCCTTGTTCATATATTTTCTAAACTATTTGATTAAAATTGTTACTACTTTTAATATTGTTTGGCCTTTTTATGATGGGATAATTGGGCAAACATAACACAGATAAGGTTGGGACCCGGGACAAGGCTGCCTGTGAGGGCATGGCCACCCCACCACTGTGCTGTGCCAGCTCCTGCGAGGGACAGAGATCGCTGTGAGCGTGGCCTGGAGCTCAGCATTTGCTGTGTTTGCTGCTGGAAACCAAACCCTCCCCTCCCGAGGGCATCCATGGGCACAGGCTGAGGGCAGGCTGCAGGGCAGCGTTCAGGGGCCATCGAGTTCTTTGCAGACGTCAGTAAATCACAGGTAAGCAATTAACTCAGCCTGTACAGCATCAGCATCTTCATCAGCTGAGGTTCATTATCACTTTATGGCCCTGTAAAACCAGCCACGTTAATAGTGCGGCTCAGGGGAGCTCTCTTGTGTCCTGATGATTCAAAACAGCCCCTTCGGGGCTCCTGGACACCCACTGGGCTGACCCGCGCCTGGCAGACGTCACCTCGTGGTGGGGATAAAGTTTATTCTTCGGGTTACTCGTCGTGCTCTCAGGATCACAGATCTGGGCAGCTCAGAAGAAACGAGCCGACTCTTCCCCCTCACCCCTCACAGCCCCCTCGGCACCATGACACACCCCAACGCCCGGCAGTCGCGGCAGCGGGGCTCCTCATTGGACAGCGGCACTGCCAATCAAACGACAGGAGGCGGGGCTAGCACAGCTCGCCGTGAACGGCCGGGAAAAGCCCCGCCCCCTCGGGTCGCCTGGCAACGGGAGGCGCTGACGGCGGGATTGGGATCCGGACCGGGATCGGGATCGGGGTCGGGACCAAGATCGGGATCGGGATCGGCACCAGGATCAGGATCGGAACCGAGTGCGCTTCAGGGGTGGAGGCCGCCTGGGGCCGGCATCCCCCAGTAACCGACTCCTGAGACACCCCGTCCCGCCCCCGGGATGCCCAGGGCCGCTGATCCCACGGAGCCCCCGGATCCTCCCGCACCGGCCCCTCGCCGCCCGCCCCTCGCACGGGGGTGTCCCCACCGGGAATCACCGCCTCGACCTCTGACTGCTCCCCGGTCTCTGGGTCCTCCTGCTGTCCCACACCCGCACCAAGGGGACCCTGCACTCCCTGTCGGCCCCTCCGCCACAGCTGTCCCCATCTCCTCCCCTCTCTCCTCCTCTTGCTCTGTCCCTGCCAGATCCCCTCTCCCTCCTCCTCCCTCTGACAGGGACAGGCCTGGAAGGGCAGAGGTTTCCCATAGAGGTTTCTCACTAGGAACCCTCCCCTCCCCTCCAGGGTGGCCCCAGGGCTCTCCACACCCCTCTGGGGACAGCAGAGCTGCAGCTTGTGCTGCTCTACCTCAGCTGCTACTTAAAAATTGTTGGGAGCTTTCCCCCCACCCTTCAAAGCCAGGAATCCATCACCCCCTTCCATGGGTGTTTGACAGCTGCTCTGGGACAGAGACCAGCTATAATCCACAACCCCATGTCCTGACCCCTGCCCAGACTCAGAGAGAACTCCACGGTAATCTTGGACTCTCATGTTTTCCCAAATTACATAATTTCTCTAATCCTGTAACTGTGTTTTCCTTTTAGAGAGAAAATCCAAGAAAGGAGATTACGTGACAGCAGCAGCACAGGGACCTCCATTTTCTTCCAGAGTCTCACCTTGTGTAAGAGCTGCCGTGTCCTTGCTAGACCTGAAACCACCCAGGCCAGTGGTGTTTCAGTGAATCCATAGCAAGAGAGGATCCAGCTGCATTCCAAGCATCCTCACGAAGCAAAGAACCTTGGTGAAGGCAATGGCAACTCCAAGGAAGGCAGGGATCCCCTTAGGTGTCATGAAGGTGTTAGATCCACGCCAGCTAAAGCCTGACAGCACGGAGGCAGAAAGAATCATGACTGTCTTGGATGAGACCATTGTCAAGCTGGAGATCACCAGGCTGATCCCACGGATTACTGGCTCCCTGGACAGGTATGCTGGGATGCTGGGACCTGAGATCACAAGCAGCCTTTTGGAGCTTCAGAAGCTTTCAATGGAAATACAGCAGCTGCACACCAGCGCTGGAGATGCAAAGACCTTGAGAGCTGCAGAGAAACGCCTGAAAAGTTCCCTGAGAAACATCCTGAGGCTCTTCCTGGTCAACCCCTTGCTTTACCATGGGCTGAAATTCGAAGTTCGGGTGAGAGAGTCAGCAGCTGATGCGTTCATCAAAGCCTTCATGGAGTTCCGGGACTCCATGCTCGAGAGGCTCCTGACCACTCCTGATGAGGAGAGGGAAATGATTCAATTCATGAAAGACATTTCCCTCCAGGTTGAGAAGAACACAGAAGTGATCTCAGCTCTACAGGCACAGCTCGAAGGACTCATCCAGGCTCGAGATGAAGAGGTATGACCTTGTGGGAATGTGTTTTCCAACCAAGTGGAAAGTTGCTTTTTACTGGAGCAAAACCTTGCTAACTATAAACCGATCCCTTTATTGCAGTTCCTAAAGAGCAAGTTTCAGAAATCCTTTCTAAACCAGATCTAAAACTTAAAAATAATATTTTTATTGTAAAATATAATGAAAAATGCATATTGCACGCTTGATTTTTTTTAAACTCAAATTTGGCATGTTTTGAACCTGTTGTCACCAGCCAACTTGAACAATATAAATCCCTGCGTTCCAGAGGAGTGGCAGGACAGGCACAAGCTGCTGTGGTGGTATCCTGGCAGGGTGACAATGCCAGCTGCTTCATTCCCTGCTGCTGAAAGAATGAAAAATCATTACAGGGAGAGATTGCTCTGATTAAAATCCATTTTTAATATTTGCTCTGTCTTCACTCTTGCTTAAAACCAACATTTCTGCGACTCTCAACTCTAACAGCTGCTTTGGAGCCTTTGTGATTAATCAGTGATTATACAAATTACATGAATCTTTAATTTTATCTGCAGCTGAGATGCAGATAATTGACTGGGCACTTCCCAGGCACTTTCCCAGCCTGTGTAGCAAGCCCAGAGCTTCTGACAACAATCCTTTGTTTTCTACCTGGGTTTCTCTTTCTCCTCCCTGCAAGAGGGGTTGGCTGAGAAGGTTTTGCCCTGCTCACTGGTGGCAGAGCCAGCTTTCCCCTTTCCCTCTGCTCCTTGGAGTTCTGGGAATTGAGATTTTTATGTGCACTTTGGCAGCTTGTCCGGGACATGGGGAATAAATCTGTTTCAGTGATCCCAGCTGGGGATTTCCCTCCCTGAGCTGTGTCCCCCAGACAGTCACTCAGAGCCTGATGCAGCCCTTGAGGGAGCCACAGGACCACTCCAGGGAATCTGTTTTGGCTGCTCCTCAGGTGGCAGTGCCAGTGGGGCTTGGGATGGTTTGTTCACTCTGTGCCTTTACTAACAGGTTCCCAGAGGAGCCAGGGGAAGGTTTCCAAAGCTCCTGTGTAAATCTGACTTCCCTCAGCCAGCAGTGGCAGGGCCTTGGTGCTACCTGAGCTGGCCCCTGGGGGTCCCTTCTTGGATCTCCTCCAGCTTTTCTTCTCCTGCTCACCTTATCCTCAGGGGCATTTCCCAAAGGAATTCTTCTTTTTTTCTGGTCTAGGTTAGCAAGAAGGACAAAGAAATCGAAAACCTCAAAACCGCCATGGAAGATCTGGCCAAGAACTGCAGGACTGAAATCCGGCTGCTCATGAAGGAAGGAGGAAAGCAGAAAAAGGGGGATGAGGAAGCCTCCCAGGAGAGGTGTGCCAGGCTGAAGGAGGACATTCAGCACCTGGGAACACAGTTCAGTGCACTGGTGCTGGAGCATCGAGCCTCAGAGCTGGTTCTCAGGAAGGTAAAGGGGAGGAGAGCCCTGGGACAGGAGGTTGAAGCCTTTTTGCAGAGCTGTCAGCTCTGGCTGCTGCCTGCTGCAAGGAGTTCCCTGCTCCCTGCTTGTTCCTGGCAGGATGCACATGGTGTTTGTCACAGCACACCCGCCCTGTCCTCATGCTCTGCTGATTCCAGTGCAAAGCAGCCCTGCAGCGACAGCAGGGACGGAGCTGTCACAGGTCCTGCTCCTGCTGCCTGGGAACACCTTCCCACTGTGCTGTGACACCAGGCAGGGCTCAGGGCAGCCAGCAGGAGCAGGACACGTGTGGGATAGTGACAAACCAGGGGTCTGCTGTAGGGGGAGCAGAGCAAGCAATATTGGCTTGGTAGAAGGCATCTTGTAGAGCTGATTTATTGTTCAGGGTGGAATGGAGCTGATGCTGAGGGCTCAGCAGGTGCTGCACTGCCCAGCTTGGCAGAACAGACAAGCCAAGGAGTCAGGCTGGGCTGAAAGGGGGAGAAATGTAACTTCAAAGAATCATCCCAGAATAGTTTGGGTTGGAAGGGACGTTAAAGACCACCCCTGCCATGGCAGGGACACTTTCCACTGTCCCAGGGTGCTCCCAGCCCCAATGTCCAGCCTGGCCTTGGGCACTGCCAGGGATCCAGGGGCAGCCCCAGCTGCTCTGGGCACCCTGTGCCAGGGCCTGCCCACCCTGCCAGGGAACAATTCCCAATTCCCAATATCCCATCCATCCCTGCCCTCTGGCACTGGGAGCCATTCCCTGTGTGCTGTCCCTCCATCCCTTGTCCCCAGTCCCTCTCCAGCTCTCCTGGAGCCCCTTCAGGCCCTGCCAGGGGCTCTGAGCTCTCCCTGGAGCCTTCTCCTCTCCAGGTGAGCACCCCCAGCTCTCCCAGCCTGGCTCCAGCCCTTGCAGCATCTCTGGTGCCTCCTCTGGGCTCTCCCCAGCAGCTCCAGGTCCCTCCTGTGCTGTGCCAAGGACTGGGGCAGCTCTGCAGCTGGGGCAGAGGAGCAGAATCCCCCCTGCCCTGCTGCCCATGCTGGGGACTCATGCAGGGCTGGGAGATTTCAGGGTTGGGGCAGGTGCAGCCCTCACCCAGCAGCACCCCAAAGTCCTTGTCCCCAGGGCTGAGCAGATTCAGGAGGAGGAATGGGAGCAGCAGGCAGGCTCAGCCCCCTGTAGCACCAACTCTGCCCTGAGCAGAACACACTGGTGACACAGAGAACTGAGAACTGGAAAAAAGGGCATTTTCCTTCTCACTTTGCTCATCCTGAGTATTCTCTCCAAACCAGTGCAGCCTTCCATGGGTAGGAAGCCCGGGTGGTGATGTGGCATGTGGCACTCTTGCATTGGGTGGTGCAGCATGAAGGGCTGGGCACTGACAAAACATCAGACCCAAGTCAGAGCTGCAGTACAAGGCCCAAAATCTTTGGCAGAGTGGCTGTGCCAGGCAGTTCCTGCTGCAGTTCCTGCCACAGCAGGGCTGCTTTGGAGAGCTCAGCTCATTCCAGCACCCCAGCAGATGCATTTACTGACCACAGAAACCTCCCTTCCTCAGCAAGTACAAGTTGTACTTGTGGTCTAAATAGCTCAGGTGGGACCTCGTGATGGCCTGGGAGCCCTTAGGCCATGCTGGGGTTTTGCCACACAGGAAATGGAGCAGGAATGATTCCACAGAGCACACATCCAGAGCTGGAGGGAACCTGCCCCAGGCTGTACAGGAGCACAGCCACTGTTAAACTGTTGTACAGCCAGAAAGATCTCTTTCTTTTAACAGGTACCACCATCTTCTGAGTACTTTCTGTCCCAAATTCAGGTTTTGCAGTTCTCTCCTGCTTCAGTTTCAGGCTGGTTGCCTCAGTTTGTCGATGACTTGCCACATTCCATCACACACGTTCATTTCCTCCTGCAGAAAGCAACTTCCAGGTGCTGCTCATCCCCCCAGCTCCATGCTGTAAACCAAATAAAGCCCTCTGGGAATGTCCCAGGAGAATCCTTAAACCAGGGCAAACCACATATGTGTCAGCTGAGGGAAGCTTGTCACAGGGAGGAGGTGAAATATTCAGATATATAATGATGCTGTGGCTCAAATACTTAGATATAATGGTGATGTGGCTCAAAGTTTCCCTGTTTTCTCACTCAGGACACTTCTTACCAGGCCTTAGATGTCTTCAAGGATCTAATCTTGTTTTGTTTTTCAGGAAAAGTGCAAAACAGAGAGGGAAATTCAGGAATGGGTCCAGAAATACGACACAGACATGACAGAAAAACAGGTGTTGGCTTTAAGTGCTTTGCTCTGCCATAAAGTGATTTCCTTAGGTAGATTCCTGTCCAAAGGGACACAGAAGACCATGGAAGTCAGAGGCAGTTTAGCATCCAGGCAAACCTACAGGAAAGGGATCTTTGTCCTGCCTCTGTGTCCAGGAGTCCTCTGCTCCTTTGGCTTTAGGAAAAGTTACATCCACTCAATCCCACAGTAAATCCCACAGTATCTGTGGGATAAATCTGTGCTAAATCCCACAGTATCTGAGGGCAAATGGGTCACCATATTCTGTCTGGGATGTCCACCTGATGCCAGGAAACGGGTTTTTCAGTTTTGCTCCAATCCTCAATCCTCATGGCCCTACCTGGTGTCCAAATTCTGCTCCTGTTCCTGCTGAATCCTTGGGGGATGTGGTGGGTGTTAAGAAACCCAACAGCCTGCCCACAACTGAGCCATAACAGGCTCAGGGTCACATCAGAACCCCCAAAATTTGCCTCTAGGAAGGCCCTGGGGGCTTTCCTGTTCTTGCAGTATTTATGGGATTGGATAAAAGCTGCTGGATTCCTTACAGAGCAAAATACAGGGAGGGGCCTGAAAGCTGCTGCTAATTGTAAGGAATGATCCCCTGTCAGATGTTTAATAATGGGATTATTTTGGTTTCCTGTCCCTGGAGATGCAGAAGCCCCATGGTTTGGGGCAGAATTTGTCAAGGCAGACCCACCCCCACACTGACAAAACATCAAACCCAAGTTAGAGCTGCAGTACAAGACCCAAAATCTTTAGCAGAGAGGCTGTGCCAGGCAGTTCCTGCTATAGCAGGGCTGCTTTGGAGAGCTCAGCTCATTGCAGCACCCTGGCAGATGCACTGCTGGTTCTCCAAATCTTCCACTGTGTGTGGGAGCATTTTTCAGGGGAGCATCAAGGCACTCAGCACGTCATGAGACTCCTTGGGTACTGGGCACATCCCTTCCTTTTGAATCCCTTTGGAAAGGCTCCAACCAGTTGAGGTTCCATGGTTTGGGATGGGTTTCAGGACCCCCACCTGGGGGTGTGGGGAGAAGCTGCTGCCCAGCTGTCCCTGATCCCTGCTGTCCTGGCAGACCACATATGATGAGCTCCAGATTGCCTACGACGAGGAGAAGAAGCAGTTGGCCGTGCTGATGGAGAAACACGCCCTGCTGATCCAGGAGTACACCCTGATCGAGGAAGAGCGCAGGATTCTCCAGGAGAAGGCAGAGGAGGCTGAACGGGAGGAGGCCAGGAGGAACCAAGCTGCCACCTGCATCCAGGCCTACTGGAAAGGCTACTTTGTGCGGTGCAAGTACAAGTCACTACGGAAGAAGGGAAAGGGCAAGGGCAAAGGCAAAGGCAAGAAATAAAGCCCCAAATAATTTTCTCTCCCTGCAAAGCTGCGGTGTCTGAGCTCTTCCAGATGAAAGCATTGAGAATTGTTAAGGTTGGAGAAGACTTTTAAGATCATCCAGTCAAGCTAGTACCACCATGTTCACCAGTAACCCTTGTTCTCAAGTGTCACATCCATATGTTTTATGAACACTTACAGGGATAGTGACTGTACCACTTCCCCTGGCAGTCTATCCCAGGGCCTCAGGACCCTTTCCACAAAAAAAAGTTCTGTTAATATTTAATATAAACATCCCCTGGCACAACTTGAGGCTATTTCCCCTCATGCTGTCATATCCTACTTATGTGGATTTGACAGCCTACTCCTGACTTTAGGGCCCTTCCTTGCAGTCTCCCTTCCCAGGAGAGAGCAGTGGCACTGGTGAGGCCCCTCTCTCCTCAGACATGGCCACGGAAGGTGTGTTCCCTTCTTGGCAGCCACAAGAGATACTGGGATCCATGAGACTTGAGAAGTTGGCAGCCATGTGGATAGTTTGGGGTGTAGTTACATCAAGAAGGACATTCCCTGTCCAGATAGACTTCAGTTCCCAAAAACCTATAGCCTCCAGGGAGACCTTAAAGGCCCTTCCAGTGCCTAAAGGGGCTCCTGGAGAGTGGGAGAGGGACTTGGGACAGAGGGAATGGCTTCCCAGTGCCAGAGGGCAGGGATAGATGAGATATTGGGAAGGAATTGTTCCCTGGGAGGGTGGGCAGGCCCTGGCAGAGAGTGCCCAGAGCAGCTGTGGCTGCCCCTGGATCCCTGGAGGTGTCCAAGGCCAGGCTGGATGGGGTTTGAAGCAGCCTGGGATAGTGGAAGATGTCCATGCCCATGGCAGGTAGTGGAACTGGGATGAGTTTTAAGGTCCCTTCCATGCTAACCCATTGCATGGCTCTCTGAAAAGCAGCATTTGGAGTGCAAAGCCCTCTCAGGCTGTTGCAGACCCAGGAGTGGCCCTACAGGCTGCCTCAGTGTCCCTGGTGCTCCTGCCTGAAGGAGGCTCAGGGAGGAATGGCTCACCCAGCTGCAGAGGGGCCGGAGCTCAGCCCAGAGCAGCACAGGGAGGGTCCCTCACCCTCGGAGCTGCCCAGCCTGGAGCCCAGTGCCCTCTGGAGAATTCCCAGGGCTGGGGGAGCCTCCTGAGCGCCTGGCATAGCTGTGACAGCGTGTGAAGGTGATGGCTGAGGATAATGGGATCAGGGGGATCAGAGAGGATCAGGGAGATGAGTGAGACGTGATCTATGATGGGGGGGAGAACGAAAAGGAGAGGATCAAGAGGAAGAAGGAAGGGGAAAGGGAAAAGGGAAGAGAGAACGAGGAAGGGAAAAAAAAGGCTGGGAAGAGAAAGGGGAAAGGGAAGAACCCTCAGCAGACATGGGAACACCTGGCCGGGTGGCACTGCCACAGGCCTCCACACTGCCCTGTGTACAGGCACCTCCTCAGGCACAAAACCCAGGCCCGTGTGCTGATGGAAGGAGCGGGTGAGCGGGACACAAGGATGGGGCTTCTCCTCCCAGCAGAGCAGGCGGCACCCAGGAGGATTTTTTTACGGGAACATTTATACGTAACAGTTTCCACCATGCCCCCCGCCCCAGCCCCCTGGCATGAAATGGCGGCGGGGGGCCAAAATGGCGGGGGCTGTGTGAGGGAGGGCGCGGTGTGAGGGCGGGGGCCGTCCGAGGGCGGGCGCCGTGCGCGCCGTTCCCGCCCCGCCGCCGGGGGGCGCTCCCGTCCGCTCCCCTCCCCGTGGGGCGGTCACGTGGCGGCGGCGCCGCCCCCGCTCGGTGCGGACGGGCCGGGGCCGCCCCGGGAGCGGCGGAGCCTCGGCCGGGCCCCGCGGGGTCTATGGGGAAGGCAGCCGCGCTCTGCGGCGGCGGCACCCGCGGGCTGGTCTCCCTCCTCAGCGCCGTCCCCTGCCTGGCCTGCCACGAGCTGCCGGCAATGAGCGCCGAGCCGGGCGGCCGCGGCGGCGGGGGCCCGGCGGGGGGAGCGCCCGCCGCCCCCCCGGGCTCCGACACCTACAAGGGCTGGCTCTTCAAGTGGACCAACTACCTGAAGGGCTACCAGCGGCGCTGGTTCGTGCTTAGCAATGGGCTGCTCAGCTACTACAGGTACCGGGGCCGGGGGCCGGGCAGGGGCCGCCGGGAGGGGGGATGGACCGCGGGGGCTGCGCTGTTGCACAGCGAAAATCGCCGCGTATTGTTTAGTTTGGGCTTTTTTTCCTCTTTTAAAGCCAAACTCAGGTTTTGATCCTGCAGAGCCGCGGGGGTCCAGCGGGGCCCCGGGATGATGGATCGCCCTGGATCTCCCATCCTTCTCTCTCTCTCTCCATCCCTCCGCTCCTGGTGCAGCAGCTCCGGCTGCTACAGCTGCCCAAATCACACCCTTCCATCCAAACACCCCAAACCCTCCTCCCTTAGCTGTGTAACCTGCTCCTGGTCCTGCTGTACCCTGCCGGACCCTGCGGGTCCTTCCCCAGCGGTGCCCGCGGCTGCGGGCGCTGCGGTGGCGGTGCAAGCGTGGCCTGGGATGCTGTGCTGGGGATGTCGGCCTTGGGAAGGCAGCCCGGGCTGGGGCTGCGCTCCTGGGGGGCTGAAGGGAGCTCCAGCAGCAGCTCCGAGCCGTGCCTGGCTCCCGGCACTGTCTGACGGGCTGTGGGCTCGGCGAGGAGCGTGTCAGACACCCCGAGGCTGAATCCAAAGCGGTGTCATCTTCGTAGCGTCTCTTGTGCTGCTTGTCTCACTTGGGCGGTGAAAATACAAATGTGGATGTTGGTGTTGTTATCCTCCCTGTGTATGGTAGCAGGTGGAACGACAGGAGCTTTAAGGTCCCTTCCCACCCAGACCATTCAGGGGTTCTGTGATTTGGATTATGTTTATCCTTCTCACTGGGAACACAAGTGCTCTGTCACCCTCGGTGTTGTGCAGCAGATGTTGGCTGTATTTCAGGACATGGAAACAATCCTGAATATTAAAGATGGTTAAAAGCTTTATAAAATAGTAACTCTTTAAAGTGCCAAACCCCCTGAGACAGGAATTCTCTATAAAGGTTGTGCCAAAGCTGTTTTTCCTCCCGACATAAAGTTCATCAGCTGATTTCCTCCTAGCTCCAGCTGCTGACACGTAGCCTGAAGCAGATTGCAGAGCTCCAGCTCCCTGTCAGATGTGAATATAAACTCTTCCAGCTCTAAGAGACCCCTGGAACCTGGGTTCCAGGGCCAGACTACAGCAGGTAACAGTGCAGAAGATAAATGATGTGGTTATCTACTTGGAGTTGTTGAAAACCCTCAAAGAACTTAAGCCAAACAACCTCCCCCCAAAGATATGTAATTACCTCTCAGTAATTCAGCTAATTTACTGTAATCCTTTCTGGAATGCCCTAACTCTGCTCAAAAAGGCTGATGGAGTTTAACACCCCATTTGTAACCATGTCAGAATATTATTTTTGCGTGTTGATGCCGAGTCTGTCATGAGTAAACAAGTGATTTTCTTCAACAATTACTTTAGATGGGAACAACCTGGTTTATTTTGAGACCATTTGATCTGTTTTAGGCTGAAACAACAAACAGAAACACCCAAGGAAATTATTCTGAGCTGCATGTGAAGGAGTTGAAACTTTGTGAAGCTTTCAGGCAGGGCAGACCTTCAGCAGCTGCTTGGGGAAAAGGATGCTGGAGGATTTTGTGCTTCTTTTCATCTCTGGGCTTGATGACAACTGAATTAATTTGGTTGTGAGTCAGGAGTACAAAAATACAGTGCAGAACACGTGGTGAAGCCTTTCCTAAGTGGAGAAAAGCCTCCATGATACTCTTCAAACCCAGCACTCTGAAATAGTGCCTGTGTCAGCTTGAATTGCTCATCTGGGAGCGCTCCTGGGAGACAGTCTGGGGTAAAACCTGGCACTTCTGTTTTGATAGGAGTTCTAGCTCCATGACAGGAGCCAGGCAGGTGTCAGGCTGCTGCCTGTTCACTGAGAAAGAGCATCTATCTGTATTTGTCTATCTGTAAATGTTCTATAGAGGTCCCTGGCATTCGGAGAGTCACGGGTCCTGCTTTCTGCTGGCTCTTTGTGCTCAGCCCAGCTCAGCAGGTCCCACAGCAGAAGTCTCCTTTCCTGCCCTTGCAGGTGAATTGCTGTGCTCTTCTCGTGTTGTCACCTTGGTAGTTGCGCCTGATTTAGCTGGGGCTGCTCAGGAGGAGCTTTGTAGAAACTTCATTTTGCTAAAATCATCTAAACTGGGAAGGCTGCCCCGTGGTGCCCAGGCTGCCTCCGTGAGTGGATTGATTTTGTTCCAGGTTGAAGCTTTTTGTTGCATTTGGATTTCCTGCCTCTCGCTGTTCAGCTTTAAACCCCAGCCTGTCACGTTGCCTGGAGGGCTTTGGTGTGCAGAGCTGAGCTGCTGAAATCCCGGGTGTCCCCTTGGTGTCCCTGGAGGTGCTGCTGTGTGGGTGGCTGCTGTGCCATCCTCTGGAGCTGTTCTGAGTGAGAGGTTTGCTCCAGCAGCCCAGTGCGACGCCTGTTTGCTGCCCAGTTGGTTTCACAGGGACAGTTTGCTGAATTAAAGCTTCTAATTACAACATTTTCCCCAAATGGAGCATTTAAAGCCTCCTGTAGCTTTGCTACATCGATGAAGACATCAAGCCTTGCTGCCAGGGAAACTTCATGTGCCTTTGCTTTGTATTCCCTCCTCTGAACCTGTGAAAAACAACAACTGCTGAGGAATTCTTGAGGAGTCCCTGTGCAGTACCCTCCTCTGGAGGGAGGTGTGTGGGTTCAGGAAGTCCCTAAATCCACAGCAATATGGTTGGACCATTTCACATGCCCTTGATGGGTCCTCCTAGGTTGTTTTTGACCAAGTGTTTTGGCTGATTCAGTGATGCTGGCGTGGGAAGGCAGTTTGGGGATGCAGGACTAGTCTGCTTGACTTGCTAATGATCCAAACTCTCTGAACTCCTCTTGCTGCCACTCAGATTTGTCATTATCTATAATTAGCAGCTCTATGGGAGAATCTAATCACCTTGAACAGATAAGTGTTTTCAAGGAGATTAGAGAGGATCTGCAGGTGAGTATTAATTCATCAAAGACTGGCGTTGGCTCATGTGACCATGGATGCTCCAAGTGTTGTGTTCTCCCAGCAGCTCCTTGACCTTTCTGAGAGTTCTGGGATGTGTTGGCTCCTCTGTGGGATGGGCTGGAGCTGGGCTCCTGTGGGTTGGGTGTCTGGAGAGCCTTCAGCAGTGCTTTGTGTGGGCATGGGGTGTAATGATGAAAGCAATGACAAATGGAGAGGGGAAAACCATGTTATTGCTGGGAAGGGAAAGGCTTCTCCATCAAGCAGCATTAACTCCCCTCTCTGAGCAGTGATGGGTGCCTGGGGCACTTTAGCTGTCTTGTCTGGGTCATCCTGCAGCTCATTTCCCTGGAAAAGCTGTGTTTCACAGAGCAGCATTCTTCACCAGCTCTGTTTATGCAGCACTTAACTCTTGGTTGGCATCAGGAGGGCTTGAGCACAACCCAGAGATGTTTTTTGTGCTGAGACTCCACTGAAAGCTGAGGAGGGGAGTTCGGGAAGGAGCTTGAGAACCTCTGGTGATGGTAGAGATGTGGGGGGTTGAGGGAGCCCAGGAGGGACCTCTGGGAGCCCCCAGCCCTGCCAAGGCCACCACTGACCCATGTCCCCAAGTGCCACATCCACGTGGCTTTTAAGTCACTCCAGGGATGGCGACTCCAGCACTGCCCTGGGCAGTTGTGCCACCCTGACCACCCTTTCCATAAAGAAATTTTCCCAATATCCAACCTGACCCTGCCCTGTCCCAGCCTGAGGCCGTTCCCTCTCCTCCTGTCCCTGTTCCCTGGAGCACAGCCTGACTTCCCTGGCTGTCCCCTCCTGGCAGGAGCTGTGCAGAGCCACAAGGCTGAGCCCCTCCAGCTCCCTCAGCCGTCTCTCATCACACTTCTGCTCCAGCCTCTGAAATCTCCAAGGTGTGAGCTTGCAGAGCCTCTCCAGGCCCCTCTTCCAGTGTTGGACCACCCTTGGAGGGGAAAACTTTTCCTCACATTTAGCTTGTACCTGATAGAATGAGGCACCATGCTCTCCTGGAATGATTCCTGTCCCTGTGCAGACAATCCTGGAGTGTTTGTGTCTCTCTGGGTGCTGGAGCGTGCAGGTTTCCAGGGCAGCTCTGCAGCTCCTGGTGACTTTGAGCTACTTGTTTTTAAACAGTGATGAATAATTGGTGTTCCCAGTCAGCTTGTTTTCCCGTGGCACTCTCTGGATCCATATGGTGCTTTGCTGTTGTTCCTTGCTATTTGCCCATTCTGGAGCAGCTCCTTGCTGTGCTTTGTCCCTGGGGACATGGTGCTGCCACAGCTCCCTGGGGACACTGCATGGTCACAGGACACTTGGGGGTGCCATGGGGTGGGGGGCATGATGCTCTTGGGGCTGCTGGTTCCAGGCTGGGTTGCTCTGCTCCCAGTTAGTGCTGTGGGGGAGGTTGGGCTCTCTTCAGTCCAAACAGCAACTGCAGCTGACTCTGCAGGAGGGTGTGAGACAGGGATCTTCTCCTTAGGGATGTTTCCATCATGGCTTGGTAATTAGTGCTGGCTGAGGGGGTTTACAGCTGTTGCCTGGTTCTGTTTGCTGGTTGCAAACTGTGATAAGAGCCATGAAGCATCTTTTTCCTTTGTTTCTATACATATAATCTTCATTTGGCTAGATGGGATGGATGTCATCCCTCATCCCATATCCCTGCAGGTGTTCCAGGCCAAGCTGGGCAGGGCTTGGAGCAGCCTGGTCTTGTGGATGGTGTCCCTGCCCACGGCAGGGGAGTGGAACCTTTAAGATCCCTTCCCACCCAAACCATTCCATGATTCTGTACTGGCCAAATACTTAACTTGATGTAATTGTAGAAGAAATATAACTGATTTGTCTAAACTGTGAAGGGGCAGAGAACTCTGGGTTTGTGTGGAGGTACAGCCGCCTGTGGTGCTGTCTCCATGTTGGGCACGAGGGGATCTCTCAGGTACCTTGGCTCCCACAGCAGTTTTCACTCCTGGAGCTGTTGGCAGGTGTGGAGGGTGTTTGTGGGCTCAGCTGCCAGGCTCCTTACCTGAGTGAGGTGCCTGTTCCCCCTTTTTGGTGTGCCCTGGTCCAGGTTCCACTGCTGGAGCACACACTGTGCAGTTCTGCTGTGCTGTCCCAGGCAAGGGCTGGGGTCACTGTCCAGCCCTGCACTCTCCCCCACGGTGCTGCAGCTCCCTCAGCTCTGCTGGAGTGGGACAGCAGGGGCTGTGCTGGCCTTTAGGAGCAGAGGGTGGTGTGGACTGGCTCCTGCTCCAGGACTGTGCTCAGCCCTGGAAAACCCTTGCTCTAGCTGCTGTCATGTTGCTCCAGGAGCAGGCCGGCTGTCCTTTGCCTGCAGAGGTGACTGGCATCACCTGCCTCTTCCTGCAGCTCCCCTGCTTGTCTTTTTCCAGGGAAATATGCATTCAGCTCTGACTTGGCTTGCTCCAATTACAGGTTTAAGTTGGTGCTTGTATGGCCTGTCATCCTCTGTACCCACAGTGAGTCACTGGGGAAGGAGCTGATCCTTCTTGTCAGGAGTATTGTGAGGAACCTGCTGTGCTTTTCCATGCAGTATCCCTCGTATCCTGCCTCATTTTCCCCTGAAAAGGAGTTTCCAATCAGTGCAATGTGCTCTGAGCTCACCTCTGAATGACCACGATGTTCACTATCTGTAGGTTGAGTTATGCTGCAGCAGGTCAGACTACTGAGCTTCTCTGTATTTTGTGCTTGTGTATCAAATGTTGTAGCTGGGTAACTCAGCCTGGTAATTTTATATGCCTGAAGTGTTATCAGTGATATCAGAGCCCTCTGCTCACTGCAGGTCTGTTCAGCTGATGGCCAACAGCTCAGGTTGTCACCCTGAAATGTGAGCTGTCCCAGCCTGCTATCAGGAGGGCAGGCAGCATCCTGGAGATTTACCCCTAAATAAGATAGTGCTTCCAAACCTGAGCTGCCTGGAGGTGTTAAATATCCCTTCAGGTCCTCATTATACTGTTCAATTATTGTGGCAGTTCCTACAGCACCGTGACAGAGATCTTTCTACACTTTGCATCAGCCTTTGTTTGGTTTCACTCAAAAAGCTTGTTTAATAATTAATGCCACAACACTGCTGTGTCTGAGGGCTGGGGCTGGGCTGGAGGAGAGCAGGGCTGGATGTGAGGATGGTGCTGGGCAGGGCAGTGGTGCTGACTCACAGCCCTGAGTGTGAGTGTGAGTGCAGGGCTGGATGTGAGTGTGGTGCTCACTCACAGCCCTGAGTGTGAGTGTGAGTGCAGGGCTGGATGTGAGTGTGGTGCTCACTCACAGCCCTGAGTGTGAGTGTGAGTGCAGGGCTGGATGTGAGTGTGGTGCTGACTCACAGCCCTGAGTGTGAGTGCAGGGCTGGATGTGAGTGTGGTGCTCACTCACAGCCCTGAGTGTGAGTGTGAGTGCAGGGCTGGATGTGAGTGTGGTGCTCACTCACAGCCCTGAGTGTGAGTGTGGTGCTCACTCACAGCCCTGAGTGTGAGTGTGAGTGCAGGGCTGGTGCTGAGCCCGGGCTGTGAACGGATCAACGCTGCCATTAAACATGCAGATGGGAGCGTGGGACTGCGTGTCAGTGCAGCTCTGCCATGGAAGCAGAACAAATGGGAGCAAATCTTCTCTTTGGTTCCCTTCCAGGCACTTGGGATTTGCTTCCCCCTCTGCAAGCCAGGGCTGCTGGCAGGGCTGGTTTGTACCTGTGCTGTCCCCAGGTGATGCTGCGGGCTGGAGCTGCTCACGGGTCACATTGTGACACTGATGGAGCTGCTGCTGTGTCAGCACTGGTGACTGTGCCCAAACCCTTTGTCACCTCTGTGTTCCCTGCCCTTCCTTTCACACCAAGCTGTGTTAGTATCCACTTTCCTTGCTTTTTTTTATTTTTATCTAACTCTTCAAGGCTATTTCTGCTTTGAATCACGACCGGATAGATGTATGTCCCTGCAGTGACTCAGGGGGAGGTGCTTCACTCCCTAAAAATAGTCCTAATCCTCCAAATCTTTCTGGATGAGAGCACTGGCTGGGCACGCGTGGCTGTTTAAAGCAGCTTCTGCAATGCATGTGGGGGTAAATATGGTGAAGTGGGAGTCAGTGCCTTTCTCCTTTCCTTCTTTAACACAAAGCAGTGATTCTTAATCTGTTGTTAATAGCTAGAGCAGGTTTCTTCTAGGAACTTTATAAGAAACAGAGCAGGAAAATGTTGTCCTTGGGGCCTGCTGGTTGTGTATTGCTGTTGTGAGTAAGATGTTCTCACTTCAGGCTGGTTGTTTGTCACAAACACCTAAACACTGTGGCTGGGTGGGCTCTCAAACAGTGAACTCTCCTTGCCATGGCACAGCCATGGATGTGACTGCAGGGCTGGGAAGCCTGGATGGGAGCAAAGCTCCTTTGGGGAGCCACGTGTCCTCCTGGTGCTGGTGCTGTTGAGGTCCATGGTTGGTGTCCTCAGGGATGCTCCCCGGGACGTGGGGCTGTGTGTGCTGTGTTCCAGCCGTGCTGTGTTGCTGTTTGTTCCCAGCTGACTCGGTGCTTTGTGCTGTCACTCACCCCAGCACAGAATTAGAGTATTTGTCACAGCAGCAAATATCCATGGCAACTAATTCCCTAGCTCTGGAAATCTTCATGATTTTTGAAGTTTCTTTTTTTTCCTGTGAAATGCACAGGGGTGGTTCCACCAACTTTTTTTTTCAGGTCTTCTGCAACTGTCAGGAGTGGTGGCTCTTCTTGGAAGCGCTTGAAAAATACACCGGTGCCAGTTCGGAAGATGGGGTGAGTTTGGGTGGATTTGGTGCAGCATGGACATGGATAACTGGGGTGTGCTCATGGCAGTGGGACACAGACATGCCCCTCCTCTCCAGGACTGTGCAGGAGTGGAGACCACAAGATGAAAGAAGCAGATTTTTGTCTTTGAGGTGTGGAGATGTGCAGCAGGTGGGGGTGGCAGCTGTGCCCACAGCTCGTGAGGAGTCAATGAAGGTGTGTCAGGGGAATTTTAGGTTGGATTTTAGGAAAAGGTTCTTCCCCCAGAGGGTGCTGGCACTGCCCAGGCTGCCCAGGGAATGGGCACGGCCCCGAGGCTGCCAGAGCTCCAGGAGCCTTTGGGCAGCACTGCCAGGGATGGACAGGGTGGGGTTTGGGGTGTCTGGGCAGAGCCAGAAGTTGGACTGGATGATCCCTGTGGGTCCCTTCCAGCTCAGGAGATTCCATGACTCTGTGATTCTGTGTTAAGTTTCAGCCTTTGGTTTGAAGCCCTTTTGGAGGAGTCCAGGAACGCTTGGGTGGTGCCTGGTGTCAGGGCTGTGTTCTCCAGCAGCCCCATCCTTTGTTCTTGGATGACTTGAGACCTTCCATCATTTCTGTTTCCAAGCAGGCCCGTTCCTGTGACTGATGCTGGGTGCTGTTTATCTGCTGTTTATTATTCCCAAGTTGCCACTGTGGTGTTTCCCAGCAGGGTTTGTGGAGCAGAAGGCACTGCAGGTTTATAGTGTGTGGTGAGGTGGAACTGCTCTATGGCTTTATTTTATCCCAGCAGAGTTTTCCATTCCTGTCAGCTGTGTCTCTGTGGTCTGTGCTGGGGAGAGTCTGCTTGAGGCTCCCTGGCTTTGCTTCTCTGCTGGGATGGAACTTTCATAAGCAGGAGGAAGAGAGTGCTCAAACTAAAAGTCATTTTTTGGTGGTACAAAGGTGACAATCATCTTAATACTGCATAATTTACATGTGGCACACAGGACACACTGTCAGCTCCCACTTGGACTTGTCCACAACATGCAGGGTGTGATGGTGGTCACAGGGGTCTTAGGATGAGGGAAGAGATGAGGATCTGACTCCATGTTACAGAAGGCTTGATTTATTATTTTATGATATATATTACATTAAAACTATACTAAAAGAATAGAAGAAAAAGTTTCATCTCAGAAGGCTAGCTAAGCTAAGAATAGAGAAGGAAGAATGATAACAAAGGCAGCTGCCTCAGACTCTCTGTCTGAGCCAGCTCACTGTGATTGGCCATTAATTAGAAACAACCACATGAGACCAATCCCAGATGCACCTGTTGCATTCCACAGCAGCAGATAACCATTGCTTACATTTTGTTCCTGAGGCCTCTCAGCTTTTCAGGAGGAAAAATCCTAAGGAAAGGATTTTCATAAAAAGATGTCTGCGACAGCAGCGCTCCCTTTGGGAGCTGGGGTGCTGGTGGTGCTCTGGTTAGCTGTATCCTCTCAGACATTGATTAGGAGTTATAATTTGATTGGTTTTGGTAGCTGTGATGGGATCACAGTTCATTAGTTGCAGTATTTGCTGTGTAATGTGGTTAATAACGGGTGAGTGCCCTCACAGCCCAGCTCTGGGTGGTGCCAAGTGGAGCAGAGAGGTCACAGGTCTGGAGTTCAGAGGGACTGTGACACCCTGGAGCTGCAGGGTGATGGCAGCCCTGTGATGCTCAGCAGAGCCATTGCTGCTGGAAGCAGCTTTGCAGAGGAGCCCTGGGGACAAAAAGGTGACCAGGAGTGAGCAGAGGTCAGTGGTGGCTTTGGCTGTGTTAGCAGAAGTGTTGAGGGGAGGGACTGTCCCCTCTGCTCAGCCCTGGGGTGCCCTGTCTGGGCCATCAGTGGGGCTGGAGCAGAGGAGACCCCACAGCTCCATGGTGGAGGGTGTGAGAGGGGACAGAGCCTGGCTCTGCTCGTGGCAGGGTGAGGCACAGGGCTGGGACAGCTCGTGGGGAATCCTGCATGGACACATGGGAGCATGCTGGCTTGGAATGAGGACTATTCAGGCTGAACACTGGGACAGGGATCTGGGGAGGTGCAGGGAGTTCATGGCTGTTCCAGCTGTGCATGGGCAGGGTCCTGAGCAGCCTTGTCCGGAGGCAGATGCTCAGAGCAGGACGCTGCACCTGAGGTGCCTCCCAGACACATTTCATGAACCATTCTATGATTATTTGTGACACTTTTTGCCTTCAGCTCTGGATGCTGATGGGGGATGAAGAAGAGCCATGTCCTGTCTATGGCTTGTCCTCTCAGTGCCAGGGGAGCCCTGGTGATTTCTGTGTGTGAACCCTTCAGGCTGTTTCAGACCATCCTGCACTTCCATGGCACTCTGAGTTGGTGGAGGAGCTGCCTGACCCTGGGACAGCCTGAGGATTGGCAAGACAAATTTATGGGATTATCTGTGCTTTACTCCTCTGTCAGGCTTTTATCTGTTAAAGCTCATTATAAGTACAGTGTTTTGCTGCAGCACTTGGGGATGCAAAGACCCAGTGGTGTTGCTGATCCTTTTAGGGATTGGCTTAGGAGCTGCTGGACAGGAATTTTCCTATTTTTTTGCCTGTGCAGTCCCTGGGATGTCCCAGCTGGGTGCTGCCTGGGAACTGTTTTCCCAGGAACCTGCATTTTTTGGTGGATAAACATTGAGTGTGCGCTGGGTGAGGCATCTGCCTCTCCCTCTCTGTCCCCTTCTTTTTCACCACCAGGAAAGAAATAAAAATTTCTGCTTCAAAGTGGAAAAACCTATGCCTGCAGACTCCTTGGAAATGCAGTTTTAAATTTGAAAGTTGACTTGTAGAGGTGTGGAAATTTGTGTTTGTTGCTCTGTAACAGGCTCCCTTACAGCTGCAGACATCCAGCCTGGAATTGTCACTTGTAAGTGCCTTGAGAGGCTGCAGCTCTGTATCTCAGCACAGATAAGGTCTGTAATTACTGGATGGGATTGAATTCTGCTGCACAACTGCAGCCCTGAGGTGCCTTTGCAGTGCAGGAATGAAACCTCTGGCTGCCCATAGCTGACATTCCCCATTTTTGGAATGTTGTAGCTTAATTTAAGCACAGAGCCCACGCTGTGAGAACAGGATTGATCCCATCAGGATTTGTGCAATTGATTTCCAAGTGCTCAACACCTGAACAGGCTCAGTGGTTGTGAGAGTCACGTTCTGCAGGCAGTGGAGGCTGAGAGCTTTGCTGAGGAATCCCTGTGGATGCTGCAGGGAGGCAGTGATGCATTGGAGGAAGCTGTGGGATTGTGGTGAGGAGCTGCTGTGGTGCCAGGCTGGGGTGTCACAGGGTCAGGCTGGGGGGGAACAAAGTCTTCAATCATAGAATCATGGAATGGTCTGGGTGGGAAAGGACCTTAAAGCCCATCCAGTGCCACCCCTGCCATGGCAGGGACACCTTCCCCTGTCCCAGGCTGCTCCCAGTGCCATCCAGCCTGGCCTTGGGCACTGCCAGGGATCCAGGGTGGGCACCCTGTGCCAGGGCCTGCCCACCCTGCCAGGGAACAATTCCCAATTCCCAATATCCCATCCATCCCTGCCCTCTGGCACTGGGAGCCATTCCCTGTGTCCTGTCCCTCCATCCCTTGTCCCCAGTCCCTCTCCAGCTCTCCTGGAGCCCCTTCAGGCCCTGCCAGGGGCTCTGAGCTCTCCCTGGAGCCTTCTCCTCTCCAGGCTGAGCAATCCTAAATCTTTCAGCTATAATGTAATGAGGTTAATGTTGGCACTTTGGTTCAAGGTGTTTCCCTGAAGATTTACAATTTCTATAGTTTTAGGAAGGACAAATTTGTGAAGTAGCTAAAACACCAGTATTAAATCAGACATTACCCTGAAGTGAGGCATCCTCATGGGTGCAGAGGGAATTAGAGTTTTCTGTTTGTAAAGGAAATAAATACTGAGCCCTTTGTCCCATGGGGCAGGTACACAAACTCCACTAATAGCATCAGTGTAGCTTTAATTTCCAAGTTCAAAATAAAACATTGCCCTTCTACCATATAATAGACCATTAGACCATTAGGTGTAGTCTTAATTTACAAATTGGTTTATTTCTAGAACTGCTGATGTAAACCCAGCAGAGGCACTGGGGATGTGCCTGTGTGGCATTAGTGCAGTCCTGTGGTGATGGCACTTTGTGGGGACACATCCTGCTGCTGCACCTTCATCCCTTCACAGACCTCATGGAAGTGTTTGTGCCGTGCCAGGTCTCTATAAAAAGAATCTGCTCCCCTGTGCAAGTGTTGGAGTCAGAACAGCTCAGCTTGAGTGAGCCTGGATGTGATGTGATCCTGCTCCCTCACTTGGGAAAAGGGCATTGTGCTGCTTTTCACTGCTCTGTGCTCCTTCACATCACAGAGTTGTGGAATATCCTGACTTGGAAGGGACCCACAAGGATCATTCAAGTCCAGCTCCTGGAATATGTTCCTGTGGGAGAATTCCCTTCTGTGGCCTGGCTTCTGTCCCCTCTTACGCCATTTTTTAAAATCTCTGATAACATAAAAATACATACAAAGTTGAAAGTTTAAACCTGCTTTTCTTCCTGTAGAAGATTGAAGAAATAAAATTGTGTAAAAAAGAGTTTTCAATGAGTTTGGTGGATCCTGGGAAGAGAGGAGGAGGATGGTCATAGCTTTATTTGTCCCCTGCATGAAATCCTGCTCAGGAAACCAGCTGAGCACTGGGCTCTGTTCTTTGGAGCTCAGCTGGGCTCTCCCTTCTCTCTTGGGACACTTCCCATGTGCTCCCTTGTGTGCTTTGGGCTCCTTTGGAGTCCTCCCAGCTGCTGAACCTGCCAGGGCTGAGGGTCCTGCTGGAGAGACAGGCCATGAGCCACCGCTGGGAGTCATTCATGGGTGCACAGAGTGGCTTCTAGGCCAAGATTGGCCTTTTATCTGTGTAAAAATTTGTATAAACAGGTGCTCTTCCCCACGTGGGATGTTAAAACTGGAGAGCAGCATTCATCTCCCTGCTGTTGGCTGGGGAAGATGAAAAGCTCTGGAAAAGCCCTGGATTGTTGGATTGCTTGTGGTGCTGGCTGCACTTGTGGTGTTTGTTTGTTGTCTCACACCTCACTGGGAGTGTGGATCACTGCACAGATCCTGCTGGCACACATGGCTCTGCTTCTCCTGTTTTCCCTTTTTCCTTGTTTTCCCTGTTTTCCCTGTTTGTTTCCTGCCCTGCACAGCACCCAGCCTGTGTGTGGTGCCTCTGCTCCCCTCCTCGGGTGGCTTTGTCCTTTTCAGCAGCCAGAGCCCCGCATTCTGTTCTGTCCCAGCACTCTGGTTTGCAGTGTGGGAGAGGCAGGGGAGGAGGTGTTCTGTGGAAGGGAGCATTGCATGCAGCTCCTACGGAAATGAAAGATGCTGAGGGCTAAAAATAAACCATTCCCAGCCCTGTCCCTGTGACAGGAACTGCTGGACACGAGCTCTCAGGATGGAGGCTTTAATGTCCTCTGTGGAGCACCAGGCCCTGGGCTGCAGGGGGATTTTGGGATCTGCTGGCACAATCCTGCTGCTTCCCAGGAGCCTGAGCAGCTGAGGGGGGTGTGGAGCTGCCTGGCCAAGCAATGTGTAAAACTGGTGTTTTTCTCATGAAAAAATAACAGCTAAAGAGGCTCCAAAAGAGCTGGAGAGGGAGCTCAGACAAGGGCCTGGAGTGACAGGACACAGGGAATGGCTTAAAGCTGGAAGAGAGTAGATTTACATTGGATATTAAAAGGAATTGGTCCTTGTGAGGAGGGCAAGGCCTGACACAGGGTGCCCAGAGCAGCTGGGGCTGCCCCTGGATCCCTGGCAGTGCCCAAGGACGGGGCTTGGAGCACCCTGGGACAGTGGGAGGTGACCCTGTCCAAGGCAGGGGTGGCACTGGATGGGCTTTAAGGTCCCATTCCATGATTCTGTGCATTGCTTGTTTGCCTTGGTGTGTACAGCAGGAGCCCCTTGGCTGCCCAGAGTGGCTGCTGGAATGGGAAGGAGTGGCTTTGGATGAAGTGCTGGTGCTGCTTTTGTGCATGTGAACCTTTCCAGCGTGGAGCAGAGTGCTGGGATGGCAGCTGGGTGTTGTGGGGGTGTGAAGGTGTCCTGTGCAGGGGGAGGATGGCCTGGCTTGGCTGCAGCCAGGGCAGCACACAGGGGTGAGAGTGAAGGGCAGGACTCAGATTGTGCTGAAACAACTGAAATGTTTCTGCATTAAAACCTCGGAGCATTTATTGCACCACACAACTTGTCTTGCAACACAATGCACTGAAATAACACAGAGAGTCTGGTCTGAGCAGTTGGGAAATTGGCTGAAAGCTGCAACTCATCCTTGTCTGCGTGTGAGAGCTGTCCCTTGTGAAGGTCAGTGACTTTGCCTTCCCTCTTGGCTGTTCCTGGTAACCCACAGTCAATATCTGCAGGGTTTTTGCAGAAAATCTGCAGCCCTGAATGATCCCAGAGCATGTCTTGGATTAGAGATTTATGGAATGGTTTAGATTGGAAGGGAGTTGAAATAGCATCTTGTCCACCCCTGCCATGGCAGGGACACCTCCCACTGTCCCAGGCTGCTCCAATGTCCAGCCTGGCCTTGGGCACTGCCAGGGATCCAGGATGGGCACCCTGTGCCAGGGCCTGCCCACCCTGCCAGGGAACAATTCCCAATTCCCAATATCCCATCCATCCCTGCCCTCTGGCACTGGGAGCCATTCCCTGTGTGCTGGCACTGAGTGCAGGAGGATGTTGGGTCTCACAGTGAAGCAGCTGGGATGTGCCAGGCCTGTCCCCAAGCTGTTGGCCAAAGTCACTTTGGCACCTGCAGATTTGATCCAAAAACACCCTGAGCCCCAGTCATGGCTCAGTAAGTGGTTAATTCTTGATTTCTGTTTTAAATCAAGCTCTTGGCATTTCCAGCATCTGCAATGCCAGCTGCCAGCAGTTTTTATTTTATGGGTGGTGTTGTAAGGGATGGGAAAGGTCTTGCACTGTGCCACACTGCCCCTTGCTCACACTGCTGGCAGGGTTTGCTGTGCTGCTTGCATTTCCCTCTGTTTGCTCAGCTCTTACAGGAAACCTGCTCTTCCCAGGCTTGCTGACCTCAGGACTCCTCAGGAGCGTGTCCTGCAAGGATCAGCTGATGCTTTCCTGGGCATGGAGGTCATGGAGGCACCTTGTATGCAGTAAAGTTCATTCTCCCTCCTCCTGGAAGCTGCCTCCACATAAACCTGTAGCAAAGTGCTTGTTGAACTGAGGATTTCATAGTCATGAGCTGAGAAACAACAGTTCAGCTTTTAGATATGAAGTTTTATCTTTCTTCTCATGCCTTAAAATAGAGGAAAATATATATTTATGCAACCATGTGGGCTTTGCACCCAGATATCTCTCCTCAAGGAATATTTCATCCAGAAGGAGATTCTGCATCTAGATGTCTGTCCCTAAGGAAGATCTCATCCACACAGAGATCCTGGGCTAGAACTGAGCATTGTTTGAAAGCTGGCAAAAGTCAGGAGTGTGATGACTTTAGAGTGATGTTTGAGGTCACAAACTGTATCTCATGTGCTGTCTCTGAGGGAAATTTATTGGGTACTGAAAACATTAACATTGACAGTAACTTGCAGAAAAGAGAGATGCTTGCAGCATGGAAAAATTCTTGGGAGTGAGCTTTTCTATCCACCCTCAATCTCTGAAAGATGGGGTGAGTCTTGTGCTTGAAGCAAATACATCCCTAAAGTCTGTAGTCTGGAAAACCAGGATTTTTTAACCAGTCTGAATATTGTAAATGAGATAGGAATTGATGGGATAGGAATAAAAATGGGGTTTTAATGTTGACTCTGTGTGCCCTGTGTGCTATTATGTCCTTGGCTGTGGTGGTGAGAAAAGATAAACACGAGTTGACTGTGGCTGATCTTTGTGCTGATCATTTAACACAATTCCCAAGGGCTGAAGCACCAGTACAAACTTGAAAGCAGAGGCTGTAATGAGAAAAATGACTGCTTGAGGCTCTCATCTGCTGCAGTGCATTTGTTTCTTGTCTAGTAAAGAGCATTTGTCAAATGAACTTGTGTGTGGTCACTCCTTTTTTGTTCTTGCTTAAAAATGAACCACCAAGCTCGTGAGTCAGGCCTGGCCCAGGTTTTGGATTATCCTGCTGGCTGTGGATGAGACCCGGAGCAGACCTTCCATGACTGATGTGATGAGCAGCTGAAAGTCTTAATGGGATTTCACATCTCTGAATCTTTTGAATTTTAGTTTGGAAACTAAGGAAAACAAAAAACTGGGGTGACTGAGGGGCTTCCTCTGGCGTTTTTGGAAGCTCCATGTACAGACCTTGATTCCCCACAGCCATTCCCAGCTCCATGCTTGGAGCCTGGCTCCTACTCCATTCTCAGCTCCATGCTTATATCCTGGCTCCTGCTCCATTCCCAGCTCCATGCCCAGAGCCTGGCTCCCGCACCATTCCCAGCTCCATGCTTGGAGCCTGGCTCCTGCTCCATTCCCAGCTCCATGCTGGGAGCCTGGCTTCAGGGGCGATTCCCAACTCCATGAGCACAGCCTGGCTCCTGCACCATTCCCAGCTCCATGCTTGATTCCTGGTTCCCCACTGCCATTCCCAGCTCCATGTGCAGAGCTTGGCCCCTGCACCATTCCCAGCTCCATGCTTGGATCCTGGCTCTGCAGCCATTCCCAGCTCCATGCCCAGAGCCTGGCTCCTGCACCATTCCCAGCTCCATGCCCAGAGCCTGGCTCCTGCACCATTCCCAGCTCCATGAGCACAGCCTGGCTCTGCAGCCATTCCCAGCTCTGTGCCCAGAGCCTGGCTCCAGGGGCAATTCCCAGCTCCATGAGCACAGCCTGGCTCCTGCACCATTCCCAGCTCCATGCTTGGATCCTGGCTCCTGCACCATTCCCAGCCCCATGCTTGGATCCTGGCTCTAGGAACCATTCCCAGCTCCATGCTTGGATCCTGGCTCTAGGAACCATTCCCAGCTCCATGCTTGGATCCTGGCTCTAGGAACCATTCCCAGCTCCATACTTGGATCCTGGCTCCTGCACCACTCCCAGCTCCCCACAGCCATTCCCAGCCCCATGCCCAAATCCTGCCTCTGCAGCCGTGCTCAGGGCCTTTGCTGAAGCTGCTGAGCTGGTGGTTTGGTCTCTGGGCTGTGAGGGACACCAGTGTCCCTGTGCTGGGTCAGCTGCAGCCCAGCTGCCACCAAGGACACGCTCTTAGAGCCTTTCCTTCTGCTCGTGTCCTGAGATGCTTTTCCCACACCGAGTTCCTTTCGTTCTGCCCTGCAGGAGGGGAAGGAGTGAGAGCCCTTTTTGGGGAGCTGCAGCAGCGCTGGTGGGAGCAGGGCTGGGCTCACAGCAGCTCAGGGAGCTGTGCCCTGCAGAGCTGGGCCGTGGTGGAGCAGGTGGAGCCCCAAACCAGGCAGTGCCTCCTGGAGCTTCCTGGGTGCCCGTGTTTGCAGGGCTGATACCCTTATCAGCCAGGGCCACACCGGCCTCTCCAGAGGTGCAGAGGAGATAGCACCGTGTGCTGGGAGGAGTGGGAGTGCTTCCCAGTAAATTCTTTTAACATTAATTTTATCTTTTGTGTTTGTTTTTGTTTTGTTTTGTTTTGTTTTCATAAAAACTCCGACACAAACCCTCTTTGCCAGCCATATCTGCTGACCTGCACTATGGCTTAGTTTATTTAGTTTATCTCCTGGCCACTGCTGAGGTGTCCTGGCAGAAAACTTGCAGCAGGCACATGAGAGAGGCAGAAATGTGGGATAAAAGGCAATCCCAGAGGTGTGCAGCAGGATGGGCTGACTTCAGAGTATCTTTGTGTTTGGGGTGGGAGTGTTGTCGGTGGGAGCACTGCAGAAACAGCATTGAGGAACAAGGGGAAGGGAACTGTGCCTTTTGCTGTGATTCTGACTTCGGCAGGGAAAGCATTTTGAGGTCTGAGTGCATTTTTGCAGGTTTTACACAGGTTTTCAGGACATGAGCCCCTGTGCTTGGCACCCAGCTTGGGTATGTTGTGTGTTGGGAGGAGCTTGCTCTGTGCTCCTCAGCCACCCAGCAGCTCACCCTGATTTTATTTAGGAAAAGAGGTGAGGGGTAGCCTGGGTGTTGTTTGCAGAGCCCTTCCAGCTGGGCTGTGGTGGTTTTCCTGCCCTGAGCACGCTCTCACAGCCGTGCACTTCCCCAGCAGGGAGTGTTCTCATGGAACTCTCTCACAGCAGAGAGATTTCCGAGTAGGAAGTGCTGGCGTTGGCAAAGTGTCCCATCCTCGTGGGATGGAACCTTCCCAGCAGGCACTGCCAGGTCCTGCACTGTGACCGTGTTCACAGGGGTGTGAGGATGAGGGAGGAGATGAGGATCTGACTCCATGTTTCAGAAGGCTTGGTTTATTATTTTATGATATATACTATATTAAAACTATACTAAAAGAATAGAAGAAAGGATTTCATCAGAAGGCTGGCTAAGAATAGAATAGGAAAGAATGATAACAAAGGCTTGTGGCTTGGACTCTCTGTCTGAGCCAGCTGGGCTGTCATTGGCCATTAATTAGAAACAAGCACATGAGACCAATCCCAGATGCACCTGTTGCATCCCACAGCAGCAGATAATCATTGTTTACATTTTGTTCCTGAGGCCTCTCAGCTTCTCAGGAGAAAAAATCTTGAAGAAAGGATTTTTCATAAAAGATGTCTGTGACACTGCACTGTGGCTCTGAGGGAATTTGTCTGACAAATTGCCTGTCCTGAGCTCCTCTGGAGTTTTTTTCCCTCTCTGAAGCACAGACAGACAAGAGCTGTTTGTGAATGATCTGGAGCAGAAGGATCTTCCAGGCTCCTCCTTGTCCCTTTGCTGGGGTGGGTATTGCAGCCAAATGAAGGTGGAGAAAGGAGTGTGAATTCCAGACTGCTGTGCTATTGCTTGCTTACAGAAGAGCTGCATGGCCAAATCTTCCTTAAATCCTTGCCTGGGTGGTGTTGCTGAGGCTCTTTGGTCCCAGTGTGGGGAGGGATTTGTCCTGGAACCAGCTTGGGAGGCTGCAGGATAGGTTGTGGGGGATATTTCCATGATCCTGAGCTGCAGACATCCCTCTGGCTGGTGAGGGTTGCAGGATTGCAGCCAGGGTTGCAGCCAGGGTTGCAGCCAGGATTGCAGCCAGGGTTGCAGCCAGGGTTGCAGCCAGGGTTGCTGGCTTTCCCTCAACCCTGATCATTCCCAATCCATGCCCATCCTGACTGCAGCCAGTTGCAGATTAGTTGGCCTTTAAACAGATCCAAACTCGTGTGTTTTTACAGCAATCTCAGCCCAACACTTGCCATGTGCTTGTTTGGGGTTGGTTTGTGCTTCCTTGGTTTTGGGGAAGGCAGAAAGAGGAAGCAAAGGGAATATCTGAGCTGTTGGTCACATGGAGCTTGTGGTTTGTGAGAGCCCTGCTGAACCAGCTGTGGTGTGCTGAACTCACTGGGAAAATACCTCTGGAGCCACAGGCCTGCAGCCCCTTGGGTATTTGGGTTCTGGTATTGAGCTGTCATAAACTCCCTTTTTCCTTGAACCCGGGGAGAGTAATAACCCCAAGAGGTTTGGTTTCAATGTCCCATGCCCTGACTTCAGGCATGTGAGCTCAAATTCAAGTGCTTGTTGGGATTTCTCATGCCTAAAAGGGAAGCAGAGATTTCACTGGCTTTATAGCCCCAAAAACGGAACAAATGGGAAATCTCGGTTTATTGGGAAATCTCAGTTTATTGGGAGTTTTGCCTTGGAGCCCTCGTGCAGGGAGGCTCGTTGTGTCTGATATTTCAAGGCTGGAGCGTGGGGTGGGGGTGACAGGGAGCTCAAGCACCAGATGTGGGCATGGATGCTCTGGGAGTGGCAGCTGAGCCTTGAGGGAGCTGTTGTTGCTGCTGGGAGGGGGTGGTGGCACAAGAGCCCTTTGTTGGCAGTGAGCAATGGGCAGAGCAGCTCCTGTCCCTGAGCCCTGGGGGAATGCTGTGGGGAATGGGAGAGCTCAGCCTAACCCTGGTGCAAGGCTCTGAATTCTGCTTGGAAATCCTTGTGCTGCTCCGGCACAGCAGGGACTCAGGGCTGTGGCATCCCTTGTGCTTGGGAAGGAAATCAAATCCTGTCCCAGCTACTGAATTGTCCAATTCTGCCTGGTTTGTTCCCTGGCCTTGATTTCTCTGCTTCCCTCTGCCTGCAGCAGTCCTTGCACCTGACTCCAAAGGGCATTTCCCACTTGGCCATGGGTATAAATATTCCTTTAAGGCTGCAGAGCCCTTAATGTTACAATATTTTCCAGTATGATGAAGAAATGAATTTTACAAACTGGTTTCTACTTAATCCATAAAATAAACAGTAGAAAAAGCAGTTCTTAATCTCTGAGTCTGGAGAGGGCAGTGGGGTAAGAAGCAGAGAGGGTGTCACAGATTGGGGTGGATGGGACTTTAAATATCATCTTGTTCCACTCTCTGTGCTGGGCAGGGACACCTCCCACTGTCCCAGGCTGCTCCAAGCCCCATCCAGCCTTGGGCACTGCCAGGGATCCAGGGGCAGCCCCAGATTCTCTGTGCCAGGGCCTGCCCACCCTCCCAGGGAACAATTCCTGCCCAATATCCCATCTAATCCTGCCTCTGTCCATGGGAAGCCATTCCCTTTGTCTGTCTGGGCCCTTGTCTGAAGCCCCTCTGTGTCTGTTCTATGAAGCTGTTGGGTTTGTGCTGTTGGGTTTGTGCTGTTGGGTTTGTACTCTGGTTTGTGCTGTTTGTTGCTCCTGGCTGTGTTGGATTGGGTTTTGGGTGTGATCTGCAGCAGCTCAGGAGCCTGGATTTGTAATTCTGTTGAGATCTGGCAGCCAGAAGTGTTTCTGAGCTGCAAATACAGTGTGGTGCTGGGAAAGTCCCTCAGTGTGTCCATCTGCCAGCTCCAGGATGAACCTGGGCTTGGTGTCCAGCTCCATCCCACGTGGGTAGTGACAAATATTGCTGTGGTGCCTCTGTACCTCTCAGCCAGAGACTCAAACCCACCCCAAACCACAAACAATTTCACTCTCTTCCCTGAAACTTTGTGCCTTTTTCTTTTCAAACTCCTCAGATGTTTCTTATTTTCTCCTTGAGGCTTCCTGAGGGAGGAGGAGCTGGGAGCATCCCTGCTGGCTCTGCCCCTGTGCTGTCCCATCCAGCTGAAGGGTCGCACCTGCAAGAACCTGTCTGGTCATGCAGGGCAGGCTGTTCATGGATCTGCACTCACCCCCCAAACCTGGACAGCAAAACTTCCTTGGAAAACAAATGTAAGGCAAGGAAAACCCCCCTAGACTGTGCAGCAACAGCAGGAGATTTTTGTGTAAATGCTGTTTAAATGAGGAAATGCTTGCTGGGTGAGCAGTGTCCAGGGAGCTCAGTGGTGCCCTGCACATGCTCTGCTGTGGCTGCTGGTGCCTCCTGCTGTTCCAGAGCTCCCAGCAGGTCCCTGTTGGAGCACTTGGTGCTGCTTTCCCCAGAGAAGGCTCAGTCAGAGGCTGCTCATGAGCTGTTCTGGCTCCTGGATAACTCTGGGGTGAAGTCCCTGGAGTGTGTGGTCTGAGACTGGGGGTTCAGAAGCAGCCTCTGAAGCAGATTTCACTGGTTGTGGTGTAACAGCAGGGACTGAAAGCCCAGGGAGAAGGAGACACTGGGATAAGGAAGACAAAACCTCCTTTAGGAGTCTCTCCTGCTCACCTTGTGCTTCTCTGAGCCTGTCCTGGGGAGGTGGCTGAGTGTGAGCCTGACCTACATTTACAGCAGGAAACTGTGATGAGATGGGAATTCAGTGTTTGAGGTCCTGTGGGCAGGCTGGGAGAGCTGGGGGTGCTCACCTGGAGAGGAGAAGGCTCCAGGGAGAGCTCAGAGCCCCTGGCAGGGCCTGAAGGGGCTCCAGGAGAGCTGGAGAGGGACTGGGGACAAGGCATGGAGGGACAGGACACAGGGAATGGCTCCCAGTGCCAGAGGGCAGGGATGGATGGGATATTGGGAATTGGGAATTGTTCCCTGTGAGGGTGGGCAGGCCCTGGCACAGGGTGCCCATCCTGGATCCCTGGCAGTGCCCAAGACCAGGCTGGACATTGGGACACCCTGGGGCATTGGGGGATGTCCCTGCCATGGCAGGGGTGGCACTGGATGGGCTTTAAGGTTCCTTCCAAAGCATTCCATGATTCTGTCATGTAGAATCAGCTGTGCTGATTTCTGAGGCTTACAGCAGAGCAGTGGTTTTGAGATGATCAGGAAAATGAGCAGGATGAGAGTGTGAACATATTTCAGGAAATAACTTCAAATGTGATTGGATTTCCCTGTGGAGGTGCCTTAGAACATGGGTGATACTGGAGTCTGCCCTTGCCAGCTTTGAAGGGCACCCTCAGCTCAGTGTTTGTGTGGCTCCCTGCTGGGTTTCAGGTGGATAATCCAGTTTGGAGACCTGTCCCTCACTACCCTGAGTGTTTCTGGCCCTCTCATGATGCTGGATGCTTCCAGCCAGGACAGAATGTCACAATGTCACAGGTGTCACTCCTGCCCTGCTTGGCTGAACTGGGGCAGCTGTTGGGCTTCCAGGATTGCAGGAATGCTCTGGTTGGGCTGCCAGGATTGCAGGAATGCTCTGGTCCCAGGGCTGGGCTGCTGGGAGCTCCCTGAGGATGCTCAGGCTGAATTCTGTGTGCCTGGGACATGGGGATGGTCCCAGTTCCCTGCTGGGCTCCTCTGCCTGATGCTGTTGGAGCTGTCAGACAAGAAGTTGAGCTTTAGGAGGGACAAGGCTGCCCGGAATGGTGCAGAGCCTTGCTGGTAGAAAGAAAATTCTTAAGAGAAATGCCACAGGCATCCCTTGTGCTGGTTAAGGGTTGGGAGCAGAGTGTGAGCTTGGCTTGTTCATTCCTTGCCGTGCCCTGTTAGCTTCCAGCAGAGCCACACAGTTTTAATTACAGATCCTGTGTCAGCAGCAACTTCCCAGCAGCATCCAGAGCTCAACCTTCGGCTGTTGGGATATCACCAAAACCACAGCTGTGGAGCTGGCAGGCAGAAAACATTTTATTATCTCCTTTTTCACCTTCTTCTCTTTGCTCTGTAGATAAAGCTGTCCTGTGAGCCCTTGCAGGGAGATTTGTTGTTTAAATCCAGGGAGATTTGGTACAGCTGTTAAAAATTGGGAGCATCTTTCTCTTGCACAGCCCTGGCGTGCTGAGCAGCCTCCTGCAGCTCAAGTGTCCCTTCAGCAGTACAAAGCAGGTCTTTAAATTATAATTTGCTGCTCTTTTATGGCACTGCAGTGTTGTAGCTGCTCTGTCAGGCTGTAGAATCCAAGTCACTGAAAATCAGACTCCAGGAGTTTTAGACTGAAGCCCTTTTAAGGAACTGATGCTGCAGATTGTCTTGTCAAACTCTCTGTGTTTAGATTTGTGGTGTTAAGGAGCTGAAGCAGCTTTATCAGTCAAAAAAGGGAGAAATGCTATAAATAATATTTTTAAAAGAAAATCTTTCAAGATTTTTGCAAAACCTGTCATTATGAGTGGCTGTGATACAAGAGCTGTGTTGGGCTGGTGAGTAAGGGTGGGTGATGGAGATGCCAGAATTTTCACCAGTCTGAAATTCCTATTATTCTGTTGAAATAAAAGAGAAAAATATATATTCAGAGCAGGAACATGTGCTGGCTTGGACAAAATCCACGTGGGAGTTGGGGCCTGTGCATCCAGAGGAGGTTGGACAGCTGAGATGGGATCTTGCTGGCATTGTGGTAAAAATATCTCTGATTTTAGGGTAAGGATTCTCCTCTCTGATGATCTTAGCACATCCACAACAGCACTGGTGTTGCCACAAGCCTGATTTTGGGGTCAGCCATGAATCTGTCCATGGTTCCTGCCCTGCTCTGTCTGGAACTGGATGCCTGGGCTGGGCAGGGCTGATCACTCAGGGCTTCCATGGAGAATGTCCTGGTGCTTTGGGATCCTGCTGCTGGCAAAAGGGACATATGAGTTGATTGATGATTTTGCCATCCCTGGCTGGGTGGGTGGGTGCATTTGTCCTCCCAGTGGCATTTTGGGATATTTTTTCCCCTGGTGTGTCCTGGCCCTGGGCAGCATTGCCATGGTTGATCACCCAGAGCTCCATGGAGTGTGTCTGGTGCTTTGGGATCCTGGTGCTGCGAAGGGGCACATGAGTGATTTGTGTTTGCCATCCTCTGGCTGGGTGCTTTAGTCCTCCCTTTGGTATTTTGGGATATTTTTTCTCTCTGATGTGTCCTGGGTGGGCAGGGTTGCCTTGGGCTGATCCACTCAAGGCTTCCATGGAGAATGTCCTGGTGCTTTGGGATCCTGCTGCTGGCAAAAGGGATATTGACGTTGATATGATGATGTTTGCCATCCTCTGGCTGGGTGGGTGGGTGCTTTAGTCCTCCCTGTGGTATTTTGGGATATTTTTTCCCTCTGGTGTGTCCTGGCCAGGACTCTCCAAGGCTGTCATTCCCCCCAGCCTCCCATGCACAGCTCTAATTCTGGCGCTCCGAGGGCGAATCCCGGCGGGTTTTGCTCCCTCGCAGAGCTAAAAAATCCCAGAGGTTTGGCTGCCTCCACCTCTGGGTGCCCAGGTTTAACCCCCAGCCAGGTTAAACTCTCCAAACACAGCGCTCCCAGTGCTGCGGGAAGGGCAGAGCTGGGATCTGCGGGATCAGGTTACACCAGAGCCCAGTGCCAGCCTGAATGAGCGGATCCAGCTGACCACGAGGGCTCTGAAGGGCACCCCTGCTCCTTTGGCCGGCTCTGGGCACAGGAGGTTGGCTCCAGGCTGGGTCAGGTGCCTGCCTCGTGTGTGGGTGCTGATTGATGGGAATTGATTTCCCATGCAGATTGGCTCTGGAGGGGAGCTGGGAGAGCAACGTCTCTGTTTCCCTGGGTGGGAGAGCGAGGCTCTGAGTGTCTGCAGCTGATTTAGTGCAGTCACCTTGAGGACCTTTGCTTTGGGGAGGAGAGATGATTTTAGCACCTCTCTCAAGGTGGGAAGGGATCCCTCCTGGGAGCACAGTATGTGCTGCAGCGTGAAGGGATGACTTAGGAATGAAAATTGGGTTTTGATTCCTTTGGGGCCAACTCACCCCTGCAAAAAGGTTAACCACACTGTGCACTGGCTCTGAACTTGCCCTGTGGTGCTGAGAGACACAAACTGTAGGTCTTAAGGAGGCACCAGGAGGATTTCATGTCCTCATGTCAGGCCTGGATATGGCCCTGGCATAAATCTGTCCCACTGAGCAGGTGAGAGATGTCCTTGAGATGTTTGGGGGTTTGGGGATTTTCAGTTCCTGGTCAGGCAGAGTGGCCTCCTCTGTGTACTAAGCAGCCTCAGGAGTCAGCTTGGCAGTGGGTATCCCTGGAGTGCTGCCCATTCTAACCTGGCAGGGACCGTATCTCTGTCCTGTGGTGAGCTTGATCACCAACACTTTGTGAGAGCAGCTCTGAGCTGTGCCTCTAAGGCCTCCCTGCTCTGATGTTCTTGTGGAATTACAGAGTCACTGAGGTTGGAAAAACCCTCAGATCATTGAGGGCAACCATTAACCTGCCACTGGCAAGGCCACCACTAATCCACGTCCCCAGGTGCCACATCCATGCAGCTGTTCAATCCCTTCAGGGACGGGCACTCCAAGCCTGCTCTGGGCAGCTGTGCCACCCTGACCACCCTTTCCTGACCTTTTCTATCAGATGCTGTGAAGATCCACTGACACAGGGAAGAATGATGCACAGAACTCCATGATATCAGAAGGCTAATTAATTACTTCATTATACTATATAACTATATTACACTAACAAGAACCATCACTAACTAACTAGAAAACCTGTGACTCTGCCTGAAAGTCCTGACACACACATGTGGATCCAATTGCTCAATGAATCTAAAACACCATCACCAGAATCCAATCAAGCAATCACCTCGGGTAAACCATCTCCAGAACACATTCCACATGGGCACAAACACAGGAGCAGCAAATGAGATTTTCTTTTGATCATTCTTTTCTCTGCTTCTCTCAGGAGAATCCTGAGAAAGCCACATCTCTATTCAGAGGGCATGAGAATACCACACCTTTTTCAGCTTTAGTGGATTACATGTGAGTGCTGCCAGCTCTCCAGGTCTGTGCTGTGCAGGAGGGTGCCTTGGAGGTGTTTTGGGGTCGGGTACAGCAGCACTGACCCTTCCTTGTCCCTCTGTTCCCGTGCAGGACTCAGGCAGAGATGGCCCACACGTGCCGGGGCACCATCAACCTGTCCACAGCCCACATCGACACGGAGGACTCGTGCAACATCGTGCTGTCCAACGGGGGCAGGACCTACCACCTGAAAGCCAACTCGGAGGTGGAGAGGCAGCGCTGGGTCACGGCCCTGGAGCTGGCCAAGGCCAAGGCCATCCGCATGCGCAACAACCAGTCAGGTATGGGGTTTAACCAGTCAGGAATGGGGGTTTAACCAGTCAGGAACGGGCATTTAACCAGTCAGGTATGGGGGTTTAATCAGTCAGGAATGGGGGCTTAACCGGTCAAGAACGAGTGTTTAACTGGTCAGGAACGGGCATTTAACCAGTCAGGTACAGGCATTTAACCAGTCAGGTACAGGCATTTAACCAGTCAGGTATGAGGATTTAACTGGTCAGGAACGAGTGTTTAACCAGTCAAGTATAGGGTTTAACTAGTCAGGAATGTGGATTTAACCAGTCAGGAATGGGAATTTAACCAGTCAGGTATGGGGATTTAACCAGTCAGGCAGGGGGTTTAACCAGTCAGGAACAGGGATTTAACCAGTCAGGCACAGGGGTTTAACCAGTCAGGAACGGGGATTTAACCAGTCAGGAACGGAGATTTAACCAGTCAGGAACAGGGATTTAACCGGTCAGGTACGGGGATTTAACCAGTCAGGTATGGGCATTTAACCAGTCAGGAACGGGGATGTAACCAGTCAGGATGGGGATTTAACAGTCAGGTACAGAGGTTTAACTGGTCAGGTACAAGGATTTAAACGTCAGGTATGGGATTTAGCTAGTCAGGTAAGGGGATTTTCACCAGTCAGGATGGGGGTTTAACTGGTCAGGAAAGGGGGTTTAACTGGTTGGGTACGGGGATTTAACCAGTCAGGTGTGGGCATTTAACCAGTCAGGAACGAGGATGTAACCAGTCAGGAATGGGGATTTAACGGGAGTTTAACCAGTCAAGTACAGGGATTTAACCAGTCAGGAACGGGGATTTAACCAGTCAGGTATGGGGATTTAACCAGTCAGGTATGGGGTTTAACCAGTCAGGTATAGGGTTTAACCAGTCAGGTATGGGGATTTAACCAGTCAGGAACGGGGATTTAACCAGTCAGGTATAGGGGTTTAACCAGTCAGGTATGGGGATTTAACCAGTCAGGAATGTGGATTTAACCGCTCAGGCACAGGGGTTTAACCCATCAGGAATGTGGATTTAACCGGTTGGGTACGGGGGTTTAACCAGTCAGGTATGGAGATTTAACTGGTCAGGAACAGGGATTTAACCAGTCAGGTACAAGCATTTAACCAGTCAGGAACAGGCATTTAACCAGTCAGGAATGGGGATTGAACCAGTCAGGTGTGGGCGTTTAACCAGTCAAGTATAGGGTTTAACCAGTCAGGAACGGGCATTTAACCAGTCAGGAGTGGGGGTTTAACCAGTCAGGAACCAGGATTTAACCAGCCAGGTATGGGTGTTTAACCAGTCAGGAGTGGGGGTTTGACCAGTCAGGAGCGGCCGTTTAACTGGTCGGGGATGGGGCAGCCTGGGCAGCCAGAGCCCTCCAGCTCTGTGAGAGTGCCAGGGGTAGGATGGCGGGGCCGGACAGACACGAGACATCTCTGAAGCCAGGTCAGGAACTTGGGGTTCATTGCAGAGGGCCTGGGGGCAGGGCCCTGCTGGGAGCTGCCAAACACAGCTGGAGCAGGGCTGAGAGAAGTAAAGAGAGTGGGAAAGAGAGAGGAGGCAAGAGTGGGGTAAAAGGGTGAAAGAGCGAGGTTCCTGTTCCAATACCATAAATCTTCTGTGTTGAATATTCTAATTCTCACTAACCAATCTAGTACAAGATACAAATCCTATAGCATTTCCATACAGCCTATAAGAATCATTACATCACCATACTGTGTTACATTTTAAACCCTAAAAACTCCTCTTTGGGCCCTGCTCTGACTCCTCCTGCTCTGACCCTTGGAGCTGTCTGCAAGCAGAGGGTGTTGTTCCATCCAAAGGGGATTACCTTCAGCTGGCCATGCCATTGTTTTCCAGTTGTTCAGTAACTGAGGGATCTCAAAGCTTGCTTTCATTTCAATCTCGCTTATAGTTTCTATATTCTCAAAATCATTTGCCAGACAATCATATTTATAAGGCTTTCCTGTTCCATCTTCCCCAGCACAGCTCCTGCTGCTCTGCTCAGCTCACACAGCTCTTGTGGGCTGGTTAAACGGTGCAGAACCCACCCAGGGAGGGTTTCATGCTCAGCTGGAGGCTGCTGATGGTCTCCCAGGGACACAAAGGGTTGGACACAGCCCTGCCAGCTCTGAGCAGATCTTTAGAGCCCTGGGAATGGCTGGGAACTGCAGAGAGCCAGTAACAATGAGAGAATGATGCTCTTCTGGAAGGCAGAGTGAGATGTCTTCCTCCTGGAGGCTTTGTGCTGGAAATGCTGTGCTCAGAGGGCTGAGCAGCCCAGGGTGGTGTTGCCCAGCTTGGGGAGGTTTGGTGGATGAGTGACACAGATATTTAGTTGAGCTGTTTCTGTGTGCATCTCTGCTTCTGCCCCTTTGTTGTGGTGTTTATTGGAGGAGGTTTGGGACAGTGACACTTTGTAAAGCTGTCAGAGCCCTGTGCCTGGTGCACAGCTCCTCCCCAGGGTGACGTTGTTCTGCTCTGAAATGGGTCAGTTAGGCTTGGCAAACAGAATATTTTAGAAATATTTCAATGATTCTATTAGTCTGTATCTCAATGTCTATAACTCTTCTGGGATTAACATTGGGTTTTCTTCTACAAGCAAGCACAGCTTCAAGCTGCAGTAAAACAGATGGAAAAGAGAAGGCTCCAGGGAGACCTTAAAGCACCTTCCAGTGCCTAAAGGAGCTCCAGGAGAGCTGGAGAGGGACTGGGGACAAGGGATGGAGGGACAGCACCCAGGGAATGGCTCCCAGTGCCAGAGGGCAGGGATGGATGGGATATTGGGAATTGGGAATTGTTCCCTGGCAGGGTGGGCAGGCCCTGGCACAGGGTGCCCATCCTGGATCCCTGGCAGTGCCCAAGGCCAGGCTGGACATTGGGGCTGGAGCAGCCTGGGACAGTGGGAGGTGTCCCTGCCATGGCAGGGGGGTTGGAGTGCATGATATTTAAAGTCCCAACTCAAACCATTCTGTGATTTTAAGTGCTGTGAATTTTCTGTCCCTTAAAATTCCAGCTCTGGAATATTCAAATACTGACAGAGAGCCCAGCTGATGCAGGAGAAGGGGGAAGTTTGTGGGCACACTTGTTTAGGATGGGACACTGGGACACTGTGCTGGTCCTGGCTGCACTGAGGTGGCTCTGGGGTCTGTCCAGTCCTTCAGCTGGGTGGGTATGTGGAGATGGACTCCTGGAGATGGGGTGTGGGAAAGGATCTCCTGGAGGGGTGGTATAGGAAAGGATCTCCTGGACAGATGGATGTGGGAAAGGTTCTCCTGGACAGGAGGGTGTGGGAAAGGATCTCCTGGACAGGAGGGTGTGTGGAAAAGGATCTCCTGGAGAGATGGGAGTGGGAAGGATCTCCTGGAGGGGTGCTGTGTGTTCTTTGCCTTCCCTTTGTGACGTGGGGCTGTGGCAGTGCTGGGTCAGGGTGGGGCAGTCCCAGGGCTGTCAGCCACGCTGCCTCCCGAGTCAGGCACAGCTATTTTGGTTTGTGTCTGCCCATAAAAATAGCAACTGCAGAGGCTGGCTGTGCTGGGGCTGAGGCCCTGCTGAGCTCTGGGCTGAGGGCAGTGCTGTGGATGTGGCTGTGCTGCCCCAGGCTCTGCTGACTCAGCTGTGATCCAGGCCACAGAGCTGATGGAACAGAAAATCCATGGCAGACTCCTGCTTTTCCAGACTTTCCTGATCTCATCAAGGGGATAAGACACTCTGTAAATGGGTGCTGAATCCTGAGCACATCAGTGAATTACTTTATGCTATAATGTTCACCTGGCTGATGGTTTCTGCCAATTAGAGATATTTTAATTATAGTAAAGAGTGACTGTGGGTTTGGCTTGAATCAAAATAGAATTCCTGATGATGTGTCCCTGTGAGCTCTGGGGTGGATGTTTACAAGTAAAGGGAGGAGGTTCTGGATTTGGTGTACAAGTCCCCAGTCCTTCAATCTGCTCATGTGCAGAATTGTCTGGGTTGCCTCCTGAGGGATCCCCAAAAGCTGTGTGCTCCCCAAGGGCTGGGCTCCAGTGAGTGCAAAGGGTGGTGGGCAGCTGAAGGGATTTGTGCCCTCAGGGAGGAGCATCCATGGCTCTGGGAGGCCAGAAGGTCAGGAGAGGGTGGCAGAGGAGACAGGTAAGGGGGAGAGAAGAGCAGGTTTGTGTCTGGTGCTGTCTGTCCTTCTGGGAAGGGACACAAAGAGCATCCTTGTGGCCATCTGTGTTCATGGGCACTGCCTGCTGCCCTGCCTGCTTCAGAGGCCATGGCCTGCCCACCCTGCCAGGGAACAATTCCCCATTCCCAATATCCCATCCATCCCTGCCCTCTGGCACTGGGAGCCATTCCCTGTGTCCTGTCCCTCCATCCCTTGTCCCCAGTCCCTCTCCAGCTCTCCTGGAGCCCCTTCAGGCCCTGCCAGGGGCTCTGAGCTCTCCCTGGAGCCTTCTCCTCTCCAGGTGAGCACCCCCAGCTCTCCCAGCCTGGCTCCAGCCCTTGCAGCATCTCTGGTGCCTCCTCTGGGCTCTCCCCAGCAGCTCCAGGTCCCTCCTGTGCTGTGCCCAGGGCTGGGGCAGCTCTGCAGGTGGGGTCTCACCTGGGCAGGGCAGAGGAGCAGAATCCCCCCTCTCCTGCTGCCCACATTGGGGGCTCAGCCCAGGGCTGAGGGGGTTCCAGGGCTGGGGCAGGTGCAGCCCTCACCCAGCAGCACCCCAAAGTCCTTGTCCTGTCAAAATCCCATTTTACAGTCCTTGTCCCCAGGGCTGCTCTCCAGGAGTTCCTCTCCCATCTGTGCTCACAGCTGGGGTTGCCCTGACTGGATGCAGGACCTGAACCTGGACCTGTTGAACCTTGTGAGGTTCTCCTGGGCCCTCTCCAGCTCTCCACCCCCTGGATGTCCCCATCCCTCTGTTGTGTCAGGTGCACTGCTCAGCCTTGAATCTCCCCAGACCTGCTGGAGCCTGGGCTGGGGCTCATTCACTGTTTCTGCAGGAGTCAGTGATCCCTCAGTGCTGCCAGGGTGTTTGAGATTTGATGGGAAATTCCATGGGTAGGAGGACTGGCAAATTGCTGCCCACATTTTCACTGCTGGGTCACCTTTTTGGGGTGGATGAAAAGGGTCTTTCCTCCAGGAGTTCTCCTGAATTGAACAGCTGTGGAAGTGTTTTTAACTCTCTTTTTTACTTGGCTGCTGGCTGGAGCTGTGCAGCCGCAGGGGCCATTTCACAGGACTGCTTTTCATGTCTGTTTTTAACAGCAGAACCTGTCCCCAAACCAAGTATGGGATGGGAGACTTTGCTGTTCTGTGCAAGGAGGAGCTCTGGTTTCCCCTCTGTCCTCTGACTGTGGAGTCAGGAATATTTTGGTAACAAGCTGTGACCTGGGACATTGGTACTGAGATGTGACCTGGGCTCCCTGTCCTCATCCTGCTGCTCTGGGAGAGGAACCTGCCCAGGGAGAGGAACCTGCCCAGGGAAAGATGAACCTGCCCAGGGATGAACCTGCCCAGGGATGAACCTGCCCAGGGAGAGAGAAACCTGCCCAGGGATGAACCTGCCCAGGGATGAACCTGCCCAGGGATTAGTGGCAGAAAGTGAGAGTGGAGCTGAGCTTAGCTCTCTCCTCAATTACCACAGGTGCTTAATTCCTCTGAAACACATGTAGAGTGTGACAGGAGGACAGGACAGTCCCAGACCAAGCTCTGCTCAGCCAAATGTGGCATTCCTGTTGCTAGGTGGGATTGCAAAGTGTTGGTAAAGTTGTAGTAAACTCAATTTGTCCTCATTCATCACCTGCTTTTATCAGTACTGGCTGTGGCCCTGTGCTGTTACCTGGCCTGAAAATCAGATTTCTGTGTTCACCCTCTGTATTTGGTGACTGGGGCTGGTGGATTTTCTTTAAACAAATACAAAAACAGATAGAAAACTATTCTTTCTTTTTAGAGCACTATCATGGCATCCAGGAATTTGGTGAGAGCTGAATATATGATTGTTTTCTTGGCTTTGTAATAAGAGAAAAGTGTGCAAGGGAAGAGTGGAATTCTGTTCCTGGTATTTTAAACACCAGGAAAACTCCCCAAAATGGACTTGGGCTGCTGGGAGAGGGAGTTGGTGACTCCTTTTGATTCCCTGCTCAGGGATCCCAGGCAGGAGGGAGGGTGAAAGCTGTGTGTGATTCCAGTGTTACCCTGATGAGGAGCAGATTCTGAGCTGACAGAAAGGGATTTTGGTGTTCATGGTGCTGAGTTCACTGGACAGGTCAGTGCTGGTGTCTGTGCAAGAACAGCTCACCTGCCAGCCGCTCTCTGAGGTGTCTGGTTCCTTTGGCTGAGTGCAGAAAAACTGGGAATTGATAAGCAGAGGGAAAAGAAGGAAATGCAGCTTTGCTCTGTGTGCTGCTGGCATCTCTTCCCTGGAGATGCCCTGCCAGTGACTCACAGGGTTTTCAGCAGAACTTGAAAAGAAAACCCAAACAACCAAACAGGCACGAGATAAACCAGAGAGATAAAATCATCTCTGACAAGGGAAGGAGGATAATGGAAAGTAAATTTTTCATCTTGTCTCAGACATCTTTTTATGAAAAATCCTTTCCTTAGGATTTTTCCTCCTGAGAAGCTGAGAGGCCTCAGGAACAAAATGTAAACAATGGTTATCTGCTGCTGTGGAATGCAACAGGTGCAGCTGTGATTGGTCTCACGTGGTTGTTTGTCATTAATGGCCAATCACAGTCAGCTGGCTCGGACTCTCTGTTCGACACAGAAGCTTTGTTATCATTCTTTCTTTTTCTATTCTTAGCCAGCCTTCTGATGAAATCTTTTCTTTTTTAATAGAGTTTTAATATAATATATATCATAAAATAATAAATCAAGCCCTCTGAAACACGGAGTCAGATCCTCGTCTGTTCTCTCATCCTGGGACCTCTGTGAACACCATCACATCATCTGGGGGAAGGACAGCTGAAGGTGCCACATGGATGGTGGTCAGTGGTTCAGGAAATGTGCTGGAGCCCCAGGAGAGGCTGAGGGAGCTGGGCAGGGGCTCAGCCTGGAGCAAAGGAGGCTCAGGGGGCCCTTGTGGCTCTGCACAGCTCCTGCCAGGAGGGGACAGCCGGGGGGTCGGGCTGTGCTCCAGGGAACAGGGACAGGAGCAGAGGGAACGGCCTCAGGCTGGGCCAGGGCGGGATTTTGGGATCATTTCTTCCTGGAAAGAGTTTCCAGCCCTGGCACAGCTGCCCAGGGCAGTGCTGGATCCCCATCCCTGCAGGGATTGAACAGCCCTGTGGATGTGGCACTTGTGGGTTATTGGTGCCCCTGGTAAGTGCTGGATTGATGGTTAGACTTGGTCTTAAAGGTCTCTTCCAACTTGAACAATTCTGTGACTGTCTGAGCCTAGGAAAAGTTGGGGACAAATGGTTATAACAAGAAAAAGGAGGGAATGATCAACTCATAGGTTTAAATGGAGCAGGAATAATTAATATTTTGTACAACATCCAATTAAATGGTGGCACTTGCTGCCAGGAGCCAGAAAATCCAGGGAGACCAAACAGATTTGGGCACAATTTCATCCCTTGGGGTACAGGCTGTGCCTGGCTGTGTGTGGAGTGTGACCTGGGGGCTCCCTGTGCAGCACAGCTCTGACAGTGCAGGATCAGTGCCCAGAGGAACCAGAGCCTGTGCCCTGTCCCAGTGTCCTGTTTCCAAAATGCCAATTGCAGTTTGCCTGCTGGGGAAGAGATGGAATTTCCTGGGGTTTTAGGCTGACCTTGTGTGACCATCCTGGGGAGGATTCACTTTGAAAGCAACACCCTGTGGTGTGGGTCAGTGCTCTGGGACAGTGGGGGTTGATTACCTGGCTTACCTGGTTATCCTTCCTGCCTTAATTCATTGTTTTCTTCTTGAAAAACAGGGAGAGATTGCTTCTGGGGGCTCTCTGTGGGCTGCAGGAGGAGGGGAGCTCTGAGCAGAGAGGGGGAAGAGTGGAAGAGGGCTGGTGATGCCCCCTGCTCTGCTCCTGGGGTGAATTCCTGTTGCAGGAGAGTGGAAAGGGACAATCCATCTCTGGAGAGGGACAGTGGAGCTGTGGGGTCCCACTGCAGGGCTGGGGTGCAGCTGGGTGGGTGGAAGCAGCTCAGGCCAGCAGGGAGTTCCCCTTCAGCGTCCCAGATCCCATTAAAAACTAGCCATAATTAATTATTCCTCAGCTTTCCCTTTAATCACTCCACTGATAATGCCACTTGTGTTGCCCTGCTCATTTTGGCTGTTTTTCATCCTTTTTCCAAGGCAGGGGTTTGTTTGCAAAAGCCATTTTGAGTTGGGCCTGTGACACTGCAAAGCATCTGGCACCTTCCCTGTCCCATGCCATGAATTGTCCCCTTGTTGCTCCCCAGGGCCTCACAGAAGCTCCTGGCCAGGTGGCCTTGGCTTGTGGCAGGACAGGACAATTCTGTCATTGTTGTCCCAGCTCATGTGTGGCTGTAACAGCCCAGCCATTCCCAGCTCTTGGACAGCAGCATTCCCTTTTCCCCTCCTCCCTGTGAGATTCCCATCTCTGTGAGCTGTTTCCCTCGTGCCTGGCTGTCACCTTGCTCTTCTAATTGTGTTTTTATCCTTGGAGTCTGGATTTCCCCAGGACAGCCAGCTGGTGGTAACCGTGCCAGGAGCTGCTGCTGTGGGAAACAGAGCTGACAGTGCTGCTGATGGACTTGTTTGCTTGGATTTCCCATTCCTAATGATTCCTGTCTCCTCTCAGTGTCTTCTGCTCTCACTTGTGCTCCTCCTGCAGCTGGCAGGATGCTCTGGCTCCCCATTCTCCTCATGGGTTGGTCCATCTGAGCCACCCCAGGGAGCTGCAGGCAGCACTTCAGCTCCTCCTGCCACAGCCTCAGGGATGCTGGGGGGCAGGAAGGGTTTGCACAGGGGTCTGGACAGGCTGGATCCATGGGAACTGTGCCAGGGAGAGGGACTTTGGACAAAGTGACAGATTAGGTGGGATCCTGGGAAGGAATTGTTCCCTGTATGTGTGCTCAGGCCCTGGCACAGGGTGCCCAGAGCAGCTGGGGCTGCCCCTGGATCCCTGGCAGTGCCCAAGGCCAGGCTGGATGGAGCTTGGAGCACCCTGGGATAATGAAAGGTGTCCCTGCCCATGGCAGGGGTTGGGAATGGATGAGCTTTAAGGTCCTTTCCCACCCCACACCAGTGTAGGGTTCTCTTATCTCCACAGCCTCCAACTGCTCCCTTCTCCTGGCTGCTGCCTGGTGCTGCAAACACGAGGAGGATGGGAGGAATCTTTGGATTTTTCTATTTCACAAGCCAGGAACCACTTCCCTCCCCTCCCTCCCCCGCCTTGTTATTTTTCTAATCTGTTTTTAATTCTCTTGCTGCTGTTTTCCCCTCCACTTGCATGTGGGGATGAGCAGCCCCAGACTGAGCTCCCCTCCTGGCTGTGCTGCTGCTCTCCCTGATCCCAGGTACCAGAGCACATCCACTGCTGTTGTTGTGCAGATGTAATCCATGATAATCACTGGCAGCCAAGGAACCCAGAAAACAGTACTTACATAACAGCAGGAATTAAACATTCCAGCAGGGGCTCAGAGCAGCCAGCAGTATTTAGGCCATTCCTGCTGCTCCTGCCTCATCCTCCAGAGCGAGTGCAGAGCTGGGGCTGCTCCTCAGCTCTGCCTGGTGCCCATGGTCGGTGGGAGCTGTGCCTGCCCATGGCAGGGGCTGGAACAGGATGAGCTTTAAGGTTCTTACCAACCTGAACTATTCCATGATTCTATGACAGGATACAGGGAATGGCTCCCAGTGCCAGAGGGCAGGGATGGATGGGATATTGGGAATGAGGAATTGTTCCCTGTGAGGGTGGGCAGGCCCTGGCACAGCTGTGGCTGCCCCTGGATCCCTGGCAGTGCCCAAGGCCAGGCTGGACATTGGGGCTGGGAGCAGCCTGGGACAGTGGGAGGTGTCCCTGCCATGGCAGGGGTGGCACTGGGTGGGCTTTGAGTTCCCACTTCACCCAGTCCTGCCTGTGGGAGCTGGGAGGGTGGGCAAAACCCAGGGGCTAAAGTGTTCACAGGTCTCAGTTCACTCCCTGGCAAGCTGGAGAGCAGATTCTTCTCCAGCAAACATGGGAGGGAGAGGGATCAATTCCTATGGTGAGGATTATGCTACTCCTGGAGTTGACAAATAGCAGGGAAAACTGCTCATGGCAGGGGAACTGGATGAGCTTTGAGTCCCCTTTCCATTCAAACTGTTGTGGGATTCTGTAATTGAGGAGTGGGATGGGAATTGATGTCTCAGCTCCTGCTGCTCCAGTGCTGCTCTTACCCTGCCCAAGGGGCACATCCCCCCTGCCTGCCCTGCCCTCCTGCAGTCCCTCGGCAGGGCTGGCACTCAGCTCAGTGTGCCCAGCCAGGCCCTGGGGCAGTTTCTCCGCGGAGGTTTTTGGGCTCCTGTGTTTTCAGCGTTCCAGGTGTGGCTGCAGCAGGAACCCCCTGTAATAACCCCAGGAACGTGACAGAGCAGGGGGAGGCTCTGGGGAGGGCTGGCACAGCAGGAGCAGGGCTGGGCTGGGCAGGAGGCTCCGTGCCCACGCCAGAGCTGGGAAAATGCTCCTGCAGGAGGAGGGGGTGGGATGTGCAGCACAAGGGTTCTGGGGGAGGTTTACATTGGATACTGGGGAAAATTCCTGCAGGAAAAGCTGCTCAGGCTTTGGAACAGGCTGCCCAGATGGTGGAGTCCCCATTCCTGGGGGATTTAACAGCAGTGGGGATGTGGCACTTGGGTGTGTGGGTGGGTGGCCTTGGCAGTGCTGGGGACAGCTGGACTCGAGGAGCTCAGAGGGCTTTTCCAACCTCAGTGATTCCACGATTCTCTGAGCTCTGCTGGCACACCAGGGCCCTTCTTTCCTCACCAGGGTTGTGGGAATCCACAAAATCAGAGGGTTTTAGGAAAGCTGCAAAAGGCAGGCCTCAGAGACAGCAGAACTGTGATTGGAGCTGAGCAGCAGCCATGAGATTGGTCAGCAGAAAAATTATTTAAACTGTAGAAAAGCAAAGACAAATAGAACAATGGTCTGTGTATTAATGCTGGTCTAGAATAACTTCCTAAGCTACAGAAGAGTTTATCTAGCAAGATATTAAGAAGGTTGAAGCTTAATAAAAAATGGAGCTCTGTGCATTGTGTTTTAAGGCTTACAAGTAAGTATTGTATTCAAAATAAGCAAACATTGTTTAACCAAAGGTACCTGTGCTTATGGTGATTGGATAGAACTACTGTCAATATAGAATATATACTATACAGGTGTAAATACTGTCAATGTGCTTTTGCTTTGTGTGATTGGTCAAAAAGCTTATGAAGTGAGTTGTAACATTAAATTCTTAGTCTGCTGCCTGGGATGTGAGCTGGTGGCCTCTTCCCATTGTCATAACCATGGAATGAGACTGATGCTGGAGAATAAAACAGCTCAGGGCAGTTCCACAGCAGCCCCATCCCGTTTGTGATTTGTACAGAGACCCCAGCCAGTGTCAAGGGTGACCTGGGACAGCTGTGGTGAAGGACAGGCCCTGTTTTGGCTGAGCTGCTGCAGAAGGAGTTTGGTGCAGGAACACTGGGAGGAGAAATCCTTCTGGGCCCTTGCTCAGCCCTGCCTTTGGGAGCTGGGAGGGCGGGCAAAACCCAGGGCTAAAGTGTCCTGTTGTACACACAGGGCTCAGTTCACTCCTTGGCAAGCTGGAGAGCAGATTCCTCTCCAGCAAAAATGGGAGGGAGAGAGATAAATTCCTATGGTGAGGGTTATGTTACTCCTGGAGTTGATAAATAGCAGGGAAAACCTCGTTATAAATTGATAAAGTGATAAATACCAGGGTAGAATGGTCTCTGCTGTGCCATGTTTGTAGGTACCACAAATCCATCCTTATTTCCAAAAATGCTGTGGATTCTGCTGCTGGATTGTGTTTCTCCGATGCCCATCTCCTGTGTCTCTTTAAATCTGTTTTTTTTTTCCCCTCATTTCATTATTTATGGCCCTTTCCCCTGTGCCATGGACAAACATTGTGAGTGTGTGGCCTGAGTGAGGGAATGTCCCTCATTCCATGTTTCCCAGCTGTTTATTAGTCTGTGTTTCCTTTCTCTCATTCCTAGTGCCTTTTTTGTTGCTTCCACACGATCTCCTCCCTTCCACACATCTTTTTGAGGAAAGAATTTCCCAAGGTGACTTGGCAAGGCTGCAAAGCCCAAACCAGTGATCCCTGGGCAGCTGTGCCCACATTTCACCTGAACTCAGGGCTGATTATTTCCCTTGGGGAATTGCAGGAGGTTTTCTGACTGCAGCCAAAGGGGTTGGAACAGCTTTGCAGGGTCACAGAACCATGGAATGGTTTGGGTTGAAAGGACCTTAAACTCAGCTTGTCCCACCCCTGCCAAGGCAGGGACACCTTTATCCAAGAGGGCAGAGATCCCGTTCCCAGTGCCCACAAGGAGGGAACATCTGCCCTGAGTGAAGAGTGAAAAGTTCCCAAAATGACAAACCCAGTCCATGTTAGCAAGTGCAGCAGGGAAGGAACAACAAGGATCATCCTTCCCACTCGTGCACCCACGCAGGAAAGGGGATTTTCAAGATCCCAGGGAATGCACAGTGCTTGCCTGGCAGGGAACCAGGAGAGAAGACACCCTTGGTGACAGGGTTTTGGTGTTTGAGCAAGAAAACACTTTTCTATACTACAAACTTGTTATTTTTCACAACAGGCGAAAAAATGTGGTTTCCCTAAGTACCAGTGACACACCAGGTTTAGCTTGGGAAGACTTTCAAAAATATTTGTGCTAAAAATAATGTCAAAACTTTCAAGCACTTCTAGTGCTGTCTAAAATGGGAGCGTGCATTGGATTTATATGCTCAAACTAAGATTCATTTTTCTGGAAAAATGGCACATGAAAAGGGGCTGGACACAGAGATAAAGCAAAACTTTATCCCCTGGGAGAACCAAAGGATGGGAGTAGCTGAAGGTAACCTGCAGGAAGGATGGGGAGGGACTGGGGACAAGGGATGGAGGGACAGACACAGGGAATGGCTCCCACTGCCAGAGGGCAGGGATGGGTGGGATATTGGGAATTAGGAATTGGATGGAGCTTGGAGCACCCTGGGATGGTGGAAGGTGTCCCTGCCATGGGAGGGACAGTTCCAGCACAGGGATGTGCTGTCCTCATGGCAGTGGAGCTGCAGGAAGGGGACAAAGCCAGGTCCTTGCTCACCCTGGCTCTTGAGCCCTGATCTCTTCTCTCAGTGCTGGAACAGACTCTGGTTACTGATTTTTAAGGCAAGTTTCAGCTGTAAGTAGTTTTTAATGCCACATTTAGCAGCACAACAGGGATTTTCATACAGTTGGGAGCAGCAAGGGGGAGATTCCCAGCTCAGGAATCAGTTCAGGATCTCACTGTTGCTGTCAGTCATTCAGGATTCCCACGGGCTTTCTGCTTTACCTGGCACAGATAAAGGCTCTTGGAGGTAAATCAGATTTGGACTCTGGAAACAATAACAGTCCTTGCTAATTAGAAATGAGTCACTGAGTGCAAACTGATCCTTCAGTGGGTCTGCAGGCACCTCTGGAGGGTTGGGCTGGGGCAGAGGGGGTGGCAGGGCTGCCAGGCACTGAGGAGTGAGGGACTGGCAGGAAACCTCGTGGTGTTTGTGTCTAATGAAGCCCAGCAGCTCCTGCTCCTGGCCACAGAGGAAAATGGGATTTGGGTTGGTGGTGGGATACAACAGCTCTGTGCAGCCCTGGCAGGGCACAGCGAGTCCCTCAGGGCTCTCCCTGCGCATGAAGGAGTTTGGGTGGATGTTCATTTGTTACTCAGGTAACAGGGAATTGCTGGGACTGAGAGCTTGAGGGAGCACCTGCAGAGCCATGTGTGCCATCCATCCATCCATCCATCCATCCATCCATCCATCCATCCATCCATCCATCCATCCATCCATCCATCCATCCATCCATCCATCCATCCATCCATCCATCCCCTTGGGATTTCTGACGTCCCTCTGCACAAGGAACTTGGGATATCTGAGCACACTGCAGTCACAGAATCACAGAATTGTGGAGGTTGGGAAAGCCCTCAGAGATCACCCAAACCCCGCTGTTCCCCAGCCCTGCCAAGGCCACCACTGTCCCATATCCCCAAGTGCCACATCCACACAGCTGTTAAATCCCTGCAGGGATGGGGACTCCAGCACTGCCCTGGGCAGCTGTGCCAGGGCTGGACAGCCATTTCCATGGGGAAATGTTCCCTAATATCCACCCTGCCCCTGCCCTGGCCCAGCCTGAGGCCGTTCCCTCTGCTCCTGTCCCTGTTCCCTGGAGCACAGCCCGACCCCCCGGCTGTCCCCTCCTGGCAGGAGCTGTGCAGAGCCACAAGGGCCCCCTGAGCCTCCTTTGCTCCAGGCTGAGCCCCTGCCCAGCTCCCTCAGCCTCTCCTGGGGCTCCAGCCCCTTCCCAGCTCCGTTCCCTGCCCTGGACACGCTCCAGCCCCTCCAGGGCTCTCCTGTCAGGAGGGTCCCAGAGCTGCCCCAGCCCTGGAGGTGCCCCAGCAGTGCCAGCTCAGGGCACGGGCGCTGCCCTGCTCCTGCTGCCACCCCGGGGTGACACAGCCCAGGTGCCCTTGGACTCTGGCACACCTGGGCACACCTGGGCACACCTGGGTTCGTGTCCAGCCGCAGTCACAGCAGCCCCAGGTCCCTTTCTTGCTGAGCTCTCTGCAGGAGCTGTTTGCTCCCTGCTCCCATCCCATGAGCAGGAGCAGGTTGCCCTCTCCTGGCTCGCTGCTGCCCTGCATTCCTGGCTGCCCGTGGAGCTCCGTGTGCTTCCAGCTCTCCCAGCTCTTGCATAAGCCCTGGCCCTGCAGAGAGCCCGGCTTTGGAGGTTATTTACTGCCTGTGCTTGCTTTGCAGCTGGCATTAATGGATGTCTGGGAAAAGAGGGATTTGCCAGGCAGCCCTTGCTTGGGCACTCCAGTAGGGCAGGAGAGCTGCTTTTCCATGGGGAAGAGCTGCTCCTCTGTCCTGGATTCCTGCCCCTTTCCCAGCCCCAGGCTGCTCCCAGCTCGTGGGGAGCCCAAACTCCCCCTGCCCCGACATTCCCGGCTGGAAGTGGCACAGCTGGGCTGTGCTGGCACCTTGTGGTGCCTCTGCTCGTCCTGCAGCTCCTCCCAGTGCTGCAATCTGATCCCAGCAGAGGCTCCACTCGGGCATTTCCCCAGATCCACATGGGAATTCAGAATTCTTGTGGAGTTTTAGGAGTTTTTAAGCTAAAATTGTCACTCTAGGTAGTGAAGATCAACTTGAGGATACAATTCCACTTTTATTTTGCTCAGCTTTTTATTTTATTTGAGGAAATTTTTATTGAGGAAAACCTCTGTTGCCTCATCCATTGGCTCCATTGCTGAGGGGTGGGATAGGATTCATGGCATATATTTGATGCAGTTTCTGGAAGATGAATGATCTGGTGTTTTGGGAGATCCACGATGTGGGAGTGTGGGAGTGTGTTGTGGGATGTGTGTGTGCTGTGAGGGGATGGATGGATGGATGGATGGATGGATGGATGGATGGATGGGTGGATGGATGGATGGATGGATGGATGATGGATGGATGGATGGATGGATGGATGATGGATGGATGGATGATGGATGGTCTCCTCCTGGATCCCCTCATTCTCACTGGGTTTATTTCCCTGTGCCTTTCCCTGGCCCCTCATCAGCCCTGGGTGTTCCACACCCTCACTCCTCTTCCCACCTGAGTTTCAGTTGCTCAGCAAGAAGTAACATCACAATTTCACATTTCCCTTGGAAAGAAAGGAGAAAGCTCATCCTGACTTTCCCAGGGGAAGTCAGGGAGCCTTTCCCAGGCACCTTCTGCTGTTCCTGGGACCCAGGTAACTCTGGATTTGCAGCAGAATGAGCTGAATGCAGGGCTAAACCTGCAATCTGTTGATGAACAGGGAACTTGAGGGCTGATTTCCAAATGTTCAGATGAATGGCTGGGGCTGTGACTTAAATATTGGCAGGAGGAGGCTGGGGGCAGCTGACAGAAAAAACAGAGTTTCTGCTCTTCATCTTTTCTGCAGAGCAGAAGCTTCTGCTGGGAGTTCTGCTGGGGGTCTTGGCCCTGCTGGGCTGGGGATATTTGGTGCCCTGGCTGGGCTCAGCAGCCTGTCCTGCAGGAAACTCTCCTGGGACAAGTGTGAGCAGGGATCCAGCTCTAGCCTCCCCCAGGAGGTGTTGGAAGTGGAACACAAACCCAGCATGGAGGGCAGAGCCACTTCTGAAGGATGGATGCAGCAGCAGAGCTGCCTTTTCCCATGGAAATGACTTCTTGTGGTGCTGTAATAACATCATGTTGGCAGGCATGCTGCTCCTGCAGATGGATAACCAGGGAGTTTTGACCTCAGTTATTAGATTTGTAGCTTCAACTAAAAATTTAGCTCTAAGGAGTGTTTCCAATTTAAAATGAGTCTCCTCAGGGAGCAGCTCTCCCTCTGGCAGTAACTCATTGACGAGGAACTCAAATATTCATTTATAGTTAAAGCTGGGCAGGGGAAGGGAAAACAAAGAGGGCTGAAAGCATGACAAGATGATAAACACCAATTTGGGATTCTCCCTGAAATGTGCTGGTGAGAGCTTAAACTGCTGCCAGAGCCTCCCTGAGGGGTGTGGTGGTGTTGGATTTAGGAGCACAGTGGTGACAGTGGCACGCTGGGTTATCCCTCAGCTCCTGACAGGATGGAGGGAGGGAGGGCTGAACCCTGTGACGGTGTTCACAGGGGTCTCAGGTTGAGGGAAGAGACGAGGATCTGACTCCATGTTTCAGAAGGCTGATTTATTTTTTATTGATATATATTACATTAAAACTATACTAAAAGAATAGAAGAAAGGATTTCATCAGAAGGCTTAGCTAAGAATAGAATAGAAAGAATGATAAAGGTTTGTGTCTCAGACTCTCTGTCCAAGCCAGCTGACTGTGATTGGCCGTTAATTAGAAACAACCACATGGGCCAATCCCAGATGCACCTGTTGCATTCCACAGCAGCAGATAATCATTGTTTACATTTTTTTCCTGAGGCTTCTCAGCTTCTCAGGAGGAAAAATTCTAAGGAAAGGATTTTCCATAAAAGATGTCTGCGACACCCTTGGATGGTGTAGGGTGCTGACACTGACTTGGGAGAGGATGGAGGGATACAAAAGCTGTTAATCCTTTTTAAACAGAGTCCTGGGTGCTGCAGGTGGAGGTTTTCCCTCTACTTTTTACTATGTAAAGCCATGGAGGTTGGTGTGTGAGAAGGAAGTTCAGGCTGGACATCAGGAAGAATTCCCTTCATGGAAAGCATTGTTAAACACTGGCAGGGCTGCTCGGGGAGGTTTGAAGTCGCCATCCCTGGAGTGTCCAAGGAGTGACTGGAGGTGGCACTCAGAGCTCTGGGCTGGGGACAGGTTGGGGATGAGGCACAGCTGGGACTCCATGGAGGTGGCACTCAGAGCTCTGGGCTGGGATGGGGCACAGCTGGGCCTCCGTGGCCTGAGAGGGTTTTTCCAGCCTCAGGGATCCTGGTTTGTGTGGTGGGGAGGAGGCTGCTGCTCGCAGTGCTGCCAGCACTGAGTGTGAGCTGCACTCAGTGCTCCCTTTCCCAGAGCTGGTGCAGGCTGTGCTTGTTGCTGGCAGGATTCCCTGCTGGAGGGTGCAGCCTGTTCAGTGCACAGCCAGGTGGGGCAGGCAGTGCTGCCATCCCAGGGCTCTCACTCACCTGGCTGCTGCGTGGGGAGCAGTGGAAAGGGGCTGGGTGTAATTCCTGCAGCCTGATGGACTCTGTGGATTTCTGTCCCTGCTGTGGGACTGGCTCTGAAATCCCAGCTAAGCCACTTCTCCTTCAAGTCAAGTGATCCCTCCCTTCCCCTCTCTGCCCTGGGCAGCATTTTCCTGCTCCCTGTCCCTCCTTGGCATCTGGTCAGTAGGCAGTGCAGAAGAAATGTGCTGGGGGTGAATGTCTGGCTTTAAACAAGGAAAGGAGTAAAAAAAACCTCAAATTCCCTCCAGGTTCTGCCTCTGCTCTCCAGCCCTGGAATGAACCAAGTTCTTCCAGTCTGGGAGCAGAACTGCTGGAGTGTGATGGAAAACTCACGTGTGAGACCTTCCAGCTGCCTGTTTACACTAAAACAAGAATATTGTGGTTATTCCACTGGTCTCCTTTTCAAGGGTGAATTGTGTGACTGAAGAATCCAGGATTTCCATATCTCACAAACCCACCATGGCATTCAGTGTCACCAAGGTGGGGCAGGTGGGGGAGTTCCTTGCACTCCAGCAGCATTTTTGAGAGGAATAAAATAAATGGAGTCAGGAACAAGTGTTAAAAAAAAGCCAATTGCTGGGCAAAGCTGTGGAAGAGCCTCTGGGGAGCTGTTCCTTTGTGGCTGGCCTTGGAGCACTCTGGATTCTGGGCATCCCTGGGTTGAGATGTGCAGCCTGGAGATGGGTTTGAGCTGCACAGGATGTGCTGTGGTGTTTCCTGGTGATGTTCAGGGGCTGGAGCTCTTCTCAGTCAGGGAGGAAAATCACCCCAGTATAGCTGACAGGTTTTTTCCTTTACTTTTTACAATATAAATAATCTTTTCTTTGATTCACACAGGGCAAAAGAGAAGATCCAGTGTTATCTCCTTGCCCAGAGAAGGTTTAAAGTTGAATTGTTTCCTTTTGGAAGTCCTAAAAGTTTTCTCACAGGGAGATTGGCTTTTCCTGGGAGGGAGGAGAACACCAGGAAGGGAGAAGAGGCCCTGGCACAGGGGTTTGTGGATTCCCCTGGATCCCAAGGCCAGGCTGGACATTGGGGCTGGAGCAGCCTGGGACAGTGGGAGGTGTCCCTGCCATGGCAGGGGTGGCACTGGATGAGTTTTAAGGTCCCTTCCCACCCCAAACCATGATTCTATGATATTTCAGACATGTTCACTTCACTCCTGTGAGTGTGCATTTATGTGGGAAGGTTTTGGGCGTCATACTTTAAACAGACAGCAGGAATTTAGGGAGTGAGGGACACCCACCCCTCTAGAAAACCCTGAAAATAATCAAATCTTATGAAAAGCCCCAAAAGCAGCAGAGGATGAAGATGTGTTGAGTGTTTCCAATACAATGAAGGTTTTTGCAGAGGGAAGTGGCCACTTCTCCTTTGTGTCTGCAGGGGGCAGAGACAATCCCTGCAGTTGGAGCAGGGAGATAATTTGAGGGTTGGGAATAGAATAACTCTGCTTAAAAACCACAACAATCCCAAAGCAGGAACGCCTGGAATCAGCACAGCTGCTTTATTTTATAATGTTTGGGCATTTATGGGAGGAGTGTTTCAAGGCAATACTGGAAAGAGTATTTCAAGACAGTATTGGATGATATACAGTAAATGACTATGTTTAATATCTCATCATTAGTGTATCATAAGGTATCTCAGTGTATCATAAGGTATCTCAGTGCAGGCACAAATCCCCAGAATTTTTTTAGGAGGTTTTATCACCATAAAATTTGAAGGAAGGACTTGAAATTGGGCAAGGAATGTCTGTGTCACCCTTGACATGCAGCTCTGCCCAGAAGAGACCCCCAAAGGGGCTGGTTTGGGGCTTTTCCACTGGAAAGGTGAAATTTCCCAAGTGTCTGTTTATTCTGAGCCCGTTCTCCATGTGCTGGGGCAGCGCGGCTGCTGTGGGTGAGGTGAGGAGAGGGAGGAGGAGGAGGAGGAGGAAGGGAAGGAGGAGGAGGAGGCACTCGCAGCCCTGAGCGGGGAATGAGAGCTGCGGAGAGGGGAAGGGATGAGGATATGGAGCCTGCGGAGAGCAGCCCGGGGCAAGGCTGGGCCGGGCTCGGGGCCGTCCAGGGCTGCTCCTGCGCCTCCTGGCCCTGTCCCTGGCCCTGCTCCTGTCCCTGCAGCCCCTCCCGAGCGCTGGATGAGGAAGAGGTGCTGTGGCAAACGCAGTATGTACTGCCCTGAACCCGCCCTGGGGCTGAGCTCTGTGGGGCAGGGGTGGGTCGGGCTCCTTTGGGGTCTGCACTGGGTTTGAGGTGTTTGGGAGAGCCCCTGGGGCTGGTGAGACACTTGGATTGATTATAAACGGGTAAAGTGAGGGGTGTTCCCTTATGTGGGGGTCCCCAGAGGGTCCCTGTGTGGGGCAGCCCTTCATCCCACCCTGCCCTGTGTCAGGCTGGAGAAACCCCATAAGGCTGGAATAAAATGGGATTTAAAGTCCCTTCACCCCAAGGAACCTCTGGACCAGGGAGAATTTATTGTGACTGCTCCAAATAAAGCATTTCCAATCGATTGTAATGGAGGGGCTGGAGTTGGAGGTGGTTTGGTCCCACTAATCCTGGCAGGGCTTTGTAACAATCACCTGATTTTTTTATCAGTGGGTTTGGGAGGTGGATGTGGCAGAGTTGTAAAGATAGCAGAAAATTAGGGATTATGGAGGCTTTCAAGGTTAACTGGATAATGATAAAGGAGATATCAGGCTGAAGAGTGCAGCTGGGAGTGTCGTTGGGAATGCTCGGGAATGGGAAAAGAGAATTCTTGAAGTTCTGCAGTTTGTTTTGGAATTTCATCAGGCTTGGAGAAGAAGTCAGACTAAACCCAAACTGCAGCTATCCTCTGACCTACCCACCTTGTCTTCTTCCAGGCAAAATATTTGGAAGGTAGAAGTCGCATTTTTAAATGGCTTTTTATATTTGATGCAGTTTCTGGAAGATGAACGATCTGGTGTTGCTGGGAGATCCGTGGTGTGGGAGTGTGTGTGTGCTGTGAGGGGATGGATGGATGGATGGATGGATGGATGGATGGATGGATGGATGGATGGATGGATGGATGGATGGATGGATGGTCGGTCGGTCTCCTCCTGGATCCCCTCATTCATGGTGTTTATCCCAGCCTTTCCCTGGCCCCTCATCAGCCCTGGGTGTTCCACACCCTCACTCCTCTTCCCACCTGAGTTTCAGTTGCTCAGCAAGAAGTAACATCACAATTCCAGCCTTTCCCTTGGAAAGAAAGGAGGAAGCTCATCCTGACTTTCCCAGGGGAAGTCAGGGAGCCTTTCCCAGGCACCTTCTGCTGTTCCTGGGACCCAGGTAGCTCTGGATTTGCAGCAGAATGGGCTGAATGCAGGGCTAAACCTGCAATCTGTTGATGAACAGGGAACTTGAGGGCTGATTTCCAAATGCTCAGATGAGTGGCTGGGGCTGTGACTTAAATATTGGCAGGAGGAGGCTGGGGGCAGCTGACAGAAAAGATGCAGAGCTGTGTCAGTTTGGGAATGTGATGCTTATGGAGAGGATCTTAGGTTTCTTTTTCCATGATCCTGCCTTGATTTCCAGTGGAGCTGTGACTCCTCCATCCCTGCTGATCAGGATTGGGAATTAGGATATAATACAGAACATAAATGTGTGTGTGTCTGTATGACCCTGGATAGGTATTAACTCTGGTATCAGTGTCAAAACCCAGATCCTGCCTCCAGCTGGTCCTTGGATCTGATCTCAGAGCTGGAAATTCTTGTTTTGAGCTAAATCCTATCCAGACCTTCCTCTCCTCTCCAATTAAAATCCAGTCTCTTGTGGTGGTCATTTTCCCCTTAAGAACTGCAGATTCTTACCCAGACCATCAATAAATATGCCAATAATTTAATGAAATCTTTGTGTGTGTGTGCACTTGCCAGCATTAGTTTCCCTGGCTTGACTGCACACAGTAAAGATTGTGTGATCTGGCTGAATTTCTCCTTTTTCCACCTGGAATTCTTGCACAGTCCCTTCCTCTCTATTTAAATGTGTCCTCAGAAAGTGGTTCCAACCTAAAAGCTGGAATACAAACATTTCCTTCTTGCTGTAAAATCCTTGTAATCCAGCTGGAGTGAGGGAAAAAATGATCAAATGCAAACTGTTAATCCCTGTGGGTCCTGGAGATTCCCAGTTCCCACTCCATGCTCTGGGTCCCACTGCACGCAGGGAGTGGGATTGGGATTGGGATTAATATTGGGATTTCTGCTGCATTTTCCCTCCAGAATTACACATTCCCTTGAGACTGGGCAAGTTAAAGCTGGGAAAATCCAGTGGTTTTGGAATGGAGGGGTGAGAAAATGGATCTCAGGGAGGACAGGGCTGGAGGAGCCTCTGGGGTTCGTTCGGGAGCTCTTGGGATGTGAAATGTGACCGAGTGACTAAAATGGATCATGGACTTTCTGATAAAAAAAATAAAGGAATTCTGCTCTTTATTTTAAGCCAATGTCCTAAAAATAACCTCCAGCAGCATTTAAAGGGACAAGCCTCCAAATCTCCTCCTCCCTTCCCAAAAATGCAGCATCCCTCTGCCTTTGGGGCTGGGGATCCGCAGGCACCGCTCCGGAGCCGCTCCCGGCCGAGCCTGCCGGGGCTGGGGCTGCTGCTGCCGCTCTCATTCCCGGTTTTTTGGGCATTTTGAGGCTGTTTTCCGGCAGGGATGGAGTTAAGAGCTGCTCCGTGGTGCATGCTGGTACGAGGCTGTTTGATGATGGAGCCGTAGTGCCCTGCTAGCGGCATGTGCTGGGGATGGATGGATGGGTGATGGGAAGTGTGGCACTGGGATAAGGACATTTCCCTGGGCCATCCCTCCATCCCTGGGGGTTTTCCTGCCTCCCCAGGCTCGCAGCCATGTAGGAGCCGTGGCAGCCTCGGCAGAGCCATCCCGCGGTGGGGATGAAGGGTAGGGGCTGCTGGGAGACAGGATCGCTGCGCTCCTTCTGCAACGCCGGCTGTCTGAATAAATTCCACAAGGGTTAGTGGCCTTCCCGGCGTCCTGGATGCATCCCTGGGGCTGCCCTGCTCTGCTGGGCAGCGATGGAGGGGCTGCTCTGCTGGGGTGGGCTGGGGAGGACGTGTTTAACCCCATACCAGAAATATTAGGAATGCACGTGTGGGATCTGCCCTGCAGGCATCTTGTGCTACAGCCCCGCTGGGTTTGGTTGGAGATGGACAAAGTGTGGAGCTCCTGCTTTATCAGGTGTTTGAAAAATCCAGAATAACTCAGTTTGAATTCAAAAAACCCTCTAAATTTGCTGATAATTTGTTCTATTCGGGTACCTTTAATTGCACAGGGTATTGGGCTGTTTGTCATGGGTAAATCAGTCCCTTTTGATGTCAGGATGTATTTTTTGAGTTCTAAGCCAAATTCCTTTGAGTTGAGATGGAATGAGAGTGTGGTTATGTTGGTCCTGTGCTGCTCCCTGCCCATGCCATGCTGAGGGGCAGAGCTGCTCTCCAGGAACACTGAGCTGTGTTTAAGGTGTGCACTGAAATGTCCTGTCTGTTCCTGCCCTCTGGGTCATTCCAGGGGATTCCCAGTGCTGGGTGTGCAGGAGCACTGTCCTTCATGGGATAAAGGATGTTGTGCCCAAATCTGCTCTGCTTTGGGACAGAAACCCCCTTTCTGGTGTTTTTTCCTCAGTGGGATGAAGCAGGAAGAGGCTGGGGGTGGGTCCTGCCTTTCAGTTCAACTTCTGTGTTGCTTCATGGCAGCACTGACAATTCATGGAAGTGTTCCAGGCTAGGTTGGAGCAGCCTGGGACAGTGGGAGGTGTCCCTGAAGGTGTCCCTGCCATGGCAGGGGTGGCACTGGGTGGGCTTTATGGTCATTCCCAACCCAGCCCATTCCATGATTCATCAGTGGAGGGGCTGAGCAAAGTCCAGTGTCTGACAGTGAAGGCTGATGGTGAGAAATGAGGACTTCAGGATGTTCTTTGCTCTCCTTGGACACCAGAGGCAGCTCCCCTGTCCTGGGCACTGGCAGCTCATCACATCCCATGTTTTATTTCTTTTATTTCTGTCCCTGCTGTGCTCCAGGGGTCTGCCTGCAGGAACGTGGTGATTCACACCTGGGCCCTTGTGATGGTCAAATCCAAATGTTGCTGCTTTGATGTAGTTTGGGATGATGACAGGACACAGAGGGCAGGGATGGATGGGATATTGGGAATGGGGAATTGTTCCCTGGCAGGGTGGGCAGGCCCTGGCACAGGGTGCCCATCCTGGATCCCTGGCAGTGCCCAAGGCCAGGCTGGACATTGGGGCTGGAGCAGCCTGGGACAGTGGGAGGTGTCCCTGCCGTGGCAGGGGTGGCACTGGATGAGCTTTAATGTCCCTTCCCACCCAACCCATGCCATGATCCCATGGTCCTCTGTCACTCCCCTCCCTCTTGTTGTCCCATCCTGCTCTCAAGCATCACTTCACAATAAATTACTTTATCTAAATGCAATTTCCTTCCCCCAGAAAAGGGCGAGGAAAGGAAGAATGCAAATAGGTCAAATCAAAATTCAAGCAATTGAGGATTTACAGCTAGCTTCAGCTGACCAAAAAGAAAAAAAAAATCTTTTTTTATCAAATCCAGATTGTCCCCTTCCCTTTGCTTCCCTTCTCGAGCTGTTTTTCCAGCTGGGTGACGTAAGGACATGCGTGTTCCAGGAGTTCTGCACAGAGCTTTACATAACAAGCCTTCAGTGGAGAATAAAATGCCCCAAACCAGAATTATTCTCATCAAAAGCTGAAACCAGTCTTGTGTGAAAATCTGGGGAAGGTGAGTGGTGAGCACTGGAGAAATGGGGAGTGGGCTTGGGAAGAGCAGAAAGGAACCCGTGTCTGAGGTGAGATTGGGGTATTCCCATGGCTGGCCTGGTCTTTTTCTGCCCCCAAAGCATCTTTCCCCCATTTTATGGTGGTATTTTGGGCAAGCTTTGCAGTGATGTGGAAAACTTCTCCCTGTCTGGTGGGGGAACATCCATTTTACACATGTGGAGCAAATTTGACAAACCCAGAGGCTTTGGCCCTGGGACATGACAGGCAAATATTTGTCATGTTTTAACAGCAAACTGAACCCCAAAGCTGGGAAAATGTTGGCTTTTAAAACCAATTTACTGTAAAAACTGTGATGTGCAAAGTGTGTCGCTCTGGTAAGCACATTCCCCATTGGAAATGCAATATTTTGGATGGGAAAATACATCCCAGGGTGGCTTTGCTTTTCATTTAGAAATCCTCATGCTGTGATTTTTTTTTTTTCCTACCAAAATTTTGTCCTTAAATCCACTTATCTCCTCAAATGGAGCTGTCTGAATTATGTTTAAAATGCTGATGAGTTTTAATGAGCAGCCCAGGGAAAAGCTGGGCCTGGCTGTGCTCAGCAGGAGATTCCTTGGGAACAGAGGAGCTCAGCCTGGAGGCTTTGGGTGGCTTTAGGAGTTCCTTTTGTACTTGTAAGATAAAACCAATTATTGAATCTTTGGGTTGAATGATTCAATATTCCAGAATGGTTGGGTTGGAAGGGTCCTTAAAGTGCCACCCCTGCCATGGCAGGGACACCTCCCACCATCCCAGGGTGCTCCAAGCCCTGTCCAGCCTGGCCTTGGGCACTGCCAGGGGTCCAGGGGATGGCACAAATTGTGCCAGTGCTCTTTGATTATACAGACACAATGTTTTTGTGTGTTAAGGGGCTGGTCTGCTTCAGTCAGAGCTGATGGGATCTTGGGTTTTGGCTTTGTGGCCAGATTAAGGAGGAAGCACTGAGGTGCTGAAGCCTTTGGAGCCAGGGGGATGCAGACACTTCACTTGCTGTGCACAGAAAGGTCTGTGGGTAGCTAGCAGATTAAGATAATTAGCTTATCATTAGTTAATTTTGAGGATCTCAAAGCTCTTGCCAGTGCTGTTGCTGCTTTCAGAGGGCATTTCCATCAGGAATTTCCCTCTCCAGCTCCGTGCTGTGTGTTTGGTGCTGCATTTCTTACCATGCCCAAATGCAGCTGTCATTAATATTTGGTGGTGACATGGATGATTATCCTCAAAGGAAGCTCAGATCCTGGGCTGCACCTGGCCCACGGCTTCAGCACGCAGAGGGGACCATAAAACAGATGGAAAAATGCATTTCTCTCCCTGTAGACGTGCAGGGTGTATTTATTTCATGGCCCAGCTAGGAACCATTGAAATGAGTGTTTAAAGTCTGCTCAGGAATGAGCTGGATTACATTTCCAGGAGGACCAAGCACAGGTGGTGATGGACAGGCTGTATCCTGCTCCCAAAGCAGGTGTGTTGGTTCAGCCTTTATCCAGATTTATTTAGAAGTTTCTGAGGTGGGGAACTTCTTCCTGAGAGTTTGGTACGGGGAGATGCTGAATCCATGGGCTGCATCCTGGTTGTTGTGCTCCTGGGTTAAGAGTCTGGAGTTTGGGCTGGGGCTGTGTCTGCTGGAGCTGCTGAGGAGCTGGAGGTGTTTTATTGCAGCTTTAGCAGTTGTGGCTGCTGATTTATTTGTGGAAAGCACTTAAAATCTGTAATCAGGGCTGGTGGATTCACCTGCTTTAAAATAAAGCCTGGATTCTCCAAGGCTGAGTCACGGGTCACTCAGGGTGCATTGACGTGGGGCCCTGCCTGGTGTCCTTTGCTGTGGATGGTTTTTCCAGGTGAAATAACCATGTAAGAATGTCCATGGAGGTGTTTGGAGATGTTTCATGTTGTGGAATCCTTTCATTTCAAGAAGTGGCAGCTCAGGGAGCTCGGTGTGGCTGGGTTGTCCCAGCAGAAGTGGAAGGAAACCCTGCCCTGTGACTGCCCTTGGCCCCAGGGCTGGGGGAGTGGATGTGGAGCTGTCTCTGTGCTCTGGGCTGGGCCAGGGCAGCTCAGGCTGAGCTCAGGGCAAGGCTCTTCCCCCAGAGGGTGCTGGCACTGCCCAGGCTGCCCAGGGAATGGGCACGGCCCCGAGGCTGCCAGAGCTCCAGGAGCCTTTGGGCAGCACTGCCAGGGATGGACAGGGTGGGGGTGTTGGGGGTCTGGGCAGGGACAGGGGCTGGGATGGATAATCCTGGGATCAGCTCAGGGAATTCCATGATCTATTCCATGATTCCATTCCATGGTTCTATTCCATGATTTTATTCCATGGTTCTATTCCATGGTTCTATTCCATGATTTTATTCCATGGTTCTATTCCATGATTTTATTCCATGGTTCTATTCCATGGTTCTATTCCATGATTTTATTCCATGGTCCTGTTCCATGATCCTATTCCATGATTCCATTCCACGATTCTATTCCACAATTCCATTCCATGACCCCATTCCATGGTTCCATTCCATGATTCCATTCCATGGTTCCATTCCATGATTCCATTCCATGATTCCATTCCATGATTCCATTCCATGGTTCCATTCCATGATTCCATTCCATGGTTCCATTCCATGATTCCATTCCATGATCCTATTCCATGATTCCATTCCCTGATTGCTTTCCATGATTGCATTCCATGATTCCATTCCATGATTCCATTCCATGATTCCATTCCATGATTGCATTCCATGATTCCATTCCACGATTCCATTCCATGATTGCATTCCATGATTCCATTCCATGGTTCCATTCCATGATCCCATTCCATGATTCTCACTGGGATGAGCTCATGGTTCAGCGAGTGTTCCCGGGGCCATCAGGGAATGGCAGTGCCTGAGCTGGCCAAGCCCATCCTTCCCAGCAAGGAGCCCTGAACCCTCAGCAGAGCAGCAGATCATGTGCTGAGGGCAGGGAATGTTTATTTTCTTTCCAGAGATGCCCTCTCTGCCCTGTTTCCTTTCATTTTCAGCAGTGTGAAGGTGGATTCCTGCCCACAAGCACATGTGGCTTGGCTGGCAGAGGATGCATCCCCAGGACGTGCAGGTGCCATGGAAATGGTTCAGGGACAGGGTTTAGGGTGGGCTGGAGGTGTTGGAGGTTCATGGTTGGACTCAATGACCTTAAAGGTCTTTTCAACCCAAATAATCCTGGCATTCTGTGCCATGGATGCGGTGCCCAGGAGCTCCTGGTGCTGGCACAAGGCAGGAGCTGCTCTGCACCTCGGAGCTGATCAGCAGCAATCACTAATAACAGGAGTTTATTAGCTGTATCTTAATTACAAAGCACAGTAATTAGGGAGGAAGTGGCCATCCTGACAGCCTGATGGTGTTAATTAGACACCAGAAATGCTCTTCTAGAATTGGAAGGGAGATGAGCTCCCAGCTCCATCAAACAGCTCTGCAATACAGGCCCTGCCTGCAGCAGGAGTGGATTTCTTTATTTCTTTTCCCTTTTCCCCTGATCTCTCTGCACTGACAGCCAGCACAGCAGTGCCTGGGGAGACTGCAGCGTGGAGTGCCCTTCTCCCTGTCTGTGCTGAGCTGCTGAGAGACTCCAGGGATGGATTGGCTGTTCCAGGAGCTCTGGCAGTGAATCACTGCCGGGACCTGCTGTGCATGGCCTGGCCTCAGCCCCTCCTGCTCTGTGTCCTGCTGCTGGAGCAGCTGCCAGTGCTGCTGTGCTGGTGCCTCCTGCAGGGATCAAACCTGGATTCCCTGTGCTCCCACAGCAGGCACTGAGCCCAGGAGGGGCCTGGGGCTGTCCTGGCTGTAGAGGAGGTGGTGCCTGGCATGGGGCCCACGTGGGATGGTCCATGGCTCACCACAGGCACTGAACTGTGACTTCCTGCACTAACCTGGGATGTGTGACAGTGCCCTGGCCTTGGGGACAGGTGTGTTATCCTGTGACACCCATGAAATGACCTGTCCTTGCAGGGGAGGTGACCTGGGGACAGAGGGGCTGGAAAGCTGCTGGTGGGAGAACTCTGGAGGTGCTGGTGGCAGTGGCTGGACACAAACCCAGGTGTGCCCAGGTGTGCCCAGGTGTGCCCAGAGGCCAAGGGCACCTGGGCTGTGTCACCCTGGGGTGGCAGCAGGAGCAGGGCAGTGCCCGTGCCCTGAGCTGGCACTGCTGGGGCACCTCCAGGGCTGGGGCAGCTCTGGGACCCTCCTGACAGGAGAGCCCTGGAGGGGCTGGAGCGTGTCCAGGGCAGGGAACGGAGCTGGGAAGGGGCTGGAGCCCAGGAGAGGCTGAGGGAGCTGGGCAGGGGCTCAGCCTGGAGCAAAGGAGGCTCAGGGGGCCCTTGTGGCTCTGCACAGCTCCTGACAGGAGGGGACAGCCGGGGGGTCGGGCTGTGCTCCAGGGAACAGGGACAGGAGCAGAGGGAATGGCAGGGCAGGCTCAGGGTGGATTTTGGGATAATTCCTTCATGGAAGGGGCAGTCAGGCACAGCTGCCCAGGGAGGTTTGGAGTGACCATCCCTGGAGGTCTCCAGGGAGGCCCATGTGGATTTTGCACTCAGTGCTTTGGGCTGGGGATTGGGCACAGCTGGGACTTGATGGGCTTGGAGGTTTTCCCTGCCTGTGCGTTCAGAGGGAGCAGGATTGAAATCCAAATTAAAAGGGATGGAAGCTGGGAGCCTTTCTGGGGCTGCTCCTGCCCCGCTGCCACCCTCCCCATCCTCCCTGAGCCTTGGCAGAGCAGGGGGGCTGGGAGGCTCCCAGCTCCTGCCTGTGTGAGCGGTGCCTTTGGCGTGTCCTGACCTTGGGGAATGGAGCAGGGGGGACACCTGACACCCCTGGATCCTGTTACCCCGGGTAAGCTGAGCCCTGCCGGCTCAGGAGGGGCTCAGTGCCCATCAGGAGGTGTCTGTGTCTCCGTGGCCTCACTGCAGCTCAGCCTGGATGCTCCTGCAGAGCCTGGGATGAGCTGAGCTTGGGGCCTGCAGGGATGAGCTGAGCCCTGATCCCGAGGCAGGGGACACAAGAGCTGCTGGATTTAGGAGAATGGAGGCTCAGGGGCTCTCTGAGCCTCTCTGGGTGGCCCAGCAGGGTTTGGGTTGGGCTGCCTGTGTCCCACCATCCCTGCTAGTGCTGCTGGGTTTGGCTGTTCCCCTGTGACCCTGCACAGCCGTGGGTGTGACAGGGACAGAGCCAGCCCTGTCCCTTCCCTGCCTCCCCCTCCCTGGGAGTGAAGCCCTTGTCATCTCCTTGTTCCAGGGTCAGTGAGCCAGGAGGGAGCTGACAGGAGTGTAGGAGTGTCCTTTGCACATCTCCCACTGCTCTCCACGAGCTGGAGGGAGCCTGGGGCAGGATCTGTGCTCCCTGCTGATGGGAGACTTAAAAACAGCAAACCATAAATGAATCTGGGCTGGATTCACTGTGGTGAGCCCCTGGGAATGTCCTGGCTACCCCAAGAATGATGTTATCCCCAGGGATCCTGAGAGCTCTCCAAGCCCCCTTCCCTGATGGATGCCAGGGCAGAGGCCAGCCCATCTGTGAGCTCCCCTCCTCGCCCTGCTGACATTGGAGATGGACCTGGGGCTGGAAAATGTTTAAGCATCATAAAAAATGGATGTCCAGTGATGCAGGAGGAGACATCCAAGACCTGCCATGGTGTCAGTGGCAGCGTGCCAGGGTTTGCTTGGTGTGTGGAAGAGCAGGGTTGTGATGGTGTTCACAGGGGTCTCAGGCTGAGGGAAGAGATGAGGATCTGACTCCATGGTTCAGAAGGCTGATTTATTATTTTATGAAATATATTACATTAAAACTATACTAAAAGAATAGAAGAAAGGATTTCATCAGAAGGCTGGCTAAGAATAGAAAAGGAAGGAATGATAACAAAGGTTTGTGGTTTCGCTCTCTGTCCGAGCCAGCTGACTGTGATTGGCCATTAATTAGAAACAACCAACATGGGCCAATCACAGATGCACCTGTTGCATTCCACAGCAGCAGATAACCATTGTTTACATTTTGTTCCTGAGTTCTCCCAGCTTCTCAGCAGGAAAAGTCCTAAGGAAAGGACTTTTCATAAAAGATGTCTGTGTCACAGGGTGTCACCCCCCAGCTGTCACACTGGTCACTTCTGTGAGTATTCGCACTGAAAATACCTCATTTCCTCCAAAATATTGGAATTTTAGTTATTTCTGCCCTTTTCTGGAGTTGTTCCTGGCTAAGGAAGCTGCTTGTGCCTGGGCCAGTGTCCTGCTCCTGCCTGTCACCCCTTCAGGGACTCAGGGACTTCTTGTCCCCAAGCTCATGGTGCCACCAGGCTGTGGCAGCTGCTCCATTTCTGTGTGGGGGAGTGATGCAAATCCGTAGGAATCACTGGATACTGAAGGATTCAGTGACTAAAGGAACAGAAACAATTAATGAACAAGTTTTGTACATTTTCTGGCGTGCTTTGGACAAGAACAATCGACTGAATTATTTATGATGCCACTTGTGTCTGTGGGCTAAATAAATATTCCCTGGGAGATGGTCCTGGAGCTGCAGGCAGGGCAAGAACTCCCTGCTGGGATGCCTTGGGTCAGGTGTGGGCTGTGAATTCAGAGGGCACAGAGAAATCAGAGCAGGGCTGGTGTGGAGAAGTTCAGCTGGATGTGGATCTTGCAGAGGCTCAGGAAGGGACACAGAGGTCTGTGCCTCTGTCCTGCTGATATGGATCTATCCAGGGATGGGAAATGCTTTCACAGGCAGCTTTGGGAGGATGGTGGGGAGGGTAACTGGATATCCAGGCTGACTGCAGGATTTTGGAGTGATGGGGCCTCCTGCAAGTCACAGCTCCCAGTCATGGCATGGCTTGGGCTGGAAGGGACCTTAAAACCCATCCAGTGCCACCCCTTCCACCAAGCCCCAGTGTCCAGCCTGGCCTTGGGCACTGCCAGGGATCCAGGATGGGCACCCTGTGCCAGGGCCTGCCCACCCTGCCAGGGAACAATTCCCAATTCCCAATATCCCATCCATCCCTGCCCTCTGGCACTGGGAGCCATTCCCTGTGTCCTGTCCCTCCATCCCTTGTCCCCAGTCCCTCTCCAGCTCTCCTGGAGCCCCTTTGGGCACTGGCAGGACCTGCTGGGATCCCTGGGCTGTTCCTGGCAGTCCCTGTCCCTGCCCCAGCTCTGCACCCACACTGCTCCTGGAGTTCAGCACTTGGTGTGTCGCTGCTGTTCTGAGCTGCAGAATGAAAAAGTTTCTATTTTTATCAAGCCATTATTTTAATTTTTTAAAAATTTTCTTTCCTGGCAGTGAGCTGCACTGCTGAGCCCCCAATTATCTGCTAATGAGCCGTTATTTCCCTGTAATCACTCCTTCCCATCCGTGTTTTTGCTCATTGCTATTCACAAGTGCCCTCAGGGGACAGGAGGGACACGGCCTGTCCAGCAGCACTCACTGTGACTCTCCAGTGCTCCCACAAAAGCATCAGCTGGGTTCATTTCATCTCCTGCTGTGTTCCCTGCCAGCTCTGCCCCTCAGATCCCTGCTCAGGAGCTTTCAGGGCTGGGTCTGTACTTTTCCATAGGGCTCCCAACTCCTTATCCCTTTGGGAACAGGGAGCAGAGCGTTGTAGGCAAAAGGCAGAGCAAAAAAGCAGCCACCAATCCTCCACCTCCTCCAAAAGCCAGCAAAGTGGCATCTTGAAAAGCTTCTTGGCTCCTAAGAAGAGAAGAATTTTGGAAGGATTGTGAAGAAAAATCCACTGGGAAGATTTATGAAGCAGCACTGATGCCTGCCTGTGCTTCAGCCCACATACATACATACATACATATATATATATGTACATATGTGTGTGTGTATATATATATATATATATATATATGTATTTATAGAGTCACAGAATGGTTTTTATGTTGGAAAAGCCCCCTGAGAGCACCAAGTCCAACTGTTCCCATAGGACTGCCAAGGCCACCACTGCCCTGTGTCCCCCCCAAGGTGTCACATCCCCACAGCTGTTAAATCCTCCAGGGATGGTCAGTGCCTGACCACCCTTTCAGTGATTAGAAATGTTCCCAAAATCCCCCCTGCCCCTGCCCTGGCCCAGCCTGAGGCCGTTCCCTCTGCTCCTGTCCCTGTTCCCTGGAGCACAGCCCGACCCCCCGGCTGTCCCCTCCTGGCAGGAGCTGTGCAGAGCCACAAGGGCCCCCTGAGCCTCCTTTGCTCCAGGCTGAGCCCCTGCCCAGCTCCCTCAGCCTCTCCTGGGGCTCCAGCCCCTTCCCAGCTCCGTTCCCTGCCCTGGACACGCTCCAGCCCTCAGGGACACAGGGACAATGCTCTCTCTCCTCAGGGCTCTGTGTCACAGCTGCCCCTCTGTAGCTGCTCCATTTTCCAGCTTTACTTCCTGAGTATCTGGAGTTGTTCCTTGTGGATTGTCAGAATGTCTCCAGTTGACTTCTCCCATTTCTGCCCAGCCCTGTCCTTCAGTCCCTGTCCCTCTGGGATGTGTTTCCCAGCCCCAGTGCCATCAGGGGTGTCCTTTCCTGGCACACTCTGGGTGTGCAGGATCCCAAACCAACCTCGGGCTGGTGAGGACTTAGCAGACATCACCTCCTGTCTCAAATTTGCCTTCTCTCTTTGTATAACCCTGAATTCATCTGATCTTGCAGCTTACTTTTCCAAGTTCCATTGGGATTTGCATGGTTTTAGGAGCAGCCATGGCCAGTGGCTCCAGGGCTGCCTGTTGGGTTGAGTCTCTCCACTGAGGCCTCGTGGAGTCTTGGATTGATCACATCCTGCATTTCCCTCCATTTCCTCAGTGTGTCCATCCTATTTCTAGTTCTAACCCTGCCTTTTGCTGTATTTTTAACTCAATCTGTGTGACTCTGTAGCCTAAATTTCATCTTATTGGGGTTGTTTGGGTGTTGGGAAAACCCCATTTGTGCTGGGAAGTGCAGGAGTGCAGTCCAGACAAAGTGCAGCCTGTGCTGCTCAGGATTATTGACCAGGAGCATCATCATTTTGTAATTGCAGCAATAAAATGTTCAATGGCCAGGCTGGGAATGCTGCAGTGATGGGAATGGAGGTGCTTTGTGCTTTCCCACTGCCCATTTCTGTATCCTGCTTATTTTCATGGAACCATGGAATGCTTTGGGCTGGATGGGCTTAAAGCCCATCCAGTGCCACCCCTGCCATGGCAGGGACACCTCCCACTGTCCCAGGGTGCTCCAGCCCCAATGTCCAGCCTGGCCTTGGGCACTGCCAGGGATCCAGGATGGGCACCCTGTGCCAGGGCCTGCCCACCCTGCCAGGGAACAATTCCCAATTCCCAATATCCCATCCATCCCTGCCCTCTGGCACTGGGAGCCATTCCCTGTGTCCTGTCCCTCCATCCCTTGTCCCCAGTCCCTCTCCAGCTCTCCTGGAGCCCCTTCAGGCCCTGCCAGGGGCTCTGAGCTCTCCCTGGAGCCTTCTCCTCTCCAGGTGAGCACCCCAGGAGCAGTGGCCTTTGATTTCTGGCTTTGCTCTGTGGAGCCCCATCTCCATCTGGGCCCTCCCCTCCTGCTCCCACTGAATGTGACTTTGGGGTGTGTCCCAGCTTGTCAGGAGCAGCCACTTTTCCCTATTTTTAGGCTCCCATTTGCCTGCTCCCATTTCCCTTTGCATTAGTGGGGAGAAGGCCCAGCCCTGGCAGGTTGGTGGCAATTGCTGAGCGATCACCCGGATTTGGAATGATTTATGAATGATTATTTTCCCTACTATTTTGATGATTAATTCTCAGTGTAATTCTTTCTAACCACCAAAATTCCGCCTGTTCCTGCATCTGCAGCTGCTATAAACCTCATCCATCTCCCTGGCAGCCGGGCCAGGCTATTAAATATAGATCCCTGCTCCATTTAATATTCATAGCGATTAAAAGTGATGAAAGCAGCTGTGTCTGCCAGAGCCAGGCTGGAAATTGCTCTGCCTCAGCAATGACGGGTGAGCAGCAGATCCCAGAGATCAGGATAATTCCACACAGGAAGGGCTGCTGCTTCTGAATCATTCCCTTGCTTGGGGTTGGGATAAATGGGGAATCTGGAAAGGAGGTGGGATTGATTTCTGTGGGTTTGCTGTGAGGAGAAAGAGCTTGGAGCTTCAGCTGGGATGGCTGCAGGATTTGCTGCTGGCTGATCCTCATGGACATCTCTACTGTGTCCGTGGGAGGAGAAAAGGCTTTTCCCAGTCACTGGGATACTTTTCATACTTTTAGATCCTAAAATCCTAGACAAGTGTGGGAAAAGGCAGGAGAAAGTGCACAAGATGGGAATAGAGGCATAATCCATGCTGTGCTGGTGGGACCATCCAGGCCTGAAGGCAGCTTGTTCCAGGACTGGGAACAGCCAGGTTGGGGCTCTGAGGCTTCCAAGCTCAGCTCCCCTGGCAGATGTGCAGGTCCTGCTGCCCAAAGGGAAATCAGCTGCTGAGATGCCCCTTTGTCACTGCTGTGGTCTCTGGTGCCTTTGGGGCATCCCAGGAATCCTGTTTGAATTAAAGCCATCAGGGCTCCTTCTGTCCCATCAGAGCTTTCCCTGTGGACAGCACTCAGGGATCTCTGCCCTGGGATCCTTGACTTCACTCCTGCAGTATTGATCCTGCACTTCCAACCCCCCATCAGCTCATTGCAGGAGAAAGCTGGGTTTAATTCCCAGCCCAGGGCCAGCCCTGCCTTGGGAGGCTCCAGAGGCCCTGATGCAGTGGTGGGAAAGCAGCTCAGGCTTGCAGGAATCTCTTGGGGAGAGATTCAGTGATGCAGGAGGGACAAGGACTGCTGCTGGAAATGAGGGTGCTTGGGGAGGGAGAGTTTTCCACTCGCAGGGAGAGGGAAGGTGAGGGATGGAGGAAGGTGAGGGATGGAGGAAGGTGAGGGATGGAGGAAGGTGAGGAGAGCTGTGCTGGACTTGGAGAGGAAGATAAGTAGGGATGGTGTGGGTATGGTGTGGGGCTGAGGAGCTGTGATGTTTTGGGCTGGAGACATCACAGCCAGACTCTGGATGCAGTTTGGGAACTTTGCAATAATTTTGGTCTAATGCTGAACCTTTCAATCCCTTTTCCTCCTGCTGGTTTGAAAAGGCTCTTCCCAGCTCTGCTCATCCACAGGCAGCACTGGAGCAGCCCAGCCGTGAGCAGCAGCCCCCTGGGATTGCTCCCTGATGGTTTTGGGGTGGGAGCCCTGCATGGCAGTGCCTCCCATGGGATCCTTGTCCCTGGGATCCCCATGGACTGCACTGCAAAGTCCCAGTGTGTCCCCAGTGTGTCCCCAGAGCATGGGGACGCTCTGGTGTTGTGCCTCCAGCCAGCAGCTTTCCCCCCAGCTCTGGAGGAATTGCAGGCAATGAGGGAAGATTTCAGGATGGAAAAAGGGGAGGAAAGGGAGCTCTGCCTTGGTGGCTCTGCTGGGCTGCTGCTCCAGGCACTGAGGTTTGTGTTTGAGAAACCAGCCTGAGGAGGCTTATGGCCATGGCTGCCGATCCATTTTCCATAGATTAAATTGCATCACAGCTCCAAAAATAATCTGCCCAGCTTACGGTGAGGCTGCCTGTTCCTATAGCAACCCTGCGTGCCCGTGCCCTACAAACCACAGCCAGCCCAGCTGCTCCCAGTCCAAACAAAGCAGCAGGGCTGGGCTCAGGGAGCACTGGGGTTTGGGGATGGAGGTGTCAAATACCAGCCTGGAGTGCTCCTGGATTTATGGGAAGCTGCTGTGGTTTGTGTCTCTGGGATTTGAGCCTGAGTTTGCAGATGTGCATAGTGAGGAGAGTGGGAAGCAGCAGCTGCATTTGTGGAGCATTGCTGGAGCGAGGGGGGAAGGAGGAGGAGGAGGAGGAGGAGGGTGTTATGTGGGTTACTGCAGTGCCTGGGGCCAGCCCTGCTGTGCCACACTTGTGTCGTGGCACAGGGAAGAGGGTTGGGGTTGGAGCTGCGTGGTGATGGCTGCTCACTGTGCTCAGCCCAGATCCACTGCTCTGACCCAGGGTCCCAGAGGTGCTGGCAGGGGGAAAGCTTGGCTGCAGGATGGAGAGGAGGATGAATTCAAATCATGAATAGTCCCTCTGTGCCGCTGGTGAGCCCAGGGAAATCTCCAGATTACGCTGGGAGTGCAGGAATCCTTCAGGGGATGCTGTGGAGGCTGGGCTGCCTCATCCACAGCACAGGAGCCAGAGGAACCTGGCAATTTGTTGTCAAATTTTTCCTGCCAGCCTTTCATGTTTGTTTTCTTGAGGAGCTTTTGTTCCCTGGGGAAGAGCGACAGGAATTCCTGCTGAATGTCTGCCTTTCATCAGGAGCAGCAGGGTGAGCTGGGGTGACGCTCCTGCGCCAGGGATGTGCTGCTTCCCAAGGGCCACCTGCATCCCAGCATGGCACTGGGAGCCCCTGCCACCCCTGAGGGTTTGGGGCTCTAGGGAGGAGCTTGGTTCCATGGAGAGCAGGTGAGGGTGGGTGGGAGCACCTGTGTGGAGAGAGGGGATCCATCCCTGAGCCCTTCCCTGTGCAGGGCCAGGGTGTGCTGGGGGCTGGAAGCCAGGGATGGAAGCACTCTGTGTGTGCTGCCTGTGGGGAGGAGCAGGGAGCCCCTCCTGGCTCCTGCTGGGCCTCCAGGCTTTGTGCTGCTCCTGGACACGGTCCTGATTCACTTTGGCCCTGCCCAGCTGGGGGTGTTGGTTTGGGGATTAATGGGATTTAGGAGCTGCTGGGAGCTGAGGATCCAAAAGGACCAAACTGGGGGAAAGGAGTGAGGGCAGCATCCAGAGACAGAGCATTGGAATAGAACCCCAGAATCATTGACGTCTGAAAAGTTCTCTGAGATCATCGAATCCAACCATTCCCCAGCCCTGCCAAGGCCACCACTGATCCCTGTCCCCAGGTGTCACATCCCCACAGCTGTTAAATCCCTCCTGGGATGGGGATCCAGCACTGCCCTGGGCAGCTGTGCCAGGGCCTGACCATCCTTTCAGCGATTAGAAATGTTCCCAAAATCCCCCCTGCCCCTGCCCTGGCCCAGCCTGAGGCCGTTCCCTCTGCTCCTGTCCCTGTTCCCTGGAGCACAGCCCGACCCCCCCGGCTGTCCCCTCCTGTCAGGAGCTGTGCAGAGCCACAAGGGCCCCCTGAGCCTCCTTTGCTCCAGGCTGAGCCCCTGCCCAGCTCCCTCAGCCTCTCCTGGGGCTCCAGCCCCTGCCCAGCTCCGTTCCCTGTCCTGGACACGCTCCAGCCCCTGAGCATCCTCCACCTCAGCCAGTCCTCAATTCCCCCTGTTTTGGTTCCTGCTCATTCCCTGCATGTTTGGAATCCCCTTCAAAGCCATCACTAAACTCCTCCTGGGCTGTGCTGGAAAATGTTTCAGTTGGATTCTGCTGGGTGTCCCTCACCATCACCCTGTGCGAGTTGTGTTTCCCCTCTCCCCCTCTTCCCTCTCCTAAATCCTCCAAAGTATTGAGGAATCTGTGTTTTTGCAGCTTCCAGGAGGTTCTGTGACCCTCAGTGGGTGCTGCTGGGATCCTCCCATTCAGATTGAGGTTTCAGTGCTCTGATCTTGCTGGGCCCACTCCACTTTGGTTTCTGCAAATCCCTGTGCTCCATCCTGGAATGAGGAGCCCTGGATTGACTCTGTCTGTGGGTATTTCCTGACCTTCAGGGTGTTTTCTCAGCCTTAGCAAAATCAAATCATTTTTTCCCTGTCTGAGTTGATCCAAAAGCTGCAATAAGGGCAGGATCCCCAAAGCTGTGGTGTTTGGCTGGGCTCCAGGCAGAGACCTCCAGGCAGAGCCTCCCTGCTCTTCCACCTTTCTGCCTCAGTGAATCCTTCTTCGTCAGCAATAGGAGAAATATTGAAATATTTGTGCAGCTCTCTCCTCCAGCCCTTGGTGATAATCTCCAGCTGTAACTACAGGATTTGGTGTGTCATGGGCAAGGGTTGGTCACAGGTTGGACATGCTGGTCTTGGAGGTCTTTTCCTAAATGATCCTGTGGTTCAGAGCAGCTTCCCTGAGAACAGCCCTGAGGGGGAAGTGAGGGTATCCCAGAGCCCTGTCCTGTCCTGTGTCACAGCATTCCTGTGGCAGTTTGTCCTGCTGTACAGCTGGGGGGATGCTGGAGCTGCTGGGGACGCTGGGGATGCTGGGGATGTTGGAGAGCTGCTGGGGATGCTGAGGGGATGCTGGGGGGATGCTGGGGATGGTCTGGTGGGAGCAGGGCTCCTCCACTGGATCTGGGGGTGCAGCTCCAAAGCTGGTGCAGATCTGAGTGGCTGCTGCTTGCTGCAGGAGACAGAAGGATTCATGTTTCTGTGGGCTTGGGATTTGGTCAGCTTTGCTGGGAGCTCCCAGGAGAAAGATGGAAGCACCTTCAGAGCCAGAGCTCCACCTTGGGAATGGCAGTGAGGAGGTTTGGGTGCTCTGTGTGATCATTCCTGCTTTCAGCTGCTCTGATTTATTTGACTGTAGCTGTGAGATTGGATTTCCCTCTTCCCATGCTTTGATTTAATTGCAAGAAATTATGTCACTTGAGATATATATATCTATATATAATAATATATAAAAATTATATATATATATAATATATAATTCTTTATTTTATATAAAAATAATTTATATATATTTAATTTATATATATATATAATTATATATATATAATTTTATATATATATATTATATATATAAATAAAATTAATTGGTTCCATTGCTTCCTGCTCCAGTGGAAGGTGTCCCTGACCATACCAAGAAGATGGAAGGAGGTGAGCTTCAAAGTCCCAACCCAAACCATTTCATGGTTCTATGGTTGGAGGTGTCCTGCTGCATTCCAGCATTCCAGCATCCCACAGCAGCAGCTCTGGGGCAGCAGGAGCTGGGGAGGGATGTTCAGCTCAGCCAGCTCAGCTGGAATGAACAGCAGTCACTGGGCTGACCCAGGTTCCTTCCCTCTTTTCCTGGGCTTTGAGGCATTTATATAATTCTGCACAGCGCTGAGAAATTGGGCCACGCTGTGTTCCTGCCTCAAGCTGAGCACTCGGGCAGGGACTGTTCCCAGAGCCTCGGTCAATGGGCAGGAAATAATGTCCTGGCAGAGTGCAGAGCCCATCCCTGTCCCTGCTCTGCCATCCCTGTGCTGGCACTGCCCAGGGAATGGGCACGGCCCCGAGGCTGCCAGAGCTCCAGGAGCCTTTGGGCAGCACTGCCAGGGTTGTTGGGGGGGTTGTGGGGGTCTGGGTGATCCTTGTGGGTCCTTCCCAGCTCAGGGCATTCTGTGATTCTGTGGAAAATCCCAGGCTGTGATCTGGGATTGCACCCAGGCACTGACAGCCCATGGGCCCAGGGCTTTGGGGCAGCATTTTGTGTAAGGCAGGATGGGGGAAAACTAAAGGGACTGGAGATAGGCAGAGAGGAACTTTCTCTTGCTTGGCACAGTTTTTGCAGTACTTGTAAGCAGATAAAATTGTCTTTGTGATTTATTTTTGGTATTTTTCCTAAAAAGAAAATTGGGAAAATTGGATTGTCCCCTGGAGTCCCTCACAGGTGGGTTTTGCCATGTTCAGCCTCCTATTGGCAGTGACAGCTGAGCCAAGGGTTTGGGTTGGCTTCTGCTCCTGGGAGCTTTATAAAACATGGGACTTTGTTATAAATTGGCTGTTAAAGCGCAGCCTGGTTAGTGATCAGATCCCAGAGCTGTGGACAGAGGTTCTGCCGTCTGGAGGGCAGGCAGCTGGCACAGCCTGCCCAGGATGCTGAGGGAAGAGCAGAGAGAGGTGTGCAGGAGGCCTGAGAGTGCCCTGGGACGCCCAGGGACAGCTCAGAGCAGCAGGAGCAGCCTGGTGCCCCCCTCCCAGTGAGTGTCTGGGGTTTGGAATGCTCTGGCCTTGGAAGCACTGGACAGAGCATTCCAAATGGTCAGGACAGGTGCAGTGACAATATCCAAGCCCAGGGAATGTGCCCACCCTGCTGGAGACCCATCGTGTGCCACAGTGTGGAAGGCACCATAGGAATGCTTGAAACTTTTGTATCAGAAGATGGACTTGGAGGAGGTTTTGGTTATTTTCTTTACTGGTAGAAAAGTGGCTTCAGTTTTCTTGCCAGATCTTTCGGAGTTGGCCTGTGGTGTGAGCCTGTGCCATTGCTGTGGTGCCTCTGTGCACCTTCCTGGGTGTAAGAGCCGTAATGAGGGATACAGGACTCCAAGCAGCTTTCCAAAATGCAGTTTATTGTATCCAAAATGCAGTTTATTGTATCCAAAATGCAGTTTATTCCATCCAAGATGTCACAGCAGCCCAGGGTGGTGGGTGACAGAGCTGTGCCCACAGCTGTCAGCTCCAGCTGCAGGCAGGCCTGGAGACCCTTAGTTTAGGTTATATTGCATTATTTACTTTTCTTTGCTCTATTTACTTTTCTTTGCTGAGCATCTTAATACAGCAGAACCAATCTATACCTTAACTTTTACCTATAGCCTGTCATAACTACTGTAATTACCATATTCATGGTACTGTTCTCCAGTCACTAAAAGTCAGTACATTACAGTTTAAGCTAGAAGTTGTTTTTCAGTTTTCTTGCAGTGGAAAATTCTGAGACCTTTTTTCTACTTGCCACAGTTGCTGACTTGTTTGCCTGTGCTCTCTTTCTGCTTGGTAAAAACATCTTCTTGTTTGGGGTGGGTTTATCCTTTGCTCTAAGCCATAAAACCCCCTTCTAACTAGCACACCCTTTGCCTTCTTGGTTAGCCAGTGAGACTGCCTCAGCAATTCTTTTCTTCTATATCAAAACTTGCTTCCATCTCTATTCCTTCATCAGACTCTACATTTACAAATCTTTCTGCTAAGCACACATATCTGAGAGACTTTCTTGTCAAACTTTCATCCTTCCCAACACCAGTCCTTGGAATCCTGTCTGTTTCTGTTCCTGTTCCCGTTTCCCTGCCAGCTGTTCTGGAGGCTTCCCTGATACTGGATGTGTTTTCAAACCTCTGCTCCTGTCCCTGCCCAGCTCCCAGCCCCTCAGTTGGCACTCACCTCCCTTGGGGAGCTCTCAGCTGCTTTCCCCTGCGTGTCTGATTCTCCTTGCTGGCTGCTTCCTCTCTGGCTCCAGCAGCTCTGCTCCTGTTTGTCAGCTGGGCTGCAGAGGGACCGGGTGGTGACACTGGGAGATGCTGTCTTGGTGCTTCATGGGGGCCACCTGGGGTTTGCTCCATGCCCTGTTTCCCTTGGATTTCTCCCTTCGTCCTTGTGCAGTGAGGTTGGCCCTGCTGTGGAGGATCAGTGCTCCTGTCCCATCACATCCACTCTGGGGAGGTTCCCCACGAGCCTGCTGTGACCCTGTGCTGTGCTCTGCTCCTGCTGCCACTGCAGGCCGATGTTCCTGTCACTTTTACCCAGATCCCTGCTATCAAAGAGTGCTCATCCTCTGCTTTCCTTACTGTGGATTCAGTCTGAGCAGTGCCTGAGCACCTCTCCCAGTCCCCACAGCATTTGCAGAGCTCCATCAATGAGCCAGGAATAGCAGCCAAACACCCACCTGCCAGGGAATCACGGGTTTCCTTCTTCCCTCACAGCCTGAGAGGGAATGTGCTGCTCCCTGCTACACCAGAGCCTTCCCTGAGCTCTGTGCCTGGGTTGTTTGGGGAATGTTCTCACTCCTCAAATCCCCTGGATTGTTTGGAGAATGTTCTCACTCCTCAGATCCCCTGGATTGTTTGGGGAATGTTCTCACTCCTCAAATCCCCTGGATTGTTTGGAGAGTGTTCTCACTCCTGAAATCCCTTGAATTGTTTGGAGAATGTTCTCACTCCTGAAATCCCTTGAATTGTTTGGAGAATGTTCTCACTCCTCAGATCCCCTGGATTGTTTGGAGAATGTTCTCACTCCCCCAGTGCCCCCAGACCTGGCAGAGCAGCTGCAGCCAGGTTTTGCTGGTGCCCATCTCTCTGAAATTCAGAAACAGAAGATTGAGGGAGGGGAGATACAGGAGCAGCTCCCTGCTCTGCTGCCTCAGTGGGTTTTGGGAGCACCTGGAAAACCCTCAGTTGAATTTCAGAGCATAAGGATGGGGCACAGCCCCTGCCCAGGACCTGCTTCTCTCTCTTTGTGTTTGCTTTGGGTGCTTCTGCCTTTTGGGGCCGATCACTGCTCCTGAGGGAGCTGTGGTGTGATCAGAAATGCTGTGTTACCCCCACTGAGTGGATTTGGGTTAGTTTCCTGCTTTGAAGTGTTCTGGAGTTGCAGGAATTTTTTGCTGTAGCTGAGGTGCTGATCGTGGAGTTTTCTGCCCTCTGAAGACCTGGTGGTAGTTTTGGGTGAAGTGTCACTTTCCTTGGTGTCTCTGTGACCTTCTCTCAGGTGACACTGTTCACCCTGCCCCAGGCAGAGCTGGCAGAGCCCCCAGTGCATGGTGGATCAATCCCAGTGAGGCTGGGAAGGGCAGGTTTGGTGTGTGGCACCGCCGGTGCCACCCCAGAATCAAAACTCCACAACTTTTGTGAAAGTCGTAAAGCCGGTGTGTTTATTGTATGTATGTTTATTACAGTGCTGGGCACATGTGGGAATCGTTCTCCTAAAATGACCTGTGTACTTCTGGGAGCTTCAGGTCCCTTTTAATCCCCCTCTCAGATACATATGCATACAATTTCACAATAGGTTCATACATATTCATTTTTATAAATTTCGCGTGACATTTGCTGCTAGTTCTTCTTTATCAGAAAGAATTCCTAGGTCAGGAATTCTGACTGCTCTCACGGCAGTCTCTGTCTCTATCACCCTCTGTCTCCCCCACCGTTATCTCTGTCCTTCACTGAAGCAGTTTCTCTGAGCCTAGGCTTTGCAGTCAGGCTAAATAGCTATGTTTTCCAACCACAGACTCAACTCAAAAATGTACATTTCACCTAAATCAAAATAGATTTCTACCCTGAAAAAATTCTACTCTGCTTCACCAGCACCCATACCTGAACCAGATCTGGGTGACAGCGGCAGCTCAGGCTCTGGGTGCCACTCCCACCACACTGTGCTCGGGGGAATTTGGTGGCCACGACCCCCAGCCTGGCGCTGGCAGGAAGGTCCCTGGTCCCTGTCCCTGCTCCCTGTCCCTGCTCCCTGTCCCTGCTCCCTGTCCCTTCTCCCTGTCCCTGTCCCTTCTCCCTGCTCCCTGTCCCTGCTCCCTGTCCCTGCTCCCTGTCCCTGCTCCCTGCTCCCTGTCCCTGCTCCCTGTCCCTTCTCCCTGCTCCCTGCTCCCTGTCCCTTGTCCCTTGTCCCTGCTCCCTTGTCCCTGCTCCCTGTCCCTGCTCTCTGTCCCTGCTCCCTGTCCCTGCTCTCTGTCCCTGCTCCCTGTCCCTGCTCCCTTGTCCCTGCTCCCTGTCCCTGCTCTCTGTCCCTGCTCCCTGTCCCTGCTCCCTGCTCCCTGTCCCTGCTCCCTGCTCCCTGCTCCCTGTCCCTGCTCCCTGTCCCTGCTCCCTGTCCCTGTCCCTGCTCCCTGCTCCCTGTCCCTGCTCCCTGGTCCCTGCTCCCTGTCCCTGCTCCCTTGTCCCTGTCCCTGCTCCCTGTCCCTGGTCCCTGTCCCTGTCCCTGCTCCCTGCTCCCTGTCCCTTCTCCCTGGTCCCTGCTCCCTGTCCCTGCTCCCTGTCCCTGCTCCCTGTCCCTTGTCCCTGCTCCCTGTCCCTGCTCCCTGTCACTGTCCCTGCTCCCTGCTCCCTGTCCCTTGTCCCTGTCCCCGGTCCGTGCCCGCGGCGCTGCCGGGCTCAGCGGCCGGGGGTAGCCATGGAAACGCTGTTCTTTCTCCCCATCCCTCCCCGTGCAGATGACTCGGGTGACGAGGAGCCCGCCTCGCAGTCAGACAAGAGCGAGCTGCACGGCCCCCTGAAGACGCTGTCGAGTAAGCTGGAGGACCTGAGCACCTGCAACGAGCTGATCGCCAAGCACGGCGCGGCCCTGCAGCGCTCGCTCAGCGAGCTGGAGAACCTGCGCCTGCCGGCCGACAGCGGCGAGAAGATCAAGGCGGTGAACGAGCGCGCCACGCTCTTCCGCATCACCTCCAATGCTATGATCAACGTGAGTGAGTGCTGCTCTGCCCCTCCTCCTCCTCCTCCTCCTCCTCCTCCTCCTCCATCCTCCTGCCCTCCCTCCCTGTTTGCTCCCTGTGCTTTGGCTCGTGTTACCGCGGTGAGGGCATGGGAAGTTGGGAAGATGCAGCTGGGAAGAGGGCACGGGTGTGGACCCCACTGAGACACAGGTATGCTGCGTCCTTCCAGCCTGCCCCATGGAACATTGCTGGAAAGCTGGGACATGGGGGTGTTGGCAGTGCTGAGGGGCTTTTCCTGCTCCCTGGGTGGAATCCTGCCTGGCACAGCACTCCAGAGCCCACTGCCCGCTGCAGCTTGAGGCCCACATCCCACATCCCTCACATCCTCTTTGCTTCCATGAAGCTGCTGGAGTCCCACATGGCTGTGGGATTTCACTCCCTCAGGGTCTCTGTGGGATTTAATCCCTCGAGATCTCTGTGGGATTTGACCCCTCAGGGTCTCTGTGGGATTAACCCTTTGGGGTCTCTGTGGGATTTAACCCCCTCGGGGTCTCTGTGGGATTTAACCCCTTGGGGTCTCTTTGGGATTTGACCCCTCAGGGTCTCTGTGGGATTTAACCCCTCGGGGTCTCTGTTGGATTTAACCCCCTCGAGTCTCTGTGGGATTTAACCCCTCAGGGTCCCTGTGGGATTTAACCCCTTGAGTCTCTGTGGGATTTAACCCCTCGGGGTCTCTGTTGGATTTAACCCCCTCGAGTCTCTGTGGGATTTAACCCCTCAGGGTCCCTGTGGGATTTAACCCCTCACGGTCTCTGTGGGATTTAACCCCTCGGGCTCTCGTGCTGGCTCTGCTCTCCCAGCCGGGTTTCAGAGGTCAGGGAATGGTGCTGGCACCGCCCCTGCTCCTGCCTTGTGCAGCCTCACGGTGCTTTGGTGCTTTTTGGAGACAGCTCGTGTTTGGAGTGTGGTTTTACCTCCATGGCAGTGAGACAGCCCTTCCTGGGGAGCCTGGTTTACCCCAGGGAGCTGTGAGAGAGAGCAAAACTGAATAAAATATTTAAAGAAAATTAAAATAAAGCAGTCCCAGAGCTTCACCAGGCTGGAATAATGGATGAAGGCAGAGCTTAGGGAGTTGTGAATGGAGCAGTGCTGTCGCTGTGCTGTCCCAGCCCTGAGCAGAAGGAGGTTGGGTGCTGTTTGATGTGGGCTTTAAAGAATAACAGTAATTCCCAGCAGGAGCTGGAGGGTACTGAGAGCCCCATGGGCTCAGCATCCTCCCCATTCCCACTGCTAGGATTCTGTAACCACAGGGGGAAAGGGCTTCCTGAGTTCTCTTTTGTGTTTCAGAGCAGTTTGAGGAGGCTTGTGCAGCACTTTCCCCACGGAGAGTTTGTCCAAGTTTTGGGAATGGGGCTGGCAGCGTGGTGGGAGGTGCCAGCAGACCCTTGGTGCTGCCCCGGTTTGCTGTCAGGAGGCAGAGCAGCAATGGGAGGTGGGCAGGGAATTGCCAGAGAGAGGATTCTCCAGCAGCCTTTGGGAAGGGATGAGCAGAGCAGTATTTGCTGTGTCCAGCCCAGAGAGGAGGAGGAGGCGGAGGAAAGGAGGAGGAGGTTGTGGTGTTTGCAACGTGATAAAAGCTTGAGCAAGGCTGTCTGGAGGGTGGGAAATTCCACACAAAGCATTGTGCTGGGATAAAACAGCAGGAGCAGGGCTCATCCAAAATCCCAAGCAGGTAAGAGGGGCTTGGGGGTGGCAGGGCACATTCTCAGAGCATCCTTTGGTGCTTCAGCTCTGGATGGGCATCCTGGGGGGATGCCCCAGGGACAGGCTGTGCCCTGGGAGGGGCAGGGCTGGAGGGAGCAGGGTGGGTGTGACAGTGGTCACAGGGGTTGTCAGGATGAGGGAAGAAATGAGGATTTGACTCCATATTTCAGAAGGCTTCATTTATTATTTTATGATACATATATTACATTATAACTATACTAATAGAATAAAAAGAAAAGTTTCATCTCAGAAGGCTAGTTCAGCTAAGAACAGAAAGAAAAAGAAAAGAATGAAAACAAAAGTCTGTAGCTCAGACAGGGAGAGCCAGCTGTGCCGTGAGTGGTCACTAATTTCAAACATCCACATGAGACCAATCACAGATCTATCTGTTGCATTCCACAGCAGCAGATAACCATTGTTTACATTTTGTTTCTGAAGACTCAGCTTCTTAGAAGAGAAAAATTCCTAAGAAAGGATTTTCACACAAAGATGTCTGTGACAGGTGGGAGCAGGGCCAGCTCCAGGAGGAGGCTGTGGCTCTCCAGAGCCCTCCTGAGCCGGGTGTTTTGGGAGGAGGTGACAGAGCTGTGGCCAGGGGGACGCTTTGAGGGGCTGGCTTGGAAAGGCAGGAGAGGGACAAGCAGTGAGGAGGGGACCAGCCTGACCCCCGTCACAGGGACTGGTGGCTCCCAGCCACAGTGCCACCTTTCCCAGCATGGATCCCTTTCTGTGCCTTGATTTCTCCTTTTGGATGGGCTGATGCCTTCTGGAGCTGCCAGCAGCCTCTCATGGGGGGTGGGGGAACTCTGGCAATACAAAAGTCCCAAAATCTTCTGTGTAGAACATGAAACATCGCTCCAGGGAAGCATGGGGAGCTTTCTGGTGAAACTACACCGTGCTCATCCCACCTCCATCCCCGAGCACATCTCCCATGGCAGCCCAGGGTGCTTTTGCCAGGCCAGGAGCTCCCTGCAGGAGAAGTTAAAGTGTCCTTCCCTGCCAGGCTTTTCCTGGAGAGATCCCAGCCTCAGCACTGGGCTGGTGCTGGCACGTGGATGCTCTGTGTCCAGAGCAGCAGCACCAAACCCCATGGATCTGCTCTGGATCTGAGAGCTTTGGTGCTGTGGCTGTGAGCAGAAGGGGTGGGAGCTCCTGGAGAGAAGGGATGGGTGCTGTGGGGAAGGGATGGATGCTCCAGGGAGGGAATGGGTGCTCCTGGGGAGAAGGGATGGCTGCTCTGGGGAAGGGAGGGGTGCTAGGGGAAGAAAGGATGAGTGCAGTAGGGAAGGGATGGATTCTCCTGGGAAGAAGGGATAGGTACTCTGGGAAGGGATGGATGCTCCAGTGAAGGAGTGGGTGCTTCTGGGAAGGAAGGGGTGCTCCAGGAATAAGAAGAGTGCTCCAGGGAAGAAGGCTGGGCAATCTGAGGAAGGGCTGGATGCTTCTGTGAAGGAATGGGTGCTCCAGGGAAGGGAAAGGTGCACCTGGGAAGAAGGGCTGAGAGCTCTGGGAAAGGGATGGATGCTCGAGGGAAGCGATGGATGCTCCAGGGAAGGAAGGGATGCTTCAGGAAAAAGAAGGATGCTCCAGGAAAGAAGGTCTGGACAATCTGAGGAAGGGCTGAATGCTCTTGTGAAGGGTTGGGTGCTCCAGGGAAGGGAAGGGTGCTCCTGGGAAGAAGGGATAGGTGCTGCAGGGAAGGAATGGGTGCTCCAGGGAAGAAGGGTTGGGAGCTCCAGGGAAGGAATGGATGCTCCAGGGAAGGAATGGGTGTTCCAGGGCAGGAATGGGTGTTCCAGTGAAGGAATGGGTGCTCCAGGGAAGCAATGGGTGCTGCAGGGAGGGGCAGGTGCTCCTGGGAAGCAGGGCTGGCAGCTCGGGGCCGGCGCGTGCAGTTCCTGTGCAGCTGCCTCTGATCCGATTATGTAAATGGCCCCGGAGCCGCGGGGAGCGCAGTGAGCACAGGAAATAAATAAATAGAGATGGAAATGCAAGAGCTTTGCTGAGAAGGTGACCTTCCCTCTGTGCTCTGGGGGCTGCCACAGCCAGCACCGGGTGCTCCTCTCCAGAGGCTGGGAGCATCACCTGGCCAGGTGGTGCTGGCAGTGATGGGGAAGGGTTTGGGCAGAGGCACAGTGGGATGTGTTGGGCTGCTGTGGTACAGGTGAGGATTTCAGACGTGCTGGGTTTCAGGCTGGCTGTTGCAGGGCTTAAACTGAAGCCCAGAGCTCTGTGAGGCTCCTGTTGGCTCTGCTCTCTGCTGGATCCCACCAGGCAGAGTCCAGGGATGCAGGAGCCTGGTGTCAGCAGGGCTGGGCAGCAGGCACAGAGAGCCAGAGCACAATCTGCACAATCTGCCACGGGGGAGGAGTGGGAGGTGTGTGAAAATAAGAAGCAACAAATCACCGGGATGAGAGCCCCAGAGGATCCGGAGCAGTGAGCTGAGTTGTGTACACTCATCCAGGAGTGGGGAAAGCTCTGTCTCATCACTCAGCAGGAGACAGCAGGCAGGAGGGATGTGTGGATGCACTGAGGAAGCCAGTTTGGGCGTCAGGAAGAGCTCACAGGGCTGTGGGTGGTGATGGAAATAGGTTTTTAATGGGAATGGGGATGCTACGGCGGAGCTTTGTGCTTCCTCAAGGAACAGGAGTGTGGGGAGCAGCAGGGCAGGAGGGATGCCTGTGTCATTCCTGGCTTAGTTTGTGTTTTCCCTTGATGTTTCGGAGGAGCAGGGGTGCAGGAAGGCTCTGCCAGGCCAGTGCAGCTCAGACAAGGGAGGGTGAGAGGAGCAGGGGTGCAGTGCTGGGTGGGAGGTGCTGCTCCATCAGGATTTGGAGAGAATGGACCCCCTGGAGCAGGCAGTCCCAGGGACAAAGGACTCACCTGCCCTTGAGAGGCACTGCTGGCCACCCCAGCCTGTCCTGCAGGGATGCCAGCACCCTCTTGGAGGCAGGCTCATTTCCCACCCTGCTTTTCCTTTCCCATGGGAGTGAACCTGGGAGCAGCAGCCTCCATCCTTCAGGCCTGCCAGGGGGGCTTCCAGGAGTGTCAAACACGGAGCTGCAGCCAGAGTGAGGTGAACAACAGCATGTGCTGCCTCTCCTCCAGGAAAGGGCCCCCAGGCTTTCAGTTTAAGTCCCTCCAGGACAGCCAGCAGCATCCCAGGGGCTGCACCCTGCAGTCCCAGCAGGATTTCTCCCTGTGGATCCCTCCAGGCTGTGCTTTGGCTCAGCAGCACTTTTGGGGTGGCCCTGTGTCGTGTGCCAGTTGCTCAAGGAGCCTCTGGCCTCTCCCTGCAGCCCCACTGGGCTCCTGGAGACTCTGAGGGGCATCTGCCTGGTGGGGTTGGTTTGTTTGGAGCCCTTTGGGTGCCTGTGATGGAATGAGCTGCCTGGGCACAAGATGTGCTTCCCCAGAGTTCCTCCTCTGCCTCCAGCCTCCCTGTGCAGCACAGAGCCCCCTCTGCCCCATGGAATGCTGCTGTGACCGATCCATACTCCCCACACTGTTTCCATATTAACTCAGGCAGTGCTGAGCCCTGCTCTGAGCAGCCCAGGCTGCCCAGCACAGCCTCCAGCCCCGTGTGTGACTCCTGGTTTATGCAGTGGTAAATGATGGATACACCCTGTGAGTGTGTCTGTGCCTGCTTGGAAAGCTGCTCTGAGCTGGGAGGCAGCAGAGTGACCTGGGATCACCTCTTTGGAGTGCCCCTGGGGCCGGGCTGATGCTGTTGGTCCCTACCTTGGGCGCGTCCCTGTGCTGGAACTGCTTCCTGCTCTGCATGGACATTTGGTCCGTCCCTTGGGGTCCCCAAGCCCATCATGGCACAGGCAGGATGATGGACCTGACATCCTCCATCTGGGCAGCAGGGAGGCACCAGCAGGCTCCTGTGGATGAATGGATGTTTATCCCAGTACAGCCAGTGGGCTGGACCTGTGCATTCAGGGGTTAATTCCAGCGCTGCAGCGAGAAAACTCCATCTTTAACCCCTGGATTTGCTGCTTCAGGGCAGGGATTCCCTCTGTGACCCCAGGCAGCTGCTCTGGTGCCCAGAGCCCCAGCCAGACCCCACAGGGGGTTTGTGTGTGCCCCTGGCAGGGGGATGGCGCAGGAGCTGTGCTGGCATGTGGCACCGGCTGTGTTAATTATCCGCGCTGCGCTAACGACGCGCACTAATCAGCGCCTCGCAAACCATGTCACCGACCCAGAAAAGCCCCGGCAGGGGGATTAAATCCCTAACCCAGCCCTAATCCCCTTGGAGGAGAGGGCTGCAGCCAGGGCTCCGGGTGCCCTGCGTGCTCCTGCTGTGGAGGCGCTCGCAGGAAACAACTGGTGGGTGCTTTGCTCTTGCTGGGGGAGAATGGGAGGTGACAGTGGCACCCGGGGTCTGTCCCTGCCTCAGGGGGGCTGGGGGAGTGGAAACAGGGGGATGGGGAGGTGGGGAGATGGGGAGATGTGGAGATATGAAAATGGGGAGATGTGGAAATGGGAAGATGGGGAGATGTGGAAATGGGGAGATGTGGAGATGTGGAAGTGGGGACATGTGGAGATGGGGAGATGTGGAGATGTAGAAATGGGGAGATGGGAAGATGTGGAGATGGGGAGATGTGGAAATGGGGAGATGTGGAGATGTGGAAATGGGGAGATGGAAAGATGGGGAGATGGGGAAATGAGGAGATGGGAAGATGTGGAAATGGGAAGATGTGGAAATGGGGAGATGTGGAGCCTGGCCCCTGCTCTTGGAGCTCCTGCACCTTGCTCAGAGCATCCTGTGATGCTTTTGAATGTAGAGGTGTGAGGGTATCTCTGATCAGATCTGTTCAGACAGGCAGTGCCTTCCTCCCACTCCCTCCTCATCATCGTTCCCTTAGTGCTTCCAACTGGATTTTATCAGGCATGTGGGTACTCAGCCCTCGTGTGGCTGTGGGGCCTCTGTGCTGCCCAGGGATTTCAGTGGTGCTCCTGCTCACCCTGCTGCAGGGGTTTTCACCTTTCTTCCCCCTCTTCTCTCTCTTCCTCCTCCTCCTTCTGTCCATCTGACCCCTCAGGAGATTTCAGTCTGTCCTGGGGCTCCCCTCAGTACCTCGTGCAAGAAGAGGGAGGATGAATCTGTCCCCACACCTGAGGGTACCTCTTGCAGCTCCTCCCTCCTGGATGTTTTTGGCTGAGAGGGATGACTGAGGAGAGCTGGGAGTGTTTGTGCCGTGCTGCTGGGTCAGCAGGGCTGTGTTGGTGGGCCCAGCACGGCCCTGCACTGTCAGCAGTGCCTGGGCTTGAGCAGCAGCTCTGCTGAGCCAGGAGCCAGCCCAGCCAGGCTCACCTCTGCATTTACTGTGCTCAGGGATCCTCCTGGGATCCCCATCCCTGCTGGAGGCTGGGCAGGATGGCCCTGGGGAGGGCAAATATCAGAGCATTGCTGGGTGAATCCCACAAGGGTTGTGTTTGCCTCTTCCCTGGGCTGCTGCCCCGAGATGCTTCCCTCCAGCTCCTTCCCCCAGCGTGTGTGGAAGGAAAAGGCTCTGGAATGGCCCCTCTGCTCTCCTGTGGATTTACCCAGGAGATGAGGGGGTTGTGGGGGGCTGCTGCTGCTGCTGTAGCCCCTCTCACACCGTGGGGGGGTTTGCACGAGGCTGAATGGGAGGGACAATCCGAGGCAGCTCCTGCAGATCGCGGGGCCGGAGCTGCCCGCGGGCAGTGCCAGCTGCTCCTGCTGCCGAGCGCTTGGACAGATGCTCCTCCAGCCTGGGATCTGCTCCATCAGGGATGAGCAAAGCAGCCAGCCAGAGCCTCAGGAAATCTGCCATCCTGGGAGCCATCGGCAGGACAGAGCTCTCTGGGCACACCAGCACTGGGACTGGGGCTCCAGGGGCCTGGAATGGGGGTGCAGACCGTGGGAGGGTCCCCCACTGCTGAGGGGGTCTGGGGGCTTGGGCAAGGCAAGGAGAGCAAGGAATGTGCATCAGCCACTTGGAGGTACCTCCCTGCAGGGACAGAGCCAGTGCTGGGAGCTTCCCAGACAGGATTTTTGGGACAAGTGAGAGCACCAGGACAAGCTGAGGATTTTCATGGCTGGAGGAGAGCAGGGAAGCTCTGCAGGGATACAGTTCTGGTATGGCCACTCTGCAGCAGGACGTCCCAGCACAGTCTCAGCTCCCAGAATATTTTCTGCACTGGTCCCAGTGTGCCCTTGGCACCCTCTGGCATTGCCAGAGGTGCTGCTCAGTGGGCTTTGGGGTGGAAGGGTCAGCACCCTGGAGTATCCAGCAAATTCCTCAGTTGTTTTCCCACCAGGAACCAGACTCAGATCCTTCCTGTGGCACAGCTCCAGGCTGTAACCTGTGGGCAGCACTGGCTGTTCCCTTTCCCAGAGCCACCCCGACCATGCTCTCCTCTCCTGCCGGGGCTGACTCGGGATCGGTCCCTGATTCCTCCTCCACGGAGCTCCGTGGGGTTGGGATTAGAGGCTCTTAGCACAGCCAGCCCGTGGATTTGCCACTGTTTCCCACTAATCCCCTCCTTATTGCATGGGGTGGATTCCACTGCGCTCACAGCGGTGCTGCAGGCGGGGTCTGGCAGCTGGGCCAGCCCTGGTGCTTTGGGATGGGCTTTGGGATGAGCTTGGCTCTGGGAACCCCTGGGCAGGGTGCATCTGATTGGAACACTGGTGTGTCCTTGGCCTTTAAGCAGGTGGCCCAAAATAACGTGGTAAGGTGGGAAAATCCCCAGATTCACAACCAGGAGACAAGATCTGATCCCATCACAGTGGGGATGTCTCCATCTTGGACACACCTATCCCAGATTTCTGTATCTTGGACATCTCCACCATGGACATCTCTGGCTCCCAGGGAATCCATGAATCCCAGACAGAAGCAGGCACTGCTGGGGCACAAGGTGCCACATGGAATGGGGACCCTCGGGGATTTTGGGAGCACCTTGTTCAAGCACTGTGGGTCTGGCTGAGCTGCTGACAGTGGCATCAAGGGGTGGGCTGGAGCCTGCTCCAGTGTCTTCCCACTTTCTGTTGGGTCACTAAGGATCCTTCCCATGTCTGTGCTTTTTTGTAGCACCTATTTCCCCTGGATGCAGAAGGATGATTTTCCATGTTGAACTCACATTTTATGCAATGTCACCTTGGTTTCTCAACACAGGGTGTCACAACATGCTGAGGCTCAGCCCAGCTCTCCCCACCAGCCCTGCCCCAGGCAGGAGCAGTTCCTGGTGTTTCCACATCCCGCTTCAGACAGCTGGACGCTGGCTGAGGGTCACTGCAAGGATTTGGGAGGATTTGTTGTTGTTTCAGCAGGCTGGGTTGCTGTGGTGCTGAGCAGCACCTGAGCAGGGCTGTGGGTGCCATGGCTGTCGTGGAGCAGATGCCCACACTCCAGACCATGTGTGATGGTTTGGGATTCAGGTTGGCTCTGTCCTTTGCTGCTCAGAGTGTTTTTTGGGGGAGGAAGGACAAATTAACCCTCTGTGGGTGCAGTGGCAGATTGTGGCTCTGTGTCTCACCCCTCTGAACCCCAATGGCTTCAGCTCCATCCCTGGAAGTGTTCAAGGCTGGACAGTGTCACTGTTCACAGGGGTCTGAGGGTGAGGGAAGAGATGAGGATCTGACCCCATGTTTCAGAAGGCTGATTTATTATTTTATGATATATATTATATTAAAACTATACTAAAAGAATAGAAGAAAGGGGTTTATCAGAAGGCTAGCTAGGAATAGAAAAAGAAAAAATTATAACAAAGGCTTGTGGCTTGGACAGAGAGTCTGAGCCAGCTGACTGTGATTGGCCATTAATTAGAAACAACAAACATGGGTTAATCAAAGATCTACTTCTTGTATTTTACAGCAGCAGATAACCATTGTTTACATTTTGTTCCTGAGGCCTCACAGCTTCTCAGGAGGAAAAATCCTAAGGAAAGGATTCTTCATAAAAGATGTCTGTGACAGGACAGGGCTCGGAGCAGCTGTCCCTGCCCTTGGAGGGGGTGGAAGGAGATGAGCTCCAAGGTCCCTTCCCAGCCACCCCGTGATGCTGATTCTCTGCTCTGTGCTGAGTGCAGAGCCAAACAAAGGCCCTTCCCTGGGGGCTGTTGTGCAGCAGCAGCAGCAGCTGTGTCCCAGGGTTTTGATGACTCCAGGAAGGAAGGGAGCACTTATCTGCCAGGCACTCGAACAGAGCTCTGTCCCTGCTGAGTGCAGTGACGGCTCCTGCTCTGTGATTCACCCAACAACAGGAGATGATTGAACCCATCTGGCACTTGCCTCCTCTCCTGTCACTCCTGGGCCGTGAAGTGCTCCTTGTCCCATGCTTGAGGAGCAGGAGGTGTTGGTCCCACAACAGCAGGCACTTCCCTGCTGGATTTTTCCTGCCCGAAGGTTGGATTTGTGTGGGATGCTGGGGCAGGTGGGATTGCAGGTGTGAGCCCATTCCCTCACCATCCAGCAGCGTTGTGCTGGAAACTGGGAATGCTCAGCTATGCTGGGGCTGCCCCCAGAGGCTGTCACCATTTGGTGACCCCAGAAATTGTTCCCTGGCAGGGTGGGCAGGCCCTGGCACAGGGTGCCCACCCTGGATCCCTGGCAGTGCCCAAGGCCAGGCTGGATGGCGTTTGGAGCATCCTGGGGCAATGGAAGGTGTTCCTGCCATGGGAGGGGGATGAGATAAAATGAGCTTTAAGGTCCCTTCCAGCCAAGCCATTCCATGATTGTATGAAGTCTGGCAGGCCTTGCTGTGATCATTTACCCTTTCAAGCTAATTAACCTCATCTCTTTGTTCCTTCCCTCCGATTTTGACTGTTTGCTCCACTGAGGAAGCCGAGATCCCCGAGGGTGTGTGACACCAGCACCTTGGCAGGACACGAGTGACCTCGGGTGATTGTTCTCCACTGCATGAATAATCCCGGGGCTGTTAACGACGTTCCCATTAGCCAGCAACAAGCTGTGAAATCGGGATATTTGCCGTGACAAATGTGTGAAAGGTGCTAAATGTGCCCTTGGCAGCTGCTGGGCACAGGGAGGGACCGCAGAGCTGATGGCACCAAGCGATGCCTCCTGATGCCTCCTGCTCCCGGCAGGATCTCCATGGCACTTTGCCTCTTCCTCCAGGAATTTGCAGGAGCCTCGATGGTATTTTTCCATTTCTTTTGGCTGTGCCTCCCTGTCTTGGCTGGGATTTACAGTTCCAATGGCCAGTGCTGGATTGGGACCTGCCACAACTTTGTCCAGCCATGGAGAGGAGGAGAAACCACCCCTGTCCCTCCTGCCCCATGGTTGCAGGGAACACTGGGGTTCCCTGAGATCAGGGACTGCACAGGGATGGAGCTTGCTTTTCTCTCTGGTCACTGGTGACCTGTCAGCCTGGCTGCCCCATCTGTGCTGTGATGATGCTGAGGCAGAACAGCCTTTGGAACTTCAGGGTTTGAAATCCAGGTCGTGTTCTGTCACCTCCTGTACCTGCTGCCCCTCTGCGAGTGGGAGGCAGCAGTTTGGATGCTGTGGAGGATTAACCCGGTTGCCTGATGGGGTGAGAAGATGTGGGGATGGGCACAGCATCCTGTGCCCTTCCTCTTTGCTCTTACAGAGCAGCTCTGAGGACAGGGAGTGCCTCTGTCAGAGAAATCTGTACATGGTGTCAGGTCTCCCCATGTGCAGTAAGGAAATCCACTGGGGAGGGAGGGCATTCCTACCTGGAACAACAGCACAACACTCCTCAAGCTGGACTCCAAGCCTGACATCTTTATTTAGATATAATGAGAGTTAAGTTGCTTAAAAAGAGAGTGTGGATCCTGGGAGAGCTTTGAGAATGGTTGTACCTTCATGGCCTCGGCTCCTCAGCCCCACAGCTCACTGGGGAGTCACTTTTCGTGCCCTTCCGTCCTTCAGCCTGGGCTCTGTGCCCTCCTTTGGGTGCATTCCTCAAGGAGCCCTTGCTGCTGTCCTGTGTCCCTGTGCAGCCTCTGTGGGTTTGTGGCTGGGTCTTGCTTACAGCCCTGAGCAAGTTCAGCTGGAACTAAATTTAGCCAGCTCTCCATGAGAATTTCATAAGCTGGATTGTGAGGTGTTGCTCCTGCTCAGTGGCTGGGATTGTCTGTACCTTGGGAACACCAAGGCAGGGGATTAATGCTGGCAATGAGTGATGAGCTGGGATATTCGTGTCTGAGCTCCTCATCCCAGTGCCCTGCAGCCCTTGTTCCATACAGGGATGAGTTTTGGCTCAGGACTGAGCTCACTTGACAGAGACTGAGAAAAGATCCCCTGATCCCTGTTTGGTGGTGCTCCCCCCTTCAGTGGGCATCCCTGTGGACCTGGGCACTGTCTGGCTCTAGGGGGTGTAAACCCAAATTAATCACTGTAATTTGCTTGGCTGCTGGTGGCAGCAGTGGGGGCTGAGTTTGGCAGATCCCTCTTGCAGGATATTCTCCCCTCTCCACCCCTGGCATCACTTCTCTCCCAAGGAGCAAACATGGTCCTTGTTTGGTTATCCAGATCCTTTGATCTGGGTTTGGATCAAGCCATTGTCTGAGTTACAGGGGAGGAGGCTGCAGAGAGGGGCCCCTAGAGCCTTTCAAAACTAGGGAATAATCCCTGTGTGTATCCCAGCTCCTAAATCCACGTGGATGCCATTGTGGGATGCAGCATGGACTGTGCATTGTCCTGACCTGCTCCATGGAAGCTCCACAGCCCGTGGTGGGATCCGTGGCCTCGTGAGGACCATCCTGCTCCTTCCCAAACCTCCCCACACTCTGCGGTGCTGACAGCCATTCTCCATCACTTGGATTTTTTATATGGCTGTAAATGAAGCCCAGTGGTGCAGGTTTCCCTTTGGGATACAGCATGGAGTCCTCCTTGAAGCTTTGGGATGGGAGATTCCGAGGCGTTTCCTGCTGTTTTTCACTAGGATGTTGATTCCCATCACGTACTGGAGCAAGTTCTCCTCCCAGCTCCCAGCCCTGCCTACCCGTGGCTCCTGCATAATTACCTCCTTTCCCCCTAATTCCCTGTTCCAGCCCGTGGTTAATTGTAGCAGGATAATTACAGGTGATCTGGATTTAAAGCCTGGAGCAGGCGGCAGTTCCCACCCTTGGTGCCAAACTGGGCATTTCTGTGCCTGCTGCCTGTGGAGCTGGACCTTTGGAGCAGATAATGAGCTTTGCTGGGGTGGGAAGGTCATGGCCATATCCCATTATTTGCCCTGGTTTCATCCTCTTAGCCCCGTGCATCCATGGGACACAGAGCTGGTGGCTGGCCCGGCATGGTGTCACTGGGAAGGGCCAGGGCAGGGTCCCCGTGGGCTTTGGGCCATGGGAGGCTCCCAGAAGGATCTTGGGGTGGGGAGGAGCTGAGTTGTTTGCAGAGGAGGAAGTGAAAACATCACCCTGAGAGTGTGGGGTCTGGTGTGGCTTCTGAGAGCATCAACCATTCCCCACCCCTGCCAAGGCCACCACTGCCCCTGTCCCCAAGTGTCACATCCACGTGGATATTAAATCCCTGCAGGGATGGGGATCCAGCACTGCCCTGGGCAGCTGTGCCAGGGCCTGACCACCCTTTCCATGAGGAAATGTTCCCTAATATCCACCCTGCCCCTGCCCTGGCCCAGCCTGAGGCCGTTCCCTCTGCTCCTGTCCCTGTTCCCTGGAGCACAGCCCGACCCCCCGGCTGTCCCCTCCTGGCAGGAGCTGTGCAGAGCCACAAGGGCCCCCTGAGCCTCCTTTGCTCCAGGCTGAGCCCCTGCCCAGCTCCCTCAGCCTCTCCTGGGGCTCCAGCCCCTTCCCAGCTCCGTTCCCTGCCCTGGACACGCTCCAGCCCCTCCAGGGCTCTCCTGTCAGGAGGGTCCCAGAGCTGATCCCAGTTTTGAACACATGTGAGATGGAAGCACAGCCAGGAATTTGGGGGGACAGGACCCTGAGCCCTCCCTGCCTTCAGTGGGAAAAGCATCAAAAGGATGGAGAGGGGACACATGTAGGGTCTGATCCCTCCATGTTCCAGGTGTATGTCAGGCAAAACCTTAAAGGAAAAACTTCTTTCCCTGGATAAGTCTCAAATCCTGCTCCTATCCAATGGAAAGGTTTGGTGAAGAACTGATGAACTGGAGCTTTTCTTGGACAAATCCTGGTAAAATCAGAGCACGTCATGGAAACTGAAGCCCTGAATCTTCTGCTTGACCAGGAGTTACCTCAATCCTCAGGTGCCACCTGCAGCCCAAGTGCTGAGTAACCAAGCCAAGAGCTGGATGAATCATCTGTGGAATCCAGATAGCTGGAAACAGAAAATAAGCAAGCCCTGGGAATGTTGTAGTCTGTCAGACATCCAAAACTCTCTGGATGTCTCTGAATAGGTTTGATTTTTTCAGCTAGCATTTATCCATTGGACTCCCTTGATCTGACAAGGAATTGCACAAGCACAGTTAATTTCCCTTGTCTCTGCCAGCTCCTGGAGAATTTCCATAAAAATCCTGTTTCCCTACTTTGAAACACAAGAAGAAGTTCAGTGTGCTGCATCTGGCAGGGATTGGGGCGGGAGGAGCAGCCCTGCCTGCGTGCTCAGCTGCACGTGGCGCTGATGGCAGAGGAAACAGCGAGGCCACGGGAACTCAGGGTTTCATCCAAAATAGAAAATAGCCTAAAAATAGAGCTGTGAGGGCCTGGCTGTGCTGTGAGGCCATTGTGTGGGATGTGGCAGTGTGGGACAGCCAGCAGTGTCCCCGTGTCCCAGCCCTGCCCCCGGACAGCTCCTGCAGGGAGTGCAGCACAGCTGGGCTGGTGGTGCCAGTCCTGGGGGGCTTTGGGAGGGATGATGGTGCCAAGGGGTTCTGCCAGCCTGGGTTGTGGTGTCCCAGCTGTCCCCTGCCTGGTGGCACAGGATGGATGCTGTGTGCACTGCAAGGCTTCACTTGGAGCACTCCCTGAGCCCTCCTGCCCTGTGCCCTGTGGGTCTGCGGGGTCCCCATGGCTGAGGGGGTCCCCAGGCTCACTGGGGAGGGAATGGGGGTTCTGGCCATGGTGGATGTGCTGCAGGGGCCAGGCCCTGTGCTGTGTCCTGGGCTGTGCAGCTCTGGGGAGGAGCTGGCTATCCTTCCTCTCTGCCTCCCTGGAGCACAGGGACAGCTGATTCCTGACTTGAGTAGCCCAGAGCAGCTGTGACTGCCCTTGGATCGCTGGATGTGTCCTAGGCCAGGTTGGACAGGGCTTGGAGCAGCCTGGGCTAGTGGAAGGTGTCCCTGTCCATGGAACTGGATGATCTTTAGGTCCCTTCCAGCCCAAGTGTTCCATGATTCTGTGATCCTCTCCTGTCTATGGCTGTCACCCCAGGGACCACTGTCCCATCCGGCTTCTCCTCATTTGCTGAATTTGCTCATGAAAGTGCTGCTCAAGACCTCTAGGCTTGGCTGAGGGCTGTGAGAGCTCCTGAGGAGCACAGTGGGCTGGGGACAGGGACAGTGACAGGCTGTGGGCAGGCTGTGGCAGGCCAGGCTGCCATGGCCAGCTGTCCCTGTTGCAGCCGCCTCCTGGGGGATGGTTCAGCTTTGGATGGCCAGAGCTGAGCTGTGGATAAGGGGATTGAGCACAGCTCTGGGAGCTGGTAAAAGCCCTCTCCTGGGAGAGGAGCAGGAGGGGGTGTTGGGGTCCCCATGTGCTGTGACACCCCTGGCTGAGCTGTCCCCTGTCGCAGACATCTTTTATGGAAAATCCTTTCCTTAGGATATTTCGTCCTGAGAAGCTGAGAGGCCTCAGGAACAAAATGTGAACATTGATTATCTGCTGCTGTGGAATGCAACAGGTGGATTTTTGATTGGCCCATGTTGATTGTTTCTAATTAATGGCCAATCACAGCCCAGCTGGCTCGGACACAGAGCTGAGCCACAAGCCTTTGTTGTCATTCTTTCCTATTCTATTCTTAGCCAACCTTCAGATGAAATCCTTTCTTCTATTCTTTTAGTATAGTTTTAGTGTAATATATATAATAAAATAATAAATCAAGCCTTCTGAACCATGGAGTCAGATCCTCGTTTCTTCCCTCATCCTGAGATGCCTGTGAACACAGTCACAGTCCCTGTGTGCTGGGACACCCCTGGCTGAGCTGTCCCTGTCTTGGTTTGGAAAGCCAGGAGTCTGCTAAGGAAGGCAGGAGCCTCCCCTGAAATGGAGAATGTAAACCCTCCCCACCCCTCTGAATTGCCATAAATTTTAAATTAAGGGGCTCTCAGGCAAAAATATGGGAGCAGAAAATAACAGTTTTTTAATAGGGAAAAGGAAAAAAATAAAGGATAAAATAAACAATACAGTACACTAGAACAACACTGACAGAGTCAAAACCCAGCCTGACACCCTGTGGGTCAGGGTGTTGGTGGCAGTCCCATTGGAGTTGTGGCTCAGCCCTCCTGCAGTGTCAGGGGTGGTTCTGCTGGAGCAGGGATCCTGTAGAGAAGGATGGATTCTTCCTCTGAAGATCCAGTGGAAGGAGAGGCAGCTGCTGTTCCTCTGGGGAATCCAGTGGAGAAGCCGTGCTGGTGTCTCAAAACCTCTGGATTATATCTGGGTAGGAATGCTTGGCTCCTCCCTCTGGGCTCACATCTCCCAATGGGATGCTGTAGTTCTTATCAGCCATGCAGGGACATTCAATAGCTGTTATCAGCAATGTCCCCTCCCAGGGAGGTGTGAATGTGGTCACTCAGAGAGAGATAAGGCAAACTGCCCACTTGACAAAGGTAATCTGCCATACAGATGGGAATGGAAAACAACTTGCATTGCAATCTTCAACAGCTCGGTGTGCTGTGACACCTCTGGGCTGAGCTGTCCCTGTGTGCTGGGACACCCCAGGCTGTGCTGGGACACCCCAGGCTGTGCTGTGTCACCCCTGTCTGAGCTGTCCCTTCCGTGCAGGCCTGCCGTGATTTCCTGGACCTCGCCGAGAGCCACAGCCGGAAATGGCAGCGGCTGCTGCAGCATGAGCGGGAGCAGCGGATCCGCCTGGAGGAGACCATCGAGCAGCTAGCCAAGCAGCACAACAGCTTGGAGAGAGCCTGCCGAGGGGCACCCGGGCTGGCCACGGGCACTGCCAGCAGCGCCAGCGCCGCCAAGGGTGAGCTACAGCCCGGGCTGGGACGGGGGGCTGGGAGGGACAGGGATGTTAGGGGATCCTGGGCTGGCACAGGGATGTTAGTGATCACTGGGCTGGGACAGGGATGTTAGGGGATCCTGGGATGGGACAGGAATGTTAGGGGTTCCTGTGATGGGACAGGGCTGTTAGGGGACCAGGATGGGACAGGACTGTTAGGGGATCCTGGGATGGGACAGGGCTGCTCAGGGACCCGTGGAATGGGATGGAGCCACTCAGGCACTCCCAGGATGAACTGAGGTGTTCCACTCAGGAACCGTCAGGATGAGACAGAGCTGCCTGGGGACCCCTGGGATGGGACAGGGCTGTTCCAGGACCTCTGGGATGGATCAGGGCATTCTGCCTGGCTGCTCCCAGCGAGCTGCCAGCTATGGGAAGGGTGCCCAAGGCAATGCCCTGTGTCCCCATGGTATTTTTCTAAATGGTTCCCATTACACCATAATTACTCCTAATTGTCCTTGCTCAGGGACGTGGATGTCCCCAAGATTCAGATGCAGAGAGGGCTGTGTCCCCAGCTCACTGATGCTATTCCAGGCTGTTCTGGGAGCTTTAACCCTTACTGGTGGGCACATCTCCGGGTGCTGGAGGGCAGCCATGGCACTGGGAAAAGGCTCAGGGTCCCCTGGCACTGCCGAGTTGGCTGCGTGGGGTGGATGTGGAACAGCCAGGGCTCGTTTGCAATAAGATCCAACAGCTTTGCACATTCCTGCCAAATGTCCTTCCCCCAGGGCAGCATTTGTTACAGCCACAAACACTGCTCAAAGTGCTGGGTCTGACTTTTAAAGGAAATACAGACCCGGGGGAGAGAGCGGTGGCTGCTGGAGGTGGGGGGGTGTTGGTGCCAGGCACTGCCCTTGTTCCCCCTCAGGGGAGGTTTAGTTTGGATATTGGGGAATATTTATTCTTGGAAAGGGTTGTTCAGCCGTGTCGCCACCCCTGGGGGGATTTAACAGCTCTGTGGATGTGACACCTGGGGACATGGGTCGGGAATGGAGGGGCTGGATGTCCTCAGAGGGCCCAGCAGCTGGAACAGTCCTGAGGGGCAGCTGGGGGACATGGCTGCAGGGACAGGCACAAATCCACAAATTCACCTGGGATGGTGGCACAGCTCCTCTGGAGAGCGGGAGAGAGGCAGGGAATGGGACTGTCTGGGATGGGGCAGGAGCAGGGAAACTGCACCGGGACTCAGGCACCGCAGCCATGGATTGAAGCAGAAGGATGTTTGGGAATGGTGTTTGGGAATGGTGTTTGGGAATGGCGTTTGGGAATGGTGTTTGGGATTGCTGTTTGGGATTGCTGTTTGTTGTTTGGGAATGGTGTTTGCTTGGGAATGGTGTTTGGGAGCGGTGTTTGGGATTGGTGTTTGGTTATGTGGGGCTGGGAACCCTCTCCAGCATCACCTCAAACACGGGATTTGTTTTTCCTGCTTCAATCCAAACCGGATTTCCCGGCGGACGGGGCGGTGCTGGAGCGGAGCCACACCCAGACGGGGTTGGGCATGGCCACACCCTCAGGCAGCCTGGGGACATTTTGGGGGTACTCCCGAGCACAGCCTTGTGTGCCTGGCTTGGGGAGCAGGGCACATTCTGGCCTCGAGGAGCTGGAAATCGGTACAGCATCCTCGGGGTGTGGAGCGGGATGCAGGGGGGTCAGGCTGTGAGGAGGGGACACAGGGGGACTCTGGGGACAGATCCTGCAGCAGGCTCTGTCTCAAAGCCTCTGTGCCAGCAGGGAGTGTGCAGTCTGCCAAAGGAGAGGCCAGTGATGAAGATGAGGAGACGGAGTACTTCGATGCCATGGAGGACGCACCAGCTTTTATCACAGTAACTGCAGACCCCAAGCACCACAGGTACCGCCCCTGCCTGCCCGGGAATGTGGGGAGGGCTGGGAAGAGCCCTGGTGTTCCCTCAGCGCCCCTCCCACGGGGTCACTCTGAGGCCATGTCCTTCAGAACTTCCCCTGCCTCTGTCCAGAGGTCTGTCCTGCATCCGGCTGCTCCTGCATTCCTGGAGCGAGGCTGAGGGTGGCCCCCAGTTGTAGTGAAGCAGGTGAGGAAGGGCAGTGTCAGGCAGTGCTGTGGGAGAGCTGAGTCCTCTGTCCCTCAACCTTAAAGCTCCTCTCATTCCACCCCCTGGCATGGGCATGGGCACATTCCACTATTCCAGGTTGCTCCAAGCCCCTCCAGCCTGGCCTTGGGCACTGCCAGGGATGGGCAGTCACAGCTTCTGTGTGCACCCTGTGCCAGGGCCTGCCCATCCTCACAGGGAAGAATTTGTTCTTCCCAGTATCCCATCAAATCCTGCCCTCTGTCTGCTGTCACCTGCTCTTACTCCTCCATGGACGCCTGGGCTGGAGGAGCCTGTGGTCTGACCCATGGTCACATCACTGGGCTTGGTGACAAAAGCAGAACCTCTTGTGCCCCCAGGGCTGTGAATCCCTTCCTGAGCATCCCATCCTTAGAATCCCCTCCTAACAGCTGTGCACAGCCTCTGTCACCCCAGTTCCTTCCTGGCAGTGCCCTGGGGATGCAGGAGGTGCTCTGGGGGTGCTGCACAGCCCTGGGCGCTCCCTGCCCTGTGCTCCCACTGCTGTTCTCCCCACAGGCGTTCGGGCAGCAACCTGAGCGGGGCCAGCGAGGGCCACCCCGAGGACTGGAACCTGGAGGACAGTGTGAGTGGGCTGGGCAGGGTGAGCAGGGTGCTGCTGCTGGGGTGGAACCAGGGCAGAGGGGATGCTGTGAAGGGACCCTCCATCTGTGGTGGATCCTCTGTGAGTCACAGATATCAGCAGGTATCAGCATCCTGAACATCCTCCTGAGGAGGATGCAGGAGGGTGTTGGGGGACAGCTGTACCCATATTTCCACTAGAAGTAAGGCTGGTATTGGGGTTGTGATGAATAAGATTGGGGAGGATGTTGATGGTTGAATAGGCTCTTTGATAAATAGTTTTACTCCATCTGCTAGAGCTTGTAGGAGCCCAAATGGGCCAACAGTGTTTGGGCCCTTTCAGCCTTGTATAGCTCAGGATTTTGCATTCTACTAGCGTCAGGAAGGCTGCTGCAGTTAAGATTGGGAGGGCATAGGAGACAGCTATGATGAGATTGATTAAGAGAGGGTGGTTAGTCATGGTAGATGGTTTGGTGTTGCAGTGTGTTGCAGTTTCCTGTTTTACTCCCCAGTCCCTTCCCAGGTGTGGCCATACCTCTCTCCCTTCCCCCTCGCCCCCTTGCTGAGTGAGTTCTGTCAATCAGGCTCAACATTCCAGCAAGGCCATCGTGTGGTTGGTCACGTTCAAAGGATGCAATCCAGGCCTGGGCTCATTGGCCAGTTTATGTGTCCCTCGTCTCCTGAGACCCTGCCCCTCCCACCTGGTTGGTGCCTCACCTGTCCCTTCCCCTCCCCCTGTCCCTGGGCTTAAATTCAGCCAGAACCATGTGCTCGGTATTCTGTTGGAGCTGTTACCAAGATTCAGACGTCTGTGACCATGGAATAAACTCTGGATATAAACCCTCCGACAGAATCTGTCTCCTTTTCCTCCTCACCCTAGCCTGAAGCCCTTCCACCTGAGGTAAACTGAGTTTCTACAAGCCTGGGTTTGTTTCAGTGCCCAGCCGCAACATCAGCCAGCCAAAGGTGTCTCTGAGGTGAAACACCACAGCTGCCTCTTTTGGCCCAGCAGCAAGGGTCAGGCCAGCCCAGGCACAATCTACCTGGTAACATTGGGATCATATTCCCATAGTTTGGGTTAAGCTAGGGAGAGGATTTGAGCCTCTGAGTTAAAGGGCTGAAGCCTTTTGCATTTTCTGAGCTCTGCCACGCTAGCTGGTCATTTTCTTCTTGGACGTGGTGTGGTGTGATAGCCTTTTGTAATTTAGTTGTTTTCACAGGCTTCCAGCAATGCTCCTCAGGTGTCTCCTGGGCTGTGGTTGCTGTTCCTGGGAGCTGCTGGGTCTGGTTGGGTCCAGTTTAAACCTGAGTTCCTTCTGTTGCCTCCACAGGTGTTTGAGAGCTCAAATCAAAGCAGCTACAATGAGTCCACAGGCAAAGATCTCCTGCCAAGGAAGAGGAGAAGGACTCGAATTCCTGACAAACCCAACTACAGCCTTAACCTCTGGAGCATCATGAAGAACTGCATTGGCAAGGAGCTCTCCAAGATCCCCATGCCCGTGAGTCTGAGTGTCCCTGGCACCAGGGCTGGCACGGGGGTGGGTTTGGGCAGCTCTTGGCTGTGCAGAGCTTTGGGTTGTACCTGGATGGTTCTGCTGGTGCTGTGGTGGCACAGCAGCCCCAGGCAGGGACAGATTGTCACCAGGGACTGGATTGTGTGCTGCATGCTTATCATGGAATTGTGGAATGGTTTGGGTGGGAAGGGACCTTAAAGCTCATCCAGTCTCACCCCCATGGGCAGGGACACCTCCCACTGTCCCCGGGTGTCCCAATGTCCAGCCTGGCCTTGGGCACTGCCAGGGATCCAGGATGGGCACCCTGTGCCAGGGCCTGCCCACCCTGCCAGGGAACAATTCCCAATTCCCAATATCCCATCCATCCCTGCCCTCTGGCACTGGGAGCCATTCCCTGTGTCCTGTCCCTCCATCCCTTGTCCCCAGTCCCTCTCCAGCTCTCCTGGAGCCCCTTCAGGCCCTGCCAGGGGCTCTGAGCTCTCCCTGGAGCCTTCTCCTCTCCAGGTGAGCACCCCCAGCTCTCCCAGCCTGGCTCCAGCCCTTGCAGCATCTCTGGTGCCTCCTCTGGGCTCTCTGGGGCAGAGGGGACATTGCCTGAGTGTCCTCTGCATATCCAGCTGCTGCAGAGGCATTAGGGGAGCAGGACGCTGTGAATCCCTGGGGATTCATGAAGAAGGGACCCTGCTGCTGGTGATGTTTCCCCCCTGTGATCCAGGACAGGACACTCAGGGCTCAGCCCCACCTGCACCAGCCACAGCAGGGCTGGGTTCCACCCCAGGGGCTCACAGTGCCTGTTTTTCCTTACAGAGAGCAGCTTTTTGGTGAAGGAGATGCTGGGGGCAGGCTTTGGGTGCTGCTGGTTCAGCCCTGGGGCAAAGGCTGCCTGTGATGGCCAGAAAGGGTTTGCTGGGGGTCTGTGTGTGTGGAACAGCCCCACATGGGCTGCACAGAGCCACATTCATGGGGTAAAGAGCAGGGAGCACATTCCAGGGGTTGGGATGCTGGATTGGTTGTGTTCTGTCTCTTCAAACAGAGCCTGAGTGAGAGCTCAGAGCTCTGATGAGAGTGATGAGCTGTCCCTTCCTTGTGCTATTTGCAGCTGGGATGGACAGCCCAGCACCATCCAGTTCTGCAGCAGCAGCAGATCAGGGCATGATGGGCACAGGAATAAGCTCAGGGTGTGAAATCCCAGCAGCTGCTGCTGCCTGGGGAGAGAAATTTGTGCTTCTCCTATCAATCAGATCATCCTGGGAGCTGCTGGAGTCCAAACCTGAGGGCAGTGGGGAAGAGAGGAGGTTTAGATTAAATATAAGAAAAAATTTTTCTCCATGAAGGTGTGAGGCCCTGGCACAGGGTGCCCAGAGCAGCTGGGGCTGCCCCTGGATCCCTGGCAGTGCCCAAGGCCAGGCTGGACATTGGGGCTGGAGCAGCCTGGGACAGTGGGAGGTGTCCCTGCCATGGCAGGGGTGGCACTGGATGGGCTTTAATGTCCTTTCCCACCCAAACCATTCTGGGATTCTGTGAAATCTTGAAGGATCCCACAGTCCCTATGAAATGAGAAGGAAGGTGCTGCCAGAGATGCACCAGGGTCCACCCCACAAGCTCAGCTGCATGTGGATATTATTTGGGGAGATTCCTGATGAATTAAGAGCATTTCTGAGGTTTTCTGAGACCCCCATCCCCTTCCTGGGGATGTGAGGGACTGACAAACCTCTTGTGCAAACAGCTCCTTGATTCTCCTTCTAAATGAACAAACCTGCAGCACTGAAAAGGAGAAAAACAGTTGTAGGAATTTGGAATTTGGGTGGATTCATCTTCTTCCCCCATGAAAGGCTTTTGCTCCCTGTTGCCTGAGGATGCAGCTGCTGGCTTTGTTCTCTGCATCTCTCCCGAGAATTATCCCAAGTGATTTGCTCTTTATGTGGATTTGATGCTGCTCTTTCTCCCCAGCTCCCTCTTTCTCTGATGCTGTAAGATCCCTGCCACTTGCAGGCTAAATCCCTGAGTGGAAAATCTAAAAAAAGCTAAATCCTGGAATCTGCAGTTTGTTTTTTCTACTATGAAATATTTAACTTGGCTTACAGAAGTGGTTCTTCAGCCATCTGCTCCTCTTAAAATATATTTCTTTGTTTGGAAATGAAACGAAAAAGGCAGAAGACCTTTTGTGGCTCTGTCTTGCTTTCAATTATTTTTTAATTTCAGTATTTTCAGAGGGAAAAATAGAGGTGTTGGGGACTGGAGTCTCAGGAAAATAGAGGTCTTGGGACTGGAGTCTCAGGAGCATGGAGACCCCAAAATGGGGCTTTTCCAGGAGTGTCGGGAGCATGGGGACACCAAAATGGGGCTTTTCCAGGAGTCTCAGGGGCATGGAGACCCCAAAATAGGTCTTTTCCAGGAGTCTCAGGGGCATGGAGACCCCAAAATGGGGCATTTCCAGGTTTTCTGGGCAGCTGGGTCACACAGGGATGGAGGTGATGGGAGCAGGCTGGGGAGCAGCACATCCCTGTCCTGTGCCCAGAGGGATGCTGGCTGGGAGGGGGCTGATCTCATTGTTGAGGCTGATTTTGGTGTCAGTGTGGTTACCTGGGCTGATCCCTGATCATCCCACACCCCAAACCTCGGCGCTGCCTGGCACAGGTCAGGGAGCAGAGCACATATTCCCTTCCCTTTGGCCTTGGAGGTGCCTCTTGGGGATCTCTCCTGCTTTCTTAACCCCACCCTGTTCCCCTGCAGGTGAACTTCAACGAGCCCCTGTCCATGCTGCAGCGGCTCACGGAGGACCTGGAGTACCACGAGCTGCTGGACAAGGCAGTGAAGTGTGAGAGCTCCACGGAGCAGATGTGCTTTGTGGCCGCCTTCTCCGTGTCCTCCTACTCCACCACCGTGCACCGCACTGCGAAGCCATTCAACCCCCTGCTGGGGGAGACCTTCGAGCTGGACCGCCTGGAGGAGCTGGGCTTCCGCTCCCTCTGCGAGCAGGTGAGCGCTGGGGCTGCTCCTGCTGCTGCTGCTGCTGCTGCTGCCGTCCTGCTGGGGCACCAGCAGCGCCTGCCGAGCCTTCCCTGGGCTGATCCTGCTGCTGCCGTCCTGCTGGGGCACCAGCAGCACCTCCCCAGCCTTCCCTGGGCTCTTCTCCCTGAGCTTTCTGTGACCTATTCTCCCCGAGCCTTCCCTGGGCTCTTCTCCCCGAGCCTTCCATGGGTTCTTCTCCTTGAGCCTTCCTTGGGCTCTTCTCCCCAAAATGGGATGGGTTCAAGGTGCTGGGTGGAGTTCCCACCCCTGGGGTGTCCAAGGAAGGACTGGATGTGGCACTTGGTGCTCTGGGCTGGGTGATAAGGGAGGGATGGGGCACAGGTTTGGCTGGGTTGGCATTGTCCCCAGGTTTGGAGCAGCTGCTGCAGTGGTGCCAGGCTCTGGCACCAGCTCCTTGCAGGACACCCAGGGGTGGACAAAGCCCTCCCTGGTAGTGGAACCCAAACTTGTCAGGCACATGTGGAGCGCTGGCTTGAGGCAGGATGGCACCTCCCATCCCATCCCATCCCATCCCATCCCATCCCATCCCATCCCATCCCATCCCATCCCATCCCATCCCATCCCATCCCATCCCAACCTCTCTAGGCCATGCTGAACAGGCTCTGTGGGGTCTCCTGGAAGTGTGACCCAAGGAAGGTCCTGCAGTAGATAATCCCCAGAATTCCTGGCTCTGCTGTCCCTCCACACCCCCAGTGCTGTGGGCCCAATGTCACCCAGCTCTGCATGTCCCCAGATGGCCCATCCCAGCCTGGGAGCCATCCCAGTGAGGTGGGACACTGCCAGCCACAGCCTGAGCCCTCCTGCCTGCCAGGGTCAGAGGTGGCCTCAAGCCTCAGCCACCCCAGCACCACAGTGTCACAGAGCTGTCACAGGGCTCAGGTTCTCCAGCTCAGCAGTGTCACACCTTCACCTCCCCTTGCCTGGCAGCAGGTCCTGGCCTGAAACCTGGTTTAGCCTGGAAGGGATGGATCCATCCCTTGGCCAGCTGGGTTACCCTCATACCATACCCTCACCTTCCTGGGGTACAGCTGGAAGTCCTGGGTAGATTTCTCAGCCCATCCCAGCTGCAGTGCCAAGCCCATGGCTGTCTGTCCCCCTTGGATACCTCTGAGCACATCTCTGCAAATCCTGCCTGTCCAGTACTGCTGGACACCCCTGACTGCATAATTCCCAAACTTTCATCATCCCTGTTCTCATTTTCACCCCCCTTTTCACCACACTCCTTCCTCCATCCCTGTTCCCTCCCAGATAAATAACCTGCCTGCAATTGCTTTCTCTGGCTGGTCCCAGTTTTCCTGTGTTTGTACCCAGATTTGACATTCCTGAC